>NC_080169.1:100831089-101499139 GCF_950295315.1 Erinaceus europaeus
CAATGGAATACTATTCAGCTGTAAAAAATGGTGACTTCACCGTTTTCAGCTGATCTTGGATGGACCTTGAAAAAATCATGTTGAGTGAAATGAGTCAGAAACAGAAGGATGAATATGGGATGATCTCACTCTCAGGCCGAAGTTGAAAAAGAAGATCAGAAAAGAAAACACAAGTAGAACCTGAAATGGAATTGGCGTATTGCACCAAAGTAAAAGACTCTGGGGTGGGTGGGTGGGGAGAATATAGGTCCAAGAAGGATTCAGAGGACCTAATGGGGGCTGTATTGTTATATGGGAAACTAGGGAATGTTATGCATATACAAACTATTGTACTTACTGTTGAATGTAAAAAATTAATTCCCCAATAAAAAAAGAAAAAAAATATCTTTATTTATTATTGGATAGAGACAGCCAGAAATTGAGAGGGGAGGAGAAGATAGAGAGGAAGAGACAGAGAGACACCTGCAGTCCTGCTTCACTGCTTGTGAAGCTTTCCCCCTGCAGGTGGGGACCAGAGGGCTTGAACCTGTGCTCTTGCACATTGTAACATGTGTGCTCAACCAGGTGTGTTATCACCCAGCCCTCCATTTAAAAAATTTAAAAAATATTTATTTAATTTCATTATTCCCTTTGGTTGCCCTTGTTGTTTTATTGTTGTAGTTATTATTATTGTTGTTGTTGGATAGGACAGAGAGAAATGGAGAGAGGAGGGGAAAGACAGGGGGAGAGAAAGATAGACACCTGCAGACCTGCTTTACCGCTTGTGAAGTGACTTCCCTGCAGGTGGGGAGCCAGGGCTCGAACTGGGATCCTTACGCCATTCCTTGTGCTTTGTGCCACCTGCACTCAACCTCCTGTGCTACAGCCCGACTCCCACCAGCCCCCCATTTTTTAATAGAGTGTGATACAAAGAGATAGAGAGAGGAAGAGACAGGGGGCCGGGTGGTGATGCACCTGGTTGAGCGCACTTACAATGTGCAAACACCTGAGTTAAGCCCCTGGTTCCACCTGCAGGGGAAAAGCTTTATGAGTGGTGAAGCAGAGTTGCAGGTGTCTCTCTGTCTCTCTTCTTATCTATCTCCCTCCCCTCTCTATTTCTGGCTGTCTCTATCCAATAAATAAAAATAAATAAGAAAGAGAGAGAGGGAAGAAGAGACAATAGTATTGGGGAGACACCTACAGCTCTGCTTCACCACTTGTGAAGCTTCTCCCATGTAGTTGGGGACCAGGGGCTTGAACCTGGGTCCTAGTGCATGGTAATATGTGTGCTTTATCACATGCACCACTGCCCAGCCCCTTGTAAATTAATTTTTTGAATATTAATATAGTATGACAGGAAGGTTACTCCATGATAGAGCAAAGAACTCAAAAACATGAGACCCCAGGTTTCCTCCCTGGTACCAGGTATGTTGGGGTAGGTTGCTCTCTCTCATGAAATAAATATTTATAAAAAATTAGACTGGGGGGGTGGGTAGTTTCACAGCGGGTTAAACGCACATGGTGCAAAGTGCAAGGACCTGAATAAAGATCCTGGTTGGAGCCCCTGGCTCCCCACCTTCAGGGGGATCGCCTCACAAATGGTGAAGCAGGTCTGCAGGTGTCTATCTTTCTCTCTTCCTCTCTGTCTTGCCCTCCTCTCTAGATTTCTCTCTGTCCTATCCAATAATAACAATAACAACCACAACAAGGCCAACAAAATGGGAAAATGGCCTCCAAGGGGAAGTAGATTCATAGTGCTGGCATGAGCCCCAGCAGTAAGCCTGGAGGCAAAAAAAAAAAAATTAGACTCATCCAGAGAGTGTTCATATAAGTTTCTCACAAGAACAAACTAAAATGATATTAATAATTCTAAGGCTTTGTTTACTTCTTTGTGATAATTTGATTTAATGCTTTATAAATCTTTGCCAGAGCCTTCCTCTAATGTCATTTTAGTGAAATGTCACTTGAATTTTCATAAAACTCTCTTGTTTCCTTGTAGCTAAGTTTATATTACTTAAATCTGCATTAAGGGAGTCTATAAACCAATTATTGCTGGAACTGGCAATAGGAAGTAACAGCTGAAGTTCATGTTTAATATTGGAGATGTTTAAAATATTGTCTAGTTCTAGCCCAGAACCTTCTATTAGGTTAGTGTAAGAAAAAAGTAAACACTCAGATGACTCACTCATATAACTTTGAAAAGTGACTATCGGGTGGGGGAGACAGCATAATGGTTATGCAAACAGACTCTCATGCCTGAGGCTCCTAAGTCCCAGGTTCAATCCCCCGCACCACCATAAGCCTGAGCTGAGCAGTGCTCTGGTGTTTCTCTCTCCTCTCTTCATCTCTCAAAAATAAAATTAATTAAAAAAAAAATTAAAAAAAAAAAAAGAAAAGTGACTATCATTTAATTTTCTTTACAAACTTCTACTTTTTATTGCACTTAGAACATTAAGACCCAGCGAAACTTACTTTTGAACTGCCTTCAACAGTTAAATATATTGCTGTATCACATTATGTCAAGTAAAGAACAAAATATACTAAAAAAAAAAAATAACAGCAACAAAACAAAATCTGGAGGCTGAGTGGTGGCGCACCTGGTTAAATACACACATTACAGTGCGCAAGGACCCTGGTTTAAGTTCCCAGTCTCCATTTTCAGGGGGAAAGCTTTGTGAGTGGTGAAGCTATGCTGATGGTGTCTATCTCCCTCTCTCCCTCCCCCTTCCCTTTCAATTTCTGGCTGTCTCTATCCAATAAATAAATATTATACCAAAAAATAAACTTAAAAAACCTGTAGTTTAATTTTAGTTTCAGTCTTTCAGTTATAAAACACTACTACAAGAGCACTGTCTAACTGCTGGTTATAAGACTCTATATGATTCGACACTAAACCAGTATTTCATTTAAATCATTGCCTAGACTAAAATACCAATTTTCAGTTATATTGCCTTTAATTTCTTTTTCTTTGTAAAGATAGAGACAGAAAGGCAGAGGAAGAGAGAAAGAAGTACCATAGCTTTTTTTTTTTTTCAATGCAATGAGCATTGGGCTTCAACTTGGGCCATACATATGACAAAGCAGTGCACTAACCAAGTGAGCTATTTCGCTGACCGTATAATTGCTCTTAAACACACGTAGTGTGACAGATAGAAGATACTTGGTTGCAGTGGTTTGACGGTAGCGCAGCACATTAAGTGCACTTGGCACAGAGCACAAGGATCAGCACAAGGATCCTGGTTTGAGCCCCCAGCTCCCCACCTGCAGGGGGGTTGCTTCACAAGCAGTGAAGCATGTCTGCAGGTGTCTATCTTTCTCTCCCCATCTCTGTCTCCCTCTCCTCTCTCCATTTCTTTCTGTCCTATCTAATAACGATGGCATCAATAACAACAACAATAATAACCACAACAAAGATAAAACAACAAGGGCAACAAAAGGGAAAAATAACCTCTAGGAGCAGCGGATTCATGCTGCAGGCACCGAACCCCAGCAATAACCCTGGAGGCAAAAAAAAAAAGATACTTAGTGTGAATCTCAAGGACCGGTACAACAACCCCAGTTCAAGCCCCTGGCTCCCCACATACAGGGGGGTCACTTTGCAACAGGTGAAGCAGGTCTAAGTATCTGCAAATGTCTATTCTTCTCTCCCTCTTTATCTTCTCCCCCATCTCAATTTCTTTCTGTCCTATCCAGCAACAACTATGGAAAAGGTTGTCACCAAGCAGTGGATTTGTAGTGCAGGCACTGAGCCCCAGTGATAACCCTGGAGGCCAAAAAAAAAAAAAGGTACTTGGGAGCAGACATCTTTTATTAAGTTGGTCCTTGGTGATGGACTACCCTTCCCATATAACTCCTTACATCAATTATTGCAGCTGGAGTCATCTTTGATAATGTAAGTCATATCACATTTCCTTTCTGTTTAATGGCTTCTCCTCCCCAAAATAGGATTCAATCCAAGTTCCTTGTGACTTTTCCAAGGCTGCCTTCAGAAGAATTATTTAACTTCTTCCCCATGCCAGTATGAACACTTGATTTTTATTTTTGTTCTTTGCCTTTGCAAAGTTCAAGATCTTTTTCCCAAGTCCTAAAACACTAATTCAGGCCTTTATGTCCAGATCTATACAAAGAAACATGAGAGCTATGGAAATTTTTTTATTTGATATGTATTTTTTATTATTTTATCATTGTATTAGAGTATAGTAGCTTACAATACAGTTATTGACACATGGATATAGTTTATCATCTTCAAACTTTGAAAAAACTTAACTATGTGTTCATTTATTTATGAGAGAGTGGAGAGAGAGAGAAAGAATAAGAACATCACTCTTGTGCATGTGATGCCAGGGGTCCAACTCAGGACCTCATGCTTACAAGTCCAACACTTTATCACTGTTTGAGAAGCCACCCCCCTGCAGGTGAGGAGCAGGGGGGTTCAAACCTTGAACTTCGTACTCTGTGTGCTTAACCCAGTGCACCATCACCCTGCCCCCTTCTCCTTTGTTGGGTAATATGCCAGCTCTGCTTAAAGCTTCTGTCTCTAATCCTACTTAACTAAGCATGCCTGCAGGGTATTGATTTGATCCCACTTAAAGCTGCAGTCTATTTACATAAACCACTGTTAACTAAGCACCACCCTCCCTCCAGGGCATTGGTTTAATCCCCACTGATTCATGATGTCTTTTTGCTCCGCCCCCTCTCGTAGTACACCCTGATTTCCACCACTGTCTTTTCTACCACCCTCTTACGTCACATCCTGTTTCCACCCTACTTGGCAAGTATATGTAAGGACAGGATTGTGATTAGGAAGGGTGGAGCGAAAAAAGACTGGTTAAAATCAGGGTGTACTAGGAGAGGGGGCGGAGCAAAAAGACATCGTCAACCAGTGGGGATTAAACCAATGCCCTGCAGGCAGGGTGGTGCTTAGTTAACAGTGGTTATGTAAATAGAATACAGTGTTAAGCAGGGGGGATTAAACCAATGAAACAGAAGGGGTCTTATAAGCATACCAACACTCCTTTTTTCTAATTTCTTTTTTATATAAATTTTTATTATATTTATTTATGTATTGACTAGAGATAGCCAGAAGTCTAGAGGGAAAGGGAGATAGAGAGCAAGAGAGACAGAGAGACACCTGCACTTCACCACTTGTGAAGCTTCCCGCTTACAAGTGGGGACTAGGGGCTTGAACCTGGGACCTTGTGCACTGTAATGTGTGTGCTTAACCAGGTGTGCCACCACCTGCCCCCTTTTCAATTTCTTTATTAGATAGGACAGAGAGAAGTTGAGAGAGGAGGGGGAGGTAGAGCAAGGGAGAGAAATATATTTGCAGACACGGTGGGTTGCAGGGACTGGAACCCGGGTCCTTGCTCTTGGTAATAGGTGCACTTAACCAGGTGTGCCACCACCAGACCTGCTCATCTTCTAATTATTCTTCTAATTTATAACACTCTAATAATAACATATGATGTTGAGCATCTTTTCACACGCTAATTTACAATCTGCCTTTAGTGTATGTGTAAGGTTCTTTGTCACTTTAAGAAAAATAGTTTTGCTTTCTTTTTTTTTAAGCTCTTTTTTAAAATTTATTTATTCCCTTTTGTTGCCCTTGTTGTTTTATTGTTGTAGCTATTATTGTTGTTACTGATGTCATTGTTGTTGTATAAGACAGAGAGAAATAGAGAGAGAATGGAAGACAGAGAGGGTAAGAGAAAGATAGACATCTTCAGTCCTGCTTTACCACTCGTGAAGTGACTCCCCTGCAGGTGGAGAGCCGGGGACTCGAACTGGTATCCTTATTCTGGTCCTTGCGTTTTGTGCCACCTGCACTCAACCTCCTGTGCTATAGCCCGACTCCCTTAAAGCTCTTTTTTATTTTTTAAGTATTTATTTATTCCCTTTTGTTGCCCTTGTTGTTTTATTATTGTAGTTATTATTGTTGTTGTTATTGATATCATCATTGTTGGATAGGACAGAGAGAAATAGAGAGAGGAGGGGAAGAGAAAGACAGACACTTGCAGACCTGCTTTACCGCCTGTGAAGGGACTCCCCTGCAGGTGGGGAGCCAGGGGCTCGAACCAGGAAGGACTTCGTGCAACTCTCAATGCTGTGGTATCCTTCCTCCTCTTTCTCTCTGCCTCTCCCTCTTTGTCTTTGACTCATTATCTGAAACAAACACAAAGTAAACAAACAAAGACTGTCTGGAGCAGTGCAATCATGCAGGTAGAAAACACAGAAAACCCTGAAGGCTGTAAAAGGCAGTAGCCTTGAAATTCCCTTTTTATGCAGTTGTTTGTTAAGTGCTTTTAGTATGAGTTGCTTGTAGTATGAGGTGGAAAATTCCTTTCCCCTTCCCCCTTGAATAAACAGGACCTAATCAGTGAAGGCCACCCATTGTCTTGTAAGTTGTTCAAAAGACCCTGCATGGGGACAAGCCTTATCAGGACCTCTGCACAGCCCCAGCAGCATACTGGTCGCCAGATGGCCTGGTATGATGGTAGGGGGATGTGAGGACCTAATACCTGGTCAAGTCTTATTGGTTGTCTGGTTTTGTAAGGTTTGAAATTAGCCCGCACTTTGCTTTGTATGGACCCCGCTTTTGCTAAGTTTGAAATGATTGGATTTTGTGTTTGCTATAGCCTGTTATTGATGTAAGTTGACAAGGTGATGTGTTCCCCCTCCCTGAGTGTAGTCTGAATTCCTATAAATTGTGTGGTTTGAGCCTTGTTCAGAGTTGAGCTTGGTAGACTGCTGCCAGTCTCCATCTCGGCCCGGATTGCAATTCATCAATAAACATCTTTGCTTCCTTACAGTGGATGGTGGTCTGATTCATGCTCGCTAACAGAGGCAATAAATATATAAATAACTGAAGTAGGGGCTAAGCTAGATGGCCACCTAGTTGAGTGTACTCACATCACCATGCATATGCACAAGGACCCCCGTTCTGGATTGAGCCCCTGCTCCCTATCTGCAGGGGGCACATCAGGAGCAGTGACAGGTCTGCAGGTGTCTATCTTCCTCCCTCCCTCCTTATCTGTCTCCCCTTCCTCTTTCAATTTCTCTCTATCCTATCAAATGAAATGCGGGGGGGGGGGGGGGGGGAGGAAAAATGGCCACCAGGGAGCAGTAGATCCATAGTGCTAACACTGAGCTTCAGGGACAACTCTGGTGTCAAGAAGGGCAGAAAGAAAAAGAATTAAATTAAGTTTAAAAATACGGCCAAAATCTGTGCCCCAGTGATTCTGATTCAGATGATCTGGATAAAGCCCGGACAAGAGAATCTTTTTTTTTTTTTTAATTTTTTAAATTTTTTAATTTTTTCCCTTTTGTTGCCCTTGTTTATCATTGTTGTTATTGATGTTGTTGTTGTTGGATAGGACAGAGAGAAATGGAGAGAGGAGGGGAAGACAGAGAGGGGGAGAGAAAGAGAGACACCTGCAGACTTGCTTCACCTCCTGAGAAGCGACTCCCCTGCAAATGAGGAGCCAGGGGCTCCAACCAGGATCCTGATGCCAGTCCGTGGGCTTTCTGCCATGTGCGCTTAACCCTCTGTGCCACCACCTGGCTCCCCAAGAGAATCTTTTAAAGTGACCTCTGGTCAAATATGTATTTAGGATTGCAAATTACTGCGTTACACAATTTTTAAAAAATAATTTATTTATTTGTGAGAAAGATAGGAGGAGAGAAAGAACCAGACATCACTCTGGTACATGTGCTGTGGGGGATTGAACTTGGGACCTCGTGGTTGAGAGTCCAGTGCTCCATCCACTGCACCACCTCCCGGGCCACACTGAGTTACACAATTTTGACCTTAAGATGACAACATGGTAAATAAAATGAGATATTATGATATGCTGGGTACTGTTCATTACTCCTTTATCTCATCAAATATTATAGAATTGCTACTGGAAAAAAAATTGGCAATTGTATGACAGTCTGTATTTAAGCACACACACAAACACACACACAAACACACACACACACACACACACACAGACAGAGAGAAGAGATAAACCAGCTAGTGGCACACCTGGTACAGCACACATTATAGTACCCAAGGACCTGTGTTCAAGCCCCTAGTCCCCATCTGCAGGGAGGAAGCTTCACCAGTGGTGTAAGAATGCTGCAGGCCTCCCCCCCTTTTATTTTTTCCTACAGGGTTCTCGCTGGGGCTCAGTGCCTGCACTATGAATATACTGCTCCTGTGGCCATTTTTTTTTGATTTTCTGGGTAGGGCAGAGAGAAATTGAGAGGGGAGGGGAAGACAGGAGGAGAGAAAGATAGACACCTGCAGACCTGCTTCACTGCTTGTGAAACGACCCCCCTGCAGGTGAAGAGCCGGGGGCTGGAACTGGGACCCTTGCACCTGTCCTTAAGTTTCGTACTATGTGTGATTAAACCGATGCACCACCACCAGGCCCCCTCTCCTCTCCCTCTCTACCTCATCTTTCCTTCTCCACTTCTCTCTGCTTTATCATAAATAAAATATATTAAGAGAGATTGCATGTTTTTAGAAATTTTCATTTATTTATTGAGTAGAGACAGAAATCAAGAGAGAAGGTAAAGAATGAGAGACACTTACAGCACTGCACCACCATTCGTGAAGCTTTCCCCCCATAGGTGGGAATATATTTAGAAAGAGAGAGAGAGACCACAGCACCAAAGATTCCTTCAATGAGTCAGGAGCTAGGTTCCCAATTGTATTGGGTTATCACTAGGGCTCGGTGCCTGCACTACAAATCCACTGCTCCTGGAGGCCATTTTCCCCATTTTGTTGCCCTTGTTGTTGCATTTGTTGTAGTTGTTATTGTTGTCATAGCTGTTGTTGTTGGATAGGACAGAGAGAAATCGAGAGACGAGGGGAAGACAAATTGAGAAGGGGAAGAGAAAGATACCTGCAGAATGCCTCACGGCCTATGAAGGGACCCCCCTGCAGATGGGGAGCTGGGGGCTAGAACTAGGATCCTTAATGGGCCTTTGCGCTTTGCACCATGTGAGCTTAACCTACTGTGCTACCTACCACCCAGCTCCCACTTTATTTATTTTTTATTAAAAAATTTTTTTTATTATCTTTATTTATTTATTGGATAGAAACAGCCAGAAATCGAGAGGGAAAGGTGGGAGAGAAAGAGAGGGACGGAGGGTAGATAGCATAATGGTTATGCAAACAGACTCTCATGCCTGAGGCTCCAAAGTCCCAGTTCAATCCCCCACACCACCATATGTCAGAGCTGAACAGTGCTCTGGTTAAAAAATAAAATAATAAAAACAATTTAAAAAATTAAAAAAGAAAGAGAGAAACCTGCAGCACTGCTTCACCACTTGTGAAGCTTTCCTCCTACAGGTGGGGATGGGGGACTGGAACCTGGGTCCTTGAGCATTGCAACATGTGCCCTCAACCAGGTGCGCCACCACCCAGCCCCTCCCACTTTATTTTTAAAAATTATTTTCTTACTTTAATTGGAGAGAGAGAGAAGGAAATAATGAAAGACTGCTAAGCTTTGGGGATTATGGTGCTGCTGGGCATTTAACCTGAGTCTCAGGTATGAAAATCTATTGTGTAAAACCACTCTAGTTTTTTAAATTATTTTTTATTGGGGGGATTAATGAATTACAGTAAATACAACTACTGATACACATGTAACATTTCTTAGTTTTCTGCAAAACACTCGTACAACCTCAACCTAAGTCCTCCTTCTCCATCGTGAACCAGGGCCTGAACCCCAGCCTCCTCCCCCCAGAGTCCTTATTTTTTAAAAATATCTTTATTGGGGGATTAATGCTTTACATTCAAAAGTAAATACAATAGTTTGTACATGCATAAAATTTTCCAGTTTTCCATATATAACCCCAATACAACCCCCACTAGGTCCTCTGTCATCTTTTTTGGACCTGTAGTCTCCCCACACTCACACCCCAGAGACCTTTACTTTGGTGCAGTACACCCTCCTCCTCTCTTAAGTCTCTCCTTTAAAAAAAAATTTTTTTTAACGTTCTTTAATTTTTTTTATTATCTTTATTTATTTATTAGATAGAGACAGTCAGAAATTGAGAGGAAGGGGGAGATAGAGAGGGAGAGAGACAGAAAGATACCTGCAGCCCTGCTTCACTCTCAAAACTTTCCCCCTGCAGGTGGGGACCAGAGGCTCAAACCTGGGTCCTTGTGCATTGCAATATGTGTGCTCAACCACGTGTGTCACCACCCGCCCCCTAGTCTCCTTTTTTTAAAAAAAATTTTTTTAAAATTATTTATTTTCCCTTTTTGTCACCCTTTTTTATTGTTGTTGTTATTGATGTCATTGTTGTTGGATAGGACAGAGAGAAATGGAGAGAGGAGGGGAAGACAAAGAGCAGGAGAGGAAGATAGACACCTGCAGACCTGCTACACCACTTGTGAAATGACTCCTCTGCAGGTGGGGAGCCGGGGGCTCCAACTGGATTCCAACTTGTGCTGGTCCTTGCGCTTTGTGCCAAAGTGCACTTAACCCGCTGCTACTGCTCTACTCCCTAGTCTCTCCTTCTTAACAGATTTTTCTTTTTCTTTTTTTTTTAAAGATTTTTTAAATTTATTAATAAGAAAGATAGGAAGAGAAAGAGAAAGAACCAGACATCGCTCTCTGGGACATGTGCTGCCAGGAACTGAACTTGGGACTTCATGCTTGAGAGTCCATTGCTTTATCCATTGCGCCACCTCCTAGACCACATCAGCTTTTTTTTAAAGACACAATTCACATATATAATTCTTTGAGGGGAGGGAGAGGAAGAGGAGGAGGGAGAGGGAGATACACTCTGGCTTAGGCAGTCCCCAGTGATAGAGCCCATGACCTCAAACAGGCAAGTCTAGTCTTGACTGAGTTACTTTTTTTTTTCTTGCCTCCAGGGTTATTGCTGGGGCTCAGTGCCTGCACCATGAATCCACTGCTCCTGGAGGCTATTTTTTCCCCTTTTGTTGTCCTCGTTTTATCGTTGTTGTGGTAATTATTATTATTGTTACTGGTGTCATTATTGTTGGTTAGGACAGAGAGAAATGGAGAGAGGAGAGGGAGATAGAAAGGGGGAGAGAATGACAGACACCTACAGATCTGCTTCACCACCCATGAAGCGACCCCCTTCAGATGGGGAGCAAGGGGCTTGAACTGGAATGCTTAAGCAGGTCCTTGCGTTTACCACCATGTGCGCTTAACCACTGTGCTACCGCCCGACCCCTGAGTCACATTTTTTAAACTTTATTTTATTTGATAAGACGGAGGGAAGTCATCACAGGGAAGTGGGATAGAGAGGACGAGGGACATAGCTACATCTGCAACATGCTTCCTTGCTTGTGAAGGTTTCCCCGTGCAGCTAGGAACCAGGGGTTTGAACCCTGGTCCTTGCACACTGTAACACGTGCTCTCAACCAGATGCGCCACCACCTGGCCCCACTGGTTTATTTATCTTGTAGAGTTTCTATAGTTTGAATCCTGCTCTTCGCGTTTTTGTAGTAGTTTCTGATGCCCTTTTTTTTTTTTAATCCCCTATATAGTTCATATAAATTGGTAGTTATAGAAGTCTAATGCAATCCAGTTTCTTTCCTTTTGTTTCCTACAAGACTTGTTTCAGAGTTATGTTTATGTCCTTGGGACATATGTGTCATATTTTATTTTTAAAAAATATTTATTTTGGGAGTTGGGCAGTAGCTCAGCGGGTTAAGCGAAGGTGGCGCTAAGCACAAGGACCAGTGTAAGGATCCCGGTTCGGGCCCCCGGCTCCTCACCTGCAGGGGAGTCGCTTCACAAGCAGTGAAACAGGAATGCAGGTGTCTATCTTTCTCTCCCCTTCTTTGTCTTCCCCTCCTCTCTCCATTTCTCTCTGTCCTATCCAACAACAACGAGATCAACAACTACAATAAAACAACAAGGGCAACAAAAGGGAATAAATAAATAAATGTTTTTAAAAATATTTATTTTATTCCCTTTTGTTGCCCTTGTTTTATTGTTGTAGTTATTATTGTTGTTATTGCTGTTATCATTGTTGGATAGGACAGAAAGAAATGGAGAGGGGGGGGGGAAGACAGAGAGGGGGAGAGAAAGATAGACACCTGCAGATCTGCTTCACCTCCTGTGAAGTGACTAGGCCCCTGCAGGTGGGAAGCTGGGGGCTGGAACCCGGATCCTTACGCAGGTCCTTGCGCTTTGCGCCACCTGGCTGTGCTACAGCCCAACTCCCCTCATATTTTATTTTGTAACACTAGCAGAGGTTGGTTCTCAATGGGTAGATCGTTGAGTTTAGTAGTGATAGCAAAATAGTGATTGTCTGTCATTCCATCTGTATTTGTTACTTGCAATACTCCAGTAAGAATTTTCCCCCTTTATTATCTGGGTATTCAAGGGTAATTTTTCTAAAAAAAATATATATATATATAAATATATATATGAGTATCATTTAATTTTCTTATTGTAAAGTGATGTTTAAAAACCTATCCAACATTTTATAAGTTGTTGGGCTGAAAGCGTTAAATACCAGCCCCCAGGGACTGAAAGTAAGTGAACAGATGGATGGAGGTGGATAGCATAGTGGTTATGTAGAGTGACACCCCAGCCCAAGGCTCCTAGGTCCCAGGTTCAATCCACCTCCACACCCAGAAGCCAGAGTTAAGCAGTGTTCTGGTTTACAAAAAATAAGAAACAAAAAAACAAGAAGCGAGATAAGTGACGACCTGAAATTTGCATAGCAGGACTTGGAGGGCAGTTTTTCTTCACATCATGTAATATGCATATTAAGTGTCACGAGTGAAAAACTAAAATAAAAGAGGAAGAAGAAAAATCCACCAGATATAAGAATATCGAGAAGTTTTGTTGTTTCCCTTGAGAAATTCCTATCCTTTCCCCTTGTCACTTTTAAACATCAGGAAACAATCTAAATTTTCCCACTTTGCACTGCGGCCAGCAAGTTCAGAGCCAACGTTTCTGTTTAATTTGGGAACAATAGAAAATTCTTGATCTGCACTTCTACATGGCCCTTCCATCTTGATCTTCCGTACTTGCCCCTGTCTTTAAGTTGATTTATATCTTCCACGAACTGAAAGAGGTTTGATCCCGCAAGAACATTTACATACCCGTCTGTCATCTGGGACAATACCCTTTCCTCGACCTTCTGCTTGCTGTCGGGTGTTATTTAAAAAAAGAAGAAGAAAAAGAAAATCTTTATTAATGTGAAATGCTAGAAACGTTTTCTCACGGGAAGTGGGGATAGGGGTTGTCTTACTTAGGTATTTCTGTGACAGGAGAGCTTGCAAGTTTGTTACCCTGGTTAAAGAATTATGATCGGTTGGGACACAGCTGAAGTGGAACTAGGGAGTTCAATCAATAGGGCAGAAAGACAAGACAAATGAAACCAGGAATACTTCTTTCTTACATTTAATCCTTGACTCCACCCCTTGCCCCCTGCCTGGGAGTCCTTTGTGTGTTGTCACCGGGGATCAGGGACAGGACTTCCAGTCTGTAAAGCTGAAGGGACACTGCTTCGGCCTCCTATATGTGTGCTGCATGCATAGCTTAGATCTGATTCAGAGGTTATGGGGGAAACGCTCCGGTACACTGAACAAGCCGGGTGCCCCGGGACTCTCTGCAGGCGTGGCCTCTGGCACTCGGCCTTCGATTGGCCCGCCTGATCCTGCCAGAATCAGGGACGCGGGCCCGCCGAACGCGGTGGATGAGAGTGATGAGTGGCTGCTTCTGCCTTCCTCCGCCCCCCCACCCTCGTTTTTTTTTCCCCCAGCCATAGCTATGGTTACCACGTCTCACCCCGCCTCCCTCCACCTACCAAGAATATGGCTTACTATTGGCTGTCTGTCACCAAGGAAGTCAGTCATTGGTCCCTGATCAAAACCGGGCGCTCCCCCTTCCCCTGTCTCCTGGGTCTCTTGAGGAGCCCAGGAAGGAGGCTCCGCTAGTGCCGCCGGGCCAGGGGCAGCCGGGACCCGGGCTGCGGCTCTCGTTAGCTGGTCATGTCGGCCGCCCAGGGCTGGGACAGGAACCGCCGGAGGGGAGGAGGCGCCGCAGGCGGTGGCGGCGGCGGTGGAGGTAGCGGGGCCGGCGGGGGCAGCGGGGGCAGCGGGGGTCGGGGGACTGGCCAGCTCAACCGCTTCGTGCAACTCTCCGGGCGGCCGCACCTGCCAGGTGAGTCGTGGGACGAGGTCCTGACAGCTTGCGGGCGCGGTGGGGAGGTGACTGTCCCCCCACCTCAGCTCCCCACCTTTCTTTTTCTCCCATGGCTTTCTTTTCCATGGGAGGAGGAAAGGCAGGCCCCACAGCACAGCAGAGGGGCTGGGGCATAGAGAAAAGGAAAGGGGTCTCCGAGGTCAGGAACACAGCGGGGGTGGGATGGGGGGCAAAACAAAACAAAACAAAAAAGTCTCTTTTGCTCGGTGGAATGCTATATGTTGAGAGTTGTGTTTTCTTTCCCAAGGAGAGGCAGCTGTCTCACTGACATTCCTAAATATTTGGCTTCCTCGACTTGTAGTCTTGCCTTCTTCCGCAGTTCGCTACGCTTAAAGAAAGACATTGGCACCCGGCTGTGGGAAATTGTCTTTAAAAGAGGTGCTAAGTTGAGGAGCTAAGAGGAAAGAGCATTCCAAAGAGTGATTTTGTAAATAAAGAAATAAAACCACCTCGAATGTGTGATAGGAGTTAGGTATTCAGAGAGGAGCGGGAGGGGGAGGGAGAGGGAGAGGAAGGGTTTGGGGAATGGGTGGGTGGGAACCAGCCAAGAGAATTAGGGAGAACTAGTTGACTGATTAATATTTTGGAACGTTCTGAGACGGAATGAATAGTAGTGTTTGGATTTTTAAGGGGAGACAACGAGGTCCAAGAATATGCAAAAATAGTGACAACACTACATCGTGGCTGCAATGTCAAAACAACTGGTTGAGACTCGAAAAAAAAAAAAAAAGCACCCAAAATGCCATCTTGTCACATTTTCGTCTACAAATTCCCCACATCCTTGGGTTTAGATGCCTTCAAAAACAAATACAAATCAAATCGATAGATGTGTGTGCAGACAGCTTTAAAGAGTGCATTTGTAAGTGACTTCTTTGTAGTAGGTAGGGAAGTAAATATTGCATATAAAGCAAATGTTATATTGGGCAAGCTTATTATTGTTTTTCCATGGGGGAGAACTATCAGGAATAATGTGTTAATCATTCACTGTGATTTTTTTGTGTGTGTGTGAACAATATGGAAGTTGATTTTATCAGTGATATATTTGTTTAGCTGATGTGTTTGGGAACATGATGGATTTTGAATTGTATTTGCCACTCTGCCTTGTGCATATAGTCAGAAATTGTTATTGAACAATTGGATGACAAAGGAAATGTTGCATATTGTATGAGATGGTCGATTATGTTTGTGGAAAGATTACAGATATGTGCTAGAAATGCATGTTGACCTTTATTAAGCACTACTAAAATGAATGTTGATGCAGTTTGAATCGTTAATTACATAATATACAGTACCAGGAGCCTGGTTTGATATGTAGCAAGAGACAGTGTATTCTAGAATATATGTTAGCATGAATAAAAAAGGAAAAATGTTTTTCCTTTTAAATTTATAGCAGAAACCTATATACTTGTGTGTCTTTGCCAGACCCGAAGATGAAACACCAGTTTGTCCTAAACTACTTCAATTTTTAGGTCTTCAGTCTTAGATAAATCATACTGTGGGCTCATACAGGCATATCCAGGCTCCAGATACCTGGTTGGTACACTTCCTCACTGCCACCACCTGATGGCACTGGAAGCCATGATTTGCAACAAGGGGCTTAGGTGTGGAACTATTTCTGCATTCCCTTAGCACACAAGGCCAGGAACAACCATTTGTCCAGAGGTGAAGATAAATGTGTCTAAATTGTGAAAAATCTTGCCATGGGGTCACCAGCATCTTCTCTTTTGCCCCCCGCCACTGACATTTCACTTCTCCTTTCCCAAGCCCCCAGCCTCTCTTGTTTGCTCACTCTTAGAATTTGAACCATCTCATAGCTCAACATTTTACTTTGAATTTTTTTCCTATTTTTTTAAAATGATTTATTTAGTACTGTGAAAGAGAGAACCGGATCATCAATCTGGCAGATGTGATGGTTGGGATCAAACTAGGTACCTCCTGTTTCTAAGTCCAGTGCTATATTCACTGCGCCACTTCCAGGGCAGCCACACCTATATTTTATTATCCTAAATGTAATATTTACCCCTCCTTGTTATTCCCTTCCTTAATTGAAAAATTTTATCTTGAGATATTTAAGGTTATTTTAGGTGATGGGGTGCTTAGAGTTCTCTAGATATGTTTTATGGTTGACTCGAGAGATATAACATTTTTTTTAAGTCATTGAACCTGAATTTCTCTAGCCTTTGAACTCAGCCCCCATCTTCCATGTCTATCCCTCTCTGCCAGTATATCCAGATATTGATACTTATTCAGAACCCTTTCCTAATTGTTTGCATCTCTACCCTGTACTCAGTTCTTAAAATGAACAGCAATCTGCTTTTCTTGTAGTATTCTCTTGCTCCATCAGTAATATCACCTTTATCCACACATTTATGCCAACCTAAAATTTGCCCCCCATGTTTTCATCTCCTCTGCATTTTAGGTGTAACCAATCAGTCCTATTTCTTTTGCTTTCGCCTTAACTGCAGATCATGCAGCTATCATCGCTCACTCAGGTCTCCTGCCGTAGTCTTCCATGCAGTCTTCCTCATTCTCTGTTTTGTTTTGTTTTTTTTCCTTTCTTCTCTTTCCTTCCTTTTCTTTCTTTGGTGCCCTGGGGGATTGGACCCAGGATCTTCTATGTGTACTGCATGCACTCTACCATAGAGCTACATTCTCAGTCCTTTTCTGCTGCAAATTTTGCAAACCCCTCCCCCCCATTCCTATATTACACTAATCTTTTCGAAGACACAGATGTGCTCTGATCTGCATTGTGTTTCTGTTTGGCAGGATAAAGCAAAAGTCCTTACTATTACATAAAAGTCACTGGGTGCTCTGGCCCTTCTCTAATTCTACAGCTAAGTCTGCATTATCGTCACTTGCTTCAAAGAGCATCTTTTCCCCCCTCCAAAGACATGCTCCAGCCTGTCACAGGGCTAGGCCATCAGCAGAGGATAGCTCATGCATTCTGTCCTTGTATTTTAACTTATTTTTTTTGTATATTTATTCAGATGTTTTTGACCAGAGCATTGCCCAGCTCTGCCTTATGGTGGCGCTGGAGACTGAACCTGGAACCTCAGAAACTCAAGCATGAAGATTTTTGCATAACCATTATGTGTCTCCCTCGCCCTCATAGATTTATTTCTTTCTCATGAAAAAGAGATATACGATGCTGGGGATCAAACCCTACATGTGCAAATCCTGCCTTCTTCCTGCCACCTCCCTGGCTACCTTACTAGAACTTTTTTTTTCTTATATTCTCAGTTTGACACACTGTTTTTCAGGGGCGTCTTCACATGCTTCTGACCTGATCTTTTCTCTCTAGACACACAACATGTGATTGTCTTTAAACATGTTTGCCATTTGTGTGATTCTGCAGTAGATGTTATTTGACACCAGACACATCAAATGTATATGTATGTGCACACATATCTATATCTATACCCATTTTATTAGATTGAAATGGCTACATTGGTGTTACATGTAAGCAATTCTTGTGAATTTGATTGATTGGTGTGGTTCAATCCCCTGTAGCCCTATTGACTCTGGACAAATGGGTAAAATCATGCTCTGAAACATATAAAATAGTGAGCAAACCAGACCTTACATTTGCAGTGACAGCACAAATGCTATTTTGTGGAAGCTTACTTGAATAGCGTCTTGTCTTTTTGCTGTCTCCTCAAGTACAATAGGCTAAGAAATTCATAACTTCTTAGTCCTGGATTTCTGCCAACTCATAATCTCTTTACTTGAAAGGAACAGTGGTGTGTGTGTATGTGTACGTGTGTAGAATATGCATTACATGCAGAAGTAGAGCTCAGGTATTGGGAGATGTTGGGAATAATGGATAATGATTTAACTATGAGTTTGATCAAACAGCGTGTATTAGCTAGAAAATTGTTAAACATTATTGTTAATGTGAACTGGGAAACTAACAGTTAAGTATTGTTGCTAATGTGAACTGGAAAAATCTAAGGAGGAGGAAAAACAACAATTGGTAAGCCTAGGTAAAAATAATACTGAAATATTAACTTGAAATTTAAATATGATCTGTGTTCATTGTATAAAATCGAAATGATAGAAACAAAATAAGCTATGGTGAAGTGAAGGTCCAGTTTTCCTTTTTCTGAACTTGAAGTAACTGTCTTCCTTTTTTAGATTCAACTAATAGTGCAATTCTTGTGCATCTTTTCCGTCAGAATATGCCCATGTAAGCTAATGACTGGTTGGATGGGGAGAAATGGGGACATTTCTTTGGATGGGCACTTAAAATGTTTACAATCTTGCTAAAGCAAATGATTAAATGAATAGTCTGTGCATGTATAATTTGGCACACCAGTGAATCTGTTTTTAAAATAAATTCCTAGAGGTACAATTGCTAGGTCAAAGGGTATATATTTAATTATATATAACACACACAAGTGGTTTTTTGTTGTTGTTGTTGTTTGTGTGTTTGTTTTTAATCTTATGTGTTACTGGGGAACAAACCAAAGACCTTGAGCATATGAAATGCCACTGAGCTATTATCCTGGCCCGAGTTTTCACTTTCATGTTTTTAGAGGCAGAGAAACAGACACCACCACCAAAACACTGCTCCACCATCCATAGAGCTTCCCTTGCTTTTGTCCTTGGTGGTCTCACGTACTGCAGGCATGCATTCTGCTGCTGACCCACCATGGCCCTGTAGTATTTAATTTTTGATCGTTACTATCAAATTGCCATCTATAGAGGCTTTACAAGTTTATGGCCACTGTTTTAAAGTGAACTGGCTTTTTATAATGTTGGAACAGAGTAGATTAACAAGCGTTTTTAAATTGTCAATTTAATAGGCATGTATTTTTCATCTAAAAATATACGTGGAAGTATATTCGTCTTCATCATTTATAGCATTTTCTTAAACTGTTTTTGCTCGTCTTTTTCTGTTTTTTGCTCATTTTTTAGTTGGAATGTTCCATATTGTTCTTAAGAATTCTGTATTTTAAGGAAATTAGTTCTTAGTCTTTGACATGAGCTACAGATAAATATCATAGTTTGTAATTTGGCTTTTTACCTTGCTTATAAAACATATTTATTTAGCAAAAGTGAAATTTTCTTTTAGTTTTAATTATCTATTCTCTTTGGACTTTTAGCTTTAGTGTTACAAGAAAATTCTTTCCCTATTTCATTATTTCTAACAAAAAAATTGGTTAAAATAAAAATTTTAATCTGGTGCTTTTTAAAATTTTGTTTTAAAGTTAAAATACCTTTACCCATATAAAATGTAAGGAAGTATTGAGGTAGAATTTTTCTTTTCTTCCAAGTGACTACAACGTTAGTTAGTATTCTATGGAAGCGCGGCCTATATGTGTCTTAGTTGCTGTATGCAATTCGGGGTGATCACTGGACTTTTATTCTGGCTCGTTAATCAGTTTATCTGCTAATACCTAGTGATCCCATTCATTAATAATCTCGTTTCATTTCCCAGAATTTTCTTGTATAATTTTTGTAATAACTTTTAAAAAATTAAATTAATTATTTATTTTGGATAGAGGCAAAAAATTGAGAGAGAAGAGAGAGGGAGAGAGGGGAGGGAAAAGAGAGAGACACTTGTAGCACATATAATTCTGCGGGTGGAGACTGGCTACTTGAACCAGGGTCCTTGCACACGGTCATTTGTGCACTCAGCTAGGTGCACCACCATTCAGTGTCCCTGGATATTCTTCTTTTCTTTTTTTTCCAAATATTTTATTTTATTTATTTATTCGCTTTTTTCACCCTTGCTGTTTTATTGTTGCAGTTATTATTGTTGTTGCTATTGATGTCGTCGTTGTTGGATAGGACAGAGAGAAATGGAGAGAGGAGGGGAAGACAGAGAGGAGGAGAGAAAGATAGACACCTGCAGACCTGCTTCACCACTTGTGAAGCGACTCCCCTGCAGGTGGGGAGCCAGAGGCTCGAACCGGGTTCCTTACACTGGTCCTTGCGTTTTGCGCCACGTGCTCTTTCTTCTTTATTTTCTATAAAACTTAGAATTAACTTTTCAGGCTTCCCTCTCCCATTCGTATTTTTTAATTGGTACTACATTGTATACATTGATTTAAAGATAACTGACGTTTTCTTTGTGGTTTGATCTTCTGTACAAGAACATATATATATATTTTTTTTCTTTTTTCACTTCTTGCTCAAGTAATTTGCATTCTTAAATAACATTAAAATTTCCTTCTGGGAGTCGGGCGGTAGCACAGCAGGTTAAGCGCAAGTGGCGCAAAGCACAAGGACCGGTGTAAGGATCCCGGTTCGAGCCCCCGGCTCCCCACCTGCAGTGCAGTCGCTTCACAGGTGGTGAAGCAGGTCTGCAGGTGTGTATCTTTCTCTCCTCCTCTCTATCTTCCCTTCCTCTCTCCATTTCTCTCTGTCCTATCCAACAATGACATCAATAACAACAACAACAGTAAAACAACAAGGGTAACAAAAGGGAATAAATAAATGAATAAATAAAAATATAAAAAGTATTTTAAAAAATTCTCCTTCTAATACTGGTCTTTAACACTTCTTGTTCTGTGTATTCCTTACTATTTTATCTTTTTGTTGCTGCTGTTATAAACTGGGTTCTGCTCGCTTTTATCTTGTCTGAATGTTGAACTGCTATTAATAACTGAGCATTGATTTTGGACTTTACCATCTTTGACATTCTAGTGTTATCTATAATAGTTTTTCAAGGTTTTGCAGTTAAATAATCACATCATTACCAAAAAAAAATGATTTTATTTCTCTTCCAATTTTTATACTTATTTCTTTCCTTTGTCAAATAATTTGTCTAGCAGTTTCCAACATTGATATTATCTTGCAATTCCATTTTTAAATTTTTGGGGGGTCACAAGAATTGTTGATCCTTTTAAACTTTTCATTAGCATTCTTATTAGTATTTTAGCAGTTTTACTGAGATATCTTTCACATGCCACACAACTCACATATTTAAAATGTATAATTCAGTTGTGTTAAGTATTTTCAGTCATCACTACATTCACTCATAAAACATTTTATTCACTTAAGAAGAAATCCTAGCCCCTTAACTGCCATTCCTTTATTTATTTATTTTTAAATTTTGCTTATTAATAAGAAAGATAGGAGGAGAGAGAAAGAACCAGGCATCACTCTGGCACATGTGCTGCTGGGGATTAAACTCAGGACCTCGCTCTTGAGAGTCCAGTGCTTTATTCACTGTGCCACCTCCCAGACTACACTGCCACTCCTTTATCGTCCTGCCCCAGTTTTCTCCTGTCTCACACCCCAGTGCAAATAAACCATTGTCCTACTTTCTCTCTCTATATAGTAGTTTTGTCTTAGGGGTTTTGTCAAATGAGTAGAATCATATACTATATTGTGATCTGTTACGACTGCTTTCTTTCACTTAACAATGTTTTCAGTGTTCATCCCTACTATATAACAGTCATCTTTTTGTCATCTTTTTTTTTTTTTTTTTTTTTTTGCTAAAATACCATTCCATTATACGGATATACCATGGTTTGTCTATTTGTGAACATATAGGTTATTTTCACTTTTTTCAGCTGTTACAGTAACATGTTTATGTCCAGATTTCGGTGTAGATGTGTGTGTACTTCTCTTAGGCATATACCTAACAATCGAATTGTTAGTCATATGGTAGCTCTGTGCTGTTTACTTACTTGAAAAACTTCCAAGATATTTTCCAAAGACGCTGGAGTTTCACATTCCTACCAGCTTTATGAGGGCTTCATTTTTTTTATTATCTTTTTAAATTTGTATTTCTTTTATTGAATAGAAACAGCCAGAAATCGAGAGGGAAGGGGTGATAGTGAGGGAGAGAGACAGAAAGACACACTCGGGAATTGGGCGGTAGTGCAACGGGTTAAGCAGGTGGCGCAAAGCACAAGGACTGGCGGAAGGATTCTGGTTCGAGCCTCGGGATCCCCACCTGCAAAGGAGTCGCTTCACAGGCAGGTGAAAGGTGAAAGGTGTCTTTCTCTCCTCCTCTCTATCTCCCCCTCCTCTCTCCATTTCTCTCTGTCTTATCCAACAACAACGACATCAATAACAACAATAATAACAACAACAATAAAAAAACAAGGACAACAAAAGGTGTCAGGAGAATAAATACATATTTTTTTAAAAGTTAGGAAAAAAAAGAAAGACGCAACACTCTTCACCACCTGCAAAACTTTCCCTCTACAGGAGGGGACCTGAGGCTTGAACCCAGATCCTTGCACATTGTGACATGTGTGCTTAACCATGTGCACCACCACTAGGCCCTAGGGCTTCAGTTTTTTACCTCTTGGCTAACTACACTTGTTACCCAACTTTTTTATTCTATCCATCCTAGAAGATATGAAGTGATACCTCGTCATGCATTTTCCTGATGGCTAATGATATATCAAGCATGTGTGAATGTTTATCTTTTTCCTTCCACCTTTTTAAAGTATACACGACACCAAGCATCTTTTCATGTGTTTGTTTAATTGAATGTTTTCTTTAGGGAGTTAATCTGTTAGATCTTTCGTCCAATTTGATTGTCTTTATTAAGTTTCCAGAGTTCTTTATATATTAGAGTTTTTATAAATTCTAGATAGAGGCCATCGACATGTATACACACATATACGTGTATATGATTTCCAGATATTTTTACTGCTATTTGATCATCACTTTTTTCATTCATTTAAAACCACTTTACTGGGGGAAATAATGATTTATAAGACAGTTGTCACACGAGTTTATCTTCTTATCTCCATGATAAATGTCTGTGTACAGCACCCAGGGCCAGCTGCAATCTTCCTCTACTCTTATCCTCTACCACCTCCTCACTTTAGAATTCTTGACTTTGTTACAGTAGGTCACAGTTAATCAGTTTCACCCTATGTTTTCCCTTTCTTTGTTTCTTTAGTTCCACCTTTAAGTGAAGTCATTTGGCAATAGTCCTTTCTTTTTTTTCCTGACTAATCTTGCTTAACATGCTTTTTTCCAAGTCTATCTGAAATGTAGCAGATTTCTTTCTTTCTTTTTTTTTTTTATAGCTGAATAGTATTGCATTGTGCAGAACTTTTAAAAACTTACATTTTTAGCTATTTCCTTCCTCAATCCACCAACTTGTTGAAACAGCTAGAAATCAGCAATAGTACCTTCATTTTACTTCTCATCATGCTTCCATTTTCTTAATTGTGCTTTTTGAAGTACAAAAAATTTGTTATGAAGTCTAAATTATTTTTCTTCTATTGCTCTTGTTATTAGTGTCATATCTAAGAATTCCTTGCCAAAAATCTAAAGTTGTAAAGAGTTTCCACTATATTTTCCTAAGATCTTTTTAGTTTTTTTCCTTGCTGTTATATTCTTGATATAGTTTGAGTGAGTTTTTGTATTTGGTGTGAGGTAAGACTTATCTTAACCAGATGTCCAGTTGTCCCAACACTTTTTTAAAAAAATGAAAAAAAAATTTTTTTTGATTTTTTTTTTTCCAGCACTGTTTATTGAAAAGATTATCATCTCTCCATTAGGTGGTGTTGGCATCTTTGTTGAAAAATCAGCTGTCAACATAGAGACTTATTTTTAGGTATTCTGTTCATATATATATATATATTCATATGTACGTATATTCATGTATTGATTCTATTACTTTAAAACAAGCATTGAAATAAAAATGCAAGTTCTTTGATTTTGTTCTTTAAAAATAAGAGACTTATTTATTTATTAATATTAGAGAGGGGAGGTGAAAAGGCGAGTCAGAGCATCACTGGTATATACAATGTCTCGGAACCTCGTGCTTAAGAGTCTAGTGCTTTTATCCACCTTCTAGACCACCCTCTGACTTTGTTTTTTTCAGAATGGTTTTGGCTCATCTGGGTGTCATGTAATTCCATACAATTTTTTTTCCCCACCAGAGTTATCACTGGGGATCTGTGCCGGCACTAAGAATCCACTGCTCCTGGTGGCCATTTTTTTTTTTTCCTTCCTTCCTTCCTTCCTTCCTTCCTTCCTTCCTTCCTTCCTTCCTTCCTTCCTTCCTTCCTTCCTTCCTTCCTTCCTTCCTTCTTTCCTTCGAAAGAAATTGAAAGATGTTCGGCTTCCCGGGGCGGCAGGGGGCTGGGGGGTGGGATGAGACACAGTCTTTTCGTGGTGGGAATGGTGTTTATGAAAAAAAAAATTGAGAGGTGGGGAGATGAGAGCAGGAGAGTTAGACCCTGCAGGCATGCCTCACCACTTGTGAAGCGGACCCCCTGCAGGTGGAGAGTGGGTGGGGGGTGGGCTCTTGGTAATTTGTGCACTTAACCAGGTGCTACACCGCCTGGCCCCTGCAATTCCATACGCTTTTGAGAATCTTTTTATCAGTTTACACAAAGAACTCAGCAGGAATTGTCCTAGAGATTGCTTTGAATCTATCAGCTTGGGGAGTGTAGCCATCTTAATAATAATGTCTTATAGAGTCTTCAGACCACAAATTCCATCTGTTTTAGATTTTAGTTAATTCATTCAACACTATTTATGGGTTTTGGTCTTTATTTATATATTGCCTTTCTTTATCCTGTTATCCATGTCTGTTACTATGCTTCTACAGTATTTATACTCCTTGGTGTTACTTCAATGAAGATTTTATTTCTGTTCTTTTATTTTTTCACTTTCCATTTATTTTCTGCTCTCTGCCTACTTATGTATTTTTCCTTCTATGTTGCTTAGTTTCCTTGAATATCTTAAGTCTTTTCTGCCTTTGAAGCATAATTAATTTTGATAAAACTTGGTGTTATCCACCTCCTACAATCTCCTTTGTAAATGGGGTATAAACTTATTACTAGAATTTGGACAATTCAGAAACTCAAAACAAGGGAAGTTCCACTTAAGAATATGTATCCGGAGTCGGGTGGTAGCGCAGCAGGTTAAGTGCACGTGGCACAAAATGCAAGGACTGGTGTAAGGATCCTGATTTGAGCCCCTGGCTCCCCACCTGGGGGGGGGTGTCACCTCACAGGTGAAGCATGTCTGCAGGTGTCTATCTTTCTCTCCCCCCTCTTTCTTCCCCTCCTCTTTGCATTTCTCTCTGTCCTATCCAACAACAACAACAACAATAATTACAATAACAAAAAAACAACAAGGGCAACAAAAGGGAACAAATAAATAAATTTTAAAAAGCTTAAAAAAGAATATGTATATCAACATTTTGATATTTTCCTTTTAGCTTTTTATTTCAAAATAATGAATTATATTTTATTTGATACTATGTAAAATATCACTAGGAGCAATTTAGGATTATCTTGAACTGTTCTACATTTAAATGTTTTGCTCATAAGTACATGTTTATTTATTTTATTTTATTTTATCAGGTAGAATCTGTATCTTCTCAATTTATCACAAATAAACTTAGGGTACTTTTTTTTTTTCCTAACCAATGTCCTCTTACTTCCCTCTTCATAGCCAGGCTTTCAGAAAGAATGGACTCTATTTTTTATTTTAACTTCTTTTTTTCCTTTTCTGATCTATTGCAGTATCACTTCTGCCTTCATCACTCTACTCAAGTGTTTTTGCTAAGGTAATGTCTTAATTGCTAAATCTATTAGACATCTCTTAGTCATCCTACCCTAGTTCCCTAGATTTAAGGTCTTGCTATTTCTTGCACTAGAGCCTAGGAATGTACAACAAATAGACAAAAGTCTCTGTTCCCAGAGACCTTAGTTTCCCTTTTACCTCTTATACTCACTAGCTTTCCTTTATCTACCCTTTAGCACTGCTAGACAAGACTGTATCTGTTTGTTTCTTTTCCCTGCTTACTCTTATATTTTCTTGGTAATATTATTAATATGTTGGCAGTACCCAAGTCTGTTTCTAACCCAAACCTCTTTTCCTGACCTGTCTGCCTCTAGCTACTAGGTACTGCTACCCAAGCGATGGATGAAAACCTTGGATCCATCCTGACCAAAAAACAATTTCCTTATCTTCTTTGCAAACCTGTTCTTCCTTCTGTGCTCTTTATCCTTAAGGAATGTAGTAGCTACACCATCAGCTTAGTGACTGTGAAGTCAGAAACTTGAACATACTGAATTCCTTATTTTTGTTTACCCCATGTCCATTTGGTCTGAAAGTCTTGTCAATTTTTTCTTCCTCCTTACCCAGTCTGTTTTGTTTCACCCATTCTGTCTCCAACTTCACTTTTGCTTGTCTGCCTGTCTGCCTGCCTGCCTTTCCTGCCTTCCTGCCTGCCTCCCTTTCCTGCCTTTCCTGCCTTCCTGCTGTCCTTCCACCACTGCTGAGGCTTCATGGCTCCAGGCTGACTTGTTCATATGTAGAGAGTGAGGCAGAGAGACACCACAGCACTGAAGTTTCTTCCAATGCATTGGGAGCCGAACTCAGACCTGGGTGGCATGAACAGCAAAGCAGCTGTACTATCTGGTGGGCTATTTTGCTGGCCCCATTTATACTTTGCATTTTATATGCTGGTTGTGTAGATCTATTTGCAGTTAGTTGCCATTAAGCTCTTATAACTAAGTAGGTTGGGAGAGAAAGATTAAGAGAAACTTGAAATTCCCTGTAATAGTACACTTTTCCATGATTCTGTACATATCATTTCTTTTCTCTATAGTGTTATTCTCCTGCTTGTCAACTAAGATCCATCCAAGTGTGTGTGTGTGTGTGTGTGTGTGTGTGTGTGTGTGTGTGTGTGTAGCTTCCTTCTGTTCTCTGTTAATACAGGTAGCTTAGTTGTACTGTGTAATGTGTCTGACCCCGTTCAAGGCATGTTACAAGTATTAGGTTACTTAGTCCTCACTACCATGTGAAACTTTACATCAGGCTCAACCTGACGCTGTTGACTGGCTACGGAAGAAGGGCAAACGCTAGAAGAAGAAGAACCATGTGAGGAAACTTTTTCATCTCCTTCTGATGAAACTGAGGCTTAGAGAGAAGCTATGTAGTATGCCAACATTTAAATGCTTTATAACTATCAGAGAGGATTCAGACCCAGTCTGTTAGACTTCAAAGACCATGCTATTCTACCTTTTCTTTGTGCGCCTGCCTCTCTGTATATAAAAGAATCACAGTAGCTGCTATACTAAAAAGGAATTATTTATTTTCAGCTTACCTGTTTTTCTTTTTTTTTTTTATATATATAATTAAAAGTACATCTATCTTTTTTTTAAATTATTATTATTTTTTATTTAAGAAAGGATTAATTAACAAAACCATAGGGTAGGAGGGGTACAACTCCACACAATTCCCACCACCCAATCTCCATATCCCACCCCCTCCCCCGATAGCTTTCCCACTCTCTATCCCTCTGGGAGCATGGACCCAGGGTCATTGTGGGTTGCAGAAGGTAGAAGGTCTGGCTTCTGTAATTGCTTCCCCGCTGAACATGGGCGTTGACTGGTCGGTCCATACTCCCAGTCTGCCTCTCTCTTTCCCTAGTAGGGTGGGTCTCTGGGGAAGCTGAGCTCCAGGACACATTGGTGGGGTCTTCAATCCAGGGAAGTCTGGCCGGCATTCTGATGACACCTGGAACCTGGTGACTGAAAAGAGAGTTAACATACAAAGCCAAACAAATTGTTGAGCAATCATGGACCCAAAGCTTGGAAAAGTGGAGAGGAAGTATTAGGGAGGTACTCAATGCAAACTCTAGTGTACTTCTGCTTTCTTACTTTGGTGCCATACTCCAAACTCAGTCAATTTCTGCTTTGCGTTTCTACTTCTTTTTTTTTTTTTTTTTTTACATGCATAACATTCCCCAGATTCCCATTTAACAATACAACCCCCACTATTTCATTCGTCATTTTTCATGGATCTGTATTCTCCCCACCCACCCACCCACCCCAGAGTCTTTTACTTTGGTGTAATACTCCAATTCCATTTCAGGTTCGACTTGTGTTTTCTTTTCTAATCTTGTTTTTCAACTTCGGCCTGAGAGTGAGATCATCCCGTATTCATCCTTCTGTTTCTGACTTATTTCACTCAACATGATTTTTTCAAGGTCCATCCAAGATCGGCTGAAAACAGTGAAGTCACCATTTTTTACAGCTGAGTAGTATTCCATTGTGTATATATACCACAACTTGCTCAGCCACTCATCTGTTGTTGGACACCTGGGTTGCTTCCAGGTTTTGGCTATTACAAATTGTGCTGCCAAGAACATATGTGTACACAGATCTTTTTGGATGGATGTGTTGGGTTCCTTAGGATATATCCCCAGGAGGGGAATTGCAGGATCATAGGGTAGGTCCATTTCTAGCCTTCTGAGAGTTCTCCAGACTGTTCTCCACAGAGGTTGGACCAATTGACATTCCCACCAGCAGTGCAGGAGGGTTCCTTTGACCCCACACCCTCTCCAGCATTTGCTGCTGTTACCTTTTCTGATGTGTGACATTCTCACAGGAGTGAAGTGATATCTCATTGTTGTCTTGATTTGCATTTCTCTGACAATCAGAGACTTGGAGCATTTTTTCATGTGTTTCTCGGCCTTTTGGATCTCTTCTGTGGTGAATATTCTGTCCATGTCCTCCCCCCATTTTTGGATGGGGTTATTTGTTGTCTTGTTGTTGAGTCTGGCAAGCTCTTTATATATGTTGGTTATTAAACTCTTATCTGATGTATGGCATGTAAAGATCTTCTCCCATTCTGTGAGGGGTCTCTTGATTTGGGTAGTGGTTTCTTTTGCTGTGAAGAAGCTTTTTAATTTGATGGAGTCCCATAGGTTTATACTTGCCTTAGTCTTCCTTGTAATTGGATTCGTTTCATTGAAAATGTCTTTAAAATTTATGCGGAAAAAAGTTCTGCCAATATTTTCCTCTAAGTATCTGATAGTTTGTGGTCTAACATCCAAGTCCTTGATCCACTTGGAATTTACTTTTGTATTTGGTGAAATACAGTGATTCAGTTTCATTCTTCTGCATGTTTCAACCCATTGTTTCCAACACCATTTGTTGAAGAGACTCTGCTTCCCCCATATAATAGTCTGAGCCCCTTTGTCAAAGATTAGATGTCCATACGTGTGGGGCCTCATTTCTGGGCTCTCAATTCTATTCCACTGGTCAGTGTGTCTGTTCATGTTCCAGTACCAAGTAGTTTTGATGACAATGGCCCTATAATATAGTTTGAGATCTGACAGTGTGATGCCTCCGGTTCTGTTCTTTTTTCTCAAGATTGTTTTGGCAATTCTAGGTCTTTTCTGGTTCCAGATAAACATTTGTAGCATTTTTTCTATTCTCCTAAAAAATGTGCTTGGGATCTTGATGGGGATAGCATTAAATTTGTAGATGGCTCTGGGTAATATATTCATTTTGATGATGTTAATTCTTCCAACCCATGAACATGGAATATCTTTGAACTTCTTTGTGTCTTTTTCAATTTCTTTGAGTAGTGACTCATAATTTTCAGTATACAAGTCTTTCACTTCTTTGGTTAGGTTTATTCCTAGATATTTTATTGTTTTTGTTGCTATAGAAAAAGGAACTGATTTCTGGATTTCAATTTCTTCTAACTTAGTGTTTGCATAGAGGAATGCCACTGACTTTTGAATGTTAATTTTATAGCCTGACACCTTACTGTATTGCCTGATGATTTCCAAAAGCTTCTTGCTGGATTCCTTAGGTTTTTCCATGTATACTATCATGTCATTTGCAAATAAGGAGAGTTTGACTTCTTCTCTTCCAATCTGTATGCCTTTAATTCCTTGCTCCTGCCTGATTGCTATGGCAAGAACTTCCAGCACTATGTTGAATAGTAATGGTGATAGTGGGCAGCCCTGTCTAGTACCTGATCTGAGGGGAAATGCTTCCAGTTTTTCACCATTGAGTATGATGTTAGCTGTAGGCTTGCTATATATAGACTTCACTATCTTCAGGAATTTTCCATCTATTCCCATTTTTTGTAGTGTTTTGATCATAAAGGGATGTTGTATTTTGTCAAAGGCTTTCTCTGCATCTATTGATATGACCATGTGGTTTTTGGTCTTGCTTTTGTTGATGTGGTGGATCACATTGATTGATTTCCGTATATTAAACCAACCTTGCATGCCTGGGATAAACCCCACTTGGTCATGATGAACAATTTTTTTGATATACTGCTGTATCCGGTTGGCTAGAATTTTGTTCAATATTTTCGCATCTATGTTCATCAGAGATATTGGTCTGTAGTTTTCTTTTTTGGTTGTGTCCCTGTCTGCTTTTGGTATCAGGGTGATGTTGGCTTCATAGAAGCTGGCAGGGAGTATTCCAGTGTCTTCAATCTTTTGGAAGACTTTTAAAAGTAGAGGTATTAGTTCTTCTTTGAAAGTTTTGTAGAATTCATTTGTAAAACCATCTGGTCCAGGACTCTTATTTTTGGGAAGATTTTTGATAACTGTTTCAATTTCATTAGCTGTGATGGGCCTGTTCATGTTATCCACTTCCTCTTTACTTAGTTTTGGAAGTTGGTAGGTATCTAGGAAATCATTCATTTCTTCCAGGTTCTCTAGCTTGGTGGCATATATTTGTTCATAGAAGCCTCGCATGATATGTTGAATTTCTGCAGTGTCTGTTGTGATTTCTCCTCTTTCATTTACTATCCGATTTATTTGGGTCTTCTCCCTTTTTTTTTTTTGTGAGTCTGGCTAAAGGTTTGTCGATTTTGTTTACTCTTTCGAAGAACCAACATTTACTTTCATTGATCTTTTGTATGGTTTTCTTATTCTCAATGTTATTTATTTCTGCCCTAACTTTAGTAATTTCTGTCCTTCTGGTTCCTTTAGGATTCCTTTGTTGTTCTTCTTCTAGGTCTTTAAGATGTGCAATCAGGCTGTTTATTTGTGCCTTTTCTTGTTTCCTAATGTGTGCTTGTATAGCTATGAACTTCCCTCTTAGGACTGCTTTAGCTGTGTCCCAAATATTTTGATAGATTGTGTCTTCATTTTCATTGAACTCTCGAAACATTTTGATTTCTTCCTTGATTTCCTCTTTGACCCAGAAGTTGTTAAGAAGTGTACTGTTGAGCTTCCACATTTTGGGACTGTTACTACTCTTTTGTTGATTGTTAAGTGTTAGTTTAATTCCACTGTGGTCTGAGAAGATGCTTGGGATGATTTCAATGCTCTTGAATAGGCTGATGCTGTCTTTGTGGCCTAACATATGGTCTATCCTTGAGAATGATCCATGTGGATTTGAGTAAAATGTGTATTCCAGTTTCTTGGGATGAATGACTCTGAAAATGTCCAATAGTTCTAGTTTATCTATCTCTCCATTTAGCTCCCTTATGTCTTTACTGATTTTCTGCCTGGATGATCTGTCAAGTTGAGAGAGTGGGGTGTTGAAGTCCCCTGCTATGATTGTGTTACTGTTAATATATTGCTGTAGCTCTTTCAGTAGAAGTTTGATGTATTTAGATGGCTTCTCATTGGGTGCATAGATGTTAATAATTGTTAAGTCCTCTTGATTGACTGATCCTCTGAGCATTAAGTAGTGTCCATTCCTATCTTTTTTAATCTTATCTATTTTAAAGTCTATCATGTCAGATATGAAAATAGCTGTTCCTGCCCTTTTTTGTGGGCCATTGGCTTGAATGATAGTTTTCCATCCTTTCACTTTAAGTCTGTGTTTGTCTTGTTGCGTTAGGTGAGTTTCCTGTAGACAACATATTGTTGGGTTGTGTTTTCTGATCCATCTTCCTACTCTGTGTCTTTTAATAGGTGAATTCAGGCCATTGACATTTATTGATATCAAAGATTGAAGATATTTTAACACCATTCTTGTAGAGTTTTAGAGTGTTTTGATATATGTCCTATTTGTGGTGGTCTGGTTGTTCATAGGAGACCTTTCAGAACTTCTTTCAGGGCAGGCTTGGTGATGGTTGCTTCCTTCAACTGTTGCTTGTCTGAGAAGGTTTTGATGCTTCCATCTAGTCTGAATGACAGTCTAGCAGGATATAGTATTCTTGGCTGAAAGCCTTTCTCATTGAGCACTCGATAGATATCTTGCCATTCTCTTCTGGCCTGTAGTGTTTGTATGGAGAAGTCTGCTGCTAATCTTATGGGTTTTCCTTTGTAGGTGACTCTTTGTTTTTCTCTTGCAGCCTTGAGGATCCTTTCTTTATCCTTATTCCTTTCCAATCTAAGTATGACATGTCTTGGTGTCTTTAGGTCTGGGTTAATTCTGTTTGGGACCCTCTGTGCTTCTTGAATCTTTATGTCTTTGGTGTTGTCTAGACTAGAGAAATTTTCAGCTATTATGGCCTGGAGAATGCTTTCTTCCTCCCCTTCTCTTTCTTCCTCTGGTAAACCAATAATGCGTATATTGTTTCTTTTGAAGTCATCCCATAGGACTCTGTTGTTGTTTTCAGCATCTCTTAATCTCTTTTTGAGATCTCTTACTTCTTTTTTAGTTGTCTCTAATTCATCCTCAATCTTGCTAATTCTGTCTTCAGCCTCATTGATTCTATTCTCTCTGCCCTCTACTGCTTTCTGGAGTTCATCTATTTTGTTGCCCTGCACTGATACTGTTTTAGCTTGTTCAGCTAGTTGCCTTCTTAGCTCAGAGATTTCAGCTTTCAGCTCTCTAATAATCATGAGATAATTAGAATTTTCTTCCATATTCTCATTTGTTGTTCCTGCATTTCTGATTACAATTTTTTCAAATTCTTTACTCACTCCTGTTATTATTTCCTTAGCTAATGTTTGGATGTTGAACTCGTTGTTTTGTGCTTCACCCTCTGGAGGACTTTTAGCTGGACTCTTGTCCTGGTTCAAGTCTCCAATATTTTTTCTTGTTGTTTTAACCATTTTATATAAGTTAACAGTTTTTTCAATCCCTGAGTTGGAGTTCAGTGGTGTAAAAGCCTTTTTTTTTTCCCCCTGTAGGCTATGGGAGCCTGAGGGCTTTTAAACTATCAATAGGCTTCTTAGCTTAATCACTGACTCCTGACCAAGAGATAAAGCAGGGTGTGGCAGAGATAATCCAGTGGTTATGCAAAGAGACTTTCACAGCCCTTCAGCTATGCCACCGAGGTATAGGTCTTCTGATTTTCCCAGTTAGATCTCTGTACCCTGGTGTCCCTCCCTGTTGCTGCTCCAGATTCTGAGGGTAGTAGCAATGGAGACTCAGAGTTGCACTTGGTGAGTCTCTGGGGAGTCCTTTCCTCCCTTCAGCTGTCCCCTTGTTGGTGGAGCAGACTGGAGGTGGTGTCTCCACTGACAAACTGTCGAACTGTTAGCAGTCACTTAATCTCTCCTTAGGCCCCTCTCTCCTCTCTGTCACCAGCCACGCGTGTTTGTACTCACGGGTGATTTACTGGGTTTCTGTGGTCATTCTAGTCCTGTCTTGTTTCGGTCCGGGTGGTCTCCTTTAGTATTCCTAGTTGATCCGGGAGAGGAGAGGAGAGGAGAGAAAGCGATCTGCTGCTCGTAGCTCCGCCTCCGGAAGTCGAATCCAGCTTACCTGTTTTTCTTCTCCCTTTTTTTTTTTTTCCCTCCAGGGTTATCACTAGGGCTCAGTACTTGCACTATGAATCCACTGCTCCTAGCGGCCATTTTTTTCCATTTTATTGGATAGGACAGAGAGGAATTGAGAGAGGAGGGGAAGACAGGGAGAGAGAAAGATACCTGTAGACCTGCTTCACCACTTGTGAAGCAACCGAACTACACGTGCAGAACTGGAGAAGCAACTCCCCTGCAGGTGGGGAACTGGGGGCTTGAACCGGGATCCTTATGCTGGTCCTTGCACTTTGTACCACCGGCGCTTAACCTGCTGCGCTACTGCCCGACTCCCCACTATGTGCTCTTAACCCAGTGTGCCACCACTTGGCCCCCTCAGCTTATCTTTTTTACTAAGTAAGGGTTCTTTAAAGGTAAAAATAATGTCTTCTCTATCATCTTTCAGAGAGACTAAAGTATTACCTTGATTATAGTAGTTATTTAGTAAATGTTTATTGAGTAATTTAGTCATTGTCCCTGTTCATAGTTTTTCATACAGGAGAGCGTGTGCACCTAGGTTACTTTATGTTATAGAAGTCTAAATTTCTTTTTTTTTTTATTTATTTTCCCTTTTGTCACCCTTGTTGTTTTATTGTTGTAGTTATTATTGTTCTTGATGTCATCATTGTTGGATAGGACAGAGAGAAATGGAGAGAGATGGGGAAGACAGGGAGGGAGAAAGATAGACACCTGCAGACCGGCTTCACTGCTTGTGAAGAAGCGACTCTCCTACAGGTGGGGTGCCGGGGGCTCAAACGGATCCTTACTCCTTTTGTTGCACTTTGCGCCATGTGCTCTTAACCCTGCTGCTCGACTGCCTGACTCCCCCCTAAATTTCTTTTTAAATTAAACCTAGGAACTTAGCTCATGGAAATTTTTTAAGATTTTTCTAAATTTCCTTTTTCTTCAAGTACAATTTTATTTATTTTTTTAAATTTCATTATTGGGGGATTGATATTTTATAGTTGACAGTAAATATAGTAGTTTGTACATGCATAACATTTCTCCGTTTTCCACATAACAGTACAATCCCCACTAGGTCCTCTGTCATCCTTTTCCAGGACCTGTACTCTCCCCATCATCCACCCCAGAGTCTTTTACTTTGGTGCAATGCACCAACTCCAGTTCAGGTTCTACTTGTGTTTTCGCTTCTGATCTTGTTTTTCAACTTGTGCCTGAGAGTGAGATCATCCCATACTCATCCTTCTGTTTCTGTCTTATTTCACTTAACATGATTTCTTCAAGCTCCATTCAAGATGGGGTGGCAAAAGTGAAATCACCATTTTTAATAGCTGTGTATATATACTGCAGCTTGCTCAGCTACTCATCTGTTGTTGGGTTGCTTCCAGGTTTTGGCTATTACAAATTGTGTTGCTATGAACATAGGTATACACAGATCTTTTTGGATGAGTGTGTTGGGTTCCTCAGGATCTATCCCCAGGAGAGGAATTGCAGGATCATAGGATAGGTCCACTTCTAGCCTTCTGAGAGTTCTCCAGACTGCTCTCTACAGGGGTTGGACAAATTTACACTACCACGAGCAGTACAGGAGGGTTCCTTTGTCTCCACAACCTCTCCAGCATTTGTTGCTATTACCTGTTCTGACATGACATTCTCACAGGAGTGAAGTGGTATCTCATTGTTTTTATTTGCATTACTCTGATAATCAAAGACTTGGAGCATTTTTCATGTGTTTCTCGGCCTTGTGGATCTCTTCTATGGTGAATATTCTGTCCATGTCCTCTCCCCATTTTTGTATGGGGTCATTTGATTTCTTGTTGACTTTGGCAAGCTCTTTATATATTTTGGTTATTAAACTCTTGTCTGATATATGGCATGTAAAGATCTCCCATTCTGTGAGAGGTCTCTTTGTTTGGGTAGTGGTTTCTTTTACTGTGCAGAAGCTTTTTAATTTGATGTAGTCCCATAGGTTTATGTTTGCCTTAGTCTTCTTTGTAATTGTATTAGTTTTGTTGAGATGTCTTTAAAATTTATGTGGAAAAGAGTTCTGCCAATATTTTCCTCTAAGTATCTGATAGTTTCTGGTCTAACATCCAGGTCCTTGATCCACTTGGAATTTGCTTTGGCGTTTGGTGAAATATAGTGGTTCAGTTTCATTCTTCTGCATATTTCAACCCATTTTTTCCAACACCATTTGTTGAAGAGACTTACCTTTCCCCATTTAATTGTTTGAGCACCTTTGTGAAAGATTAGATGTCCACAGGTGTGGGAGCTTACTTCTGTGCTTTCAATTCTATCCCACTGGTCAGTGTGTCTATTCATGTTCCAGTACCAAGCAGTTTTGATTACAATGGCCCTGTAATACAGTTTGAGATCTGAGAGTGTGATGCCTCCAGTTCTGTTCTTTCTTCTCAAGATTGTTTTGGCAGTTTTAGGTCTTTTCTGGTCCAGATAAACATTGGTAGAATTTTTTCTATTATGCTAAAAAATGTGGTTGGGGGCTTGATGGGGATAGCATTAAATTTGTATATGGCTCTGTGTAGTATATTCATTTTGATGATGTTAATTCTTCCAGTTCATGAACATGGAATATCTCTCCACTTCTTTGTGTCTTTTTCTATTTCCTTGAATAGTGACTCATAATTTTCAGTATACAAATCTTCCACTTTTCTTCTTAAGTTTACTCCTAGATATTTTATTGTTTTTGTTGCTATAGTAAAATGAATTGATTTCTGGATTTCATCTTCTTCTAACTTAGTGTTTGTTGCATAGAGGAATGCCACTGACTTTTGAATGTTAATTTTGTAGCCTGACACTTTACTGTATTACCTGATGATATTTCCAAAATCATCTTGCTGGATTCCTTAGGTTTTTCTATATATACTATTATGTCATCTGCAAAGAGGGAGAGTTTGACTTCTCTTCCAATCTGTATCCCTTTAATTCCTTGCTCCTGCCTGATTGCTGTGGCAAGAACTTAGAACACTATGCTGAATAATAATGGTGACTATATAGTGTTCAGCCCTGTCTAGTACCTGATCTGAGGGGAAATGCTTCCAGTTTTTCACCATTGAGTATGATGTTGGCTGTAGGTTTGCTATATATAGACCACTATCTTCAGGAATTTTCCATCTATTCCCATTTTTTGTAGTGTTTTGATCATAAAGGGATGTTGTATTTTGTCAAAGGCTTTCTCTGCATCTATTGATATGACCATGTGGTTTTTGGTCTTGCTTTTGTTGATGTGGTGGATCACATTGATTGATTTACGTCTATTAAATCAACCTTGCATCCCTGGGATAAACCCCACTTGGTCATGATGAACAATCTTTTTCATAGACTGCTTGCTGTATCTGGTTGGCTAGAATTTTGTTCAGTATTTTAGCATCTGTGTTCATCAGAGATATTGGTCTGTAATTTTCTTTTTTGGTTGTGTCCCTGTCTACTTTTGGTATCAGAGTGATGTTGGCTTCATAGAAGCTGGAAGGGAGTATTCCAGTGTCTTCAATCTTCTGGAAGACTTTTAAAAGTAGAGGTACTAGTTCTTCTTTGAAGGTTTTGTAGAATTCATTTGTAAAACCATCTGGTCCAGGACTTTTATTTTTGATAACTTTCAATTTCATTGGCTATGATGGGCCTGTTCATATTATCTAGTTCCTTTTTATTTAATATTGGAAGTTCATAGGTATCTAGGAAATTGTCCATTTCTTCCAGGTTCTCTAGCTTGGTGGTATATAGTTGTTCATAGAAGCCTCACATGATATGTTGAATTTCTGCAGTATCTGTTGTGATATCTCCTCTTTCATTTACAATCTGATTTATTTGGGTCTTCTCTATGTTTTGTTTTGTGAGTCTGGCTAAAGCTTTGGCCTTTTGTTCACTGTTTCGAAGAACCAACATTTACTTTTCTTGATCTTTTGTATGGTTTTTTTATTTTCAATGTTATTTATTTCTACCCTAACTTTAGCTATTTCTGTCCTTCTGGTTGCTTTAGGGTTTTTTTGTTCTTTTTTGTCTTTAAGATGTGCAATCAGGAGGGGTCGGGCGGTAGCGCAACAGGCTAAATGCACCCAGCACAAAGCACAAGGACCAGTGTAAGGATCCCAGTTCAAGCCCCCAGCTCCCCACCTTCAGGGGAATCACTTCACAGGTGGTGAAGCAGGTCCGCAGGTGTCTATCTTTCTCTCCTCCTTTCTGTCTTCCCCTCCTCTCTCAATTTCTGTCTGTCCTATCCAGCAACGAATGACATCAACAACAATAATAACTACAACAAGGCTACAACAACAGGGGCAACAAAAGGGGAGAAAAAAAAAAAAGGCCTCCCAGAACAGTGGATTCATGGTGCAGGCACTGAGCCCCAGCAATAACCCTGGAGGCAAAAAAAAAAAAAGTACAATCAGGCTGTTTATTTGTGTTTTTTCTTGTTTCCTAATGTGTGCTTGTATGGCTATGAACTTCACTCTCAGTACTGCCTTAGCTGTGTCCCAAATATTTTGATAGCTTGTATCTTCATTTTCATTGAACTCTTGAAGCATTTTGATTTATTCCTTTTTCCTCTTTGGCCCAGTATTTGTTAAGTAGTGTACTGTTGAGCTTCCACATTTTGGGACTATTACTAATCTTTTGTTTATTATTAAGTGTTAGTTTAATTCCACTGTGGCCTGAGAAGATTCTTGGGATGATTTCAGTGCTCTTGAATTTGCTGATGCTGTCTTTGTGACCTAACATATGGTCTATCCTTGAGAATGACCCATGTGGACTTGAGTAGAATGTGTATTCCAGTTTCTTGGGGTGAGTGATTCTGAAATATGCAATACTTCTAGTTTATCTATCTGCTCATTAACTCCCTCATGTCTTTATTGATTTTCTGCCTGGATGATCTGTTAAGTTGAGAGAGTAGGGTGTTGAACTCCCCTACTATTACTATGTTGCTGTTAAGATATTGCTGTAGCTCTTTCAGTAGATGTTTGATGTATTTAGATGGCTTCTCATTGGGTGCATAGATGTTAATAATTGTTAGGTCCTCTTGATTGACTGATCCTCTGAGCATTAAGTAATGTCCATCCCTATCTTTTAAAGTTTTACTGATTTTAAAGTCTCTCGTGTCAGATATGAGAGTAGCTGTTTGTGCCCCTTTTTGTGGCCCATTGGCTTGTATGATAGTTTTCCATCCTTTCACTTTGAGTCTGTGTTTGTCTTATTGAGTTAGGTGGGTTTCCTGTAGACAGCATATGGTTTGGTTGTATTTTCTGACCTATCTCCCTATTCTGTTCCTTGTAGTAGGTGAATTCAGGCCATTGACATTTATTGATATCATAGATTGAAGATATTTTAACGCCATTCTTGTAGATTCCTGGAGTGTTCTGATATATGGCATATTTATGGTGGTCTGACTGTTTATACCTTTTAGAACTTCTTTTAGGGCAGTTGATTTCTTTCTTTGTTTTTGTAGTTATTTATTTTGATAGTTGATTCTTTCAACTGTTGCTTGTCTGAGAAGGTTTTGATGTGTCCATCTAGTCTGAATGACAGTCTAGCAGGATACACTAGTCTTGGTTGAAAGCCTTTCTCATTGAGCACTCGGTAGATACCTTGCCATCTCTTCTGGCCTGTAGTGTTGTGTGGAGAAGTTTCCTCTGTAGGTGACTCTTTGTTTTTCTCTTGGAGCCTTCAGTATCCTTTCTTTATCCTTATTCCTTTCCATTCTAAATATGATGTGTCTTGGTGTCTTGAAGTCTGGGTCAATTCTTTTGGGATCCTCTGGGCTTTTTGAACCTTTATGTCTTTTATGTTGTCTAGACTAGAGAAGTTCTCAGCTATTATGTCCTGTAGAATTCTTTCTTTCCCTCCCTCTCTTTCTTCCTCTGATAAGACAATAATGCCTCTCCTCCCTTCAGCAGTCTTTTTGTTGGTAAAACACACTGGAGGTGGTGCCTCAACCGATAAACTGCTGGACTGCTACCAGCCCCTCAGTCTCTCCTTAGGCTCTTCACTGTCCACAAGCCACACGTGTTTGTACTCACTGGTGATTTGGTGGGTTCCTGAAGTCATTCTAGTCCTTCCTTGTTGGGGTCCAAAGTGGTCTCCTTTGGTATTCCTAGCTGACCTGGGAGAGGAGAGGAGAGAAACACAGCTGCTGCTGTTTGTAGCCCCATCTACCAAAATCTTACAATTTTATTTTGAATATTATCAGAAATACTAGTAGTATTCTTCCATCTGGCCCTTGATTCCATTCACTCCCCACCCCCAATGTCTTTCAGAAAATTATTCTGACTTTTCTGTTCTGGGTTTTACCCCTTTTTTTCCTCAGCTAAGTCATTCCCAAAGCACTTGAACCTGCTCAAGTTTTATCCCTTAGGATTTCACCCTCTCCCCTCTCTTCCTTCCAACTTCAGTGTCTCTTTATCAAGTACATGTTGATTTACAGGATGGTTGTTCATCTTTCCCAAGAGGGCTTGTCAGTGCTGCCTATTGATGAGAGTGGCTGTCTTCACTTCCATCCCTACCTGTCATTTCATACAACTAGCTCTTGCCAGAGCCCCAGAAGCCTTAAGTGTTGTTGAGTCAAACAGTTATTTTTCAGTCTCCATCTTACTTGATTTGATTTCTCTTCATCTTAAAATAACTCTCTTCCATTAGGTTCCCTGGTAACAGGTCAGGCTTTCTTTTTATGGGTTGGGCCTCTTGTAGTTTTTGTTAACCCTTCCTCTTCTACCAGGTCTTAGTGTTGAAGTTCTCAAGTCTTGATCCTATGCCTTTGCTCTTCTCTTTACACTCTTTGTAAATGTAGGTGTTTTGCAAATTTGGACTTTTTAGTTCCCATTCTCATGCAAATAAGTAAGGTAAGGCCACTGCATAACTTCTAAACTCTCTCTTGAGAACCATACATGCTTACTCTCTCTTTTATGAATTCACTTCTCCTGGTGGCCATTTTCCTTTCTTTCTTTCTTTCTTTCTTTCTTTCTTTCTTTCTTTCTCTCTTTCTTTCTTTTTAATTGGATAGGACAGAGAAATTGAGAGGACAGGAGGAGATAGAGAGGGAGAGAGACACTTGCAGACCTGTGTCAATGCTTGTGAAGCATAACCCCTGCATGTGGGGAGCTGGGGGCTCAAACCAGGATCCTTGCAAGGGTCTTTGTGCTTTGTACTATGTGCACTTAATCCAGTGTGCTGCTGCCCGGCCCCCTGCAAAAGACTTTCATTGGGAGGCTTTGAGGTCAGGTCCCAGGTTCAACCTCTAGCATCACCATTAGCCAGAGATGATCAGTGCTCTGGTTTCTCTCTCAGTATCTTTCTCTAGCATCTTTCTTTCATTAAAATAAATAAATATATATATTTTAAAATAGAAGCAATAGCAGTAGTTTCCTTTAAAAAGTGAGTCAGTGGACTAAGGTGGAACAGTAGTGTAGGTGGTGTGAGGTGACTGAAAATAAAATATTTCAAAGTTGCACCCATAGGATTTATTGTGAAGTTTGAAGGGCAGAGGAATCAGGATGACACCTTTATTTTTGCCTAGGAAGTGGATAGATGATACTGACTTTAAATGAGATGGAACAGGCTGGAAGAAGCAGGATCGTAGGGGTGAATCAAGAATTTTGTCTTGGCTTTGCTAAGCTTAAGATGCCTATTTGACCTCCAAATAGAGAAGATAGGGTAGGCAGTCTAAGTATAAATCAAACTCAAGGGAAAGGTGAAGACTCAAGCTATAAATTTTTGAATTATTAGCATACAAATGATGTTTAAAGCCACTGGACTGGATGACCAAGGAAGATTAAATAGAAATAAGGGCAGCTGATTGTAACTCTTGAAGGTGAGAAGGAAAGGAGAAGCAAACAGAGAGTCAGTAAAATAGGAAGAAAACTAGCAGTGCTTGATTTCACAGTGTCCAAGAGCAGAAATTTTTCAAGAAGGAGGGAGAGGACACCCTATCAAATTTGCCTAAGAAGTTGTATAAGATTAGTTTCCGAAAAGATTGACTCTGTACTATATAATTTGGTATTGTAAGTTAACATTTTACTCACAGTAGGCTTTTGGGAGTAGGCTGAGGGGTACTATTTTTAGCATGGGAAAACATCCCGAATTTCTTTTTTTTTTCTTTGTCTTTTTTTGTTTTGCTTTCCCTCCCCATTTTGTTGGCCTTGTTGTTGCAGTTATTATTGTTGTTATTGGTATTGTCGTTGTTGAATAGGGCAGAGAGAAATGGAGAGAAGAGGGGAAGACAGAGAGGGAGAAAGACACTTGCAGACCTGCTTCACCACCTGTGAAGCCACTCCCTTGCAGGTGGGTGGGGGGCGGCTGGAACTGGGATCATTACGCAGGTCCTTGTGCTTTGCACCATGTTCTCTTAACCCGCTGCGCTACCACTGGACCCCCTATTCCGAATTTCAAATCCCAAACCAATGTATAAGCAGAATTTTACAATGTAACCTTATTCCTAATAACATGTCTTAACTTTATTTTTTAATATTTATTTATTTATTTATGAGTTGTTGAGAAAGAGAACTAGAACCATAACATGGCTTGACACATACAATGCCAGGGATCAAACTTGGGACCTCATGCCTAAGGGTCTAGCTGTACCACCTCCCTGCCCACTAATGGGTATACACTACTTTTTTCCCCCACTTTGTTTTTCACATTCTCCCTCAGTTATTTATAAGTCCAGCCTTTTATTTATTTCTCATTTTTCAAACTTTATTTGACTGGATAAGACACAGAGAAGGGTGATTGAGAGGGAGAGAGACAAACACACCAGCAGCACTACTCCTTTGCTTGTAAAGCTTTACCCCTGCAGGTGGAGACCAGGGCCCTTACTCCTGGATCCTTGTACATGATAGTACGTGTTGTTAACTAGATGCACCACTGCCTGGCCCGTTTTTTGCTTTTTTTTTTTTTTAAGTTCAAACCTTGGTGCTCCCATGTGGTATTTTTAAAAATATTTATTTATTTATTCCCTTTTGTTGCCCTTGTTGTTTTATTGTTGTAGTTATTGTTATTGATGTCATCGTTGTTGACAGGACAGAGAGAAATGGAGAGAGGAGGGGAAGACAAAGAGGGGGAGAGAAGGACAGACAGCTGCAAACCTGCTTCACCGCTTGTGAAGCGACTCCCCTGTAGGTGGGGATCCTCACTCCGGATTTTACAGCCTGACTCCCCCGTGTGGTATAAAGAGTCAGGCTGAAGGCCTTGTGTGCAAGCCCTACCAATGGCGGAGTTATCTTCCAGCTCCCACCTCCAACTTGTCCTTCCTGCCTTCCTTCTTTTTTTTTTTTTTTTCCAATTTGTTCTTTATGTGTTTTTTTCCAGGTTATGGAACTTCAAAACTGACACGTATTTATGCCTTTATTCTATTCAGTTTTCCCTTGAATCTAGTCTTAAGTCCCGCTTTATCCCCATTATTAATATTACTAGTTCAGCACCGTTTTTATTTTTTCCCTTGCAGAAGCTTAGCAAGATTATCAACATTTGCTCAGACCCTCCGAGGAATAATGTTATCCTCTTTTCATAGAAAAGACTTTGCCCAAGACCAGTTTAACTAGCAAAAGACAGAGACAGGATTTGCCATACGCCGTAAGTGGTATGATTTTAATGTCTATGCTCTTAACCACATACGTTGTCTGGAATTCCCCAATTCCTTCTGTTACTGCAGTAAATCAGATCTTGATTGCTTTAAACTGAAGTATAACTAATAATGACATTTTTGCGGGGGCCGGGTGGTGGCGCACCTGGTTAAGCGCACAATGATATGCTCAAGAGCCGGGGTTCAGGCCCCTGCTCCTCACCAGCATCTGGCACGCTTCACAAGCGGTGAAGCAGGTCTGCAGGTGTCTATCCTTCTCTCCCTCTATCTTCCCCTCCCCTCAATTTCTCTATGTCTTATGGAATAAAAATATATAAATAAATAATTTTTTTTTTTTCCTCCTCCAGGGTTATTGCTGGGCTCGGTGCCTGCACCATGAATCCACCGCTCCTGGAGGCCATTTTTCCCCCCTTTTGTTGCCCTTGTTGTAGCTTCGTTGTGGCTATTATTATTGCCCTTGTTGACGCAATTCGTTGTTGGATAGGACAGAGAGAAATGGAGAGAGGAGGGGAAGACAGAGAAGGGGAGGGAAAGATAGACACCTGCAGACCTGCTTCACCGCCTGTGAAGCGACTCCCCTGCAGGTGGGGAGCCGGGGGCTCGAACCGGGATCCTTACGCCGGTCCCTGCACGTTGCGCCACATGCGCTTAACCCATTGCGCCACCGCCCGACCCCCATAAATAATTTTAAAAGGCTACCAGAAACAGTGGGTTTGTAGTGCCAGCGTTGAGTGCCAGCGACTGGGAGCAACAAAACAAAACATTTTTGCTATTCCTAGTCTTCCCTTTGTACCCCAGTTTATATGTTGAGTTAAAAGTAGTCTCCCTAAAGCACAACTGTAATTACACTGCTTTTCAGATCAATATCTTTCAGCGACTCCTAATTTCATGCTCTTCTCTTTTATATTTGCTATATGTTCATACATTTGTTCCATTCTTTTTTTTTTGTATTTTATTTACTTTATTTTTGAGAGAGATGCAGAGAGAGAAAGACACAGAGGCAAATACTAGAGCATTGCACAGCTCTGGCTTATTGTGGTGTGGGGGATTGAACCTGGGAGTTGGGAGTCTCAGGCCTGAGAGTCTCTTTGCATAACCATTATGCTATCTACCCCCAGCCTCCAATCTTTTTTCTTTATAAATATTTTATTTATTTCATATGAGCTAGAGTTTCACATGAGAGAGGGAGAAGGAAATTAGAAACCACTCTAGTACATGTATTAGGACCAGGGCCTCAGGTATGCAAGTCTTCATCTCTGCCAGTTGAGGTTTTGTTGTTGTTTTATTCCCTCCCCCATTCCTTTTAAAGATGTATTTGTTAACTAGAGAAGAGAGAGAGAAAACTCTGGTAAGTGTGTTTCTGGGGATTGAACTTGGAACTTCATGCTTGTAAATTCAGCACCACCTCTGGGCCATTTGCTTCAAGTTTTATCTAAGATGTGGACATTGTCTATAATTTTGCAAAGTGAAACTTGAGGTTTTAGGATTAATGAGAAATACGGGGCCAGGCAATGGTGCTACCTGGTTAAGCGTACACATTACAGTGCACAAGGATGCAGGTTCAAGCCCCTGGTCCCCACTTGCAGGGGGAAAGTTTCAAGAGTGGCAAAACAGGGCTCCAGGTGTCTCTCTGTCTCTCTTTATCTCCCCCACCCTTCAATTTCTCTCTGACTATCCAATAATAAATAAAATGAAAATATTAAAAAAGAAACAGTTTTTGACATAGTCTTTGGAGTCAGATGGTGCTTTTCCTTTGAGTCCTTTCTTTCTCTCCCTTTTCCTCTTTCTCTCTCCCTTTGTTTCTTTCTTTCTCTTTTCCTTTCTTTCTTTCTTAATCTAGGGTTGTTTCTGCATATGACTTCTCAACAAACTCAGCCCAGTTAACTTGAATCATATGTATAATTGATCAAACACTAACCTCAAGCATCTTGGTTTGGTGTCACATGAAATTAATTCCTTGAAATATACACAAGCCTGGCCAAATATGAAATTTTTCTTTTTTTTTTTTTTTTAAGATTTTATTTATGAGAAAGATAGGAGGAGAGAGAGAGAAAGAACCAGACATCACTCTGGCACATGTGCTGCCGGGGATTGAACTCGGGACCTCATGCTTGACAGTCCAAAGCTTTATCACTGCTCTATCTCCCAGACCACAATGAAATTTCTAAAGTGCATTTCAAACTTGGTACTTTAGAAAAGTGGAAAATATATTGAGTTTTGCTCCTATGATTTAAGCTTAAAACTCAGTCTGTACGCTTAAAAAAAAGATGCTCCAATACAGATGTTCTTGCAAGATGTTATCTTTTGAAAATTTTATTTCTGAGGGGAGAGTAACTCCTGCATCACAACTTTACTGCTTATGAAGCTTCCCCCTTGCAGATGGGGGCTGGGGCTTACTGTACCCCAGACCCTGCACATAGTCATGTGTGCACTCAACCAAATGTGCCACTGCCCAGCCCCCTTTACATTGAATTTTTAAAATGAAGTTCTGTTGGATATGAAACAGGGAGGAGGTAATGTTAAGAAAACATTCTCAGGCTATTGTTTACATTTCAAGACAAGAAGATTGTCACTTATACATGGAGTATAAGTGTAGCAGGCTTGATCCCTAGTTTTGTTTTTCAATCCTTAGCCTGTTACATTTTTAGTTTAATGATCAGAACTTAATTTCTAAGTGTTCCTGTTGATTTCTTTTTTAAATTATATATTTATTGGTTAGAGACAGAGAAATTGGCAAGAGAAGAGATACCTGCAGGAGGGGACCAGGAACTTGAACATGGATCCTTGCTCATTGTAGCATGTGCACTCAACTTAACTCTTGTTTAACTTTCTGTCTTAGGCTGTGAGTTATTCTGGTTGCTGCATAAATGCTTCCTTTTCATGTTTGAAATTCAGACTTTGTGTTCATTTGCCTTTATTTGCAAATCTTGTGAATACTGTCTATTTATTGTAGCAGGTTTCCCCTCATTGTGAGTAGTGATGAAATGTATGACATGGAACATGTAGATACCATGTTCTTTAGGGTAACTCTTTTTTTAAAAAAAATTAATATTTTGTTTATTTGTTATTAGATAGAGACAGAGAAATTGAGAGGGGCCGGGGATATATATATATATAGAGAGAGACACCTACCTGCAGCCCTGCTTCACCACTTGTGAAACTTTGCCCCAGCAGGTGGGGATCAGGGGCTTGAACCTGGGTCCTTGTGCACTGTAGTGTGTGTGCTCAACCCCTCTCTTCTCCTTTTTTTTTTTTTTTTTCCCCTGGCTTAGGGTGGTTCAGGGGATTGAACCTGGGACTTCAGAGCCTCAGGCATGAGAGAGAGTCTTTTTGCATAACCATTATGCTATCTATCCCTGCTCTCTCCTTTCTTTCTTTCAAGTATTTATACTCACTATTGCTACTTGAGGAGTGAAACTGTTCCCACTTGGGACATTAATCTCCATTTTCTAAAACTTGACCTCCCTGAAAGATACTTGAGTGTGAATTTTCTCTTTTTAACTTTGGTGTTTCCCCCCACCAGCTATGGCATAAAACTGTGTAAATTATTTTGGTTCTGCCTGATGTCTTCCAGCTCTGGGCTTTAGTTTGTCCAGAGGGCTGCTCTGACCACTTGCCTCTACTTTGGATGTATAGGATGGGTCTGCTTTAAGCTGATTCAATCAACTCTTCATTTTTCAGAGCTTCTCTATAGTTTTAATTTACTCAGGGCATTTCTTGCTCTTTTTAAATTATGGATTAAAAATGACTTTTGTGCTAGTTATGAAACTTTAGGGTTTGGGAACCTGTTCAGAATGCTGAACCTTACCAACTTGATTCAGACAGTGACTGTATCATATTGAAGGTGAAATGCACTGAATTAAAAGGAGAGCTGACTTTAAAAGCAATCAAAAATAAAATATTGTTGATGCCATTGAAATTACGTTTTGTTGAGGAGGGTAGAAGCAATGAGAAGCTAAGACCTTGGCAGTTTGAATATAAAAAAAAATTGAAGCTTCAATGAACAAAACATATTTATATAAAATTGGAAATTGCTGCTGGTTTCTCATTTTTCCTATTCTTTGGGTGAAGGAAGAAATCACGAGTTCTGAAGTCAGTGTATTAAATGTATTAAATGAGTAACCTTCATAGAGTCAACTTTAGCCTGATGTTGGATGCTGAGAGAAACAGAAAACATAAGGGAGGATTTTTAGCTACAGCTTTGGTTCATTCATTTTCCTTGTTATTTCCTGAGTGTTTTTCTGTATTTGTCTTATATTTCCTCTGCTATAAAATATGTCATAGAATTTTTGGATAGCATTAAAGGGGTGACAAACTTCAGGCCCAGTCATAGCTACAATTGAGTACTTTGGTGTTATTACACAATGTGTGTTTTTTTTTCTCAGATCCGAAAAGTTATAGTAATAAAGTGCTGTTTTTCTTCTAGTCCAAAAGTAATTCCTATTCATGAGAGAAAGCCTGGAAATTTAGAGACCAGTATTCAGGAGAAAACAAACAATCAAACAAGAATTGCATATAAGCCACCCAAAAAGAACTACAAATAATTTGGTGTATATTCTTCCCATGTTTTTATGAACATATACAAACACATTTTTTCTTGACTAGAATGGTATACTCTAGTACTACTTTGTACCTTGCTTTTTTGTTTGCAATAGATTGTGAATATTTTGCATGTTTTCATACAATTTTTTGTATATCCTTTTTAGTGATTTGAAGGATATGAACATATTTGAGTATGTTATTTAGCATACTTAACCATCTCCCTACCACTGGATATTGAAAATATTTCTACTTTTTTTGCCATTGTAAATGATATCATACAGTCTTTATGTATACATCTTTCCATGCATCTATGATTGTTTCTTTAGGAATAAATTCCTAGGCGTGGAATAGCTGGGTCAAAGGGTATGTACATTTCAAATGCTTTTGATATATAAAATGTCAAATTTTAAGCTAATCACTTGTTATATTCTGTCTTGTATTGCTACCTAATTGTTTTATGTGTCTGTCTTGTCTCCCTGACTAGAACGTAAGCTTCTTGAGGGCAAGGGAAGTTTCTTATACATCTTATGTATCCTTTGACAGAATGGTTTACTGTGTTGGACTAAGAGTCATCAATAAATATTGTATTGATTTAAAACTTGATTCTTTGGACTTGGATGTCATGAATTTATAAATAAATATAACATATTTCATATAATGAATACTTGCAGTTCATATATTTTCTACTTTTTTAAGAAAAATACTAAACAAGAAACCCAACTATTATTTCCTGTTACCTCTACCTCATTAGATAGATAATATTTATTAATCTCTGGAAGAAAAAAGCCTTTAAATGAAACATATTAAGGTTATCAAAAATTCACTGCCTTATCTGTATTTTTCTGATTTTTACATTGGACTGGTGAATCTTCACTTTTGCCTGGCATAGTTTGTAGACCAATATTTGAAAACTGTTGATTTAAATGACACAGAATATTGAAAGACAAGCCTTTTTCCTTGCCCGTGACTGTCTTTTCTACAACACTATGCTTAAATGTGCAGATGATGCCATTCATTGCACAGAATTTGTGTATCTCTCTGTATAAGTCCTAACACAAAGCAAACCAGGCTTTGCAGATGAATGTCTGAATATATTTCCAATGACTAGAACCAAACACTATTTTTCCTCCAAGGAATTTGAGTCATGATAAGTGTTGTATAATGGAGAGAAGAGAAATCTTAGAGTCAGAAGGTTTGGGTTTGATTCCTAGCTCTGACATTAAGTCACTTAATTTTCTTTTAGCTTCCTTGTTTGTAAAATTAAAATAACTTCTTCACACTGTTTTTACTCCTTCCCCCACCCCCGTTGTAGTAATCCCTTCACTAAGTGCAGTTACTTAGACATCTGCCTTCCTCATAAGACCATGAGCCCTTATAGGTAGGAATAATAGCCTTTTGCAACCCTAGAGTCTCATCTCAGGCCATCATAGCAGGTGCTTAATGAAATGACTATTGAATCCACAAGAATTATTGGAAGGATCAAATGAGGCAAAATCTGTGGGAACTCTTTGTAAACTTAAGCAGTGTACCAATGTTTATTGCTTTTATTGCCAATAATAATGCAATAAGAGTTGTCTTTGGGAGCAATGAAAGTTTGGGAACAGACAAAAGTACCTCATTTAACAGTTCCATAATGGTTTGCATCTTATATTTTATAAGGAAACAAGTCTTAATTGAAGTTATGTGAAGCTAATTTGCTTCCTGGGAAGGCAGCTGAATTCCTCCCCATGTCTCATGGAAGGACAAAATTTTAACTATTTTATTTGGTTGCTACTAGCTACCATACCTTTTCAATTATATTAAGATCAGTTTATTTCATACTTTAAAAATGGTGACCGTTTGTTTTATTATTCTAACCACGTAGCTGATAAAATATAAATATATATAGCAGGCCTAGAAGAGAACAGGAGTCTGTGTTTTGCCAAATTAATTTTAGTTATAGCTCCTGTTTTGACATTCACTGACTTTTACAAATGTCATAGCTTCTACTGTTTGTAAACCTCCTGGTGAATTTTTGCCACAAGATGGCATTGGTGATTATTGAATGGACATACTGTTGAACCAGAATTCCAAAAATGGTGCACATAGTTGTTTGTATTCTTTTGGGGACAACTGTTAAAACCTTCGTCACTGTTTACATATTGGTTTAATTTTGTTTTGACTTTCAAAACAGGGTTAAATGCAACTTTGCACCACTTCTTTCTGTATTCAAGTATTGTTTTGTTTCTTGTTTTTCTGTCTTTTTTTAACTACAGTAACTGTATTATTTGCCATGTGTTGTATGTGTCTGACTTATTGCTGATAATTGTGGTAACAGGTAAGAAGAAAATACGATGGGACCCAGTTAGGAGGCGCTTCATTCAGTCCTGTCCCATCATAAGGATCCCTAACAGGTTTTTGAGAGGTGGGTGATAACTAGCAAGAGATCTGTGCTTCATATGGGGTGAAGGGAATTTTGAATGAATTTTATGAACTCAGACTTTGTTGTTTTGTTTTTTTTTTTATTGTCTAAACAGCTAAAATGAGAAGAAAGGTCAGGAGCTTAATTTTTGAACCTATGTTTCTTGGAACTGTCATAAGTTTTAGGGAGTTAAAATCTCTTATTGTGTGCTAGGAGATAGAAATAAGTCATCTCACTGATGTCTGTCTCATTGCACTGTGACTGTTAACAGGAAGAACTTTGAGGGGGCAGGGAGGCATCAGGAAAAAAATAATTTTGAGTAATTTTGATTTGTAAGTATGGAAAATAATTTTAAGAAATAAAGATTAACTTACATGCCCATGTAAATGTTTTTAAAAGTCATGTCAAAAACATAAACAAAAATATAAAAGGGAGAAATATTGATAGTAAGTGAGTAAAATGTATATACAAGAGCTCTTGTAAATCAGTAGTTTAAAAGGAAATTTTTGTGAAATAAATTAACATAAATAATCAGCACTTAAAAATTAAAGGTCAATAAATGAACAGATATTTAATTAGTATTATTGTTAAAAACACGACAATTAATACGATATTATTTTCACCTATTTGGTTGGCAAAGACTAAAAATAAGAAATCTGGCAAGGCATGAGGGAATGAAGCTTATATATTGAAGGAAGTCTAGATTTTGCATAGGTTTTCTGGATTTATAAGTATCAAGAGTCTCAAAAACATCCACATCTTTTGATGTAGTAATTCTTTTAGAAGTGTTGCACCCCCAAAAAAAAATTTAAAAAAGGAAAAAAAAATTGTCCATACTGAAAAAAGAAAAATCTCAGAAGAGGGTTGGTTCACACCAGTTTTCTAAATAAAATGTTGCAGTTCAGACTTTATTAAACTATTTATAATGTAGTGTATCTGATTATGACTGAAGAGATTGTAAAAAATACTAGGAAAAAATCTTGCAGCTGCTATAAATGTTTTATACCCAGTGTCTATGTCCAGCAGCCAGACTTCCAGAGTAAAATCAAGCCTACAAGGGTCAAGATGCTTTGGGTGGCATGCTACCTGTAAGCACAAGTAATTGTATTGATACAAAGTAGGTCGTTTTAGTGTTGTTTGACCCCCCAAAAAAGCCACATGTGGCTAAGGAGGCACATCTAATTCTGTAACATTTTTTTCCTTTTTCCTTTTTATGAAATTGGATGCTACTTTGTTGATTAAACAATGAGAAAACTTAACTTGGACTGACTAAATTTAAATATAATCTACGGATTCTTTCACTAGGCTATAGAACTCAATATATAAACAGTGTACTAATAGAAACCTAAAAAACAAATAGGGGGGCACATTCTGTCAGGATGATGGTATTTTACTTTCTTTTGCATTTTGTTTAATTTCTTAATGGTGGAAAACAGGCTAGCACAGGTAAGTCACTATTTTCCAAGCCCCAAATTGCCTCAAGTCTTTGACAGGACTGAGGAGAGGGAGGCGGCAGGAAACTCAGTTTAGCCAAGCTCACCAGTGATCACTTCTAAATCAGTGGGCTTCTTCTCACCTGCTTTGACCTGTTTGTAGTGTTTAATGAACCGTCTTAAAATTTCTTCTTCTTTTAGGTTACTGTTCAGTTCTCAATGTTTTCTTCCAACCCTTTTGATTGTTCATTCTGTTTCCTTCACTAGCCTCTTCTCCCTACCCACAAAAGGTGGATATTGCTCCAGTGTTCTGTCCTCTCCATCACCTCCTTTGGTTACTCTCATGAGCTCTCACAGACTTTATTTCTGTCGGTTAGTCCGTTCGTTCATCCTTTCGCTAGTTTCTTGGTTTGCTTCCTATTTAGTAGGTACTGTGCTAGCTCATTGATCTAGATAATAGAGAAGCAGGTAAACAGACAATTACAAGATGACTTAAATTTAATTCTTTGTGACAAGTGCCTTGATATGAAGTAAGTCGTGGGGCAGGGGGAGGTAGAGGGGTGGCCATTGGGATGACTTCTCAGAAAGGATGTGTTTAAAGACTGTGTAGGTGTTAGTTAGCAAGGGAGGCTTGGATCATCTCAAACCTCCGGGACCAAGCAATTAGGCAATTAGGCAAAACATTGCTTGGTGTTTTCAGAGAACTGTAGGCGGCTCAGCGCAGTGGGAAGAGTGGAGGGAAGGAAGCTGGAGAGGGCCCAGATCAAATGGAGTGCCACCCAAGGGGAGTTTTAAGGAAGAGTCTGCTTTTTTTAATTAGTTCAAGAGATTTAATTGAAAAGCCAGATATGAGCTTATTACAGTTATCATGGTGAGAAGTGATGTAGGCTGAAATTAAGGTAGTCATGGTAAGAGAGTAGGGCATCGATTTGAAATACAAGAAAGTGAAATTACTTGTGAGTTGGATTGAAGAGGAGAGGCGAAAATCAAGAAAGCTTTCAACTTACTATGCGACCCTGGTGCTCTTTACTAAGTGGTGTTTAGGTTAATAGAGGGACAGATTGAGGGGCTCGGTACAGTTAATTCCCAAACAATAGCATATCCTTGAACACTAAAGGATATCTCTTTCCATGGGAATCTCTGAGGCAGGCTTGGTTTTTTGGTTCTGATGGCGCTCTGTTTGCTTACCTGTATCATAGCGCTTATCACACTGAATTATAATTGTTTGTTTACAAGTTCATGCCTCCCATTAGACTGTAAGCTCTGTAAGGGCAGGGACAGTGCCTTTCATTTCTTTACCTTCAGTTTATAGCACAGTGCATGTCATCGGTATATCATATGTATTTGAATTGAATTGATTTAAAAGACTGTTGTCAGGGAGTAGGATAGAACTAAACTCTACTTCCTGGTGCTGGTGACAGTGAAGGACAGAAGAATGCTATTGTTTGGTCTTTCCCTCTTTTGATGACTCAACAGTTTGACGGGGCTCATTCTCTGTCTCTAGATTCCTTCATTAGGCACTACATCTTTTCCTAAAAGAACGGATGTTTCTGCCTACTATAAGAATGTGGTATGAAAACAATGCTGGTGTAGTGAAAACAGTGGCTTTCTGACACAGAATGGTGGGCTGAACACATCCATTTACCTTCCCACACTTCTCAGATATTATTGAAAATGGTAGACATATGAAAAAGAATAGATTATCATTGTTTTGAAAAAACAGGAATAAAAAAGGCTTTATCTGAATCCAGGTTCTGCCCTGTATCAAATGTGTGATTTTAGGCAAGTTCCTTATAATTTCTATTTTTTGTTTCAGTTTCCTCACCTATAAAATTAGGATGATGATAACATACTTACCATTGAGAATGATTGTGGGGACCAGCCCCTTTCACATATTTTTGATCCTTATAACTACGCTGAATCAACTCAGTTTCAGTTATTCGTGCTCATGAGGCATTTTCTCTATAAACACTGAAAGGTGCTGAGAAAAGTTGCTTTTTTCTTTATTGGGGGAGATTAATGGTTTACAGTCAACAGGCTTATTCCCAACTCTATTTTAGTGTATATTTTAAGGGGCCCATGACTTTACTAATTTTTACCTGAGCCCGACAGCTAACATGCAGGTGGGCTAAAAGTATTGTCTGGGAAGATGGTGTCAGAGTTGAGAACAGGACTAGCAAGCTGGATCAGGGCAGAGAGTAGCTCCCAAATATGGAAAACGTACAGAAATAGCATGAACTATATAAACCCCATCGATCTGACCATGTGTGTAGTTTCATCTCTCACCATAATGGATGTCAACACTCCACATCCTTTACCAACTTGTCATCTTCCTCCACCACAGGACACTGAACACCCCACCTCTCTCTCTCTTTTTTTTTTTTTTTGCACTTCGCTGGCCATCAGAAACTTGGAGCATTTTTTTATGTGTCTCTCAGCCTTTTGGATCTCTTCTGTGGTGAATATTCTGTTCATGTCCTCTCCCCCATTTGTGGATGGGGTTATTTGTTTTCTTCTTTTTTTTTTTTAATCTTTATTTTTATTTTTATTAAAGAAAGGATTAATTAACAAAACCATAGGGTAGGAGGGGTACAACTCCACACAATTCCCACCGCCCAATCTCCATATCCCACCCCCTCCCCCGATAGCTTTCCCATTCTCTATCCCACCTCTCTTTTTAGCTGCCTACCGCCTTCCTTCTTTATAGAGTCAGATCTGTAGCAATAGACCATAGCTAATTAAAGTTTCACCCTGCACCTTCCCTGTCATTGTCTCTTAAGTCTCACCTGTGAGGTAAGATGATCCAAATTCACCCTTTTCCTTCTGGCTTATTTCACTTAAAACAGTGCCTCCAGATTTCACCCAAGTTGTAGCAAAAGAGAAAATCCCATCACTTCTTACAGGTGAGGAGTATCCCACTATGTATAGACACCACAACTTCCATAACCACTGAGACTTACATTTTTTTAATGTTAAGTTCAGAGAAATTAGAGAGAAGCTGAAAGAATGATAAAAATTTCTCCTGTCTCCTTATCTAGATGTGCTAAATGTTAAAATTTATCACGTTGTTTTATCCTGCTCACTTTCTGCCTTTTCTCTTCCCCCCAAAATAATAAATATATACATGTGTGCATACATATGTTTTCTATTTGAACTACTTGAAAGTAAGATGCAGAAATAATTCGCCTTTACTCCCAATACTTCAGTGTTTGTCCCCAAGAACAAAGATATATGTTTTTTTTAATTTATTTCTTTATTGGGGAATTAATGTTTTACATTCAAAACAGTAAATACAATAGTTTGTACATGCATAACATTCCCCAGTTTCCCATTTAACAATACAACCCCCACTAGGTCCTCTATCATCCTTCATGGACCTGTATTCTTCCCACCCACCCACCCCAGAGTCTTTTACTTTGGTGCGATATGCCAATTACATTTCAGGTTCTACTTGTGTTTTCGTTTCTGACAAAGATATTTTTTTATACAACTGCAGAACAGATATCCAAGACAGGAGTTAACATTATTAACTCTTATAGATGGCTAAAGTGTGCACTAGCATCAGACTTACAGGACTTATTTCAGATGTTGCCAGTCATTCCAGTAACATGCTTTATGGTATAGGAAACCCCTGAATTATGTGTTATAAGACACACCTGGTTTTATTGTGTTCTCTTTATTGCACATTACAAATGGTTCCATTTCGTAAAAAACTGAAAGTTTGCAGTTTCCTTGCACCCAGCAAATCTTCTGGTGCCATTTTTCTAACACTTCAAAAGATTAGTATTTTTTAAACGATATAGTCCTTTAAATTAAAGTATGTACATTTTTAGATATGGTGCTGCTGCCCACCTAATAGATAGCAGAACAGTGCAAACTTTCCTCCCACACTTTTTATTTGTGAATAATAGTAGGTTACAAGACTGCAAGGTCACAGTATATATTTCCACACCACTGCCACCACTAACAATGTCTTCATCCTCCTACTTTGCAAAGATAGCCGCCGTGGTTCTCACAAATCTTAGAAACAGTTTGTTTTAGTGCAAATATACATATTTTTTTTTCTATTTTTAAAAGAGATTTTATTGGCAGCTACCTGTTGAGAGCTTTCTTGCTATTATTTCCTGTGTCCCTTTTATACCTTATATACATTACCACTGAATCTCTTGAACTCTGAGAAAAAGATGATGATGATGACATCATCATGAGACTTTAGAGACTGGCAAGTCCACAATCTGTAGGGCAGGCTGATCAATTTCATAATCAGACAAGAACTTGAGATAGGATTCCTCCTTTTTCTAGAACACCTAGATTTTTGCTTTTTTTTTTTCCATTGTAGATAAATCTACTTTTATTAATGTCAAGGTAATAGTTTTCTAATTTACCAGCTTTCACAGGTAGTTTCTCTCCCCCCCCCCCCCTTTTCTCTCTCTATGTCCTAATGGACTTGGAATTCAGAGTCCTCTGGTCATCTTTCCCTAGTACTTCCCCTCCTCTGGAAGTCTGGACCAGAATTCTTTATGGTATGCAGAAAGAAGTTCTAGCTTCTGTAACTGCTTCTCTGCTGGATATGGGCATTGGCAGGTCAGTCGATGCCCTCAACCTGTTTCTATCTTACCCTAGTGAGTACAGATATTTTAAAAAAGATTTATCTTACCTACTGAGAATTTCACATGAGACAATGAAAAAAAGACAAGCCAGAGCACCACCCCAGGACCAGTGCTGGAGATCATGCTGGGAGCCTCAGAATTGCAAGTTCAGTGTTCCACCAGTTAAGCTGTTGTCCAAGATGATTTATATATGATGTTATTAGAGAGAGGACCAGCTCTCATACATTCAGGTCTGCTGCCCTTCCACTGTACCACCTCCCAGGCCAGTAAGTATATTTTTGATGTGCTTCAAAAAGCCAGAAAGTTAGTGCACTTGCTTTATTGTAGTGGTCTGTGACTTAATCTGCAATATACTAGGTTTGTCTGTGCTCAGTTCTCACATATCTTTAGCCTTGACATTGGTTAAAAAAAGTTTTTAACAGTATAGGATAGTTATAGAGTGACCCATAGTTTGGGGTTGTGCCATATTTTCTCATATTTAAATTAAACATTTGGGAGCAGGGAGTAATACTGCGTTCATCTCGCTGTACATGGTGTTGATTTGACCCATTTCAGGAGATGTTAACTTTGATCACCTGAGTAAGGTGGTATCTGACTGCGGGAATGAACAGATAATGGATTTTTAGCAAATTCTAAAGTTCATTAAAAGACTAAATGGAGGGAGTCGGGCTGTAGCACAGCGGGTTAAGCGCAGGTGGCGCAAAGCACAAGGACCAGCATAAGGATCCCGGTTCGAACCCCGGCTCCCCACCTGCAGGGGAGTCGCTTCACAGGTGGTGAAGCAGGTCTGCAGGTGTCTGTCTTTCTCTCCTCCTCTCTGTCTTCCCCTCCTCTCTCCATTTCTCTCTGTCCTATCCAACAACGACAACAACAACAATTACAACAATAAAACAACAAGGGCAACAAAAGGGAATAAATAAATAAAATAAATATTTAAAAAAATTTAAAAAAAAAGACTAAATGGAGAAAGATGGCTAAAATTTTTGGACAGAGAATAACACAACTGCTGGGGAGTGGCTTAGTGCACTGAGAGCAAGATTTGCATATATCAGACCTTGGGTTCTAGCCCTAAGTGGCACATATGTTGGAGTGCTACTGTGGCCTTTTTCTTTCATAAAATAAATATTTAAAAGTTAGGTTGAAGGGGATCGGGTGGTGGCGCACCAGGTTAAGCACACATAGTACAAGCATGAGGACCACCTGCGCAAGGATCCCAGTTCAAGTCCCCGGCTCCCCACCTACAGAGGGTCACTTTACAAGTGGTGAAGCAGGTCTGCAGGTGTCTTTCTCTCTCCCTCTCTATCTTCCCCTCCCCTCTCAATTTCTCTCTGTCCTATCCAGAGATAGATAGCATAATGGTTATGCAAAGAGACTCTTGCCTGAGGCTCCAAAGTCCCAGGTTCAATCCCCCACACCACCATAAGCCAGAGCCAAACAGTGCTCTGGTTAAAAAAAAAAAAAAAAAAATTGAAATGGCCACAGGAGCAGTGGATTCATAATATAGGCATCGAACCCCAGTGATAGATAACCCTGGAGGCAATAAATAATTAAACAAGGGTGACACAACAAGGAATGCCATTATCATTATTATTATTATTGCCACTAGGGTTATTGCTGGGGTTTGTTGCCTATGTGATGAACCCACTGTTCCTGGAAGCCATATATGAGAGAGAGAGAGAAATAGGGAGGAGGTACGGAGAGAGATCTGCAGCACTGCTTCACCACTTGTGAAGCTTCCACCTGCCCTGCCCCTGCAGGTGGGGACTAGGGGTTTAAACCCGGGTCCTTGTAATGGTAATGTGTATGCTATATGGTGTGTGCCAACACTTAAGCCCTGAAACTGTCATAATTAAAGCAGTATAGTAGGGCTGGCGAAAGCTCACTTAGATAGTGTGCTTCCTTGCCATGTACATAACTCAGGTTCCAGCCTGGCTCCACTGCACTGAAGGAAGCTTTGGTGCTGTGGTCTCTTTCACTGTCTCTCCTCCTGCCTCTGTTTCATCCAAAACTGAGCAAACAAAAACAAATGGAGTACACTAGCGGTATAGGAATTAATAAACAAGCGGTGGAATTGAACAGAGTCCAGAAGCCAGTGGCTAACTGTAGCTAGGTAGAGTGTGGTAGCTAGCTCAGATAAACTTCGCTCAGCAACGCCAGGATCTGTCAAAAACAAGTTTATTTATTTTTATTTTTGCACCAGAGTTATGGCTGGAGCTCTGTGCCTGCATGATAACTCCACTGCTACTGTCAGCCTTTTTTCTTTTCCTTTTTTCCATTTTTCTTTTAATGGGGGGGGTGTGCATGGAAAGAGGAGGAGAGACACCTACAGCATTTATCCACCACTGGAAAAGCTTCCTACCTGCAAGTAGGAACCAGGTCCTTGAGCATATGTCCTCTACCGGCTGCACCACCTCCCAGCACTGCAAGTCTGTTTTATCTGCTAGTGTAGATACAGCTATGACCTTGCCGTATGGAGTCAGATCTATGTATGTGTATCTCATTTAGAGCGTGGGACCCATGCATAACCAAGACATTAGGTCACATGCTGGTTTGAATGGGTTCTTTTGCCTGAGCTGCCTGGATTTTGGTTACAGTAAAAGGTCTGTCTGTCTGTCTGTTGGTGGGGTATGGGAGTCAGCCAACTCATTATTCCTTGGCTTCCCTGTCCTGGCTTCTAGGTGTACAACAGATGACCTATCTCTCAGATAGAAGTAATGGGTAATGGTGCACTTTCTATCTGGAAGGAAGTGATCAGTTAAAATGAACTTATATTCTAGACTATTTGATATTTATAATTAATACATATTTCTAGAAATGTTTGAATTTTTAATGGGCTTACTGCAGATTTTGATGGTATATTCAGAAGTAGTTATATCTTCTAAATAATAAATATTATACACAATTTGATTTGCAGGCTTTTGCATTTAAGATGCCGCAATGTTGCTTTGTAATGACTGTGTGCATTCTTAGGGAGCAGTAGATTTTGGACCCAAGGTGTTTAGGCCTGGATATTGTGGCTTTCTAAAGTATACTCTGGAACACTGTCGATTGAGTATACGATGAAGATGGCACTTCATCTCCATGTAGAAAGGGTGGCTACCCATAAGTGGTTGTGGACAAAAAACTGTATTTTGGGGAGTGAATCAGAGCTCTCTCTCTACCTTATATTATAGATAATAAATAAGGGTTCTGGATACATTCAGGTTCTGAGTATAAAATCAAAACTATAAGATCACTATAAATTAATAAGAACATTTTATACTGACTGGGGAGTTGGCTTAGCAAGTAAAGCCTAAGACTTGCAGAGTTGAGGACCCAGGTTTGAGTCCTGGCACTGCGTATGCTAGAGGCCCTGTTCTGTCCCCTTCCTCTCACGCATACGTCTTTACACTGATAACGTAAATCCTTAAAAAAATATTTTTTAATCTGTAATGATACAGACATAAGGTATCAAACAAAAGAGCCTTAACAAAACAAAACGAGTCAGTTACACAAAAGCTTTCATTTATTAAAAGATACCATAAACAAAATTAAAAGCCAAGTCGCAGCCTGAAAGCAAGAGAGTGATTATTTCTATAAGCCCGTAAGGAGACAACCCCAGCAGACAGGAAAATGCACAACAGATATGATTGGGCATTTCCTCCAAAGAAGAAATACAAGTGAGCCAGTAAATTTGTAAGGTAGTAAAAGTCAGGGCAAAAAAAATTAACCTGTCACTAATTTGTACCCATTAGACTTGGCAGAGATTAAAAAGGTTGAAGAGGGCACAAATAGACACTTCCAAACACCATTGCTGGGAGTATAGATTGTTGGGTCATTTTTGAGTGTTCTATAAAACTCTTCACAATAGCACATCTACAACAACGTCTAGTGTTCCTTTGTCCCAGAAATTCTTATTTCCAGAAATACTCGAGGCATTTGCATATTTGAGGGAAGCTTTGTTACAATACTGTCTGTAATAGTGAAAATATCAGCAGCAATCTAATCACCTGTCACTTTGTCTCAGACAGCTAGCTTCTTTCAGGAAGTTGGGCTCCCTCTCAGACAGCAAGCTTCTTTCAGGCAGTTGGGCTCCCTCGTTTCCTTGAGTTCCTGCTTATTCCCTGCAGTGAAGAGTTGTGTTTGTGACCTGGGTCAGCACACTGGGAATGGTTAGATGGCACAGATATCACTGGTACACATGCTCTTAGCTGCAGGCCCCTCTGCAGATATTAAGAGTTCACCTTTGCATACAACTTCAGTTTTAATTTTTGACTTCCCCATTTTCTAATGGAAATTCCTGCAGCCAATAACCCAAGTCTGGGTGGTTTCCTTAGGAGGTGGGATTTGCAAATGGAGAACTCAGGAGAGGAATCAGAGAGCTACATTAAGACTCTAAAACCCAATTTCATTTTGGTCAAGGTTGATGAGCCTGTGCTATATTCCACACAAAGAAAATTAATGCCTATTTGGTCTCCACGGCATTAGCCCTGACAAATTCCCATGATTTATTCAGAATAAAATTTGGCTTTCTCATATGTTAGTTACTCTTGGGCTATAAATATTTACAAAGAAATCTGTAGTTACTGACTAAAGAGAAAGAAGAATTACCTCTTTACTCCCAGCTATTAGATTTCTTGGCAGGATATTTAATATTTATCAAACATTGATCAGATGCTCTTTACCCAACAGTTTAATTTGCATAGTAATGAAATTATTTACAGAAGCCAGCAATTGATATAGACCAGTGCTGTCTAATAGGAACATTACATGAGTCACAAAGTGAAATTGAGAAAAAACTTTTTTCCCTAATGACCACAGGGAAAAAAAGTAAAAGACAGCTAACATTAACTGTAACATTTTTTACTGAACCCCAAGTATCAAAAATATCATTGCAGTGTAGATCCAATATAAAAATTTGTGCTTATACTTTTTAAATTTTTTGTATATTTTTCTTTTTGTTGCCCTTGTTTTTTATTGTTTACTTATTGTTGTTGTTATTGAAGCCATCATTGTTAGATAGGACAGAGAGAAATGGAGAGAGGAAGGGAAGACAGAGAGGAAGAGAGGATGACACCTGCAAACCTGCTTCACCGCCTGTGAAGCGACTCCCCTGCACTTGGGGAGCCCGGGGCACAAACCGAGATGCTTATGTCAGTCCTTGCTTGGCGCCATGTGGTGCTTAACCCGCTGAGCTACTGTCTGACTCCCAGTACTTTCATTTTGGATACTGGTTTTAGAAAGCCAGTGTGGATTTTACAGTCAAGCCTATCTGAGGGGCCAGGGATTTGGCTCAGTAGCAGAGCGCAGGATTTGCAGGTGGGGGCGGGGGCGGGCAGTTTAATCCCCTGCACTGTATATGCTGGTTCCTTATTCCACGTGCTCAGTAGTCACTCATGGCTTGTGGTTAATGCCGTGGGCATAGGATTATAAACTTCAGAGGACAGAGAGAGAATGATGTCTCTTCCAGGTATCCTCAGCACCTTGCATACCACTTGGTGCTCAGCAGGTGTCCTGTAGGATTTTGGCCCCATAAATAAATGAGTAGAGAAACGTAAAAATCACCTTTTCACTACTCAGCCTTTAATCCACATGTATGACTTGTCACAAAGATAGTGGACAGTGATCCTTTTTTTTTTAATATTTATTTTATTTATTTATTCCCTTTTGTTGCCCTTGTTGTTTTATTGTTGTAGTTATTATTGTTGTTGTTGTCATTGTTGTTGGATAGGACAGAGAGAAATGGAGAGAGGAGGGGAAGACAGAGAGGAGGAGAGAAAGATAGACACCTGCAGACCTGCTTCACCGCCTGTGAAGCGACTCCCCTGCAGGTGGGGAGCCGGGGTTCGAACCAGGATCCTTATGCCGGTCCTTGTGCTTTGTGCCACCTGCGCTTAACCCGCTGCGCTACAGCCCGACTCCCATGGACAGTGATCTTAGGAGATATCTCCTTTGCAGCACAGCCAGTTTCCTCTAAAACTCTAGAATATACTGTATTTTCAGATTTGCCTAAAAGCTATTCTGAAAATTATCCATTGATTCCAGATGGTGAAGCAAATGACAATACAGAGCTTTTAAGAATTATTTTCTTTTCATTGTTCTCTTTACCAGAGCACTGCTCAGCTCTAGTTTGTAGTGGTGTGGGGGATTGAACCTGTGACTTTGGAGCCTCAGGCGTGAGAGTCTCTTTGCATAACTCTTGAGTTATTCTACCCCTGCTCTAAGAATTATTTTCTGTTGACTATAGCAACTCTTGTTTTTGTTTTTTTTTAATTCATCTTGCTGAATTTTAGAAGTATTGTGTTTTGAGAAGACCATTGCATAATCCCACCCCTGTCCCTGAAGTCATGGATCTCAATCATGTCGAGGTCCACTGAGAGTTGCACACTGTTTTGATTTTTATTCCTGTTGTTGTTTGCTTTGACTTGAATTTAAAAATGAACTCTGGTACCTGGTAGAAATCGCCAGCTGTTTTAGGTGTTGTGAGTGATGCAGGACATGGTCTCAGAGTCCTTGTGTAAGGTCCTGGGTTTGACACCGGGCAGCACATGAGACTGTCAGGACGGAGATGGGCAGAACTCCATGAATGGTGCAGTGGTGCTTTGCTCACTTTCTTCTCCCTTATAAAAATAAACAATAGAAAAACTAGGCTGTGTTGATTCAGTGGTGGAGTGAGACACTCAGTTTGTTCCCCAGCCCTGCATTTAGAAAATTACATTTGAAAATTTGTTGTGGTCATCCTGCTCCACCCCCACCCCCCCCCCATGTGTGTGTTAGGCTTGGTGATAGGTAAAAACAAATACAGATACACCCTTCTCCCCTCAAAGAACTTCATGCTCTCTTGGAAGGCCACAGTTGTAAGCCAGTAAGCAAGTTCACATAATAACAAGTACAGTAAGTCTACGAGGTATGGCAGTAATACCCCTTTATAGGAAAGGAAGTTGAAATTCACTGTGGGTCAGAGACTTGTTCAGGGTAACAGAAAGAACCTGGATTCAAATCTTGGTATTTCTTTTTAGGAGCCGTAATTCTTCCCTTCCACATTACACTTTCTAGATTCCTAGAAAAAGAAATTGGGTTTTTCACTTGCCGTCACTGCAGCTCACTCCGCACTGACTGTAGTTTACATCATATTCCACTGATTCATGTATACACTTAGGGTATAGAAATATTACATGCATATCTCAGTATTTGGGTAGTGCATAATCATGAGAATCTTAGGGTTTCAGTGACCAGAAAGAACTGCAAGGAATAGATTGAAAGCATTCCCACAACCAGGCATTAGAGGGTTGAAAGGCCAGCCTAAGGGAAGGAGTCAGCTTTCCCAGGTGAAACAAAGCATGAGCGAGTGAGAGATTGGGACATTGGGCTATATCATGAAAGACTCAGAATTGCTGAGCTGTGCGTTCCTACTTGAACAGTAAGAAATCACTAAAGACTCAAACAAGACTGGCAGGTTGGACTTGAGTTAGTCAACTGGTTGACGGGTTTGTTTTTTAGTTATTCCCGATAGATACAGCTTCATTTTCAGTTCTTGTTTAAAAGTACACCCTCAAAGTGAGAATTTGATTTGAACTAAAATGAATACATAAGACCTACAGACTGGCAGTAACTACTTGTTTGTGTAACAGATGTTTATTAAGTATCCAGTTGTCTTAAATATTAATACTATACTAGTATCTATCCCTAACAGATGAAAGCAGGTATATATTTAAGACAGTAGACAACTGTATTAGCTTCCTGTTCCATCCATTCTGTATTTAAGCATCTTTGGTGCTGTTGCTATGTAAGGAGAGCTTGTATAGACTGGTGTTAAAAAAAAAGAAAAGAAAGGATAGTGGAAATAATGCAAAGGTTTTTTTTTTAACTCTAAAATAATCTCAAATTAGGTTTTAGTGGTCTAGTTGATGTGATTTAAACGCCAGAAAACTTTCAGAGATAAATTATAAAAATAGCTTTTCTTGATAAAACTCTTAGTAGGATGAGAGCTGCTCTTTGAGATAAATATAAGGATATTCCTTAATTGCCATAATGACTGGAATGGTATTTAAATTCTAAATCTTACTATAGTTCATTGGAATCCAGTTTTCATTTTAAGTGTACAATTATATATTGTGGAAGATCATAGCTTTTATGTATGTGTATTTTTATTTATACATGACTCATTCACATTTGTGATTATATTTATGTAGTTCACTAATATTTTCAGTTTAATTTAGTTGGCTTGTACTTTTTTCTCTTTCTCTAAACAAATAAAGAAAAATCTGTCCTTTTTAGCTCTTGGATTATTAGCCCCACCCTCCTTTTCTTGAAAAACTTCCAATTGTCAGCCATTTTCCTGAGTTTCTAGTGCTATTTTGCCGCCCTTGGGAGAAATCACTGTCAAACTCTGAAAATAGTCATCTGAAGTAGACGTGGAGACTAGCTCCTTAAAACTCCTAAGTAGTGTGTGAATGTATAAAATAAACCTCAGCAAATAAAAAAGTTAACTTCTATGTTATAAATCTTCCCTGACCCCCTCTTGAGGCTAATATGAGCACTCCCACATGTTGTTTGTGTTTGTAGTCTGCTGGGGGCCATCTGTGGAAACTCTGCTCTTCTCTCCTAGGCCACAGACCTCCACCGGCACGAAGCGGACACCGTTGTGTGGCAGATAATACCAATCTGTATGTGTTTGGAGGTTATAACCCAGATTACGATGAATCTGGAGGGCCAGATAACGAAGACTACCCTCTCTTCAGGGAGCTGTGGAGGTATCATTTTGCTACAGGAGTGTGGCACCAGATGGGCACAGACGGCTACATGCCCCGGGAATTGGCATCCATGTCACGTGAGTGCAGGCGGTTCTGAACTTCTGACTTCCTGGAATATCTGAGAGTTCAGGTTCAATATCACATATCATTTACAATAGTCAGGAGTCACTGGCCACAGGGGGCACACTCTGAGAAATGTGCCACTAGACAACTCCATCACTGTGTGAACATCAGGGAGTGCACTTACACAGACCTACTTTGGTTGTGTGTGGAGACTGGCATCATATATGTGACCTATAATTGAAGTGTCTTTCTGTGGCTCATGACTGTGATGCTACAATATTAAACTCTGTTGGGCGGCGGGTAGATAGCATAATGGTTATGCAAACAGACTCTCATGCCTGAGGCTCCAAAGTCCCAGGTTCAATCCCCCACACCACCATAAGCCAGAGCAAAACAGTGCTCTGGTTAAAAAAAAAAAAAAAAAAAAACTAAACTCTGTTAATGGATAGACTGTTTACCATGGTAATAAGATAACATTATGATTAAGAGTCACTTGGGAGTTGGCTAGTCCTGAGTCTAGCTGCATATGGTTTATTTGCCACATGATTTAAAAAATATTTTATTTATTTATTTCCTTTTTGTTGTTTTTATTGTTGTTGTGGTTGTTGTTGTTGTTATTGATGTTGTTGTTGCCGGATAAGACAGAGAGGAAGGGAAGACAGAGGGGGACAGAAAGATAGACACCTGCAGACCTGCTTCACCGCCTGTGAAGCGACCCCCATGCAGGTGGGGAGCTGGGGGCTTGAACCAGGATCCTTACGCCAGTCCTCGTGTTTCATGCCATGTGCACTTTACCCACTGCGCTACCGCCTGACCCCCATACCAGATGATTTTTACCTATAAGTTTCTTACCTATTAGAAGGGCTCCGTGATATCAAAGATGATTAAATGGAAGTATCTTGTAAATACTAGGCAAAATGGAGGAGGAGATGAAGATGTGGGCCTTTTCCTGGTGGTAATAACTACTGAACAAAGTATTTCGCACATGGGGTCCCCACAGCATGCCTATGATGCAAGTGCTAGAATCATTGCCATTTTACAAACAAGGAAACTGAGGCTTTAGAGACATCCTAAGAGTAATGGCTAACAGGCTCCAGAGTCAGACTGCTCAAGACTGAATCCTATATTTTTTTAATGTTTTATTTATTTTAATGAGAGAGAGACCAGAGAGAGCACTGTTCAGATCTGGCATATGATGGTGCTGGGGATTGACCCTGCGACCTCAGAGCCTCAGGCATGACAGTTGTTTACATGACCATTATACTATCTCCCCAGCCCTTGAATCCTATTTGTTTTAAAGATTTTATTTATTTATGAGAAAGACAGGAAGAGAGAGAAAGAAGCAGACATCACTCTGGTACGTGTGCTGTCAGGGATTGAAGTCAGGACCTCATGCCTGAGAGTCCAGTGTTTTATCCACTGTGCTACCTTTTTAAAAAAAAAAAAAAAATTACGTGTCAACAGGGGTATAATTTCACACCGTCCCGTCTCCATGACCAGAGTTCTGAATCCCAAGTCCCTCCATTGCAAACCATCGTTCACCCAAAGTTGCAGGCATGGGTTAAACCTCCTGGACCACCTTGAATCCTATTTTGACTTTTTTTTTTAAAAAAACAGATTTTGTTTATTTATTAATGAGAAACATAGAAGGAGAGAGAGGAAGAACCAGACATCACTCTGGTAGGTGTGCTGCCGAAGAATGAACTTGGGACCTCATGCTTTAGAATCCAGTGTTTTATCCTCTGTTCCACCTCCCAGACCACCTGTTTTGACATTTTTGTTTGTTTGGTTTTGCTGTTTGGAAACCTTCCACAAGTTATTATTATATATTTATTTATTTTACTTTACTTCTTTTTACCAGAGCCCCACTCAGCTGTGGTGCTGGGGATTAAACCTGGGACCTCAGAGCCTCAGGCATGAGACTTTTTTTTTTTAAAGATTTATTTATTTATTCATGAGAAAGATAGGAGGAGAGAGAGAACCAGACATCATTCTGGTACATGTGCTGCTGGGCATTGAACTCAGGACCTCATGCTTGAAAGTCCAGTGTTTTATCCACTGCACCACCTCCCGGACCAAGGCATGAGAGTCTTTGGCAGAACCATTATGCTGTCTCCCCAGCCCTTTCCACAGGTTATTGAAACCTCTCACACTTGTGTTTCATGGATTAAAAAGATGAACAAGATAATACTAGTTCCTACCTCATAGAGTTTATCATGAGATAAGTTTAGAGAGGTAAATAACTTTGCTGGGATCACATGAGAATTTCAACCCAACTTTCACTGAATCCAGAACTCATGTTTTTGATGATTACACTAGGTCAACTGAAGAGTCAGTTTAAAATTTTCAAATAATACAGTAGCACTATTTTGAAAGTATTTGAGATAGGGAGTGTGTGTGTGCGTGCAAAGAAAGAGGGAGGGAGGGAGGGAGGGAGGGAGGGAGGGAGGGAGAGAGAAAGAAAAAAAGAAAGAAAGAAAGAAAGAAAGAAAGAAAGAAAGAAAGGAAGAAAGAAAGACAAAAACACACTAGTTACTAGTAAGATATTGCTGTTTCTTTTTATCTTGGGAAGGATTTAGTTGATAGAAACCAAACTTTGAAATGTAGAGATCATTCTTCTGGCAAAAGCAGAATGATCCATTTATCCCTTCATCTTGAGTCCCACTGGATTATACTAAGGCAAAGATGATTCTTCATTTTCCTCTGCTTTACTATGTACTTGAACTGTCTTATGGGACCGTGGTATGCTGCATTCCCTGCCCTTCAGTACTGCTATGCACAGCATTTCATAAATTCTACAAATGTGTCTCAGATACATACTTAACAATATGTGGCAGGATGCAGTCCATCTAGTGTGTGCTGTAGGCCTCTACCTGCAAAGCTTTGTAGTAAATGACCAGTCGTTTGAGCTATCTTTCCTGAGAGCACTAATGCAGACACCTGTTTGGTGTCTCAACTACCCCGGGATTATGCAAGAACACAGAGCAGGCAGGCAGAGTGTAAACAGACCTTGCACTTCTCCTTCCCCAGTTGTGCTGCATGGAAACAACCTGTTAGTGTTTGGAGGTACAGGCATCCCATTTGGTGAGAGCAATGGCAATGACGTCCACGTCTGCAACGTCAAGTACAAGAGATGGGCTTTGCTCAGCTGTCGGGGGAAGAAGCCCAGCCGTATCTATGGACAGGTAGGTATCTGTGACCAGTCACAGTCCCGTGGATTTGTTTGGATTTTCCTAGCTGTGGGGACAATAGCAGAACATCTCTGTGACTTACCAGTTTTTTCCCCTTTCATGAAAAATCAGTTAGTGGCCTGGGAGGTGACATGCCTGTAGAACACCCATAGTTAGTCCCTGATATATACCAGCGTGATGCTCTGGGACTCTCACTCTCTCATTTGTGCACAAGTCTTTTCTTTTTCTTTATTGGGGGATTAATGGCTTACAGTCAACAATAAAATACAGTAGTTGGTACATGTGTAACATTTCTCAGTTTTCCACATAACAATTCAACCCCCTCTAGGGCCTCTGCCATCATGTTCCAGGACCTGAGCCCTCCCCCTTTCCACCTAGAATCCTTTACTTTGGTGCAATACACCCAGTCAAGTTCTGCTTTGTGTTTTCTTATTTTTAGCTTCTTCTTTTTTTTTTTTAATTTGATATTGGTGATTTAATAATGATCGACAAGATTGTGGGTGGGATAAGAGGGCTACAGACACAGTTGCCATCACCAGTGTGCCACATCCCACCCCCTCCATTGGAAGGTTCCCTATTCTTTATCCCTCTGGGAGTATGGACCAAAGATCTCTATGGGGCACAGAAGGTTTGGCTTCTGTAATTGCTTCTCTGCTGGACATGGATGTTGACAGGTCGATCCATACCCCCAGCCTGTTTCTACCTTTCCCTAGTGGGGTAGGGCTCTGGGGAGATGGGGTTCCAGGACACATTGGTGATGTCATCTGCCCAGGAAAATGCAGGCTGCTTCATGGTAATATTTTTCAACTTCTGTCTGTGAGATCATCCCATATTCACCCTTTTTTTTTTTTTTTCTGACTTCTCTCACTTAACATGATTCCTTCAAGCTCCATACAAGATGGGGTGATGAAAGTGAAATCACCATTTTTAGTATCTGAGTAGTATTCCATTGTGTATATATACTGCAGCTTGCTCAGCCACTCATCTGTTGTTGGGTTGCTTCCAGGTTTTGGCTATTATAAATTGTGCTGCTGTGAACATAGGTATACACAAATCTTTTTTGGATTGATGCGTTGGGTTCCTTAGGCTATATACCCAGGAGAGGAATTGCAGGACCATAGGGTGGGTCCATGTCTAGCCTTCTGAGAGTTCTCCAGACTGCTCTCCACAGGGGTTGGACCAATTGACATTCCCACCAGCAGTGCAGGAGGTAATTCCTTTGTCCCCACAAGCTCTCCAGCATTTGTTGCTGCTATCTTTTCTGGTGTATGACATTCTCACAGGAGTGAAGTGGTATATCATTGTTGTCTTTATTTGCATTTCTTTGACAATCAAAGACTTGGAGCATTTTTTTCATATGTATGTTGCCCTTTTGGATCTCTTCTGTGGTGAATATTCTGTCCATGTCCTCGCTCCATTTTTGGATGGAGTCATTTGCTTTCTTGTTGCTGAATTTGGTGAGCTCTTTATATATTTTGATTATTAGCCTCTTGTCTAATGTATGGCATATAAAGATCTTCTCCCATTCTGTAAGGAGTCTCTTTGTTTGGGTAGTGGTTTCTTTCTTTTTTTTTAATTTTTTTTTTAATCTTTTATTTAATTTATTTATTCCCTTTTGTTGCCCTTGTTGTTTTATTGTTGTAGTTGTCATTGTTGGATAGGACAGAGAGAAATGGAGAGAGGAGGGGAAGACAGAGAGGGGGAGAGAAAGATAGACACCTGCAGACCTGCTTCACCGCCTGTGAAACGACTCCCCTGCAGGTGGGGAGCCGGGGTTCGAACCGGGATCCTTATGCCGATCCTTGTGCTTTGCGCCACCTGCGCTTAACCCGCTGCGCTACAGCCCGACTCCCTTTTTTTTAATTTTATTTATTTACTTATTTATTTGTTATTGGATAGAGACAGAGAGAAATTGAGAGAGAAGGGGGAGATAGAGAGGGAGAGAGACGCCTGCAGACCTGCTTCACCACCTGTGAAGTGACTCCCCTGCAGGTGGGTTGCCGGGGGTTTGAACCAGGATCCTAACCATCGTTGGGCTTTGTGCCAGGTCCTTGGACTTTGTGCCACGTGTGCTTAACCCCCTGCGCTACCGTCCGGCTCCTGGGTAGTGGTTTCTTTCACTGTGCAGAGCTCTTTTAATTTGGTTTAGTCCCATTGGCTTATTTTTGTTTTAGTCTTCTTTGTAATTGGATTTGTATCGTTGAAGATGCCTTTAAAATTTAGATGGAAAAGAGTTCTGCCAATATTTTCCTCTTAAGTATTTGATAGTTTCTGCTCTAACATCCAAGTCTTTGATCCATTTGGAATTTACTTTTGTGGTTGGTGAAAGATGGTGGTTCGGTTTTATTCTCCTGCACATTTCAACCCAGTTTTTCCAACACCATTTCTTGAAGAGGCTTTCCTTTCCCCATTTAATAGTCTGGGCACCTTTGTCAAAGATTAGATGTCCATTGGTGTGGGGACAGAAATAAGTCTGAGTAAATAAACCAGCCAACCTTGGGGCAGCTGCTATAGCGTGTGCCTGATAGTAGTGTCTGTCTGTGCTTTGCATTCAGATACCAATCTCCACAAAGACCACATACAACAGAAGAGTGAGTCAGGATCATAGTACCGGCCTGGCATCATCTCTTTACCAACCTCCAATTCCCTTCCATTTCCCACCAGAATATAGGAAATAGATTTTGTAGCTTGGTGACATTTAATAAAAGGTATGTGTAATAACTCATTGCAAAATAAATAAATAACCTTGGGAGAGAAACAAGACTCAGGTTTGAAAAATCACATCGAGAGGGAGGGAACTCCTCACCCACCATACACCAGAGGGTAATGAACTAAATTTTAACCAGCTAAGTCTGGGCTTCTTTCTGAACTAGCTGAAGTTGGTATTGAGACAAGCGTCTATATACACAGTGGAGAGGTGTAGACCAGTCAACTCTGCCAGCCCGCTTCAGGGGACATTTTACTCTTAAGAAATGACCGTAATGATGTGAATTGGACCCGTAGGGTAGAGAATGGAGAGTTACTAGGACTGCCAATTCTAGACTTTCTCCTAAAGGGATTTGGGTGGATTATTTTCATATTTGTTCCTTGGGAGCATTTTCCTTCAAACTGCTTAGAAACAGAAGCAGCTTTGTTCTGTAATCCTTTGTTAGCTAAGATGCCTAAAGAACATCTGAGTCTCTCCCCCACATCCCCACCCCACCCCTTCACCTTTCTAGGTAGAATTTGCTTTCCAGTTTCTGTTTTTAGGCAAGCTCACCCTTTAAAAGCAATCCCTCTTTTAAAAAATCTTTAGTCTTCTAAGGGTCTGACATTTTAGAAGGTTAAAAAACAAGGACATTTCAGTAAACCTGCTCTGAGATAGTCTAATGAGTCCACAGCCTCTTAGCAAATGTCAGTGCACCAGTCTTAGCCACCTTTCCTCATTTTTCAGGCCATGGCGATCATCAATGGCTCCCTTTACGTCTTTGGAGGGACAACTGGCTATATATACAGCACAGACCTGCACAAATTAGATCTCAACACCCGAGAGTGGACCCAACTGAAGCCAAACAACCTGTCCTGTGATCTGCCAGAGGAGAGGTGAGGGTCTTGGGTTACAGTATATTCATTCTTTCTTGCTAGATTTGACATTTTTCAGAATATTAATGATACAATGTGAAGAAAACCCTCTGGCCTGGCTAAAATAGCATACTGGCTATCAGCATTTAAAGACAGGTTTTTTGGTGAAGGAGTATCATTTCTTCCTGAACACAATATTTTAAATGTTACTTCCTTTTATATTAAATGTTTTATATTAAGTGTTCCTTTTATATTAAATGTTATACTTAAATGTTTATATTAAATGTTTTATATTAAATGTTAAAAGTAAAGGTCATTCATTTTAGCAGTGTTTCTGTTAGCCACTCACAGCCTGTGATTCTCTGAAGTCACCTTCTTAGTAGCGGTCCCCGAGCCTTCAGTCTTGCTGCCTTCATCGTAGTCACCTCTTCCTAGAACTAAACTCAACTGAAAATCTGAAAGTGTTTTGGTCCCCCAGTTTTAGAGGCAAAAACAGAAGGAAAAAAAAATGCTCAGACTAATCTTATGCCTCTGTTGCCTTTAAATAAAATGGCGTGAAGGTGCACAGGAAGAATTTATCTTTGCTGTGGTGTGTTAGTGAGCTGATGACTGCAGAACTACCATGAGAGGACTTGGTTGATGGACTGTTACTGGAATAATTTTTATGTAATTTATTTTATCAGCACCAGGGCCTTGAGGGAAAGGAGGAAATAGATTAAGTTTTCAAAGCATTTTCACATGGTTGCCTTTGAATCATTTTATGGACATATTATAAATTGTCTCAGCCTCTAGCTAGACTGCTAGGGTAAAAGTTCTGGTAGGTGTTTCACATTATCTTAACAGTTCTATGTAGCATAATCTTTCTGGTATCTTTGTATCTGTTAAATAAGTAGCTTAATTTGAAAGCCCAGACTCAAGGGTTTCTAATTAAACTTAGGCAGATCTTTTTTTCTTTTTCTTTCTTTTTCTCCTCTTCTTCTTTTTTAAACTCTGTAATAGTTTCCCCCTTATACAAAATCATCACAAAAAGACTAGAAAATACCAGTGAACTAAGTGGAAAAAAAAAAATCAAAACTAAAATAACCAAGGTTTACAGCTTGGATGTATCCTTATCATTCCCTATGCAGATTGATCTAAGGGTTCATTTTGGGTGGGGCTGTAACTTATCTGCTTTGACATGTTTTTTTTTTCTTTTCAGGTAATGATAGAAAAAGTAGTTTTCTTAATTTATTTTTTATATTTATTCATTCCCTTTTGTTGCCCTTATTGTTTTATTGTTGTAGTTATTATTGTTGTTACTGCTGTCATCGTTGTTGGATAGGACAGAGAGAGATGGAGAGAGGAGGGGGAGATAGAGAGAGAGAGAAAGACACCTGCTTCACCGCTTGTGAAGTGAGTCACCTGCAGGTGGGAGCCAGGGGCTTGAACCAGGATCCTTACATCAGTCCTTGCGCTTCGCGCCACCTGCGCTTTATTCACTGCGCTACCGCCCGACTCCAGAAAAAGTAGTTTTCAGTATATCAATCATCCTTCATACCTACCTTCTTCCTGGTTGTATACTAATCCACTTCGTGCATATTCTGTGGGTTTTTTTTTTTTTAACCAATAGTTTGCTATAAATAATAATGCAGTAAGAAGTCTCGTGGCACAGTCTTAGGTCGATTGCCTTTCACTTAATTATAGATGGATTTTATTTTTATTTTCAGATACAGACATGAAATTGCACATGATGGTCAGAGGATTTACATCTTGGGAGGCGGCACATCCTGGACAGCTTATTCTTTAAACAAGGTGTTTGTTTGTTTATTAAAAGGAGAGGATTGTATTACGGCAAGGGAGATAATTCACAACCTTTATTTCGTGTGACATACTGTATGATGTAAGGCCAAACTTCGCATCCTGGGTTGCTTTCCAGTTGATACTGGCATTTGTTACACTGGAAGTCCCTCCTGGAGAGCCTCCTTAGCGTGAGCTGGCTTTGAAGAATGACCCAAAGGAAGAGACAGTGGCTTGACTAGAGCAGCTAGTTAGAATTGGAGCCAAGATTCACAGAATGTCACATCCCTTTCACTTGTCAGGAAAAAACAAAATAAAGCAAAAGCTGTGTTAGGGTTGTATTTTGCAAACTTCAGAAAACAGCACAGAAGGGCTCTTCATGCGTCTGTCCTTGTGCCATTTCTAAATCCTCATATCCTGGGGTGGGGTGGGGGTGAGCATCTAGATTGTGTTACGGAGCTCTTGGTCTTCTCAGGAGCCTTCAAAGTCTTTCTGTCAAAACTATTCCTGCAGAGAGGGAGCTAGCTCAGCAAATAGAGCATTGTGAGGCCCCTGGTATTACATGTGTCAAAGCAGTGCTCTGTTCTCTCCGCAACACACACCCCCAAAACACACACACATTTTCTGTCATGAAAGTAATAAGTAAAATCAATTCTCTTAAAAGAAGAAAACCGCATTCCTCTGTTTCCTTATCACCACTTACTTTCTCTCTCTAAAGTTTTTTAAAATATCTTATTTATTAATGAGAAAGACAGGAGGAGAAAGAAAGAACCAGACATCACTCTGGTACATGTACTACCAGGGATTGAACTCAGGACCTCATGCTTGAGAGTCCAACGCCTTATCCACTGCACCATCTCCCAGACCACCACCATCCCTTCCTTCAAACCAGATTACTGCTCAGCTCTGGCTTATGGTGGTGTGAGGGACTGAACCTGGAACTTTGGAGCCTCAGTCTCTTTATATAACCATTATGCTATCTACTCCCACCCTTGTTTTTTCTCTTATATGACTGAACCAAATCCAGAGGCTAGGGAGGTTGCTCAGTGTGAGAGCACAGGACTTGCATGTGTGAGGTCCAGAGTTTGATCCTGGCACTATATACAGTAGAAGGAGGCTCTGATTCTCTCTTTTTAACTAAGTAATGACATACTAAAATAACATATTGTAGAAAATGCAGAAGTTGCAACATTCTTTGGTTCCCCCTGTGATTTAGAAGAATTAAGACATACACGTGTCTGATTTTCAAGTCCTTAAATGTTTTGTCTTATATTAAAAGTAGGAAAGATCAGAGGAATGCAAAGGAAAATAAGACTTTTCAGCGCCAAGAATATGTGTGTGTACAGACTGATGCTTATACATTCAGTTTTTAGGTGAACTAAAATTAATCTGTGTGTATATTTCTTTTTTTCTCTCTTAAGATCCATGCATACAACCTTGAGACAAATGCATGGGAAGAGATTGCAACAAAACCCCATGAAAAAATAGGTATGTTTAAAATATTGACATACTTATCTTTTTAAACATGTACTTATCTTTAACAAATGCATTTAATATTTTTTAACTCTGGAAGGGAAATTTTTTTTTTGGAAAAATAATTTTATTGAGATAAATGACAATGGTATTGAAATGAATTTTTTAAATGTTTATTTATTTACCCTTTTGTTGCCCTTGTTTTTTTATTGTTGTAGTTATTATTGTTGTAGTTATTGATGCCATTGTTGTTGGATAGGACAGAGAGAAATGGAGAGAGTAGGGGAAGACAGAGAGGGGGAGAGAAAGATAGACACCTGCAGACCTGCTTCACCACTTGTGAAGCGATTCCCCTGCAGGTGGGGAGCCGGGAGCTCAAACTGGGATCCTTACTCCGGTCCTTGTGCTTTGTGCCACCTGCGCTTAACCCACTGTGCTACTGCCTGACTCCCTAAAGTGAATTTTATTGAGATAAATTGAAATGGTATTGGGAATTACTTGGTTTTTTTTTTTTTTTAGTCCAGCTTTCTTTGTCCAGAATTAAGCAGAGACTTCTAAAAAAAATTACTGAATTCTATGGAATCAAGTAATTGTGGGTGGGGTAAGAAATGGACACTTAAATTCAGATCTACCAGTCTTTCTGTGGGTACAAGGACTTGGAAAAGCTACTAGTAGTTAGTAAGCCCTGCACGCAAACAACAGTTTGTTTCTATGAAAACTTAAAATATTACACATTATGGAGTGGAGGAAATAACATAATGGCTATACAAAAAGACTCTCATGCCCAAGGATCTGAAGTTCCAGGTTCAGTCCCTGGTACACCACCAAAGGCCAGAGTTGAGCAGTGCTCTGGTGGAAAAAGGAAAAAGAAAAAAGTATATATTTATATAGCATTATGATGAGTCTTCTGCTAGCTTTATCTTAGTGTGAAATAAGCATGGATTACAAGGACTAGTCCATTTTGATGAACACAAGAAAGGGATTGCCTGGGCAAGGGGCACTCATAGTCTGTGAGTAATGAAATCTCTGTGTTTGTGTGTGTGGCAGGTTTTCCTGCAGCCCGCAGATGTCACAGCTGTGTCCAGATAAAAAATGGTAAGGACTCCAAATGACATTATGGCTCCCAAGTACCATTCCCTCTAAGAATGGCTTCCTTCTTAATAATGCCTTAAAAGAGACCTACCTTGGGGCACAGTCTATTTCTTGTAGTTTAAACTTAAAGAGAAATACTGAAAGTGATGCCTCTTTGAGCAGTTCTCATAAGGGAAAACGACCATAGTGTTTGGGTTGCGTCAATAATCAAGAGGACTGAGCACTCAGCAGTAAATAATCTTAAATTAATACTACCTGATCTTTCAGCATCCCACCTCAACAGATGTCTGTGGTTAAGGTGGCTAATGCTAATAATTTAGAGTAAAGTGGATTAGCTCCTTCAGGCTGTTAGTTCAGGCAGTTTATTCTGTTCTCTGATGCCTACTTCAGCTCTTAGCTCATTCACATAAATATTATAACAAGGCCATCCTACAGCTTAAAAAAGCTATAGCTACTTGATCGCAGTGTGACAAATGACTCCTCCTTGGGTAACCTTCCTGTAGTTTAATTAACAGCTTATTTTATAGTTTGATATATGACCTTGAAATTGTTTCTGGGTGTGAAAATGAGCTCGATAGCCTGTTTGATATCCTTCCGACAGTTTAGTTTGGATTTAACTAGGATTGTGCTACCACTTCTGAAACAGTTACCTTATTTTTTAAAATGCTTCTTTCTGGATAAGATCTGTTCAGTTTTGCTTCTGTAAGTGTAGAGCCCTACATTTACTGAATGCGAGCCGAAGAAACATTCCAGGGGCTCATCTGGTAGAGCGTACACATTGCCATGCTCACGGACCTGGGCCAATCCCCCGTCACCATGTAAGAATACCATGCAGTGGAGTGGGGAAGATGCATGGAGAATGGTGGAGTGATGCAGTGGTCTCTTTCCTCTCTCTGTCTCTCACCCTCTACTGTAAAGGATAGAAGAGGTGGAATTATACAGGCACAAAGCCCCAGGCACAACCCTGGTGGATAAAATAAGACTAAAAAGAAGGTTTCCAGTATATCTTGTAGTTCAATTAAGTTTTAGGCAAAACTTGATCTAGATGTAAATTAAGGTATCTAGTCTGGGTGGGAGTAGATAGCATAATGGTTATGCAAAGAGACTCCCATGCCTGAGGCTCTGAAGTCCCAAATTCAATCCCCACCACCACCACCATCATAAGCCAGAGCTGAGCAGTGCTCTTGTTTAAAAAAAAAAAAAAAAAAGAAAAAAGAAAAAGACATCTGGTCATTTGATTGAGATTGGACACCATACAAATGGATTTTAGGTTGGGGTGACCAAGCACAGACTTCACATGTATGAGGCACTAGGTTCAGTTTCTGGCACTTCCTCCTCACTCAAAAAATAGAATTTAGCCTTGGTTTTTGACATCTAGCTTGCAGTGTACATGCCCTTTTTTTTTTTTTTTTTTTTTGTGATTTAATACTGACTTGCAAAATTATAAGATAATTCCACATCATTCCCACCATGAGAGTTCTGTGTCCCCATTCTCCTTCAGTGGAAACTGCAGTAGTTCTCCCCAGGATGACTTCTTTTGTTTTCTAACTACTTAGAGCAAACTTAGGTTATAAAAATAAATAAGATCTGGAATTTGAGGAAGATTTTGTTCCTGACAGATCGTAGGGCTCCGATGGGGCTTCCGACTGTCCCCTTGGCTGAGCAAAGCTTAGATGAGCCTCACTTGTGCCCCCAATCTGATTGCTTACTGCAGGTTACATGTCTACAGGGAAGATGTCTGTCTCTGTGGCCAGATAAGTATCCGTCCTCCCCAGGACATGGTTGAAATGACTTGGCAAACTGGTGGCCGGCAAATGTGTTTTGTTTGGCACAAACATATATTAAACGTTTTTGAATTAGTGCCTAACAATTTAGGAGTCAGCATGCTTCACTTCCTAAACAAACCCAGATTGCCAGCTTCTCTTGAGAAATTGGAAAATCTGAAAAAATTCTCTTGGAAAGATTGCTGGCATAAATCCCTGCATGGTACCCATTAGCTGAAGCTACAGCACTAGCTTCTCCCTCAGAGGATGTGCTGGTCATTTTATTTTATTTTATTTTATTTTTATTTTTCTGCCACCATCATTATCTCTGGGGCTTGGTGTTGATACCACAAATCCACTTCTCTCAGCAGCTATTCTATCCTTTCTTTCTCTCTTTCCTTCTTTCTTTGTTTCTTTTCTTCCTTCCTTTCTGTAATTGGATTAGATAGAGGGAAATTGAAAAGGGAAGGGAGAGAGAAAGATAAGACACCTGCAGAACTGCTTTACCGCTTGTGAAGCGTCCCCACTGCAGGTGGGGCACAGGTGCTCGAACCCAGGTCTTTGTACTTAGTACTTACTATGTGCACTTAACTGGGTGTGCCACTGCCTGGCTGACCACTGGTTTATTTCCCTACACCACCATGCCCACTTACTTTCTGTGCCAGGTACCTGGACATGACACCTGCAGACAGGCTTGCACCCTTAGTCCTAGCAAAAGTCCCAACAGAGGACCTGGCCTATACTGATAGGTCAGACAGTAGGATGAAAGCATGTCCCAGCTGAAAGCTGATGTCATCCATGATGGAGGACAGTGAGCTGTCATCCTGTGTCAGCTACTCCTGTGACCTGCTTGAAAAAGCATGAGACAGCTGTGGCTCCTTCCCTTTGTGTGACCATGGCTCTCCCTTCTCTCTATAGACGTGTTCATTTGTGGAGGCTATAATGGAGAAGTGATCCTGGGAGACATCTGGAAGCTGAATCTGCAGACTTTTCAATGGGTGAAGCTCCCAGCTACCATGCCTGAGCCGGTCTATTTTCACTGTGCAGCTGTTACACCAGTAAGTTTTGATTTTATCTTTATTTATTTGTTGGATAGAGAAAGTCAGAAATTGAGAGGGAAGGGGTGATAGGGAGAGAGACAGACACCTGCAGCACTGCTTCACCACTTGTGAAGCTTTCCCCCTGCAGGTGGGGGCTGGGGGCTCGAACCTGGGTCTTTGCGCATTGTAACATATGTACTCAACCAAGTGCACCACCACCCAGCCCCCACTAGTAAGTTTTGCATTTTCCTGTAGTTGCAAATGACAAGGAACTACTTTTAGAGAGAATAACAAGGGGGTAGAGGGAAATATTCTGATATTAGTAAACCTTGGACGAAGAATGCATTCTTTTTAGATTTTTTTTTTTTTACCAGAATACTGCTCAGTTCTGGTTTATAGTGGTGCTGGGGATTGAACCTGGAACCTAAGAGCCTCAGGCTTGAAAGGCTTTTGCATAATCGTTATGCTATCTCCCCAGCCCAAGAATGCATTCTTAAAACTTTCAAGGCTCACCCTTTCTTCTGGCATAGCAGGAGTAAAAACATCATACACAGGTATAAAAGAACAATGTAGACATACAAGAAATGCTGTCTGTTATTCTGGCCCTCACAGAAAGAGCAGAGGTTTTTCCTGAGAGAGAAGAATAGTTTTATCCTCATGATGCTATATAGAAGTTCCTACTATATAGCTTCTTGAAGGCAAAGACTTTTATTACCACTTTATATTTTTAACATTTGGTACAGTGGAGATACAATGTAGCCTTAGTTTAATGTTTGTTAAAGTAAAAAAACACTATCGTTTTCCCCTTAGCAACTAACTCATCCATTATTTAAACTCTGCTTGATCTCTGTACTGTGCTGGGATCAGTACAAAAGAAATAATTTCTTTCACCACATCTCAACTCAGCCTACAGTGTGCACCCCCCCCCACACACACACACACCCATGAATCTTCAACCGCAGTATCTATTTCTTGTCCTATTTGAATATGCCCTCTTTAATTGCCATCTGTCCATAGGCTGGTTGCATGTACATTCATGGAGGAGTGGTGAACATCCACGAAAACAAACGGACTGGGTCGTTGTTTAAGATCTGGCTGGTGGTGCCTAGCCTGCTGGAACTGGCGTGGGAGAAGCTGCTTGCGGCCTTCCCTAACCTAGCAAACCTCTCCCGAACACAGCTGCTGCACCTGGGACTCACACAGGGACTCATTGAACGCTTGAAATGAGGATTTCTGGACTGTTCATTGATACTGGAAATGTTAATTTAAAGAGACTCCTTTATTTATGGGCAGTGTAGAATGTGCGACAAAGAGGATTGGTTACCCTGATCAAGGCCTTATTCAGAAAATACATCAGATGCCTTTCTGTAAATTGGTTTTAAGTTTATGGAAATCTCACTTCCCCTTCCCTTGTGCTTCTTTCTCTGCTTTTCTCCTCCCTACCCTGTTACACTTACTCACTTGTCCCCTTTTCCTTGATGGCATTGAGGGAAAGTCTGAAAGTATCTTAATAATGTTATGAATCAAAGTAAGATTAAGAATGTTAAAGGAACTCTGAACATATATGACCATGTCAGCCAGTATTCTCCAGATTAAAGCAACATCATCAACAAAAATAAAATGAATTTAAGTCCTGAAATTTTGGGGACGGAATAAGGAGGCTAACCTCGAGACTCAAACAGGTTGTATGTAAGCATAGGTGTTAAACTTACTGTCTTCAGACACGCATTTAATTGAGTAGCTGGGTCTATTGGCAGAAGTAGTTCCCATCTTACTCCATAGATACCCAAACCTACCCTTTGGCTTGTAAGGCTAGCTAAGCGACTCAGCAGCTCTTGATTAGTGACTCCTTTTCCCATCCTTACGGTGCCAGCAGTGATTAGAGTTGGCTTGTCAAAAAACTCTGTGTATGTGTTGTAACTGTGCTCTTTATTGTTGCGCTTACAAATTATGGTACCAAGTACGCTTCAAATCAAGAAACTTATCATGGTCTTTTTTCATTCTGGTCGGCTTTGAACTTCTCTTGCGCTTATTAATCATTCCTAGTATCTCTTTGACTTCTTCGTGGGGGAATTGCAGACCCTAACTAATGTAGCATAATGCCAGGGACATAAACAAAAGCTTGTGAGAGGCCAGAGAAGAGCAGGGCAGGTCTTGGCAGCTTGCTTTCTGCTCTAGGCTGTGAACTCTGACCACCAGATTAGCCATTTCCATTTCAAAACTGGTTTCTTTTCTAACTCTGGGCCATGTACCTGCCCTTTTCTTGGGCAAAGAGTTTTCTTCCCAGAAAGTCCGTTGGCCCTTGATTTTCCTTTTACCTTACTGCCTCCCTTTCCACCTGCTTTAATGTGCATGGTGCTGTAACTAATTGTCTAGTAATTGGATAAAGGGTCTTGGGGAGCCATGGCTTATCTTTCTTGAGGAAGTAACAGTTTAAAAGCCAGCGTGGAGGAGGTGTGAAGCTGAATATCATTTACTCTTTGGTGTGCCATTTGAGTTCTGGTTAGTTCCATTTTTAATTCTGAAAAAGAAATGGCTGGTCTTTTCACTCAACTTTGCCAGCAGGCTGCTGGAGCAAGTCCCTGAGACATCCGGGAAGTCCCGGTTGTAGGGCAGGTGTTGAGGGTGGACCAGAGGGTACAACACTGGCCAGTTCTGTTGGTGACTTCACAACAAGAGATCCATATGGGAGATTTGGGACACATCTTTTTTTTTTTTTTTTAAGTGCCTGTTTTTCACTTAACTCACACAAAGCTATTCTTTGTTTTCTTCCATCCTAGAACTCTTTAAGCTCATATGTGGATTTATAGTTACCTTTGAGGTTCGGCTAAAAAGTTACCATCTGGTGCTCAGTGCTGAGGGAGAGACGAACTTGGACCCTCCACTTCAACTCCTAGCTTTCAGGCCTTACTGTAACACCCCATCCATTCTGGGCTGAGTTTATGGGGCACATATTCAGCAGTCTTATAATGACTACCATCTGTGAGTTTTCAGGCCCTTTGGGAGTGAGGGATGTGGAGGAGACAGGAAAAGGAGCAACTGCTGTAGAGGTCCCACCCCCATCTTGCCATGACAAATCTTTTTGGCATTTAACCTCTCACTGATCACAGCTTGGTTTGTTCCAAAGAGGAGCAAGTCAGTCCGAGCAGTTCCATTAGTTCAAAACAAAACTCTGCTGCATGACTCCAGCCTGATATCTGAATAAATTTAGGGTCTGTATCCAGAATCAACAAGTCATGCTGTCCAGGAAGGATCTCTGTCATGGATTTACACAGAGACCAAAGACTGAACCCTCTGCCTCTGTTTTATACATCCGGGGTCCTTGGGATGTAAGCAGAGAACTAGATTGAGAATTGGGGTCCATGCATACTCACTAGCATCCTCTTCTGTCCCTTCCGAGGACAGTCTTCTTGCAAGTGGGCCTTGGAGGCCTGCCATCCAAGACCATGTATGTGATGTTTTCATGATGCTACACAGCCTGTGTCTGACACTAATCAACAGGATGCACAGCAACCTGCTCTGAGTGCTGTGAAACCATATATGTGCACATGCTCTCGATGCCAAATGAGACTGTGTGTGCTGTGACTTAAATGTAGGTGGTTCAGTTTTTCACAAGGGGTCACCAGGCATTTTAGCGTAACCACAACCAGCACTCTGACCCCTGACACTTACTTGACTTAGGAAAGTTTATGCCTGCTGCTTCTCTGCCTCTTTGAGGCACTCCCAGCCATCCTACTGCAGTCTTGTAAATTTAAGTGCAATACATAGAAACACATATAGATATGATATACAGATTATATATAGGGTGTGACTATAAAGCAGGTAGACTACTTTTTTTTAAAATCTGTCATGAGGAAGCCAGCTCATTACTAGGGTCAGATCATGCTGTTAGTTTAAGAGGTGATCAGCTGGTTTATGTCAACCAACTCTTGATTCATGTTGTCTTAACTCTGATTCCTAGAGACTTCCTGTTCTTTGGGTTTGTCAGTTGAGACTTTGCCCCAGTCATCTTCGTTGGACCTCATGCCTATCTTATCTTCCTACATTTTCTTTGCCCAGGAGTGAGGGAGTTTACCTGTAAGGAGTTTCCTAAATGAAACAAAACCTAATGTTTAATACTGTTCTCCCATGTATATACTAACTTATCTGTGAATGTAATGCTTTATTAAAGTAAGAAAATGATGCTTTGCTCATTTAATAAAGTATTGTTCACAGCCTGGAAAAAAATCTATGAACCAATATAGGTTGAAAATTTAACTCTTCTCCAGGGGCCAAACTGAATCCTCTCCCACTGGTAGAACCTTTATTTCAGGGCCCTAGGGACACGATGTAAAATGTTGTTGTGAACAATTCCTGTTCACTACATAGATTGATTTTAAAGTATAATGATAAATTTTAACATTTCTAAGCAAAGCTGTATTAGCCGGGGACCTTTGGTCACCCAGAGTAGCAAGAGTAAAGCACAGATCATTGAAATCTATAATCAGTGTTTTGACTTTTTCTATCAGTTGATCCCTTTATAGTTCTTCTTACACAACCCCACCCCACCCCTGCCAGCACCTCCTTTTCAGAGGAGAGGGACTAATGAGTAGTTAGAAAAAGCAGCAGCAGAGGGGCTAGAAAACTAGCAACCGCGTAAGCAGCCCCACTAGCTGAACTTGGTAAATCATCTGAGTCAGCTTGAAGGCTGAGTTCAGAAGGTACACTCCACTCTCACAGTCTCCTGCCCCGAGTGCCAGGCTAACCACCAAAGAGCTCTTAGCACCTGTGGAAAGAAAAAGCTGCATATCGGTGCAGGCCAAAGTCCATCATTTTCAACGTATGTCTTTGGTTCTGGACAAAGGCTTGCTTTTCCTCTGGCAGGAGCCATATATATGTGTGTGTGTGTGTCTCTCCTCCCCCCCTTGGAAATACCTTTTCCTGCCATATAGCTTGGCATGTAGGAAAGGTTGCATTCTCTTCTTAAGATGATGTCAGGAGTCTTAATTCTCTAAAGCAAATTTGTTTTCAATGTGCTCCCACAGATGTTTAGAAAGTGACTTGAGTTGTCTACCTGCCAGCACTCTGATGTAGCACAAAACCATTGTCCTTCTTTGCTGTTCTGGCAATGAATTCCAGGATGGATGAGGGTTTAGGACCCTCTGAGCTTAAAGCTCCGAACATTGGTCATACCGTTAACTTAGGCTCCTGCCTGTGACTTGGGGAGCACTGGCAGGGCCGGAGGTGGGCTCAGCAGATTTCTGGGACTTCCCTGTCCTGTGTGTGGCCACCAGATCATACCCACCAGTGGTGTTGCCCTTCTGGAGATGGTCAGATCTGACAGAAAGCAACTTCTTCCCTGGTCAGGTATGATAAAAAGAAATCAATAAAATAGTAATTAAAAAAGATCAAATTTTGCTTCCAAAAGTGGTATAATTTTTTTTTTTTTAATGAGAATGACCATGTTTTTTATTTTGTTCACTTCTTCGTTGTTTTTGAAGGCCCTCCTGACAGTGTACAGGGTGTGTGAGAGGCAGCCTACCCACACTGTAGTGTTGCGGTCGCACTAGTTGCACACTTAGAATACAAAGAAGGCGTCAGAGAGACACCCACGCTCTCTGCAGCCACTTCCTGGTACACAGAGGCTGAGCAGGGCCAGCTTCGGGCCCTCTCTGTCAAGGGCACCTGCCAAGGAGGGTCTGACCGGGGGAAAACAAGACCTGGGCAAGAAAGATAGGGAAACCTCTCTCACCCGCGTTCTCTAAGGGGCGCATCTGGGCTTGGCTCTTCATACAGGGTATGCTTCGGTCACACCCGATGCTTGCCTTACCTTAAAGCTATTTGCCGCAGTCCTGTTCAATAGTGTGGAAGTCCTTTTGCAGTCTGGTGTGCATGCCACGTGGTCAGGACAGCTTCTCCACCTTCCCTGGTCTCCTCCACGCAAGTGGGAACTATAGTGAATTTACCCTGAAATGTCCAGTCTGTATTTATGTACCTTGTCAGTGTTTTGCTGTTGGTTTTCTAAAACAATCCGATCAATAAATCTTACCCAAATCAAGGCTCCCAGGATTGTCTTGACAGTCATTTTGTGTGTGGGTGGGTGGCCGGCCGTGTTCTGGAAGACCTGGATGGATCTCCAGGCTTTTATTGCAGGCCAGCGGGAAGGCGGGTGATCTGACAGCACCCGGGAGGACCCCTCTGGCCGCCACAGGTCAGAGGTCACCGAGTGGAGGCCTGCAGCCATGCTCAGCAGGGTGCCCCCTGGGGAGGAGCTTGGTGCAAAGTCCCAGCACTGTAGTGAGAGAAAGGGACCAGGAGCGCTGATCAGAGTACCCACCCTCCTCCTTCAGACTCCCTCTGCAGCCCCCCCCCCCCCAATCAGACGGGCTCTCAGGATTCAGGGTAGGGGTGGTGGGGGGGAGCCAGCCGCAGCTCCAAACCGGAATGATCTGGTTTGGAGCGGCTGGCTCCCCCTTCTCTGCGCCCCCTCCCGCCGGGAGCCCAGCCTCTCCCGCGACAGGCTGCTAGCAGCCGCAGTCCCTGTCCAAGGTAAACAGAGCGGGGGCGGGTGGGGGGAGCGGTTTCCATGGCAACGGGAGGCCCGGGCTCTTGCGGACTCAGGAGAAGGAGCCAGCTAGCCTCTGAGGCCCCCTCCACCCTGCACACAGGGGAGTTGTTCTGCAACACGGTGTGGGCAGAGGGTGGGGGATCGGGACCGGCCGGCCCTCACGCCATGTCCAGTGGAAGACATGTAGGGAGGTTGGTGACACAGGCCCAGAGCTCCCCCAAACCCACACTTTGCAGAAAACCCTTCCCTGGGGCTTACTGGGGGAGGCAGAACCCCTGGGTGAGAGACAAGGTGTCTGAAGCACTAGCCCAGCTGCAGGTGAACTGGGGGCCCGTGGGCTTTGTGTCCCCTAAATGTGTGGGGTGAGGGCTCTCCTTGGCCAACCCCCCTCAACCCCTGCAACACAGACAGCTCTATGCTCTGCGTGCTGTGTTGCAAGGCAGAAAAGGTCTCCTACCTAAGGGAGGTTCAGGAAGCTGGGACATAGAGCTGTCTTGGACTGTGGGTTCTCGGTGTGGTCACAAGGGAGGGGGATTGTCCTTGCTGATGGGGTCCTTGTTCAGGTGCAATATAGGGAGGCATCAAGAGACCTCCGACTTCCAGACTTCTCGTAAGAGTCATCCCAAGCTCCTCCTGACCAGCAAAGTAGCTCACCTGGAACCTCGTGACCCAGGTTCGAGTCCCAGCGCACTGGAGGAAACTTAGGTGCTGTGGTATCCTTCCCTCTCTCCCTCTATCTGAAAAAGTCGACCCCGGAGCAGTGAAGCTGCTGCAACAACAACTACCACCTCCTCTAATAATAGTAACAATGCAGTAATCATAATAAGAAACAAATCTTAGGCCCTGCAAGAATGCCCAGAGCTCAGCAGTGGGGCCTTTCTTCCCCAGTTCTGCTCTGACTTGTGCCTTACGCTTGGGAGAACATCTAGAACAGAGGGCAGTTATGTCCTGGCCTCACTGAGTAGGAAGAACCCAGATGACCTCAAATCTGAGAAGCAGTAGCTGGGGTGCTAGGTGGGAAGCTGGAGGGAGGTAACCCCCAGCCCCGCCCCACCCCCCCGAGACTCCCTGGGGCCCAGACCACCCGTCCCCAGGCTCACTGATGTGGTCTTCACCTGGCAAGTCTCTGCAGGACAGAACCTGGGGCATAAGGAGAGAACCCTTTTATTTATTTGTTTGTTTATTTATTTATTTATCTATTTATTTTGAGAGAACACACTTCAGCCTCACACACCACAAAACTCCCAAGTGTATACTCAGCGCCTTCTGTGACACATAGATCCCAGCCTTGTCTGCTTTTATTGCCTGTCCCTGACCCCCATCACTGGCCTGGATGTGCTCTGGTCTCAGGCATAAGGATCCTGCCTGGTTCGAGCCTCTGGCTCCACACCTGTAGGGATGTCGCTTCACAAGTGGTGAAGTAGGTATGTAGGTACCTCTCTTTCTCTCCCCCTCTGTCTTCCCCTCCTCTCTTGATTTCTCTCTATCCTATCCAACAAAAATGGCAGCAATAACAACAACAATAATAGCAACAATAAACAAGGGCAACAAAAGGGAAAAAAATAGCCTCCAGGAGCAGTGGATTCGTAGTGCAGGCACCAAGCCCCAGCAGTAACCCTGGAGGCAAATCTATATATATTTCTGGAGGTGCCAGGCAGTGGTGTACCTGGTTGAGCGTAGACATGACCATGCATGAAGAGCCTGGTTCCAGCCCCCACTTACCACCTGCAGGGGGAATGCCTCATGAGCAGTGAGACAGGGCTGTCTCTCCTTCTCTCCCCTCTCTGTCTCCCCCTCCCCTCTCAATTTCTCTCTGTCCTATCCAACAAAATAGAAAGGAAAAGAGGGAAAAATGGCTACTGGGAGCAGTGGATTTGTAGTGCCAGCGCAGAGCCCCAACACTAAGAACCCTGGTGGCAAAAACAAACCAGCAAAGAGCACGTGGCACAAAGCGCAAGGACCCCCATCCCAGTTGGAGCTCCGGGCTCCCCACCTGCAGGGGAGTCGCTTCACAGGCTGTGAAGCAGGTCTGCAAGTGTCTGTCTTTCTCTCCCCCTCTCTGTCTTCCCCTCCTCTCTCCATTTCTGTCCTATCAAACAACGAATGACATCAGCAACAACAACAATAATGACTACAACAATAAAAACAAGGGCAACAAAAGGGAAAATAAATATTTAAAAAAAAAAAAAGCAAACAAACACCGATTCTGTGGCAGCCAGGGAAATAGCTCAATTGGTAGAGCATCAGCCTTGCATGCCGGGAGGTTTTCAGTTGGTGCCCTGGCTCTGCATGTACCAGAATGGTGTTCTGTTTTCTCTGTGTCTCATGTGGAAATATATATATATATATTTATATATCATATGTAATGCATAAAAAAGCCTTTTGGAGGCAAGGACCGGTGGTGGCATAAGGATCCCAGTTCGAGCCCCCGGCTCCCCACCTGCAGGGTAGTCGCTTCACAGTAGGTGAAGCAGGTCTGCAGGTGCCTTTCTCTCCCCCTCCTCTCTCCATTTCTCTCTGTCCTATCTAACAATGATGACATCAATAACAACAATAATAACTACAACGATAAAACAACAAGGACAACAAAAGGGAAAATAAATATTTTTTAAAAGTCTTTGGGGCTGGCAACATAGATCACTTGGATAGTGTGCTACTTTGCCATGTGTGTGACCCAGGTTCAAATCCAGCCCCCACAGCATTGGAGGAAGCCTTGGTGTCTTTCCTTCTGTCTTTTTCTTTTTTAGATAGACAAACAGACACACCACAACACTGAAGCTTCCTTCAATACAGTAGGGGCTGAGTTGTGCACATAGCAAAGCAAACACACTAGCCAAGTGAGCTATTTCACCAACCTCATCTCTCTTTCCATCTGCAAAAGTCAGCCTAGGGCAGTGAAGTCCCCAGCGATGACAAAAAACAAAACAAAGGGCTGGGTGGTGGCGTACCTGGTTGAATGTACATGTTACGATGCACAAGGGACCCAGTTTTGAGCCCCCAGTTTCTCCAGGGGAAATATTTCACAAGTGGTGAAACGATGTTGCAAGTGTCTTTCTGTCCCTCTCTCTCTTTTTTAAAAAGTTTAAAAATTTTATTTAATTATTTAAATATTAATTAAATTTTATTTAATTATTTAAATACATATTTAATTTTATTATTAGATAGAGACAGAGAGAAATTAAGAAGGGAGGAGACAGAGAAGGAAAGAGACAAGAGAGATACCTGCAGCTCTACTTCACCACTCCTGAAGTTTTCTCTCCTTCAGGTGGGGATCAGGGGCTTGAACCTGGGTCCTTGAGCACTATGTGTGCACTTAACCAGATGTGCTACCACCTGGTCCCCTGTCCCTCTCCCTATCACCTCCTTCCCTTTTGATTTCTGGCTGTCTCTGTCAAATTAAGGTAATACAAAAAAAAAAAAAAAAACTGGAAAAAAATAATTTTCTACTGTACAACAGATTGATATCATGAAGGATATTTTATCTCTGTGTGTGTGTCTGTCTGTCTGTCTTTGGGGTCTCCCACATGCACAGTTTCACTGCTTCTGGGCTCCTGGATTCAACTTTCTTTACTTCAAAGTGATGAGTGACACCACAGTGCTGGAGCTCTCCCCAGTGCTGTGGCCCTTCCATGTGGTGCCAGGACTTTAAACCCTGACCACACACATGGCAAAGCACACGTTCTACAGAGTGAGCTACCCTTTAGCGCCCAGCTAGACTGGCAGGACTGAAGTGGCCCTGGGTACAGCAGGGTGGTGGTGGGGTAATAGCCAGGAATGCTTCCTGCCCCCACCCCATGCGGTAGGTTTTAGGGGCTGACTCAAGTAGGTGGTAGTGAGACAGCTCTCTTTGGACTTTTTAAAAATCCATCTTATTGGGAGTCTGGCGGTAGCGCAGCGGGTTGAGCATACATGATGCGAAGGTCAAGGATCCCGGTTCAAGCCCCCGCTCCCCACCTGCAGGGGAGTTGCTTCACAAACAGTGAAGCAGGTCTGCAGGTGTCTTATCTTTCTCTCCCCTTCTCTATCTTCCCCTCCTTTCTCCATTTTTCTCTGTCCTGTCCAACAACAATGACAACAGCAGTAGCAATAATAACTACAACAATAAAAAGCAACAAGGGCAACAAAAGGGAAAATAAAAAAAAAATTTTTTTTTTAAATCCATCTTATTTTATTACCACCAGGGTTATCTCTGGGGCTCAGTGCTGGCACCACGAATCTACTGTTCCTGGCAACCATTTTCCCCTGCCCCTACTACTTCCCCCCCCACTTCTATTTTGATAGAAGGTGGGAAACGGGTTTAAACCCATTCATGCATGGTTATGTGTGCGCTCAACCAGATGTGCCACTGCCCACCCCCCTTTTATTTTTAATTTCTTAATTTTCTTTTTTTTTTTTTTTTAATTTTTTTTTTTAATTTAAGAAAGGATTAGTGAACAAAAGCATAAGGTAGGAGGGGTACAACTCCACACAATTCCCAACACCCAATCCCCATAACCCACCCCCTCCCCTGATAGCTTTCCCATTCTCTATCCCTCTGGGAGCATGGACCCAGGGTCGTTGAGGGATGCAGAAGGTAGAAGGTCTGGCTTCTGTAATTGCTTCCCCGCTGAACATGGGCGTTGACTGGTCAGTCCATACCCCCAGTCTGCCTCTCTCTTTCCCTAGTAGGGTGTGACTCTGGGGAAGCTGAGCTCCAGGACACATTGGTGGGGTCTTCAATCCAGGGAAGCCTAGCCAGCATCCTGGTGGCATCTGGAACCTGGTGATTGAAAACAGAGTTAACATATGAAGCCAAACAATTTGTTGAGCACTTAATTTTCTTTATTTATTTGCCTCCAGGGTAATAGTTGGGGCTTGGTTCCTGCACTATGAATCCACTGCTCGTGGAGGCTATTTTTTCCCTTTTGTTGTCCGTGTTATCTTGTCGTTATTATTGTTATTGCTGTCCTTATAGTTGGATAGAACAGAGAGAAATTGAAAGAGGAGGAGAAGACAGAGAGGAGGAGAGAAAGATAGATACCTGCAGACCTTCACCCCTTGTGAGGCGACTTGTGAGGCGACCCCCCTCTCCGTAGGTGGGGAGCTGGGGGCTCGAACTGGGATCCTTGAGCTGGTCCCTGCACTTTGCGCCATGTGTGCTTAACCTGCTGTGCTACCACCCACCCCCACCCCCTTTTTAAACTTTTTAAAAATATTTATGAATTGATTGATTGGATTGAGACGGAGAGAAATCCATAGGGAAGGCAGGAGGGGGCTGTGACACTACTTCACCACTTGTGGAGCTTTTTTTTCTACAGGTGGGGACTGGGGGTTTGAACCCAGGTTCTTGAGCGTGGTAACAGGTGTGCTATAGCAAATGCATCACCACCCAGCTCTGTCTTTGGACTTGTGATGGAACTAACTTTCAGCCACCAAAAGACTCAGCTGGTGCACTGGAGGAAGCTGGAGGAGGGGCCACTTCTCAGAGTCACAGTCACTGACGATCAGCAGTTGTGTGTCTATCCCTCTGGGCTGCAGGAGGCCTCTACTGCTCCTCTCACTGGCACAAAGGCCCCCGGGTCTTAACAGCCCATCAGTCAAAGCCCCCTCCCCGGCAGCATGAGTCACCTTCTATTTCCTGCCTCCCTGCCTCTCTCCTGATCGACTGGATAAATTCAGGACAGCTTCTGTTGCTTTGGGCAAAAAAAAAAAAAAAAAAACTGCCATTAAGATTTACTGAGCCCCAAAGCTGGGCCAATGTAATCTTCCGAGTCATTCACACAGTGAGTGTCTAAAATGAGGAGTTAGCTTTCTGGAGGTCATGTCAGAGACGGAACCATTGGATTCATCACTTTGTCGCTCTGATCAGGGCGTCTCAATTCACTCATTCACTTTATTGGAGTCAGCCAGGCTGAAAAGGACTGGGGGAGGTCTACACAGGGTCTTGGCAGTCAGTCCTAGTGGAGGGCTGGGGAGACAGCATAATGGTTTTTTTTTTGCAAGACTTTCATGCCTGAAGCTGTAAGGTCTCAGGTTCAATCTCCAGTGTCACCACAACCCAGAGTTGAGCAGAGTGTTATGGTCTCTCTCTGTATGTATCCTCTGCAGCACTGCTTCAGCATTTGTGAAACTTCCTCCTGCAGGTGGGGCCCAGAGGCTTGAACATGGACATGGTAATGCAAGTGCTCAACTGGGTTTGCTACTGCCTGACATCCCTCCCATGCTTCTTTATTGCTCAGCTTGCCTCTGTTTCCCAGACAGTCACTCAATAGGCCAGGTACTAGTCAGCCATGTTCTGAGGGGAGCTGTGGGGTGTGGGAGTGCCCTCCCTGAATAGCTCCTCTCAGTGGCTCCTTAGAAAAAGAGAGGCGGGTGCCAACCACCAACATACTTCTGCCTTCTCCTCAGCCACCACTGGGTAGTGAGCCTGTGCTTCATCTTCCCGTCACACACAAGATTCTGCCATCCCACACCCCCAACACACACACTCCCCGTCACAGCCAGAGGGTTCTGGAAAGAGGACTAGTGAACCCGATTTGGGGCCTAGAGGAAGAATTAAATATTTTATCTCACTTCTTCCCTTCCTTTTCCCTCTCTCCCTCCTCCCTTCCCTTCCCTCCCCTCCCCTCCCCTCCCCTCCCCTCCCCTCCCCTCCCCTTCCCTTCTCTTCTCATCACTAGGCTACTTTTTCAGGCAGAAAGACACCAAGACAACGGCAGCACTGAAGCTTCTTCCCCCAGTACTGTAGGACGCCCATGTGGAGTACCAGGGGCTTGAATCTGGGTCTTGTACATGGCAGTGCAGACACCCTCCTCGGTGAATGATCTCACAAGCACTCCCACGTGCCCCCCGCCCCCTATTGTCTTTCCTACCAGTGTACTTTTTTCTTCTTTTCTTTTGCCTCCAGGGTTTTTACTGGGGCTCGGTGCCTGCATTACGAATCCACTGCTCCTGGAGGCCATTTTTCCCATTTTGTTGCCCTTGTTGTTACCCTTGTTGTTAATGTTATTGTTGCCAGTGCTGTTATTGTTGTTAGAACAGAGAGAAATCAAGAGAGGAGGGAAAGACAGAAGAGTAGGACAGAAAGACAGACACCTGCAGACCTGCTTCACCACCAGTAAAGTGACCCCCACTCCTGCAGGTGGGGAGCCCTCTGAGGCTCGAACCGGGATCCTCACGCCGATCCTTGTGATTTGCGCCAAGTACGCTTAACCTGCTGTGCTATCACCTGGCCCCCTTTTTTCTTTTCTTGAGCCATGACCCCACTCATGCATAATATCTTGTTTTCCCAGGCCCACTTTTTCATTTATTTATTATTATTATTTTAAATTTTATTAGTGATTTAATATTGATTTACAAAATTACAAGATAATAGGGGTACAACTCCACATCATTCCTACCACCAGAGTTCTGGATCCTTAATGCCTCCCTTGTAAGCTACAGCAATGTTCCCAAGGTTGCAGATGTAGGTCAACTATTATTTCTGTCTATATTTTTCTTTTTTTACCAGAGAACTGCTTGGCCCTGGCTTGTGGTGGTGTAGGGGACTGAACCTGGGATCTTAGAGCCTCAGGCATGAGAGGCTATTTGCATAAGCATTATGCTATCACCCCCATCCACCCCCCACATTTCCCCCCCCAGGGTCCCATCTTCTCTTTCATCTCATCTTTCCAAGTCACACCATTATATTTCTTTTTTTATTTTATTTTTTTTTATTTATAAAAAGGAAACTGACAAAACCATAGGATAAGAGGGATACAGCTTCACACAATTTCCACTGCCAGATCTCTGTATATACAAGCCCCTCCCCTGATAGCTTTCCTATTCTGTAACCCTCTGGGAGTATGGACCCCAGATCACTGTGGGATGCAGAAGGTTGAAGGTCCGGCTTCTGTAATTGCTTCCCCACTGATCATGGGCATTGAATGTTCCATCCTCCAAAGAGAGGATGGACAACATGCTCTATGCTACACCTGAGGAAGATGGGTCGATACTGGGGCAGTGTGGAATGTTCCTACTCATGACCACAGAATGTGAGCTCAGATCTACAGGGATGTAGAAGTCACACAGGCTCCTAAGCTAATTATGGGCCCCAGATCACATTATATCTATTTCTATATCTAAACATCCTGCCCTTTTTCCTCTTCTCTCTCCGGGTCCTAATGGAATTGGAGTTCAGAGCCCTCTGATCTTCATTCCCCTATCATTCCCCCCCCACACTGGGAGTATGGACCAAAATTCCATAGAGGGTGCAGAAGGTGGGAACTCTGGCTTCTGTAATTGCTTCCCTGCTGGACATGGGCACTGACTGGTCAATCCATACTCCCAGCCTGTTTCTATCTTTCCCTTCTACTTTTTTGTTTAGATAGAAACAGAGGACAAAAAGGCAGAGAAGGAGAAGGACCAGAGCTTGCCCTGGTGCCGTGACACTCCCATGTAGAGCTGGGGTCATGTGCATGGCAAAGCATGGACCCTCACTGTCTCTCCAGCTTTCAACCTGTGTACTTTATATTTCCTGCTCTGAGGCTTCCTCACCCTTCCTTTTACTATTATTATCATTGTTGTTGTTGTTGTATATAGAAACAGAAAAAGCGGAGAGAGAGACAGACAGATGTATCATCTCGCCGGTTTCCTTCAATGCGGTAGGCAGCAGGCTTGAACCTGGGCTGCACAGAAGGCAAAGTAAAGCTCACTATTTTTTTAAAAAAGTATTTATAAGAAAGATAGGAAGAAAGAGAGAAATAACTAGGCATCATTCTGATACATGTGCTGTGGGGGATTGAATTTGAGACCTCATAGTTGAGAAGCCAATGCCACTGCACCACTTCCTGGAGCACAGAGATCACTCTTCAAGAGAGCTATTTTGCCAGCCCCATTGACGTCCTATGGGTTTGTGCATTTCTTGTTTTATGATAGAGACAGTGAGTGCAGGAGAGAAAGGGGTGGGGGCACAGCCCTGAAGTGTCCTTCAATGTGGCGGAGGCAGTTTGAATCTGGGCGTCCATATGGCAAGGCAGCACGCTATCCAAGAGAACTATTTCGCTGTTTCTTTCTTCTCCAGGACCCCTTTGTGATGTGGGGGACTGTAAGACCTTCCTGGGGATGCCATGTTAGACTTTGGGACCTGGGATGGGGGGCGTAGAGGGGCTGGTTGGGGTAGGGATGCACATGGGGTCGTAGATGCCAGAGGCAGATGCTATTATAGACATGAGCTGTTTCGGCCACAACTGTTCTTACTTGGGTTTTCTTTTTTTTTTTTTTTTAACCTTTTTTGTGCACTTGGATCCTAAACTGGTGTCATCGCCCTCTGTGCCCCAGGAGGGAAGTTGAGTCCAGATGGTCCCCTCTGCTCCCCTGCTTTCTGGCGGGGTCTCGGGGAGACCAGCTGGCAGCTCCCTTGTTACGGCAGAGTTATTTCATTCCTCATCGTCCTGCTGATTAAAGATCTCGAGTCCCGGGGGGGCCAGATGGGAGCCAAATCCTGGAGCCCGTTTGCTTCCCTTTTAATGAGATGGGGACTGGTGAGGGCTAAGCGGGTGCCATCTGCTGGGGGGCCCAGAAGGCGTGGGGAGCTGTGGATTACTTTCATCACTCTCTCCTGTGGGGAGCGTCCTCCGCGGGAAATGTTCCAGGAGAGTCTTGTAATGGGTTTCTTAGGTCTCTGCTCTGCAGGCTTCAATTAAAATCTGCCTCTTTTTGGAGGGCAGGGAGGGAAGGGGGAGGCTAAGGGCTTTGCTAAGACCTTTGACCCTTACACCCCCGCCCCCAACACTCCTACTTCACTCAGGGACTGAGTGTGGAAGGGGCGGTGGAAGGGTGCAGCACCCTCAGATTTCACTGTCTGGGGTCTAGGATTGGGGTGCAGCTTTGGGTCCTGCTCCTGGGGGAAGAGCTTATACTGCCCTCCCTCCCAGCTGATAAAAAGAGAGAGAGAGACTGTGTGTGTGTGTGTGTGTGTGTGTGTGTGTGTAATGACTGAGGGTCTCAGTTCAAGCGGCCCTTCCCAGTGGAAAGGGACTTGTGTCACACCCCAGTGGAGGGTGACAAAAAACACTGGTGTTGCCTAGAGCCAGAACTGAGATAACCTCTGCAGGTTTTACCGGGGGTCCTGAAGCTGGGCTCCAGCAAGGAAGCCCCCCAACCCGGTTAAGCGCTCGCATTACAGTGCGCAAGGACCCAGGTTCAAGCCCTTATTTCCCACCTGCAGGGGGAAAGCTTCATGAGTGGTGAAGCAGGTCTGCAGGTATCTCTTTCGCCCTCTCAATTTCTCTCTGCTGCTATCTGATAATAAGTTTAAAAAATACTTTTAATAAGGGGGGGTGTCGGGCTGTAGCGCAGCGGGTTAAGCGCACATGGCGAGAAACTCAAGGACAAGTGTAAGGATCCTGGTTCCAGCCCCTGGCTCCCCACCTGCGGGGGGGGGGGGGGGTTGCTTCACAAGCGGTGAAGCAGGTTTCCAGATGTCTATCTTTGTCTCCCCATCTCTGTCTTCCTCTCCTCTATCCATTTCTCTCTGTCCTATCTGGCAATAATAATATCAATAACAACAACAATAATAATAACAACAACAATGATTAAAAACAACAAGGACCGGGGAGTCAGGCGGTAGCGCAGCAGGTTAAGCACACAATGACGCAAAGCGTTAATGGACCTGCGTAAGGATCCCAGTTTGAGCCCCTGGCTCTCCACCTGCAGGGGAGTCCAAGGCCGTGAAGCGGGTCTACAGGTGTCTCTCTTTTTCTCCCCTGTCTTCCCTTCTCTCTCCATTTCTCTCTATCCTATCCAAGAACGATGACATCAATAACAATAACAACAAGGGCAACAAAAGGGAATAAATAAATATTAAAAAAAGAAAAGTTAAAAAAAAAAAAACAAGGGCCACAGGAAAGGGAAATAACCATAAGCCAGAGCTGAACAGTGCTCTGGTTAAAAAAAAAAAAAAAAGGAGAGGGAAATAAATAAATAAAATATTAAAAAAAGACAACTAAAGAAATCGGGAGTTGGGCGGTAGCGCAGCGGGTTAAATGCACGCCAGTGGCGCAAGGACCGGTGTAAGGATCCGGGTTCGAGCCCCGGCTCCCCACCTGCAGGGGAGTCGCTTCACAGGCGGTGAAGCAGGTCTGCAGGTGTCTGTCTTTCTTTCTCTCCCTCTCTGTCTTACCCTCCTCTCTCCATTTCTCTCTGTCCTGTACAACAACAACAACATCAATAATAACTATAACAAGAATGAAAAACAAGGGCAACAAAAGGGAAAATTAATTAATTAATTTAAAAAAAAAAAAAACTAAAGAAAGCATATGCCCCTCCCTCCCTGCAGACAGAGTCAGTCACTGCCAGTTGTCTGTATTTGAACCTGTGAATTCAGTGGTTCATCCTCACGCCCCCACCCCTTTTCACTGCTAATTGAATCACATACTTGACTTTGGTGTAGAGTAAGTGGGCTCCGGGGCTGTCAACACAGCTCACCTGGATAGTGTGCTGTTGGCACATGGGCACAAACTAGGTTTGAGGCTGGCCCCCACCACATGAAGGGAACATGTGTGCTGTTGTCTTTTCCCTTCTCTTCCCCCATCTCTCTCTGTCTTTTAAATATTTGATGTTTTTATTTTATTTTGTTTTTATTTTTATTTATTTTTTGGCTGTTCCTTCTCCTGGTCAGAAGCATCTCGCGGTGCACCATGGCTACTTCTCCTGGGAACTGAACACGTGTGACTCTGCTAGACCCCTCTACAGCCATGAGCAACCTTTACCAGAGCTGATAATTGTTTATCTTATGGGACTAAACTTTTGATAACTATATTCAGACTTTATGGACCTAGCATACTCTTAACCCTTGACGATAAGGGCTTATTTTGCCTTTTACCCATTTCACCCTAATAAATCTTGTATTGTTTAAACAAAACAAACAAACAAACAAAAAGATTTGTTTTTATTTTAATGAGAGAGAGAGAGATACAAAGAGAGAGTCCAGAGCACTATTCAGCTAGTGTTGTGGGGGATTGAACCTGGGGCCTCAGAACCTCAGGCATGTGAGTTTTTTTTCTCCATTATGAATAACCATTATGCTGTTTTCCCTGCCCTCTCTGTCTCTCTCTGTCCGACAAAGTCAGCCAGGCATGGTGAAGCCCCATCCAACATAAGACAATAAATAAATAAACAAAATAAACCACCCCTTCAATTCTGTTGTAATTGTGGCGGCCAAGAGGTGAGTCACGTGGAGTTCAGAAGTGTACACCAGGCACTGGGGTCTTCACTGCCTGCTCCTGCACCTGCCAGAGTAGGTCTTGCTTGTAGCAGCAAAGCAGGTGAGTGACTTTGCTACCACCTCACCTCCTCCCCACCCCCCAGAACACTGCTCAGCTCCAGTTTATGGTGATGCCTTGGAACTTCAAGCATGAGAGTCTGTTGCATATTGGTGGTGCTGTCCCCTGAATATTTTCTCCTCCTCTTTATTCTCCTGCTTCTTCCTTTTTCTACCACCACAGCCTCTTCTTTTCCTCTTCCCCCTTCCCCCCTCCTATTATCCTTCCTCTCCTCCTTCTCCTTCTTGTTATTATTGCCTTCAGGGTTATTGCTGGGACTCAATGCCTGCGCTATGAATCCACTGCTCCTGGAGGCCATCTCCCCATTTTTGTTGCCCTTGTTAAGCCCTTGTTGTTGTTATTGTTGTTATTGTTGTCATTGTTGTTGGATAGGACAGAGAGAAATGGAGAGAGGAGGGGAAGACAGAGAGGGGAAGAGAAAGATAGACACCTGCAGACCTGGCCTGTGAAGTGACTCCCCTGCAGGTGGGGAGCCGGGGACTCGAACTGATATCCTTACGCCGGTCCTTGAGCTTTGTGCCATGTGCGTTTAACCCACTGCACTACGGCCTGGCCCTCTTCCTATTATTATTATTATTAATTTTATTTATTTATTATTTATTTGAGACTGCTCAGCTACTGGCTTTTAATAATGTCAGGGACTGAACCTGGGACCTTGGAGCTTCAGGCATGAAAGTCTTTTGCGTAACTATTATGCTGTCTCCTCACCCCTGCAGTACTTTCTTCACTACTCGTGAAGCTTCCCCTCTGCAGGTGAGGGGCTACAACCTGGGTCCTTGTGCATGGTAACTTGTGTGCTCTACCAGCCATGCCACTGCCGCCCCCCTTTCAGCACCACTCCCCCCTAGATTCAGACAAGGGCCAGGCACCCAGTGCTGCACCTAATCACTACCCCCACCTCCTTCCCAGTTTTGTCTTGTCCTTGACCCAGATTTGAGCCTGGCCCTCACCACCCTGGAGGGAGCCTCAGTGCTGTAGTGTCTTTTTCCTCTTTTTCCTCTCTTTTTCTTTTTAGCTGAAGAAGTCAGCTTGGTACAGGGAAATCCAGGTGATGAAAAGAAAGAAAAAAAGGAAGGAAAGAAAGGGAGGGAAGAAGGGAGGGAGGAAGGGAGTCATGCAGGTAGGTATAGGAATTTCATTCTGTTTACCAGCACTAGTGAGTTTCCACAAGCATAGTTAGGTTGAGATGAAGTTAACATATTTCTTAACCTATATATTAATGAGAAGGAGAGGAAGAGTGAGAGGAGGAGAGAGAACCAGAGCATCAGCTCTGGCATATACAGGGCACATGCCAGGGATGGAACTCAGGACTTCATGCTTCAAGGTTCAACGTTTTATCCACCGTACCACCTCCTGGGCCTCAGCCTTTTATCTGGGGACGGAGAGTTGCTACAAATGCTCTCAATCTTTTCTGCCACTTCTGGAGTCCAAGCCCTGCAATAATTTCCTCATGGGTCCGCATTCCTGTGAGGCTACTTTGCTCTCCAGCCATCCAGGGAACTGTGGGTAGAGTCATCTTTAATCAATGCTTCGACTTAGTTCTGTGCTCCAGCAACTTCAGAGCTTCTACAAATAAAGTCTGAAGTCTCTAACCCAGCCCCTGAAACATGCTTTTATTTCAGTCTCTTCTCTTTCTAGGTTCCACTCAGTACACCTGAGTTCTTGTTTTTTATTTTCCCAGAGACAGTCCTTGCCTCTCTTGCCTCTATATCTCAGTGCCTGCTGCTTCCTCCTCTTCCTGAAATTCAATTGCCACCTCTCCTACCAATTTTTCCTCACCTTCTCACTCAGCAGAGCTTTCTCTTCTTTTAACCCATGCATTTTTTCCTTTACACCACTTTATTTTTTGCACCAGGACCTTTTCAGTCGTGAAAGCAATATGACACAGTCAAAGGTCTGAAAACAGAAAAACCACACTTGGTATTGCCATTGCAACAGACCAGGTCACCTCTGGATACTCTCTCTTAGACCTCAGCCATCTGTGTGTAACCGCAGTACCGTCCCTGTCTGTCTTCATGACCTTCTCAAAGTTGTAGAGGTTTTAGAAAGAGGTTAGGAATAGGTTTGAAAGCCTGTCATGCAAAGGTGTGTGTGTGTGTGCATGTGCGCGTGCTTCTGAGAGAGACAGAGAGAAAAGGAGAGGGGAGGAGTTTTCTTTGGGTCTTACCTCTCTAAGTTCCAATTAGACTATAAAATGCACTGGTTCATTTGTGTGTGTGTATGTGTATAATTAATGCACAGTGATTTATGAAATGGTTCTATCACTGCACATTTGAATAGGCTTTGATTTGTAGCTATTTTTAAAAGATTTTTAAAAAACCTAACTTAATGATAGGATAGAGAGAGATTGAGAGGGAAGGGGGAGAGAGGAGATGAGAGACACCTGTAGACCCACTCCACCACTTGAGAAGTTTTCCCTCTGCAGGTGGAGACCAGGGGCTCGGACCTGGGTGTTTGAGCATGGTAACCAGGTGTACTCCTGCCTAGACCCAGACTTTTAGCTCTTACAGTCAAGAAACTATCTGAGGAAAACAAAGCTAGCTTAAGTCTTTGTAGCATCCAGCAAGCTACTTCAGTTGACATGTATGGGACGATGGATGAACACATCAATCATTTAGTGTCTCTCTCCATGGTCCTGAAGATTCAGACAAGGGACAATGGGGATGGCTCTTCCCCGGCCACATGAGACCAGGAAGTGATAAAATGGATAAAGCATTGGACCCCCAAACATGAGGTCCCATGTTCAATTTCCTTTCTTTTTTTTTTTTATAAATCATTTAAAAGTATTTAAAAATATTTATTTGTTCCCTTTTGTTGCCCTTGTTGTAGTTATTATTGTTGTTATTGGATAGGACAGAGAGAAATGGAGAGAGGAGGGGAGACAGAGAGGAGGAAAGAATGACACCCGCAGACCTGCTTCACCGCTTGTGAAGCGACTCCCCTGCAGGTGGGGAGCCAGGGGCTGGAACTGGGATCCTTATGCTGGTCCTTTGCTTTGTGCCACGTGCACTTAACCTGCTGCGCTACTACCCGACCCCCCACCCCCCATGTTCAATTTCACATTTCAGAGTAATGCTTTGGTTCTCTCTCAAATAAATCTTTCAAAAATTTTTTAAGGTTAAAAATAAATCTTCAATACGAACAGCACACTCATCAAAAAACTCTTGCCTCCCTCAACTTAAAAAGACTGCTTTTTAATGAAATCAGTAGAAATTTTTTTTTGCTTTATTTTATTTTTCTTATATTTGATAGGATAGAAATTAAGAGGGGGTGGGGGAGGGTCAGGCTGAGTGCACGTTACAATGTGTAAGGACCAGGTTTCAAGCCACCCAGCCATAGCTGCAGGAGAGAAGCATCATAAGCAGTGAAACCATGCTGCCGGTGTCTCTCTCTTCCCCTTCCTTCTCAAGTTCTCTCAGTCTCTATCCTAAATAAAGAAAAAAGGAAATTAAAATTAATAAAACATTTAAAAAGGGGGGAAGAGGAGGGGAAGAGAGGGAGGGAGAAACAGAGAGGTATCTGTAGCATTGCTTCACCACTCAGGAAGTATGCACCCTTCAAAAATAGGACTTGGGGAGTCGGGCAGTAGCGCAGCGGGTTAAGCGCACGTGGCACGAAGCACAAGGACCGGCATAAGGATCCCGGTTCGAGCCCCCGGCTCCCCACCTGCAGGGGAGTCGCTTCACAGGCGGTGAAGCAGGTCTGCAGGTGTCTGTCTTTCTCTCCCCCTCTCTGTCTTCCCCTCCCCTCTCCATTTCTCTCTGTCCTATCCAACAACAACGACATCAATAACAACAACAATAACTATAGCAGTAAAACAAGGGCAACAAAAGAGAATAAATAAATATTTTTAAAAAACATTAAAAAAAATAGGGCTTGACTCCAGATCCTTGTGCACGGTGACTTGCCCTCCCTTTTCTTCTCTTCCCTTCCTTTCTTCAAAATTTATTTATAAGGGAGACTGTGGGTGTGCATGAGACCCCTTCTGTTTCATTTGGTTGAAATCCCCCCTGCTTAACACTATTCTATTTACATAACCGCTGTTAACAAGCACCTCCCTCCCTCCAGGGCATTGGTGGTTCAGTGATAGGATTCTCGCCTGCTCCGCCCCCTCCTCGTCACACTCTGATTGTCACCAGTCACTTTTCTCTCCACCCTCTCTATGTCACATCCTGCTTCCACCCTACTTGGCAAGTATATATAAAGACAGCATTGTGAGTTGTACTGTACTGTACTTTGAGTTTAACTTAGCTCGTCTTAGATTGTGCTGCGTCCTGCATGAATAAAGAGATACCGCCTACAGCTCAACCATGAGTCCCTGGTCGTCTGTTACCCGCCCGTGAAGCCAGCCCGGCGAAAACAACATAACCTGTCGAAAACAACAGTAGAGCAGAGAGAGAACCAAAGTATCACTCTGGCACATGTGATGCTGGAGGTTGAACTCAGGATCTTGTGCTTAAAAGTCCAACATTCTATCCACTGCACCCCCTGCTCCCCAGAACCACCCATCTGAGTTTTCCTTGATGTCCTCAAATGAAGAATTGATTTATCCTCATTTTTCATTATAACGCTGATGGAGAAAAGAACAAGACCAGTTCCAGGCTGGGAGCACTGTCTGTGTGAAGTCGGCATGTTCTATTCTCCTTCGCCGCCCGCTCCCCCCCTGCCCCCCGCACCATTTATCTGTGTAGGCCTTCTCTGGGGGAAGTTTCCTTACAACTGCCAGAGATGTGCAGGTTACAGTCATCAGCCGTCTCGGTTGTCCTTGCGCACCCTTGTGCCCTAAACTGTCTGGAGATGCTGCAGCCACCAGAGATCCTGAACCCAAAGAAGCAAATTGAGCAATGAAGGAAGGAATAGAGATGATGGTTTTCAAATTATAAAGCTTCTGCAAAGGGAGTCGGGCGGTAGAGCAGTGGGCTAAGCGCACGTGGCGCAATGCGCTAGGACCAGCAAAAAGATTCCAGTTGGAGCCCCGTCTCCCCACCTGCAGGGGAGTCACTTCACAGGCGGTGAAGCAGGTCTGCAGGTGTCTATCTTTCTCTCCCCCTCTCTGTCTTCCTCTCCTCTCTCCATTTATCTCTGTCCTATCCAACAATGACAACATCAATAACAACAACAATAAAAACAAGGGCAACAAAAAGGAAATAAATATTAAATAAACAAGTAAATAAATAAAAGAAGTATCCTTACTTTCCCTGACCACACAGAAAACATTTTAGTGTTTAAGAGACACTATACTGTAGCAAAGTAGACTCTGCCTGTAACTTCTAATCAATGTTTTTGGTCTAAGTGAAGTCTAACCACCACTTAGAGCAAAACAACTTCCAGGAATTTTCAAGATGACATCAGAGAGAGAGAGAGAGAGAAAACCCACTCATGCAGAACATTGACATGGGACCAGAACATTGCACAGGATTTATTTTTAGGGGCAGTTAACTAGCTTGAGATGGGAGCCATGAAAAATACCTTCGCTTACCACCAGGCTTTGGGGCTATGGCCTCAGCTTGGCCCGTCCTGCCAAGTCTCACTCACTCTCCCAGTTTAATGGACCCCCATACCCTGCAGGTTTCCCCTCCTGGCTCCTCTCTTCTCAGCACCCCCCCCCCCCCCGAACTTCCCGTCAAGAACACAAGGGGTCTTTCTTCACACTGGAGCTTGGTAAGTGAATGCCTGTATTCTGGGTCCAAACCATGAGAACAGCCGGGGGTCCAGTCTCCACACTGTGTATTTGAGGAAGAATCACGCCTGGCTGCCATTCCTGGAAAAACAAATCTTGCCCCCCAACAGAGCAGATTGCCACCTTCTGACTTTCCTCCTTGGGGAAGCAGTTTATGAAAGTGGAGTCTGATTCTCTCTTGTTATTTTTTCCTTCTCATTTAGAAATGAGGAGGTGAGGAGACAGCGTTTTCCCGGTATACCAGAAAGCCCAGCCTTCAGGATTACAAGGCGGGTACTGTTTGGTGGCTGGGGAAAGGCCAGGTCTGGGGTGGGGAAGGGAAGTGGGAGCAGGAGGCAGCCACAGCTGGGCTAAGACATGGGATGTGTGACAAGCCCTTGAACATCAATCAACATGACCCCAGAATGAGATAGTTGCTTTATAGTGGACCACTGCCGAGTTTGACACGGAGAAGTTATTTTGAAAGACTTTTAGAGCCATTTTTCTTTATGTAAAAACACTGTCATTCACTATTTTCACTGCTATTTTTTTTTCATGTGTGTGTGGGAGGGGGGTAGATTGTGCTGGGGCCTCAGGCATGTATGATTTCACTTCTCCTGGGCTAATGTTTTCATTATTTTTTTTTCTGATAGAGGGAGGGAGGGAGAGAGAGAGAGGAAGAGGGAGACGGAAAGAGAGAGAGAAACAGGTAGGTCCCAGTGTAATATTCCCATGCAACGTTGAGGTTGGAACCCAGGCTGTGTCAACGCCCATGTTCCAACAGAGAAGCAATTACAGAAGCCAGACCTTCCACCTTCTGCACCCCACAATGACCCCTAGACCATGCTCCCAGAGGGATAAAGAATAGGAAAGCATTCAAGGGAGGGGATGGGATATGGAGCTCTGGTGGTGGGCATTGCATCCCTCTTATCCTATGGTCTTGTCGATATTTGTTATTTTATAAATACATAAAGAACCCAGGCTGTGTGTAAAGCAGAGCATGAGCCTTACCTGAGCATCTATGCCTTGGCCCCACACTTCTCTTTATTATCATTATTTAAGTTTATGTTATTTATTTTAGTATTTATTTATTTTCCCTTTTGTTGCCCTTGTTTTTTATTGTTGTTGTAGTTATTATTGTTGTTGTTATTGATGCCATTGTTAGGGCAGAGAGAAATGGAGAGAGGAGGGGAAGACAAAGAGGAGGAGAGACAGACACCCGCAGACCTGCTTTATCGCCTGTGAAGCAACTCCCCTGCAGGGCTCCAACCAGGATCCTTATGCTGGTCCTTGCTCTTCACACCACGTGCGCTTAATCCACTGTGCTACCGCCCGACTCTCAAGTTCATGTTATTGGTTTTTTGTTGTTTTTTTTTTGCCTCCAGGGTTATTGCTGGGCCTCAGTGCCTGCACCATGAATTCACTGCTCCTGGAGGCCATTTTTTCCCCCTTTGATGCCCTTGTTGTTGTAACCTTGTTGTGGTTATTATTGTTGATGTCGTTCCGTTGTTGGATAGGACAAGAGAGAAATCGAGAGAGGAAGGGAAGACGGAGAGGGAGAAAGACACCTGCAGACCTGCTTCACTGCCTATGAAGCGACTCCCTTTCAGGTGGGGAGCCAGGGGCTCAAAACCAGGTCCTTACTGCCGGTCCTTGTGCTTTGCTTAACCTGCAGCGCTACCACCCGACTCCCTTATTTGTTTTATTTTAACCAGAGCACTGCTCAGCTCTGGCTGATGGTGGTGCAGAGGGTTGAATCTGGGACCTTGGACCCTCAGGCATGAAGGTCTTTTTGCAGAACTACTATGCTGTCACCCCAGCCCTGTTATTATTTCACAGTTTTCCTTTTTATCTTGTGCAATGACATTTAAATTTTTTTTAGATTTTTTATTATTAATTTATTTATTCCCTTTTGTTGCTCTTGTTTTATTGTTGTAGTTGTTGTTGTAGTTATTGTTGTTGTCGTTATTGTTGGATAGGAGAGAGAGAAAATGGAGAGAGGAGGGGAAGACAGAGAGGGGAGAGAAAGATAAGACACCTGCAGACCTGCTTCACCGCCTGTGAAGCAACTCCCTTGCAGGTGGGGAGCTGGGGGCTTGAACTTCGATCCTTGCACTGGTCCTTGCACTTTGCACCGCTGCGCTACCGCCCGACTCCCAGTTTAATTTTTTTTACTCTGAGGGAGACACCAGAACACCACCACTCTGTGTCATTTATGGCATTGTATTTGTTTTTTACTTTTTTTTTTTTTTAAATAAGGAGCCCACTCATCAAGAGAAGTTGAGTAAGAAGATCTGAAAGGGAAACTAAAAGCAGGACCTGACCAAATTGTAAGTAGGGCACCAAAGTAAAAGCCCTGTGGTGAGGGGTAGACATGCAGCTTCCTGGGCCAGTGGGGGGTGGGAGTGGGTGGGAGGGATGGGTCACAGTCTTTTGGTGGTGGGAATGGTGTTTATGTACACTCCTAGTAAAGTGTAGTCATATAAATCACTAGTTAATATGAGAGGGAGAAAATTAATTGTATGTCTCAAAGTTTTTAAAACACAAACTGAGTCTTTTTAATGTATAGGCTGTGTATTTGATATGCGGACTCTCTCAAAAGCCTAGACCAAGTAGATCAGAAGCAACCAATAGCACAGCTATATACAAGATACTGGGTACTGTACAGCAAACCCTAACAAAGGGCTTTTCAAAGTTAACCCAATTACCAAATAATGTGATGATAACATTAACTATCCATTGTCTTTTTGAACCCTAAGACAGCAGGAACCTCACATCTCCACTATAGAGCCTATATTTCCCCCAGTCCTGGAACCCTTGGATAGGGCCCACTTTCCCGTATGCCTCTTCCAATCCATATCAAATAATATTGCATCTGCCGATCGCAACCTAACCAACACAACAATTGCCACCTCAACGTGCTTCACTTCAGACTGTGTCCAGAGACTTCACGTGTGGAATGACAACCCTTCAGCTTCATTACTCGGGTGAGACCTTTCCTTTCATAGTATACTCTAATTCCGTCCCAGGTGGTTCACTTTCTAACAAAGTCCCAAAACCTAGATATACACCAGTTTCTGTGAGAGAGAGCATATGTTCACACGTATCCATAAACTACTGCAAAATATATACCTGAAAGAAGAAGTACACTAGAGTTTGCAGTGAGTAACCCCCTAACACTTCCTCTCCACTATTCCAAGCTTTGGGTCCATGATTGCTCAACAATTTGTTTGGCTTCGTATGTTAACTCTCTTTTCAGTCACCAGGTTCCAGATGTCATCAGGATGCCGGCCAGACTTCCCTGGACTGAAGACCCCACCAATGTGTCCTGGAGCTCTGCTTCCCCAGAGACCCATCCTACTAGGGAAAGAGAGAGGCAGACTGGGAGTATGGACCGACCAGTCAACGCCCATGTTCAGCGGGGAAGCAATTACAGAAGCCAGACCTTCCACCTTCTGCAACCCACAATGACCCTGGGTCCATGCTCCCAGAGGGCTAGAGAATGGGAAAGCTATCAGGGGAGGGGGTGGGATATGGAGATTGGGTGGTGGGAATTGTGTGGAGTTGTACCCCTCCTACCCTATGGTTTTGTTAATTTATCCTTTCTTAAATAAAAAAAATAAAAAATAAAAAAAAAGAAAATAAGGAGCCAGGGATGGAATCTTTTTACTTCTTGCTACAAATATGAGGTAGGAAGACCATTTTCTTCTAATCAGAAACTTCAGTGCAGGGCTGGGGAGATAGCATAATGGTTCTGCAAAAGACTTTCATGCTCGAGACTCTGAAGTCCCAGGTTCAATCCCTAGCACCACCATAAGTTAGAGCTGAGCACTGCTCTGGTTAAAATATAATAAAATTAATATACAGATAGAGATCAGAGCACTGCTCAACTCTGGCTTACGGTGGTGCTGGGAATTGAACCTGAGACTTTTGGTGCATGAATCTTTTTTTTTTTTTTTTAACAGATTTATTTACTTATTAGATGAGACAGTGTGAGGCATGAGAGTTTTTTTTTTTTTTTTTGCATAACCATCATGCTATCTCCCCAGCCCTCATTCTGTATCTTTCTCTCTATATCTCTCCTTCATTAAAAATAATTGAGAGTTCAGGTTGGGTGGTGGTGCAGCCAGTTGCACGCATATGTTACCATGTGCAAGGATTCAGGTTCAAGCCCCTGGTCCTCACCTGCCGGGGGGTCTCCTTTAGTGGTGAAGCAAGGCTGCAGGTATCATCCCCCCCACTTTCTTTCTTTTTTCTTTTCTCTCCTCTCTTCTCTCCTCTCCCCTCCCCTCCCCTCCCCTCTCTCCTCCCCTCCTCTCCTTCTTTTTTCTTTTTTTGCCTTTAGGGTTATCTATCGCTGGGGCTCAATGCCTGCACTACAAATTCACTGCCCCTGTCGCCATTTTTTTTTCTGTTGCTGCTATTGTCATTGGACAGGACAGAGAAAATGAGAGGAAGGAAAGACAGAGAGGAGGAGAGAATGATAAGACACCTGCAGACCTGCTTCACCACTTGTGAATCAACTCCCCTGCAGGTGGGGAGCCAGGGGCTCGAACCCGGATCCTTACCCCGGTCCATTAACGCTACGTCACATGCGCTTAACCTGCTGCGCTACCACCCGACTCCCTCATCCTCCCTTTCTTATTTATTTATTTATTATTTATTTAAGAAAGGAGACATTAACAAAACCATAGAATAAGAGGGGTACAATTCCACACAATTCCCACAACCCGATCTCCATATCCCATCCCCTCCCCTGATAGGCTTCCCATTCTCTATCTCTCTGGGAGTATGGATCCAGGGTCGTTGTGGGTTGCAGACGGTGGAAGGTCTGGCTTCTGTAATTGCTTCCCTGCTGAACATGGGCATTGACTGATCCATACTCCCAGTCTGCCTCTCTCTTTCCCTAGTAGGGTGGGGCTCTGGGGAAGTAGAGCTCCAGTACACATCGATGGGGTCGGGTCGTCTGTCCAGGGAAGTCTGGTCAGCATCTTGCTGGCATCCGGAACCTGGTGGCTGAAAAGAGAGTTAACATACAAAGCCAAACAAATTGTTGAACAATCATGGACCTAAAGACTGGAATAGTGCAGATGAAGTGTTGGGGGGTATTCCCTGCAGGCTCTTGTGTACTTCTGCTTTCAGGTATATATTTTTCCCCTAGTTTATGGGCACGGGTGAACCTATGCTCTATCTCAGGGGACCTGGACTATATCTAGGTTTGGGGACTTTATTGGGGAGTGGAACATCTGGAATGGAATTAGAGAATACTATGAAAGGGAAGGTCTCACGCGAGTGATGAAGCTGAAGGGTTGTCATTCCACACCTGAAGTCTCTGGTCACAGTCTGAAGTGAAGCATGCTGTGGTGGCACTCGTAACGTCGATTAGGTTGCAATCGGTGGATGCAATATTATTTGATTTGAATTGAGAGCAGCATGTAGGAAAGTGGGCCCCACCCTAAGGTTCCAGGACTGGGGGAAATATAGGCTCTATAGTGGAAATGTGAGGTTCCTGTTGTCTTAGGGTTTAAGAAGACAATGGATAGTTATTGTTATCATTACATTATTTGGTGATAGGGTTAACTTTGGAAAGTCCCTTTGATAGGGTTTGGGGTATAATACCCAGCATCTTGTATATAGCTGTGCTACCTGTTGCTTCTATTCTCCCTGTCTAGGCTTTTGGGAGAGAACATATCAAAGACAGATGTATTAAAAAGACTCAGTCTGTGTTTTAAGAAGTTCTAGACATATCAGTTTTTTTGCCTCTCATATTAATTAGTGGTTTATATATTTTACACTTTAATAGGATTGTACATAAACACCACTCCCACCACCAAAAGACTGTGTCCCATCCCCACCACCCACCCCTGCCCCCCTACCCTCCACCGTGCCGGGAAGCCCATTGGCCACCCTCCCCTTCACCACAGTGTTTTTACATTGGTGCCCTGCTCTCGATTTAATCAGATCCTGCTTTTAGTTTCCCTTTCTTTTTTTTTTTTAATTTTTTTATATTTATTTTATTTATTCCCTTTTGTTGCCCTTGTTGTTTTATTGTTGTAGTTATTATTGTTGTTGTCGTTGTTGGATAGGACAGAGAGAAATGGAGAGAGGGAGGGGAAGACAGAGAGGAGGAGAGAAAGACAGACACCTGCAGACCTGCTTCACCGCCTGTGAAGTGACTCCCCTGCAGGTGGGGAGCCGGGGTTCAAACCGGGATCCTTATGCTGGTCCTTGTGCTTTGCGCCACCTGCGCTTAACCCGCTGTGCTACTTAGTTTCCCTTTCTATTCTTCTTTCTCAACTTCTGTTGATGAGTGGGGACATCCCATACTCATCTTTATCTTTCTGACTTAGCTGACTTAACGGGATGCATTGGATCGACCTTCTCGTGGTGCATCCCGTGAGTACCCATTCATTGGGGAAACTGACGATCCTTCCTAGCCGACTGAATCCACATGGATCCCAGTCACTTTCAAAGCCAGCAACAAGCAGCTCCTGACAGCTTTCAACCTAACGCTGTTGACTGGCTATGGAAGAAGGGCAAACGCTAGAAGAAGAAGCTGACTTAACATAATTCCTTCTAGCTCTGTCCAAGATGGATCAGATAAGGTGGGCTCATTGTTCTTAATAGCTGCATCATCCTCCCTTTCTATCTCTCCCTTCCCTCCATTTATCTCTATCCAAAAAAAAAAAAAAAAAAAAAAACAGGGTATAAGAGAGAAGCATGGATGCTCCCCCCAAATCGGCATCAGGGGCCACTCCTGCTCACACACACTTTAACCTCTTCTGGCAGTGCAGGTGTGAATGAGTAGGTCAGGGGCGGGTGAGTGAGCCAGCCTCTCCCGGTCCCTCGGGAGTGAACCCTGGAGCATCTTGGACGGCATGCTGCTTAATGCAGTGGCCTCACCCCTGGTGACCAAGGAAGACTGAGTGTGCACCGACTTGGCTGATGTTCCTAATAGCTTTGATTTGCGGGCAGCTCTCCTGCTGTCGCTGTGCACCCCAGGAATGTCTCCTCCTCTTTAGGACCAGCCACAAAAAGAATGCCAGCATGCTTGGCTACCCAAAGGTGTCCTGCAAAGAGAAAAATGCCAGCCTCTCCCAAAAGGTCGCATTAGCCATTGTTAAGGCTTCCTTAACAGCAGCAGGCTGAGGTTAGGAATATTCATTTCTTTCATGCAGATGAGACAAGACATGAGGACCCACTGTTAGGCTAAAAGTCACTTCAGAACCGATTCCCGTGATTGCTGAATGCCAAAAAAAAAAAAAAAAAAGGAGGGCATAGATCTAATCACCCTTGAGGAGAAATGACTGCCAGCTGCAGCGGTCCGGACCAGCTCCAAAAAATGGCGGCTTTAATTAGAGTGAAGTCTCAAGGCCGGGGTAGACTGTGGAGGGAGAGGCGTCTCTGGGGAGCCCTCAGCAAGAGGAGGCCATAGCTGGGTAGCTGGGAGGACCCAGCAAGGAGCAGCCTGCACCGGCTGCAGCCCAAGATTAGGGGTGGATAAGGCCAGCCTGGGGCCAGATTGTGGAGGGCTTTAAATGTCAGCCGAAGGAATTTATCAGGGGAGTGAAATGATCAAACAGGTGTTTTAGGAAGATGAATTTGAAGAGAATGGGCAGGATGAATTGGACAATCTGGAAGCATGGCAACAATTAGGAAGCTGTGAGATTAATTAGGCTGTTGTAGTTAGTAGTCCTGTGTGAGTTGATAAGGGTGTAAATGAGCACAGTGGCAGCAGCAATGGAAAGGGACAGCTGCAAGAGACATTGTTAAAGAAAGAAAGAATGAGGTTTGCAGCCTGATTGGACTGGGGACCCAGGGAGCTCAAGAAATCAAAGATGACACCAGAGTTTTGAGCATGGGCGACTGGTAGTACAATGAACTGGGGGGAGGGGAGGGGAGGCTCTCAGAAGAGGAAGCTGCTTTCAGCAGATGAGAATTAAGTTCCGAAGTCTGTAGGAGATCCGAGCAGAAACACCTGACAGGTTACAATACAGCTCTGGGGAGACAGGATGGTTGGTGATGGACTTGGCAATCAAAGTAGGGAAGTGATACCTGAAACTGTGGAATGAATGAGAGACCTCTGAGGAAGAGTAGGTACAGTGAAATGAGGGGACCTAGGCCTCATCTTGAGGAATGTCTACATTTAAAGGATTTATATTACAAAGCTGGCTTCAAAGTGCCACCCATATGCTACAAACCTTCACCATTAAGATAGTAATTTTGGGAATCAGGTAGTAGCGCAGCAGGTTAAGTGCACGTGGTGCAAAGCACAAGGACCGGCTTAAGGATCCCGGTTCAAGCCCCCGGCTCCCCACCTGCAGGGGAGTTGCTTCACAGGCGGTGAAGCAGGTCTGCAGGTGTCTTTCTCTCCCCCTCTCTGTCTTCCCCTCCTCTCTCCATTTCTCTCTGTCCTATCCAACGACAACAATAATAACTACAACAACAATAAAAAAAAACAAGGACAACAAAAGAGAAAATAAATAAATATTAAAAAAAAAAAGACAGTACTTTTGGGCCAGTGAAATAGCTCACTTGCACAGCACACTGCTTTGCCATGTGCACAACCCAGGTTTGAGCTGGACCTTCACCATGCACCTTCACCTTCACCGTGCTGCTGTCTATTTCACCCTCTCTCAAAAACAAAACAAAACCAAACCAAACAAAAACAAAACCAAACCCACAGCATTTTAGAAATGTCCCTGCAGGAACTAAATTACAAATGCCTAAGTATGCTTCTCAAACAAATTTGGCTGATATTCATAAAAGAGATTAAAAAAAGAATGACAGACAGTGAATGTAATCTAGAGGATCAGTAAATCTGATCCCACAAGGATGAGTTAAACAATGAAAAGAAAAAAAAAAACAACTTGTGAAAACATCCTATAAATAACATTTAATTAGAGAACAGAAGATAGTTTCTCTTTGTAATACAAAGATCCCCAAAAATATTTGCAGTATTCTGTCTTCCTGAAGTATGAATTCAAAGTAATTCATCAAAATGTTTTAATAAAAATTATATTAAAGTTCAGGCTAGGCTCAAACACTGTGAAGACAAGTTAATAAAGGAAAGTTACCCAGGGTATAATAACCCCCACCAGACTTAGCATGCAAAAAAAAAAAAAATCTTTTTAGAGCAATCTCAAGTCTTTTTTTTTACCAGAGCACTGCTCAGTTCTGGTTTATGGTGGTGGTGGTGGTGGTGGTATGTGTATGTCTGTGTGGGGGGGTTGAAGCTGGGACTTGGGAGCCTCAGGCATGAGAGTCTCTGCATAACCATCATGCTATTTACTCCCACCCTCTCAAGTCTTTTTACATGCCTTTTTAGTATATATAGTTTTTGAAAGTCACTTAAAAAACTATAGCCACTTGAAGTCCTATAAAGAAAAACCTTGTCTTATGTACCGTTAAAACTTTTCTCCTTAACTGTATTAACTAAGCACCAGACACTGAATCACTCAATAGCACAACAATGGCACACCTAAAACAGGTTTTGAAATAGCAGACTTGGATGTTAGTGTTTTAAAATTTAATACGTTTAATCGGCATTTCCTTCCAAAACATCACAGCACATGTATTTAACATATAACAACAACAAAATTAAAAGATAAGAACTTCCTTTACTTTGGCTGTCTAACTTTAAAAAACAAAACAACTTGTGGAAAAATATTGGTTTTAGTTGGTTTACACAGGTGATAGGTTTACATAAGGTAAACGAAGCAGTTTCTAGTGTGTCAATTCTGAAAACACACATGACCGGGCAATAAAGAGATGCCACATATAAGAAAATAAAGTTGAAGAACAGACCATAACTTGGAACTTGGTAATTTCTCATTCTCCAGATATTTGAACATATTCAACAAGTTTAAACAGACACCATGTGTTCTCAAAGAAGAGAACGCTTAAAATACAATATTGTATAATAAAGTTGTTAATACTAAAGCCTCTTAACCAAGACCCAATTAGTTTAATTATAGCAGCTAAATCTAATCCAAGAGTTGACTTTTCAAAATGCTGATTCTGTCAAATTTCTTTTGACAGTCTTTTAAAATACACAGGGTCTAATGTATTATTTAGAAGTTTATCTCATTTCTTTAAATATGGGTTTTGGGTTTGATTTGTAGAACTCTGGGGAAATAGATGAAAAAAGTGTGTGTGTGTGTATATATGTGTGTGTGTGTAATCAGGTAGATGATTCTCATCTGGGATCACAAAGTAAATGGACTATACATTTTATTTCCTAAGGAGGCATTGTACAGCTTTGGATCAACAAAAATTTGAAAACCTACAGTTTTATAGACAAATGAAAACTGAAATGTGATATAAAATCAAAACGAAATGTCTTAGAGGCATAGAAGACACAGAACATACTTTTGCAAAGATGTTTCACAAAGCTATTTTTTTGGTTAAATCCAATGAGTTTTTTGTCACACATATATCTTATTTCAGAAGAGGTAGTGACTCAGATGCTTGGGTTCAACTTCTGGTTCAGTCACATAAAAGTATAAATGTTTGGAACTAGTTGACTCCTTACTCGCCAAAAATCCACAAAATATTCACACCAGACAGACCAAGATTAACTCGCCTATAAAGAAAGAAGAAAGTTTTAGTGGAACTGATTGCCAAGTATTTAAGGTTTTGTTTTCTTTTTCCAAACAACTATAAGTCTTTACAAGGAATTCATGTTTAATTGACGACACTTAACGCTATTCTGCAATGAGTTACGTTACACATGGTTTATCAGGTGAAATCTTGTAGCAGTAATTACTTTCTCAACTGTGCTTAAAATTCAAATTTAGAATAAATGGATTTATGAAGTGTTGAAAATTAATTTTTCAGTGGACCTGAAGAACTATTACACCAGATAATAGAGTTAACAGGATAATTTTAGCAAGTAAAATTAAAGTTAAAGTGTCAATTAAATTAAAAAAGAATTGAGGCTACAGAGATGCTAGACCTCTTAGAGAATGTTACTTATTCCACCTGAATTAAGAATTTGCTAATTATTAGAGATACTTTAGTGAATTTACATCTGACTATAATTACTATAGCTTAAACTAAATCATATTGCACATAACAAAGAAAAAAATCTATTTTGGAAAGTAATGACTGTAATCAAGTATGAGGAAGGAACAGAAAGCTTTGGGATAAATTGTTCACCTAACAAAATAGGAAATCAACCTACAGTGTGTAAGCTGAAGATCATGAGTTGCAAGCCATCATTTACTGGGTTGTCAGTAAAGTCACGGTGTGTTTTTGTATGGAAAAATATATCATGACTTTTTTGACAACTCAATATTTGGAACTAGGAGAGTAACATCAGAAGAAAAAGCTAAGTTTTACTCTTTGATTTCTAAGTAGGGGTCTCTCTCAAGTGACAGGGCTACTTTTGGCACTCTGGCTTGGGGGGGGACCCCTCAGCTCTCCTGAGGTCCCTGTATGTGTGTGTGAGTTTCTGTGTCTTTACATGTGTAAGTTTCTAAAAATGGCTGTTCTATGTGCTTGTGTGAATAAATACTTAAAACTTCACCTATTTCTTGTGTCAGCCTCAGTTTATAATGGGTACAGTTGGAAGCAAAATTTAACATTTGGAAAGCCAGCCAGGAGCTTTGAAGCTTTCTGATCGCCCACTGCAGCTGAGTGCCCCCATGCATCCCCCCTGTTGCTTGTTATCTTGGTCATTGTTGTCCTGGTCATCCTAGATGCTCTCCTCTTCGCTTAGGGTTTGGTTTCTACTCCCCCAGGAGACAGGCTCCTGGTCACCTTAGCTCTCCTCTTTGGAGTACCTGCTTCCTGGCCTTTTTCTGTTTTGGTCTGTTGGTTTCTGTCTCGAACTGGCCTGATTTTTGTCTTCCCTTGATCTCCATCCAGCGTACTCTTCGGACTGGCCAGTCACTTGGATTTGGGTGAGTGTTCTTTTTGTTAAATTCTTGTATTTGTGTGAGTGTATTTTGGTTGCTTGCATGGAAGAGTTCAAAGTACTCTGAGCCTCTCAGAGAGGTTGGTTGGCCTTCCCTGGGAACGCAGCAGAGGTTCCCCAAAGGCAGGCTGCCTGGAGACGTCCATGGCAGTCCCTGGGGCCTATCTGAGTCAGTGGTAGTTGGATTCTGGGAATACAACTGAGCCAAGGTTGAAATAGTCTTGGAGGCTGTAATGGCTCGTTGGACAGCATTTGAGAAAAGGGGAGAAGACCTTGGTGTGAATGTAAATCATTTTGTCTTGAATGAGAGTGGCTCTCCGTTAAATGGCTCAGCCAGGACAGTGCAGATCTGAATTTGTGTTAGACAAGTTGTGTTTGGTTAATGGTGTGGGAGAGCTGGACATCCTGATCAGATATATTGTTGTATTGCTCCCGACCTGGTTAAAGCTGTTCTTTCCCCCTAAGCAAGCAGCCCCAGATATCAAAAAGATACTACAAAAATCAGGTCACTGTGCTCAAATTAAGGTAAGATTATATGCCCTGGTAATAAAAGTTTTCTCCTCTTGTGTGTTAAGAGTGTAGACTACATGTTTGTATGTGTGTTTTAAGTTTGGTTTTATGGCCTGAGAAACACTAATTAAAAAAAAAAATTATTTATTCATTCCCTTTTGTTGCCCTTGTTTTGTTATTGTAGTTATTATTATTGTTGTTACCGATGTCGTTGTTGTTGGATAGGACAGAGAGAAATGGAAAGAGGAGGGGAAGACAGAAAGGGGGAGAGAAAGACAGACACCTGCAGACCTGCTTCACCACTTGTGAAGCGACTCCCCTGCAAGTGGGGAGCTGGGGGCTCAAACCAGGATCCTTATGCTGGTCCCTGCGCTTTGTCTGTCTCTCTTCCTCTCTCATAAACAAACAAGTAAACAAAGTAGGAGAAAAAGGATTAAGAAAAATGAGGCAACTCTTCAAGAGACTGAAGCCTCCATGATAAAAAGCGTCTATATCAGAGTGACAGGGTTCTCAGGAGAGGAGAGAAAGAAGGAAGCAGAAACCATAGTCAAAGGAATATTAGCAGAAACAAAACAAAACCCAATATAGGATACAGCCACCATGTAGATGTTTAGGAAGCAGAGAACGCCCAAATTCCTAAACCTAAATAGACCTACATCAAGACACATAATTGTGAAACTATAAAAATTTGAGAACACACAAATGAAGCAGGTGTGCAGGTGTCTTTCTCTCCCCCTCCTCTCTCCATTTCTCTGTCCTATCCAACAATGATGACATCAAAAACAATAACAATGCTAACTACAACAACAATAAAAAGGGCAACAAAAGGAAAAATATATAAAAAATTAAAATTAAAATTAAAATAAAAAAAAATCCAGGACAAAGAGAAAAATTTACGAGCTGTCAGAGAAAAGAAGAATGTGCTTATAAATGCAGCATAGTGAAGACATGGATCAAATTTTTCTGGAAGAGCCACGGAGGTCAGGAGGGTGTGGAGTAGTATATTCAAGGTTTAAAAGACAAAAACGACCAGCCATACGCACTATAGTCTGCAAGACTGTCGCTTACGTGTAAAGGAACAATCAAAACACCACTGGACATACAGAAACTAAAGGAGCCTGCCATTACCAGGCCTGCCTTGCCATAGTTAGAGTGAGAGGAGTGCCACAGAGAAGGAAACACGGGTCTTTTAGCTTTCAGCAAGATGATGCACAGCAAAACAGATCTAGAAACACAAGCCATAGAAACATGAGACAAGTTTGACAAGTATGAAAGGGGAGGAAGAAATGGATAGAGGATGTTCAAGCAAAGAATGGTGAGGTGAGAACTGTTTAAGAGGGAGTCAGGCAGTGGCGCAGCGGGTTAAGCACAGGTGGCACAAAGTGCGAGGACCGGCGTGAGGATCCCGGTTCGAGCCCCCTGGCTCCCCACCTGCAGGGGAGTCGCTCCACAGGCGGTGAAGCAGGTCTGCAGGTGTCTGTCTTTCTCTCCCCCTCTCTGTCTTCCCCTCCTCTCTCCGTTTCTCTCTGTCCTGTCCAGCAACGACCACATCAATAGTAGCTACAACAAAAAAGAACAACAAGGGCAACAAAAGGGAATAAATAAATAAAATAAATATTTAAAAAAATCTTTCTTATAGATTTTTTTTTTCATTTTCCTTATCGTATATAATATCCTGAGGTTCTTTAATTTGCTATTTGTGTTCAAAGACTCCTGCAGTCATAGTTTTGCTCATATGGTCAATATAAAGAATTGAAACACAAAGCTTGTTAAAAAGGAAAATAAAGTAGTCAAACAGTTGCTAAGACTTTGTGGTGGTGGGTGCCGTGTGGAACTATGCCCCCTATAATCTTATAAATTATTATTAACACTAACACACACACACACACACACACACACCCCACTATAATCTTGTAAGCTATTATGAACACACACACACACCCCAAAAAAAAAACAACTAAGTGTTTTGACATAGTTCCTTAACACAAACACACATATAAACCCAAAAAACTAAGTGTTTTAACATAGTTCCTTTTGGGAAGTGGGCTTGCAGAACAGAGAGGGCTGCTTTCAAAACTATTAGAACTATATGGCTTCTATGTGAGTCTGTATTCAAACATCGTCATTTTGATTAAAAATTGAAAATACAGGTGGTTGGGCAGTAGTGCAGCTGGTTAAGCGCACGTGGCACAAAGCGCAAGGACGGGCATAAGGATTCCGGTTTGAGCCCCCCGATACTCCACCTGTAGGGGAGTCGCTTGACAGGCAGTGAAGCAGGCCTGCAGGTGTCTGTCTTTCTCTCCCCCTCTCTGTCTTCCCCTCCTCTCTCCATTTCTCTGTCCTATCCAACAACTAATGATATCAGCAACAACAATAACCACAACAAGGCTACAACAACAGGGGCAACAAAAGGGGGAAAAATGGCCTCCAGGAGCAGTGGATTCATGGTGCAGGCACTGAGCCCCAGCAATAACCCTGGAGGCAAAAAAAAAGCCTTTTAAAAAAGAAAAAAGGCCTTTTGTGTCAAGGGGTGATTTGTCTACTGTGTTTTTACACCACTTCTTACCCTCCCAGTACTGCAAATGATGTATCTCAATATGAAAAAAATATTGTTTTCTATATTCTAAGAATCCTTATGTGTTTACCATTCATACAACTTTTTTTCCTGTAACATAAATCTTACTTTTGACTATATTCTATATTTTTCTTTTTAAACTAATCTATGCATGCCTTTTATATGTGGTAGATGTTGACTTGGATGTGCTACAGGTGCTGCAGCTATGATGTTTTATTTCAATTAGTCATTCAGCTTTATTTATGGTGCCTTTTGCTGAATAGGACAGAACACTTAAATTACTGTGTAGTCAATTCTGTGTCATTTTTTTTCTCTCTTTTGTAAGTAAAAGTTTCATTTTATTCCAGTAACTGCACAAATATCTGGCACAAAACTGATAATGTACTTATCAATCTGCTGCTTTGTGGGCATGATTCCAAATGGACTATATATGAGCCAGTTGCCTACTTTAAGTTATATAGTACTTTTTAATCATTTGAATGCTTCAGAATATATTAAAAGCCCCATCATACTTGAGAAGTTAAGAACTTTACATTTTTGTTCTTGGTTAAAAAAAAAAATCCCAAAACAAATAAAATACATACTAGTTTTAGTCTAAAATATTCTGAATCTAAAATACATACTAGTTTTAGTCTAAAATATTCTGAGTCTGGGAGGTGGCTCAGTCTGGAAGGTGATGCCTTCCCTACCCCACTTGAGGCTGTGGGCAGGATCCCTGCACCACCCAGGAGCATCATGGGTACTACAAGGATGAAATGAATGGGGAGACCTCCATGGCTGGTGGAGGTGGAGTGGTGCTTTGCTGTCTTTCCTCTCTCTCTCTCTAAAAACATACGACTAAAGATTAGGTCAGGGGAGCCGGGCATTAGTGCACCTGGCTGAGTGCACATTTTCCCACGCACAAGGAGCCAGATGCAAGCCCCTATCCCTACCTGTAGGAGGTAAGCGTCACAAGAAGTGAAGCAGTGATGCAGGTGTCTCTCCTTCTCTCTCCCTAGTCCCCCTCCTCAATTTCCCTCTGTCCTATCAAATTAAATAAATAAGTAAATACATAAAAATAAATAAATATAAGAAAATTAGACCAAGGAGACAATTCAGTGGTATCATGAATACACGAGGTCCTGAGTATGTTCCAGTACTGTAAGAAAATAAACAAATAAGCTGCTCATTAAGAGAAAGATAATGTGGGAGTCGGGCGGTAGTGCAGCCGGTTAAGCACACATGGCGCAAAGCGCAAGGGCCAGCTTAAGGATCCCAGTTCGAGTCCCCAACTCCCCACCTGCAGGAGGCCGCTTTGCAATCGGTGAAGCAGGCCTGCAGGTGTCTTACCTTTCTCTCCTCCCCTCTGTCTTCCCCATCTCTTTCCATTTCTCTCTGCCCTATCCAACAACAACATCTATGACAACAATAACAACTACAACAAACACAACAACAAGGGCAACAAAAGGGAAAAATAGCCTCCAGGAGCAGTGGATTCATTGTGCAGGCACTGAGCCCCAGCAATAACCCTGGAGGCAAAAAAAAAAAAAAAGAAAGATAATGCATTTCAGATGAGACTGGGTGTGTTCAGGGTGGTATGGCTATAGATACAGAGAAAGACACAGAGAGACACACCAGAGCACTGCTGTGGTGCCAAGCATTGAACCTGGGACCTCTGAGGCTCAGATGTGAAAGTCTTTTAAATATGCATTTCAAAAATTATATGACTTCATTCTTGGTCTCCGGACAAATAGTTCCTCCATTAAGAATTTTAAAAGCTTTTTTTTTTTTTTTTCATTTTTATGCCTGTGACAAACATTATGCTATCAGGGGAAATAATTTATGCATCAACATTCTAATATGGACCTACAGGAGAAGATGTATTTTCAATTAAAATAAAAAATTCACTACCGTCTAAAATATTTCTAAATGAGTTTTCGATCACCTAAAATATTTCTAAATGCACTCTCTACCTCAAAACAGCTTTTTAAAAACACTGCTAAGTGAAGAATAATTACAAAATGTAGCATATTTCATCTCCAGAACACATACATCTAATTAAATTCACAAGAAATGTTATAGGAGAAAAAAAAAAAAGTTGTATTTAATGAAATAAGAGACCATGCAAGATATACCCGAGTAGAGAGCACAATTACCGTCCTAGACATAATGGGAGAAAAGGGGCTGGGGAACCGCACACCTGGTGGAGCGTGGATGTCACGATGCCTAAGGATGTAGGTTTAAGCCCTCGGTCCAGTAGTGCAGGCGGGTGTCCGTCTCTCTGTCTCTCTCTCACTTTGTCTCCCCTTGCCTCTCAGTATTCTCTATCCAATGAAAATTTTTTCATGATATGTAAAATGAAAACGAAACTGATTTATCCCTGGCAATCTGGGTATATCCACCTGAAACTTAATAGGAATGAGCAGACTAGCTGATGACAGGGTCAATTTCCAATTTCTAGTTTATATGCTGTTATACTAAACATTGGGCTGTTGAAAAAGTCATGGAGTATTTTTATATGTTTTTTCATGCAAAAGTGTGACATGACTTTTCCGACCACCCAATAGTTACTTTTAATATTGCTAATATTGAGATTCACTATTTTTGTAATTAAAAAAGAGGCAAATATGTTGATTTAGCCACCCCATAAAGTGAGTATTGCACTTCACCTGTTTATATTAAATAGATGTGATAACAGCTTGGGAGGGAGTGCAATGGCTAGAGAACTGGACTTGCTTCAAGAATGAAATCTTGAGTTTGGCTTCCAGCATCACATATGCCACTGAGATGCTCTCATTTGTTCTTTCCCTCTCTCTACTCTCTAGTAAGGAAGTTAATTAATAAAATCTTCAAAAATACATATGGTAAAAGGACTGACTAATCTTTATACTTTTCTACTTATGCCTTCAAATTTAGTTTTGAGAACATTTATGTTATTTCTTGCACATGGAAGAGTCTCACACACAGAGAGAACCCTGAATGCCACTCTGGTGGTACATGTTGTATGAGGGATCAAACCCATACCCTCAGGCATGCACAGCTGATGCTCTATCAACTGATCCATTTCCTTTTAAAAATCTTGATGTCTGTGGTCCGGGAGGTGGCGCAGTGGATAAAGCATCGGACTCTCAAGCATGAGGTCCCGAGTTCAACCCCCAGCAGCACATGTACCACAGGGATGCCTGGTTCTTTCTCTGTCCTCTTATCTTTCTCATAAATAAATAAATAAATAAATAATTTAAATAAAAAAAAAATCTTTACGTTTGGGGCCGGGTGGTGGCACACCTGGTCAAGTGCACATGTTATAATGTGCAAAGACCCAGGTTTGAGTCCCTGGTCCCCACCTATAGGGGGAAAGCTTTGTGAGGGGTGAAGCAGGGCTGCAGGTATCTCTATTCCTCTCTATCCCCCCCTTCCCTCTCAATTTCTGGCTGTCTCTATCCAATAAATAAATAAAGGTAATAAAAAAATTAAAAAAAAAATCTTTACATTTAAGGGTAAAAGGCTGGCCCCATTCTTTAGAGAAACATCTCTCCAATAGAAATGCAACATGATGTGAGCCACTAAAAAGCAACTCATGTACTTAAGTTCACATTTTCATTTTTTTTTTCCTTTTCTTTTTGCTTCCAGGGTTATTGTTGGGGCTTGGTGCCTACGAATCCACTGCTCCTGGAGGTGATTTTTTCCATTTTATTGGAAAGAACAGAGAGAAATTGAGAGGAGGGGAGATAAAGAGGGCCCGAGAAAGAGATATGTACAGGCCTGATTCACTGCTCATGAAGCAACCTCCTTGCAGGTGGGGAGTGGGGGCCTGAACCTGAGTCTTCACTCATAATAAGTGCAAGGACCGGCGTAAGGATGCCGGTTCGAGTCCCCGGCTTCCCACCTACAGGGGAGTCGCTTTACTAGAGGTGAAGCAGGTCTGTAGGTGTCTATCTTTCTCTTCCCCTCTGTCTTCCCTTTCTCTCTCCATTTCTCTCTGTCCTATCCAACAACGATGACATCAATAACAAGAAAAATGGTAACTACAAAAACAATAAAAAAGGGCAACAAAAAGGAAAATAAATAAATATTAAAAAATTAAAAATTAAATGTTAAAAAATAAATATAAAAAAATGAAACATACATACTTGGGAGTAAGGCTGTAGTGCAGCGGGTAAAGCAGGTTGTGCAAGTGGCACAAAGCAGAAGGACTGGCGTAAGGATCCCAGTTTGAGTCCCTGGCTCTCCACCTACAGGGGAGTCGCTTCACAGGTGGTGAAGCAGGTTTCTATCTTTCTCTCTCCCTCTCTATCTTCCCCTCCTCTCTCCATTTCTTTCTGTCCTATCCAACAACGATGACACCAATAACAACAACAATAATTATCCTTTTTTAAATAAAAAATAAATAAAAAAAAAATAGGGAAGCTTCCAATGGAGGGTATGGGACATGGAACTCTGGTGGTAGGAACAGTATGGAATTGTTACCTTACAAGCTTGTTAATCTTACAATCTTGTTAAACATTATTAAATCACTAATAAAAATTTACAAAAGAAAAAACAACAACAATAATTACAACAATAAAAAACAAAAGGGAATAAATAAACATTAAAGAAAAAAAGCATACATACTTACCCAAGCATTCCTGACTCCTTAGTCTTTATGATGTAGAGGAACATTAATAATGTATGGAACATATTATTTCGGCCCTGGGAAAAAAACAAAAAGATGGTAAGATTCAGGCCAAACCAAACCAAAAATTCAATCTGTTAAGTAAATACAACTGCTGTTGATTCACATTCTACTGATGCAGATTTCAAATATTTCTGCTTCTCATTCATTCACTAAGCAAAGTACCATCTTAAAATATTTTCTTTTTTAAAAAAATTTTTATATTTATTAATTTCCTTTTGTTATCCTTGTTTTATTATTGTAGTTATTATTGTTGTTATTGATGTCGTCATTGTTGGATAGGACAGAGAGAAATGGAGAGAGGAGGGGAAGACAGAGAGGGGGAGAGAAAGATAGACACCTGCAGACCTGCTTCACGGTCTGTGACTCCCCTGCAGGTGGGGAGCTGGGGGCTCGAACCGGGATTCTCAGGCCAGTCCTTGTGCTTTGCGCCACATGCGTTTAACCCACTGCACTACCGCCTGACTCCCCTTAAAATATTTTCTTGCCACCAGGATTACTGGTACACATGATTTCACTGCTGGTGGTGGCCATCTTTTTTTTTTTTTTTTAGACTGAGGATGAGAAACCAGAATAGAGAGAGGAGAAATGCTGTAGCATAGCTTCGCTACCTGTGGCGTGTTCCCTTTGTAGGTGCTCCCGTGTGGTGGCAGGGGGCTCAAACTTGGGCCCTTTCGCATGGTGATGTGTGCACCTTAGTTGGTGAGCCACCTCTGGCCCCTAAAACTGCATGTTTAAAAGTTATTTGTTGGGCTGGGACAGCATAATGGTTATGACGAAGTCTTTCAAGCCTGAGGCTCTGGGGTCCCAGGTTCAATCCCTAGCACCACCATCAGCCAGAACTGAGCAGTGTTCTGGTCTCTTTCCCTCTGTATCTACTCTTTTTCATTAAAATAAAATAAATAAAATATTTTTAAAAAATTATTTATCAACGGGAGAGAAAACCAAAGCATCATAGCTCTTACTTAACACATGAGGTGCTAGGTCTGGGGATACCACACGTGAGCACTCCTTCGACTGCTGTGCCACTTCCCAAACACAAGAAAGGTTTTCTTTTTTTTTTTGGGGGGGGTGGGGACAAGGCTCCAGTAGCTCACTGGACAGAGTGCACAGATTGCCTGTGTAAGGTCCTAGGCTCAAGCATTGCACTACATGGGAGAATCATGGACGGCACTGGAAGGGCTCCACGGATAGTAAAGCAGTACTATGATATCTTTTCACCTCTTCTTCTAAAGAAAACAAACAAACAAATAAAAGATTAGAAAATTGGGCAGGGGAGGCAGCTCAATGGTATTATGTCTGAGTGAGACCCTGACTTCCTCTCCTGACTCCATATTAAAAAAAAAATGCTTGAGCATTCACAGAAGCTTCAATGGCCTCAAATATTTACACTTACAGTAGTTTAATAATAGACTTGGAAAAAAAATCTTCTCTGATGACAATCTTACAAAGTACAGTTTATAGTTAAGTCAATGTAATAGTTCTTAGGGAGGTTACTAGCACAAAAATAGGGAGGCTCCCCACATGCAAGGGGAAAGCTTTGCAAGCAGCCTCTCTGTCTCTCTCCATCTTTATCATCACCTTTTCTCTCAATTCCCGGCTGTCTCTATTCAATAAAGATAATAAATTATTTAAAAGTACGGAGGTTTGCAGTCGGGAGTAAAATACCTAGAAAGGACAATTAAAGTTTAAAAGTCAAAGTTATCTGGTAATTTCCTTATTTTGGGGCTTAAAAATTCAGCAACTGGGGGGGGGGGGGGGACGACGAGGAGTAGAAAGCATAATGGTTATGTAAAGAGACTTTCAAGCCTGAGGCTCCAAGTTCCAGGTTTAGTCCCCTGAACCATCCTAAACTAGAGCTGAACAGTGCTCTGGTTAGGAGAGAAAGAGGTCAGTGAACCTTTCTGGTGTATGTGACGCTAGGGACTGAACCAGAGCCTCATGCTCACAGGCCTTGTGCTCCACCAGCTGAGCCTCATGCTCACAGGCCCTGTGATCCACCAACTGAACCTCATGCTCACAGGTCCTGTGCTCCACCAGCTGAGCCTCATGCTCACAGGCCCTGTGCTCCACGCTCCACCAGCTGAGCCACCTCCCTGGCTGCTGGTAATGTATTAGAAATGCTCCAAGATGTTCTGTGATCTATAGCAGCACTTCTGGGCTCTGTGCTCAAGAAATTATCCATATCAGAGATGAATATTCAACAGTAATCATGATAATGAAGAATTAAAATCTTCTAAAGTGTCCAACAGTAAGGGAATGACTGAGTCAATTATGTTACAATCTTAGGATGAAGTTTTTATAGCCATTAAGGAATATTCTTATGAAGACTCTTAATGGCATGGAAAAGTATGCTATAAATTTAATTTTAAAAGGATATAAAGCTATATAAATAATACAAATTCAACCCACAGCAATATAAACACAAAAATGAAATTTACCAAAACACAACACACTAAAATGGTAACAACAGCCACCACTACTAACTTAAAGAATGATGAGTGATGTCTTTCTTTTTTATCTTTATACTTGTAAGTGTATATTACTTTTATGGCTGGGGAAATAAAAAAAAAAAGACAAGAAACACATTTTCCCTAATTTAAAAAGTTTACCTAGTTCATAAACAAGAGAATCTAATTTTAAAAACATTATCAGAGCAAGCCATCCATGACATTCTATAATAGCAACTTCTACATATAATTGTACCTTTGGAAGATTGTAGACATGTCGCTGGTAGATTAGCTCATAATGGGGAGGGTTGATAGCACTTTGATAAATGCAAAAAACATTCTCATTTGTCACATCTGTAAAAGAAAGAAGTCTTTTTGTTAAAATAACAAAAATCACTAGAAGTACTTTGTGTGAAAATCTCACTCTTTTAAGGAGAGGTTTCTACCTGGTTTATTTGGTGTCTGAACAAAGTGTTGAGAGGTAAATGTTTTTCCATCAGGGTACTTGGGGTGTGGAGGTAATCTGGAATCGAGGTAGGTGCAAAACACATGCATGATGATCTGAAGAGGGGGAAGTAATTTTTCAGTCAGGATGAAAATCTATCACAGATACAGCCTTTGAAAATCATCTGCTTATAAGGACTTCAATTTAACTCCCCCACCCACAAAAATATTAAAAACACTTTCAAGTGATTAAAAGATAAATCCAAATAGTAAAAAGATAAATGAGATGCTCTTAGGTTTCTTAAGTGGATCTTCCACACCCATGTAGCTAATTAACAGCAAAACTATGATAAAATAAACATGTTCGATTCTCATTTTGAGTATCTAAGACTTCATTTTCATACCAAACAGTCACCACAAACAACTCTTAAATACTAACAAATGTTATATATACTCTTTGATCTCACACATCAAATTCTAGGAGTGCATGTTCCAGTGGTAATCTCAAAGAAATGCCATGATATATCTTTGCAATGTTATAAAATAAGAAAACAAGTAAAAAAAAAATCTTCATATTATTTTTTAACCTTTTAGATCCACAAGAGACTAGCTGATAGGCAATTTTATAAGCACTAATCAAATCGCCCCCCCATAAGATTAAAGAAGAATAGACAGTTTTACATATGGGATGAGTACAATTATGATAAAAACATTAAAAAATATAGCATCTGAGTAATGAGGAAAAAGAAAAACCACCAAAATATAACAAACAGTTGCTGGGTTAAGATGATAAAATTATAATCAACTTTTTATTTCTATGTTCTTTTTAATACTTTTTTATAGTGGAAAAATAAAAGCACACAAATCCAGTCATAACAGTCTCACTCAGGGACAAATCAACAAAGCTAGAGACTTACAGCAGAATCAGTAGGCAGGTCAGTATCCCACTTGCGCCCCTTGAAATCTCCACCTCTATTCCATCTAAAGGAACTCATACAACCCCCTTGAGAAAGTTCTGTAGTAACAAAGGTGAAATGAAAAAGAGCTAAGGATATGCAGGAGGATACAACAGACTTGGCGATTACAGTAAGAGGAACGGCATTAAAAAAAAAAATCTGACCATAACACCCAAACATAAAAAAAAAAAAAAACCATAGATAAATGATTAACTTAAAACATCACTATGATATTCCTTCATGTTATTTGATATAGGAGAAAAAGTAAAGAAAAAAACCCTCTGCATTATTTTTTAACCTTTTAGATACATGAGAGACTACTTGCTTGATAGACAATTTTAGAACCATTAACCACTCCGCCCCCCCCCCCAATAAAATGAGAGAAAAAACAGGCAATTTTACATATAGGATGGTTATAAATGAAGAAAAAAAAATCAGATAAATTTAAACGTGGGATCATGATCCCCGTTTGAACTGTTAAAAGTCAACATCGCGTGGGGTAAGAAAAAGGTATCAGAACTGTCCTAGACAAGAGACATAATGGACATTGGGGCCTCATGCATGCAAGATTCCACTATTTCAGGTCATCTTTTTCATTCTTTTCATTTTTCAGGTAGAGAAAGAGAGGGAGCAGGGTGGGGCTGGGTGGTGCTGTACCTATTTAAGCGCACACATTACCATGTGAAAGACCCGAGTTTGACCTCCTGCTCTCCACCCGGCAGAAACACTCACGAAAGACATGTCTCTGATATCTGATTACTGTAAAAAATGGCGACTAATCCCTAGCACCGCAAAAACGGTATCATCTGTTTTCCATCTACACCATGCCTCGGCCTCGCGTGAGCTTAATGTGCAGCTTAGCGATACGAGAATCCGGCATGAAGCCCAGCCAGTCTATCTTGGCGTTACTCTCGATCGCACCCTGTCATTTCACGAACATCTCATAAAAACTGCAGCAAAGGTGGGCGCGAGGAATCACATCATTGCAAGACGGGCCAGCTCCTCACGGGGCGCGAGCGCTTCCACACTACGATCATCCTCTCTGGCATTATGCTATTCCACTGCAGAATACTGTGCCCCAGTATGGTTCCGTAGCCCCCATGTCCACTTGGTCGATTCCAAATTATATTCCTCCATGAGGATAACTTCTGGAACCATCCGTTCCACCCCGGTTCCATGGCTGCCAGTTCTTAGCAACATCGCCCCGCCAGATATTCGTCGGGATGCGGCATCATCTAAGTTCATTTCCCAGGTCTATGCTCGACCGGACCTGCCAGTATACGCGGATATCTTCGCCCACCCTGTCCAACGCTTGACGTCTCGTCACCCAATCTGGTCCCCTATGCCTACACTGAACTTCTCTGTTCCAGTCTCTTGGAAACAGAGTTGGCAGTCAGCTGAGGTAAAGAACAACACCTCATCACAGACCCCTGCAAGCGTCAACCTGGCTTTGACCTAGAACATTATGATTGGGCCCTCCTCAATCGCTATCGAACAGGCCATGGCCAGTGCGCCGCTATGTTCCATCGCTGGGGAGCCAGAGACGACCCGAACTGCCCCTGCGGCTACAGACAGACTATGACTAGTCAACGACTGCCACCTCTCCAGATTCAAAGGAGGTCTTGAAACTCTACATCAGGCTCAACCTGACGCTGTTGACTGGCTACGGAAGAAGGGCAAACGCTAGAAGAACCCGCCCGGAGGGTTTCATGAATGGTGAAGCAGGTCTACAAGTGTCTCTCTGTCTTCCATTCCCCTTTCAATTTCTATCTGCCCTATCTAATAAAAAAAAGAGGGGCCAGGTGGTGGTGCACCTGGTTGGGCGCACATGTTACAGTGCCCAAGGGCCCAGGTACAAGCCCCTTGTCCCCACCTGCAGGGGTAAAGCTTCACAAGTGGTGAAGCAGGGTTGCAGGTGTCTCTCTGCCGCTCTCCTCTCTCTCCCTCTCCCCTCTTGATTTCTGGCTGCCTCTATCCAATAAATAAATAAAGATAATGAAAAAAATTATATATAAAAAAAAAGAAAGAGAAGAAAAGAAAGAGAGCAAGGGAGAGGCATCAGAGCACTGTGCCACCATCTGTGAAGTCTGTCTTGACGCCACGGTGCCACCATGCAGTGGCAGAGCATGAACCAGGGGCCTTGCTTATGGTTAACGCTCTGGGTTAACTGGGTGAGGCATTTCATGACCCCTGTTACTACGTTTTAAAAATATATTTATTTATTTTCCCTTTTGTTGCCCTTATTTTTTTATTGTTGTTGTAGTTGTTGTTGTTACTGATGTTGTTGTTGTTGGATAGGACAGAGAGAAATGGAGAGAGAAGGGGAAGACAGAGAGGGAGAGATAGATAGACACCTGACCTGCTTCACCGCTTGTGAAGGGACTCCCCTGCAGGGGGGGAGCTGGGGGCTCGAACCGGGATCCTCACCCTTGCGCTTTGTGACACATGCGCTTAACTTGCTGTGCTACTGCCTGACTCCCTTGTTATTACTTCTTATGGTCTGGTAATTAATTGTATTGTAGTTAGGTAGGAGAATGTTCTTATTTTAGGAATTCATATCTGAAAAGTATTGATGGTAGAGCCAAAAAAAGAAGAACACACACACACACATACACTTTATGAGACAGCTGGAAATTTGTATGTTGGATGTATGTTTCATAATGAAAATTTGTGAGCCAGGAGCCAGGGATACAGCATAATGGGTCTGACTTGCATGCCTGAGTCTATGAGGTTTCAGGTTCAATTCCTGACACCACCATAAGCTAGACCTGAGCAGTGCTCTGGTAAAACAAAGAAACAAAAAACTAAAACAAGGGGCCAGGTGGTGGTGCACCTGGTTGAGCGCACATGCTACAGTGTGCAAGGACCCAGGTTCGAGCCCCCAGTCCCCACCTGCAGGAGGAAAGCTTCACTAGTGGTGAAGCAGGGCTGTAGGTGTCTCTCTGTCTCTCTCCCCATCTGTCACCCCCTTCCCTCTCCATTTTTGGCTGTCTCTAATAAAGATTAAAAAAACAAAACTAAACTAAAACTAAAACAAAACTAAACAAAAACAAATGCAGAATGGTTCACACTTCTTACTATATAAAATACAAACTGTTCAAGTTTTAAGTTTTCTGAAGCCTTAGATACAATTAAATACATACTTATAAAATATCAGCCCATATTTTCTCTTAAATTTTTTTAAGCCACCTTTCCTTTATTTATAGACTCTCAAAGAAATGACAAAGTTCTTTTTTTTTTTTTTTCTTCAAGTAAACAGTTACCTTTAATTCTTTCAAACAAGTACTCTTGATTGGGTGTGAGGTCTAAATACTGCACGATTGTGTTCAGAGTTGGAATGAGAGGAGCTTTGACCAGGGCAGCTTGTTTCAAGCTAGTTATACTGGCTTCTGTTAAGAGAAAACAGAACACACATTTCCTTCTTGTGGGTCTCTACAGAACATGCTCTTGCCAGAATACTTATGTTGCTGCTTCCTCACTCACTGTCTTCTGGTCTTTCAGACACAAGTCAGGAAGTCTTCCCTGATCGGCCTCTGCTCTTCAAAGAATAATAACCACACCTTCCTCTGCATCTTTTTCCCCGCTGAGCACTAACCACTATTTTACTGTTTTGTTTATTATTTCATCTGTTAGAACGGAAGCTTCGTGAAGGCAGGGGTTGGGTCATTTTTGTCTCGTCCCCATCACTTAGTACAGCATCTAGCAAAGAGCAGGCCCCAGCAGATCCTGGAGAAGTGAACGCAGTGACAGCTCACCGTGGCAATGTGCACTACCTAATTTATTTAGAACTTCTTATCAAATTGACAAAATGGCCAGATTTATACATAAGATATTCTCACACAAGCACACATTTTATAATAAACTGTTAATGTCAGATGACTTGTTTAGGGGTGGAGAATGTTTCCTAGTGCTGGGGGAAGATGGCGGTGGGAAACAAAGGGTGACTTGCTAATGGGTCTGGTGGGTCTCTCTGAGAGTAGCAACATGCCGGAATTAAATGTGCTGATGGTTAGCACAAACCAAATCACTGAATTTAGATGGTCCAAGTGTATGTGAAGTAAATCACATCTCAATGAAACTGTCCTATTAAAAAAATCCCTGTCTATAGACACTTAGTCTTCCCACCTTAACATAACGAAGGACACTGTTAAACAGCTCGCTACAGGAAGACGTTTTCCACCTGGCAGAGACATGAGAAGCCAATCAAACGCTGGCCTGTTTTTACATACCTCCTATCTGCAGCTCCGGACAGCCCATGCGCCTCATCTGTGTGCTGACAGACTCGATCTCTTGCACAAGTGGCACTAATATTGTCTCACTGATCCACTAGGAAGAATGAGGAAATGCTGTTGAGAACATGATTCTAAAATGGCCACTTTCATACACCTCTAAGAGGTCTTGAAAACTGCAGTTACCTGAAGCCTAGAGAGTTAAGTAAATATGCCATGGAAGTGTAAGTTCACAAGAATAGGAGGTAGATAGCATTAATAGTTATACAAAGAGATTCTCATGCCTGAGGCTCCCAAGTCCCAGGTTCAAAACACCCCCCCCCCCCCCCCCCCCGCCTTACCACCATAAACCAGAGTTGAGCAGTGCTGTGGTAAAAACAAAGATATATATATTCCTACCTGCCCCTCCCCACCACCAGGGTTATCACTGGGGTTCGGTGCCTGCATTTTCTTTTCTCAAGTACAGGGTGAGAGACAAAGAGACAGAGAAAGAAGAGATACTGCAGCATCAATCTACCACTCATGAAGTGAAGCTTCTTCCTTGCAGGTGCTTCCACATGGTGGTCTGGGGCTTGAACCTGGATCCTTGGGCATGGTGACCTGTGTGCTCTGCCAGATGAGCCACAGATCAGCCCCCAGCGGAGTTATATTCTTAAAAGAACATGTGCCATCTATGTTCTGAAGAAAGCATAATACTAGCAGTTCTGAAAGTCTTCGTGACTTTTTCTTGATGACTAAACTGAGGATATTATTCCGCTTACATTTTCTAGGGTAATTACTCACACATTCACTCAAGTCGTATTGAGATTGATTTGTGATTAAGATAGTTTTCCAAGCTGCCATAATTGATTAACTCACTAGGTTTGCCCAATTCTCTAGCCAGGTGGAAAGTAGGCTTTACTACATGTGAAACTGCTAATATTACATTACTTGAGAACTAGGAACTTTTTTTTTTACTTATTTATTTAAAATATTTACTGAGAGAGAGAAAGAGACAGACAGACAGACACACCGAAGCTCTGGCTTTATGTGGGGCTGAGGGTTGAGCTCTAGGCCGGCCATCATGCTCAAAAGCTTATGCTGTTTGTGCCAAAGTAAAAGACTTTGGGGTTGGGGGGGAAGGTTCAGGTCCTGGAACATGATGGCAGAGGAGGACCTAGTGGGGCTTGTATTGTTATGTGGAAATGTTATGCATTACAAACTATTGTATTTTACTGTCGACTGTAAACTATTAATCCCCCAATAAGGAAATTAAAATAGTAATAAAAGTAAAAAGCTTATGCTTTGCTTGCTGAGCCAGGTGGCTCAGACACAGAATGAGGAATTTTAAACACCATTTTGTTCAGCAAATATCACATTCTGGGATGTGAATGACTCTCCAAAAGAAATATCCACTTAATTTATTCAGATACTGTGTATGTGTTCATAGTAATTTCAGCCACTATTTCTGTTTTTATGTTTTTAATTTTTTAAATTATCTTTATTTATTGGATAGAGACAGCTACAAATCTGGAGTGTAGAGGGAGACAGAGTCAGACACCTGCAATACTGCTTCAACACTTGCAAAACTTTCCCCCTCCAGGTGGGGGCCAAGGGCTCGAACCTGGGTCTTTGTGCACAGTAACATATGTGCTCAGTCAGGTGTGCTACCATCCAGCCCCTCATGATTGTGTTTATAATCATCAAATGAATGGAAAAAGTTTTGGATAAAATACAGACCTTATACAATTTTTAAATAAAATAAATTTAAAAAAATCTTTGAAAACTGAACTTTTTAAGTAATCAACTTAGCAGCAAATTTGCTATGCTGGCAACACCGGGATTCTCAGGAAGCTATTTCTAGACTCTCCCCCAATTAGTGACTATTCATAGGCTGTGCTCCAGAATTATTAATGTGGCTGGCTCATTACTGAGCACCAACCACTCTGTTGGAGGTAATACAAAAACACATAGATGTGTGCATTGCTCTTCATTTTTTTTTTTTTTAATACCACTGATTTTCATAAGAGAAGGAGAGAAAAGCAGAGAGGCCAGAACACTGCTCTACCCTGGCATACAGTAGTAACAGGAATTGAACTCTACAACTGCCATCCATCATCCATCCATGCATCCATCCATCCATCCATTTGGGATTCACTATTCTAAGTTGGCTTTTTCAGTTAGCATGACAGACAGACAGATAAGATAGAGAGAGACACACAGAGAGACAGACAGAGACTGCATAACCTAAACTCTCTCTAGTGTCATGAATCTGAGCTGGGTGATGTGAATAGCAAAGCAAACACTTATCTCAGGTGAGTTAGCTCACTGGCTTTGCTTAAAAAATAAATAAATAAATAAGGGAGTCGGTGGTAGCAAAGCGGGTTAAGTGCACATGGCACCAAGCACAAGGACCAGTGGAAGGATCCCAGTTCCAATCTCCGGCTCCCCACCTGCAGGGGAGTCACTTCACAGGTGGTGAAGCAGGTCTGCAGGTGTCTGTCTTTCTTTACCTCTCTGTTTCCCCTCCTCTCTCCATTTCTTTCTGTCCTATCCAACAACAGCATCAACAACAACAACAACAACAACAATAACTACAACAATAAAACAACAAGGGCAACAAAAGGGAATAAACAAATAAATATTAAAAAAAAAGAAATAAATTAAAAAACTTAACATACAACCTCGACTTCAGAATACTGTCACCTAAGGAATTCACACAATAAGGCATCCTGTTTGTATTTCTTCTAAGCTAATCCTCCACAGATTTTTTTTAAAAATTTTTTTACATTTATTTTATTTATTTATTCCTTTTTGTTGCCCTTGTTGTTTTATTGTTGTAGTTATTGTTGTCATTGTTGTTGGATAGGACAGAGAGATATGGAGAGAGGAGGGGAAGACAGAGAGGAGGAGAGAAAGATAGACACCTGCAGACCTGCTTCACTGCCTGTGAAGCGACTCCCCTGCAGGTGGGGAGCCGGGGTTAGAACCGGGATCCTTATGCCAGTCCTTGTGCTTTGCGCCACCTGCGCTTAACCCGCTGAGCTACAGCCCGACTCCCCCCTCCACAGATTTTTACATCAGCATTTGAAACACGTCTATGGTGGAAAGGATGCAGTACAGACACACAAGGGGCTTCCTTTTTTACTCTCTTACCATCATTTAAATAACAATAAGTATTGGGCAGATAGGAGAGTAAAATAATACCCTGTCCAACACTTACTAACACATCTGCCAGTCCCTCTTTGGCTACAATAAACTGATCCAACAGGTCCAGGAGAGCAATCAACATCTTACTTCCGAAATGCATGAGTGAATACTTTACACATTAAAAAAAAATTTCTTTATTGGGGGATTAATGTTTTACATTCAACAGTAAATACAATACTTTGTACTTGCATAACATTTCTCAGTTTTCCACATAACAATACAACCCCCACTAGGTCCTCTGTCATCCTTTTTGGACCTGTACTCTCCTCCCTACCCATCTCAGAGTCTTTTTTTTTTTTTTTTTTTAAATATTTACTTATTATCCCTTTTAGTGCCCTTGTTCTATTGTTATAGTTATTATTGTTGTTGTTATTGATGCCGTTGTTGTTGGATAGGACAGAGAGAAATAGAGAGGAGGGGAAGACAGAGAGGGGGAGAGAAAGACACCTGCAGACCTGCTTCACGACCAGTGAAGCGACTCCCCTGCAGGTGGGGAGCTAGGGGCTGGAACCGGGATTCTTACGATGGTCCTTGTGCTTTACGCCACGTGCGCTTAACCCGCTGCGCCACAGCCCGACTCCCTCCAGAGTCTTTAAACACATTTTTTTTTTTAAAACCAGAGCACTGTTCATCTCTGGCTTATGGTGGTTTGGGGGATTGAACCTGGGACTTTGAAGCCTCAGGCATGAGAGTCTTGTTTGCATAACCATTATGCTATCTACCCTCTGCCCTTAAACACAATTTTTTTTTTATTATTTAAAAATTTTTTTTTATATTTATTTTATTTATTTATTCCCTTTTGTTGCCCTTGTTGTTTTATTGTTGTAGTTATTATTGTTGTTGTTGTTGGATAGGACAGAGAGAAATGGAGAGAGGAAGGGAAGACAGAGAGAAGGAGAGAAAGATAGACACCTGCAGACCTGCTTCACCGCCTGTGAAGCGACTCCCCTGCAGGTGGGGAGCCGGGGTTCGAACCGGGATCCTTATGCCAGTCCTTGTGCTTTGCGCCACCTGCGCTTAACCCGCTGCGCTACAGCCCGACTCCCTTAAACACAATTTTTAAAAGCTAACTATTATTATTTCTTATTTTATTTTATTTTTTTTTACAACTTTTGGTTCAAGAAAGTAGGCTGTTAACTTTCACCACTCCCTTCTAATACACTGTTTAAATGATACTAAGAGAATAATAGGAGAGCCCTTGGGCTTTCAATATGTTTTGAGAAGATGAAAATGAATGGATGAATAAGCATGTAGGAAACAGTGGAAGAAGTAGCATCCTCCACAGACCCTAAGCAGAGCCGACTGAACCAGCAGGACTTGGGCCACACAGGTACCGTTGAGGGTGGTAGGGAGAGGCAGGGCTGAAAAAGGGACTCACTCACACCGCATATGCAGGTGATGATTTTCTCAACCCAGAGGAAAAGAAACCAGCATCTTCAAGCCTGCATTCTCTCTCTCTCTCTCTCAAATATTTGATTTATCTCAATGTCAGAGAGAAAGATACAAAGAGAGACCAGAGCACTGCTCAGTTTTGGTTGATAGTGGTGCAGGGGGTTGAACCTGTAACCTTGAAGTGTCAGGCATGAAAGTCATCTGCATAACTATTCTGTTGTACCTTGCCTCGTATTATCTTCTATAACCAATGAGGTAAGGGCCTCTTCATATATATATATGTATATTTATTTATTTATTTATTTATTACCTTTTGTTGCTATTATTGTTGTAGTTATTATTGTTGTTGTTATTGATGTCATTGTTGTGGGACAGGACAGAGAGAGATCGAGAGACCACGTGCAGACCGCTTGTGAAGCGACTCCCCTGCAGGTGGGGAGTCAGGGGTTCCAACGGGGTCCTAACACCGAACAGGGTCCTAACATCGGTCCTTGTGCTTTGTGCCGTGTGCGCTTAATCCGCTGCGCTACCGCGCTACTCCCAAGGGCCTCTTTTTTGTTTTGTCCTCTCACAATTCAATTCTAAATATACACTTTATTCTTTTTACTCTCTATTATTATTATTTTAAAAATCTTTTTCCCCTTTTGTTGCCCTTGTTTATTGTTGTTAATATTATTGTTAGTATTATTGTTGTTGGATAGGACAGAGAGAAATGGAGAGAGGAGGGAAGACAGAGGGGGGAGAGAAAGATAGACACCTGCAGACCTACTACATCACTTGTGAGGAGACCCCCTTGCAGGTGGGGAGCTGGGGGCTCGAAATGGGATCCTGGCGCAGGTCCTTGCACTTCGCAACCACCTGGTGCCCCCTTTTATTATTTTTTAACCATAGCACTTCTCAGCTCTAGCTTATGATAGTGCTGAGAATTCAACCTGGGACCACAGAGCCTCAGGCATGAAAGCCTTTCACAGAACCATTATTTATGCTCCCTCTGATCTCACTTAAGTCTTTTAAATTAAATTTCATTTTTATTTTAAAGACTTATTACTGAAAGAAAGAGAGAACCAGAATATCACTCTGGACTGGATTTCCTTACCTTGGCTTTATTTATTACTGTGAAGGAAGGAGAAGGAAAGGGAGAGAGGGAGAGAGAGAGAGAGAGAGAGAGAGAGAGGAGAATATGAACACAAGAGCATCCCTCTGGCATAAATGATGCTGGGGACTCAACTCAGGATTTCATGTTTGCAGTTTAGATACTCTATTGTGCTACCTCACAGATCACTAAAATTTTTTTTTTTTTAGATTTATTTGGGGGCCCAGTGATGGCACATCTGGTAGAACACACATTTCCATGCACAGTGGCCTGGTTAATTAAGCCAGGGCTTCATGAATAGTGAAGCAGTGCTGTAGGTGTCTTTCCCCCCTCTCTCTCCCACTTTTCAATTTCTATCTCTATGGGAAAACAAAACAAAGAGGAAAAAAAAATAAGGCTGCTAGGGGCAGTGGATTCACCGTGAAGGCTCGTGCTTATCTAAGTTAAGTTGTCTATGGCCAGACAAACAGAACACTCCATCTGACAGGGAGAGCCATTATAGCACCAGAGCTTCCCCCGAGACCCTGATGCCTTGTATGTGGTGCCAGGCTCAAACTTGGACATCTCAAATGCCAAGGCAATTGCCATTTGACAACCCTGTGGCAATTATATTTTTTTCTTGGTGAGAGAGAGTAAAAGCACTGATCCACTGCCATATTTGGAGATTGAACGTCGAGCCTCAGGCAGACAAATCCTGCACTCTACCCACTGAGCCTCTTCCCCAGATACCCCCTTACAATTCTAGACACCTAGTAAATTCTGAGAAAAGCTCTTAAGAATAAAGTTGAGTTAACAGGGAAGGGAACAAGATCGTTTTAGCTAATGAAATGGCACTAAGGGGCTAGAGAGAGAAATCTCACTCACTGGGTGAGGCAATTGCCTTGCCCCTTGAGAGGTCTAGGTTTGAGCCCGGCAGCACATACAAGAGGCCAGGGTACTGGAGAGAAGCTCTGGTGCTTAAGTGTCTCCTCTGTTTGAATGAGATCAGGAGGACTCAGTTTATCTGGGCATAGACAACAGAACTTTCTCTTTGAATGAAAAAGATGACTCCACCAATGTGTCCTGGAGTCCTGACTCACCAGAGCTCTGCCTGCCCCACTAGGGAAAGAGAGAGACAGGCTGGGAGTATGGATCGACCTGTCAATGGCCACGTTTAGCGGGGGAGCAATTGCAGAAGCCAGACCTCCCACCTTCTGCACCACATAATGACCCTGGGTCCACACTCCCAGAGGGCTAAAGAATAGGAAAGCTATCAGGGAAGGGGATGGGATACAGAGTTCTGGTGGTGGGAACTGTGTGGAATTGTACCCCTCTTATCCTATGGTTTTGTCAGTGTTTCCTTTTTGTAAGTAAAAATTAAAAAAAAAAAAGAACAAACAAAAAAAAAAGACATTCATTCACTAAATATGGAGGGGAAATTAATAAAATAATGTTAAGGATATACAAACCATCCGCACCATGCTTCACCGCCCCCCCCCCCCCATTATTGCTGAGGCTCAGTGCCTGCACAAAGAAGACCTCACTCCTGCAGCCATTCCTGCCCACCTTTTTTTCTTTTTATTTGAGAGGACAGAGAGCAGGTGAGAGGAGAGGGAAAAGACAGAGAGGGAGAGAGAAAGAGACAACTACAGCACTGCACCCACCCAGGCATGGACCAGGGGCTTGAATCCGGGTCCTTGCACATGGCAAGTGTGCGCTCAGCTGGGTGTGCTGCTGCTCAGCCTGTGTTATACTGTGAATCCGGGTCCTTGCACATGGCAAGTGTGCGCTCAGCTGGGTGTGCAGCTGCTCAGCCTGTGTTATACTGTGAATCCGGGTCCTTGCACATGGCAAGTGTGCGCTCAGCTGGGTGTGCAGCTGCTCAGCCTGTGTTATACTGTGAATCCGGGTCCTTGCACATGGCAAGTGTGCGCTCAGTTGGGTGTGCTGCTGCTCAGTCTGTGTTATACTGTTAGTAATAATGAACTCTGATAATCTAATAACTACAACACCCTGAAATTCTTTTTTCCCTTCTTAATATGTATATTTTAACGAGAAAGATACACACACACACACACACACACACACACACACACACACACACACACACACACAGAGAGAAAAAGAGACCAGAACACCACTCAGTTCAGGCTTATGGAGGTGTTGGGGATGAAATGTGGGACCTCAGAGCCTCACACATGGAAGTCTTTTGGATAACATGGATAACCATTATGCTGTCTCCTCAGCTCCCTGACATTCTTTCTAATAGCACACTCTGCATATTAACTGGCACTAATAGTAATCAGAAATAATATCAGAACTTACATTTCTGAATTTAGCTGTCCATGAGTCCATATGATCAAGAAGTTGTCTATTCATAGTCACTCTTGCCCAAACCTATTAAAAATAAGTTAAAAATGAGTAACCAGTGAAGAAATCTTGCCCTAAGTCTTTCTCTTACCTTAAAAAATAGCTGTAATATTCTGGAAACATTCTTCTCAAACATCAGTACTGACCTAATAAACAGTATTACCCATTTGGTTGCTGTCCATATACAGATATAGCTTTAAAATTCCTTATGTTGACATGTTTAAAGAATACACTCTTCTAGTTTTTAAAAAATATATTTTTATTTATTTTTTTATTATTGGATAGAGACAGAGAGAAATTGAAAGGGGAGGGGGAAGAGACTGAGAGAGGGAGAGAGACAGAGAGACATGTGAAGCACTGCTCTGCCGCTTATGAAGCTTTCCCCATGCAGGTGGGGACCAGGGGCTTGAACCTGGGTCCTTGCACACTGTAATGTGAGCACTTAACCAGGGAGCCACTACCTGGCCCCCACTCTTCTAGCTTTTTAAAGGCAGAAATGAAATCCTGCATTATGTATTAAACTGATGAAGTTACACACTGCCAATGTTCTAATCCAAACATATTTTAAAAAGCAAGTCCTGTATATGTCACGTACAATAAGACACTTGAAAGCTCTTTTGGTAATGAATGCAGAAAAGTGTTTTAGGCAGTACATTACTGTCAACTACATGTCATAAGAGGAAATCATATAATAACTCAGTGTTAGGTATGTGAGTAAGAGAGGAACCTTCACACTGGTTAACACGTCCAAGATTTATGTTTCCAGCCCGTACAAGTGGAGGTTATAGAAAAATAAAGTTCCACAAGTAGAAGACTTTCTAACAATCTATAAATCACACGTACCAAGGCATTTTTATTTTCCATTACCTCTTCTGCAGCTTGTTTAGAGCTGAGATCTGCTTCATCTTTGTTAGCACAGGGGGCCTGAGATCTACAGGCAAGCTGATACTGAAACTTCTTTAGGGTTTGTGCATAATCTCCCACAGAACGACTGTAGTTCCAGAAAGTAGGACTGCTGGATGGTGAGGCAGAATCTGGGCTCCCTATGAAGATTAATGTAAAGAGTATCAGTCAGTTAAGGGAGATACTGTTCTCCGGAGCTAGCACATGAACACCACATGTATCTAAGTTCCTCAGCAATGGCAGTGAAGGAAGACCAAGACTCAAGGAAGTTTCTCTCCTTCCTCTCTCTGACATTGCTTTTTTTTTAAGAACATGAGCTGCTTGTGCTAATTGGAACAGTTTCTGAGCAACATCAAGTTCTTAACCAGAGGAACTGTAAATGGGTCAAGTGGTTACTTTTAAAGATTTTGTTTACTCATTGATGAGAGAGGGAGAGAGAGAGAAAAAAAAAAACACAAGGGCATCGTCACTCTGGCACATGTGAGATGATAGGGGTTGAACACAGTACCCTATGCCCCCTAGTCCAATGCTGTAGTCACTGTGCTGCATCTTGGTTTTGCAAGTGTTTATTTTTTTTTTATGTAAAAAAAAACCCAGCTTGTTTCACCCTCTAAGACTTTCAAATGAATTAGTGACAAAAAAAACAAGTATTTTTTTCGAAATAAAATTAATTTTTTTAATATTTATTTATTCCTTTTTGTTGCCTTTTTTATTGTTGTAGTTATTATTGTTGTCACTGATGTCATTGTTGTTGGATAGGACAGAGAGAAATGGAGAGAGGAGGGGAAGACAGAGAGACGGAGAGAAAGATGCCTACAGACCTGCTTCACCGCCTGTGAAGTGACTCCCCTGCAGGTGGTGAGCCGGGGCCTCGAACCGGAATCCTTGCTCATGCGCTTTGCACCATGTGTGCTTAACCCGCTGTGCCTCACCCCCCACCCAAAAAAAGAAAAAAGTAATTTTTAGGGCTAACAGAGTCCCTTGCTCTCATTTTAAAAGTGGGCTAATAATGACAGCCTCCCATAAAGAAATATTCTTTGGGACAGTAGCTAACCAGTAGCCAAAATACTCTGTGTATCAAATGCACTCATTCTATTGATAGTTTGAAATAATTCCTGTGTTGTATTAAAAGAACTGAGTATACTTCTAAATTTGTAAACCTTTAGGAAAGGCACAGAGTAACATATAAGGAACTAATCCTATATCAACCCCCCCCCCCCTTTTTTTAACCAAAGCACTGCTCAGCTCTGGCTTATGGTGGGCAGGGGATTGAATTTGGAATTTTGAAGCTTCAGGCATAAGAGTTTCTTTGCATAAACATTATGCTACCTAGCCCCACCCTCAATTTCTACCTCGGTAGCCTCTCTGTAGGTGAGAGGGCTTTTTTTTTTTTTTGCCTCCAGGGTTATTGCTGGGGCTCAGTGCCTGCACCATGAATCCACTGCTCCTGGAGGCCATTCCCCACCCCTCTTTGTTGTCCTTGTTGTGGTTATTGTTATTGTTGATGTTGTTCGTTGTTGGATAGGACAAAGAGAAATGGAGAGAGGAAGGGAAGACAGAGGGGGAAAGACACACACCTGCAGACCTGCTTCACCACCTGTGAAGTGACTCCCCTGCAGGTGGGGAGCCGGAACTCAAACCGGGATCATTAAGCCGGCCATTGTGCAGAGGTTTTCTTTTTTTTTTTTTTTTTAATTTGTTTATTTATTTTCCTTTTTGTTGCCCTTGCTGTATTATTGTTGTTGCTGGATAGGGCAGAGAGAAATGAAGAGAGGAGAGGAAGACAGAGATGGGGAGAGAAAGATAGACAGACACCTGCAGGCTGGCTTCACTACCTGTGAAGCAATTTCTCTGCAGGTGGGTCAGGTGAGAGTTTGTCTCTTTTACCAAGTAAAAGTTGAGGGCAGAGTATTTTTTCTCAAGTAATTAGCACAGCATCTGAATTTAAAGCAAGTTTTCAATGAAAAATTCTAGGATATCTATAAAGAACTTGTATTCCCCCCCCAGAGTTCAACTGATAATACAAGCCATACACACGTTTTTTGTTTGTTTGTTTGTTTGTTTTTTAATCTTAGCAGCACTTCTAAAAGGAAGAATTACAAAATAATAAAATTGGGAAGTCAGGTGGTGGCGCAGTGGGTTAAGCGTTCAAGCCCCCAGCTCCCCACCTGCAGGGGAGTCACTTCACAGGCGGTGAAGCAGGTCTGCAGGTGTCTATCTTTCTCTCCTCCTCTCTGTCTTCCCCTTCTCTCTCCATTTCTCTCTGTCATATCCAACAATGACGACATCAACAATAATAACTACAACAACAATAAAAAAACAACAAGGGCAACAAAAAGGAAATCAATATTTAAAAAATAATAAAACTGGCTTTCTTGTGGTGTCTATAGGCACAGAAGAAGAGATATGAAAGGGATATCTGGCAGTATTTCAATTCATGGACTTGAAACCTTGTAATTAGTGAGTCTTGTGCTAGTAGATTAAGGAGAGTAGCATCTTTCATGCTGACATAAAAATACATAATTATGTAGAGCAAAAGAACCCCTGATGTAAAGTTAAAATTTCAGGTAGAATTTCTGAATAAATTGACTTACAGGAATGAGTCAGTATCAAGAAAAGAAATTCCGAACTAATGCAAACTATTCCATAAATAGGGATTAAAAGTAGGCAACATTATGATAGAGCACAGAGCAATCCTATTTTGATGGGATTGACTTGACTCGACTCAAAAAATGATAACCAGGTTTTCTGAGAGAAAATATGACTGTGAGAAAAGGTTTTTTTTGTTGCCTCCAGGGCTACTGCTGGGGCATGGTGCCTGCACTACGAATCCACTGCTCCTGGTGGCCACTTTTTCCCCCCTTTGTTGCCCTTGTTGTTTATCGTTGTTGTTGCTGTCACTGTTGTTAAACAGGACAGAGAAATAGAGAGAGAACTGGAAGACAGAGAGGGGGAGAGAAAGATAGACACATGCAGACTTGCTTTACCTCTTGTGAATCGACCACCTTTCAGGTGGGGAGCCAGGGGCTGGTACCGGGATCCTTAAGCTGGTCCTTGCACTTTGCTTAACCCACTGCACTACCGCCCAACCCCTGAAAAGTTTTAATGATAACTGGTTTTAGATGACACACATTTTATATAGAAGAAAAACAGTAAGTTTTAGTATCTACTATAACTATAAGTGAAATTAAAAGCAACATGTACAGCAATCAGTGACTAAATTGGACCTCTCTCTAATAACCATCACTGCCAACAACAAAACAGTACAAATTCTGAAGCTGGAGAAGCCCAAAGGTTTAAGAATCAAAGCACACAATGATTTGGGAATCTGGGGGTCAGGTGGTAGCTCAGTGGGTTAAGTGCACATGGTGCAAAGCCCAAGGATGGCATAACGATCCTGGTTCAAGCCCCCAGCTCCCTACCTGCAGGGGAATCACTTCACAGGCGGTGAAGCAGATCTGTATGTCTATCTTTCTCTCCCCCTCTGTCTTCCCCATCTCTCTCCATTTCTCTGTCCTAGCCAATAACAACAACATCAACAACAATAATAACCATAACAATAAAACAAGGGCAACAAAAAAGGGGAAAATAAATAAAATAAATATTAAAAGATTTGGGAATCTGGCAACATAACACGACAGGTAACCCCAAGTCTCTCAATATAAATTCAAAAACGTATCTATTAAAAAAGACATTCCATCCAGGTGAATATTGGAGTTTGTTAGAAGGTAAGAGGAATCCCTAGTATTGACAAATGAAGAATTTGAAAAACGGATACTGTGGGTGCTCCTTGGGAAATCTATCAGCTAGGATTTCAGAACTCAAGTGAGAACAGGAAATAAAGAATGTGGACCCAATAGGCACCTCAAAGGGACACATTCTCAATGCTCATTGGCACCAGGAAAGTTAATCAGGTTTGTTAGGAGATATAATTTTAAATCCTGAGATTATAGACATCCACACATGGGTTTAGAGGGGCCATTTACACTACCCGAAAGTCTAAGAACCTCCAAACATGAACAGTAGAGACACACATTTACTTTATCTGCTTAATACGAGACAGAGAAGCTAGAGTATCACTCTGGTATATGTTGTTCTAGAGACTCAACTGGGAACCACAGGCACACATCCTAGACTCTATGAGTTGCTGCCATTTTTTTTTTTTTTAAAGTGAGTTCAAGTCAGTGATGATACAAGCCCATGACACTACTTAAGCGACTGGCCCAGGCAAATGCAAAACTGGTAAGACACAAGGTTTCCATCTAGCCTTACTAAGCTAGAGAAGGCACAGGAAAACTTAACTGAAGATGTGCTTACCAAAAAAGACCAAAAAAAAAAAAAAAAACCCATAATAACAAAAAAATCACAGGGAAACAAACTAGCAAGCGTAAGAGGCAACAAATTAAAAAAAAAAAAAAAAAGAGTACTTAACTTCCAAGAATTTGAGATAACTGAACTAATGGACTGAGTCTCAAAGTATGCTTTCAGTAATTTCTGGGGGGAAAACTAACTGAAAATTTAAGAAAATAAGATCCTTCAAATCAGCTATGTTTGAAAGAGAATCAAATAAAATTTGAGAGAGCCACAACAAATTAAAAACTGAATGAGTTAAACAGCAATTTAGATACACTGCTGAAGAATTATACAGGAGTCCACAGTGATTATAATAAACAGACTCGGGGACAAGAAATAAACTGCTTTTCTTTAGAGAAGAATCCCAAACTACTAACTGTAGAAGAAATTAAGTATTAGAAAGCCATTATTTTGTAACTACCACTCTATTAACTCATTCAGAAAAGGCGTATTGATGGATGTTACAACTACTGAATCTGATACTGCTGGGAAAACAAGGATAGTCACAAGTATCTCAAAAACAAAGAATTCCCAAGCCCAAGCTGTAGACTAATAATTACAAAATGGGACGGGCTTGGGAGAAGTCAGGCTGCTATCACTTTGACTAAGCGATTCAATTTTATTTATTTATTTATTCATTCATTCCCCTTTGTTGCCCTTGTTTAATCGCTGTAGTTATTATTGTTCTCGTTGTTGGATAGGACAGAGAGAAATGGAGAGAGGAGGGGAAGACGGGGGGGGGGGGGAGAGAAAGATAGACACCTGCAGACCTGCTTCACCACTCATGAGGCGACCCCCCTGGAGGCGAGGAGCTGGGATCCTTATGGCGGTCCTTGTGCTTTGCGTCAGGTGCACTTAACCCGCTGCACTACAGCCCAACAAGTGATTCAATTTCTAAAAAAGGGACAAAATGTTACCATGTAGCTCTTGGTGTGATACAATGAAAGAAACAGAGTACTACCAAAATAATATTTAACCTATTCCAATAAAGAGAAAATGATCTGACAAATCCTGCATTTCAAAATGTGTCATAAAAGAAAAGAACATAACAAACACGAGTGCATAAATGTTCTACATTAAAGTAAGTAAGCACAAGGGCGGGCGGAGGGTGTTTAGCAGTCTAGAGCAGAGAACTTATCAATAAGCCAGAGATCCCCGGTTCAATTCCCGGCACCACATACATGGAGCTGAGCTTGCTCTCTCAGCCTTTTCACTCGTTCTCACACAAATACATCTTTTCACTATTGAAGAAAGGGTCTGGAAATAAAGGAAGGGAAGAGACTAGTTCAATTGAAACTGGAGTTTTCAGTAGGAACTCAATGTTGTTCATATGTAATATAGATGTATTTATTTATCTGTGCTTGTATGTAGACTTATGCATGCAGAGATGTGTAATTCCTAGCTGTCTTCTGAGAACACCCAATGACACCCTATCAATTATGCAAGTCCTGTAGCTACACACTAATGTCTGAAATCACCCTCTACTAACAGAGATCACAACTCCTGTGGGCTAGCCAAGGAAAGTACAAAATGAGTCTGGAATACCTTGTGATGCTAGAAAATAAAAACATAAAGAATACCAAAAGGAGCCAGCCACGTCCAGTATGACCTAACTAATAAAACCATATGCTTATGAAGCTTTCTCTCTGTAGGTAGGGATGATAAAAATTATTTTTATGAATTTAAGAACACCATCAAGAAGCTCAACTCACTGAACAAATATGAAGCCCAATATCTAGAGACTAGTCACCACTGTATCAGTGTTATGTGCAGAGAACACAGGCTGGCTTTTGTGTTGTGTTTGACTTTTTTTTTTTTTCCCTCCAGGGTTATTGCTGGGCTCGGTGCCTGCACCATGAATCCACCGCTCCTGGAGGCCATTTCCCCCCCTTTTTGTTGCCCTAGTTGTTGCAGCCTCGTTGCGGTTATTATTATTGCCATTGTTGACATTGCTTTGTTGTTGGATAGGACAGAGAGAAATGGAGAGAGATGGGGAAGACAGACAGAGAGGGGAGAGAGAGATAGACACCTACAGACCTGCTTCACCACCCGTGAAGCGACTCCCCTGCAGGTGGGGAGCCGGGGGCTCGAACCGGGATCCTTACGCCGGTCCCTGCGCTTTGCGTGGCGCCACGTGTGCTTAACCCACTGCGCCACCGCCCGACCCCGTGTTTGACTTTTTACATACTTAAAATAATTCAACTTAAAAAGAAAACGTATATCCAATAAATGAAAAAAGAGCGACTTGTTACTTTGACATCTGTGGCATTTTCAGGTTAAATTAAGAAACCAATGGAGAGAGTTCAAGTGACACAAAGAGCCATGGCCCAATAACTGACTTCTTAATGGCCACCAGGCTTTAGCACCTAGTATGCTTTTTTTTTTTTCTTTTTTAATATTTATTTTCCTTTTTGTTGCCCTTGTTGTTTTTTATTGCTGTAGTTACTGATGTTGTTGTTGTTGGATAGGACAGAGAGAAATGGAGAGAGGAGGGGAAGACAGAGAGGGGGAGAGAAAGATAGACACCTGCGGTCCTGCTTCACTATTTGTGAAGTGACTCTCCTGCAGGTGGGGAGCCGGGGGCTCGAACTGGGATCCTTATGCTAGTCCTTGCACTTTGCACCATGTGTGCTTAACCCACTGCGCTACTGCCTGACTCCCGTAATATGCTTTCTGTTCAAGTTCCCTGAGGAGGAAAAATCATTACTCTGCTCAATAACGTTGACTCTGTAATAATCAAATCTACCCCAAATACATTAAGACTTGCTAACATTGTTTCCCAAGATAAAAGACAAATGCAAAAATGTTGAGAATTAGCAGCACTTCCATATTAAGTCCACACTGTTGCCTTGCCACATCAACCTTTCAAAGGGTCACCTGAAAGAAGACAATTATATTTCAACAAGCTCTGCTGTTTTGCATCTCTTCAAACATACTTCACAGCCTCAACTTTCAGGTAAAAACTATGCTTTGCCATGTAAGAAAAAGCTTTTGATCTTAATAAGATGAAAGGTTTCAGAATTCTCAATTCAGTTACATCCCAATTTTTACTTATGGTGAACTTAGTCAATTACCTTTAAGTTTTTTGTTTTTTTTTTTAAATGTATCTCTCTAAAGCTACACAAGGTAAAAGACATGGCAAACTTATCAAACTGAAACAGGCTATGGAAAATGTAGTGATACCAAAAATATAGACACATTAGGTCTAAATAAAATATAAATGTACCAAGCTTAACTCTATGCTGCTTCTCTTCTTCACTTCTAAGAAAAGTGTCCAAAGTCCGTAGGTCTGTCATATAGTCTTCTTTGCCCGTAGGGGAGTTGTAGACAGTGGGTGAAGAGCGGTATCGGGCTCTCAATCCGGTGCTTTCCATTGGTCCCACAGTGGTAGGGTATGGAGAAGAAGGAGAGGAGCTATAGCTTGCCAACTGCACAAAATGAAAGAGCTTTATTTTGTCATTCTCCCACTGAAATTAATTTTCATTTTGATTTTTAAAAAGTAACATACTAACTTAGCCTGGCCCGGATTCAGAACTGAACACCAAATGCCAGTGAAGAAGCCGAGCAACAGGAACTCTCACTGACTGCTGGGAGGAATGCAAAATGGTACAGCTACTTTGGAAGATAGTCTGGCAGTTCCTCACAATCTGAACAGACTCTCACCATATGCTCCGGCAATTGTGTTCCTTGGTAATTACCCAAAAGAGTTGCAAGCTTATGTCCAACAAAATCCTGCATGTGGATGTTTACAGCAGCTTTATTCACAATTGCCAAAACTTGGAAGCAACCAAGATGCCCTTCAGTTGGCAAATGAATAAACTGTGATACATCTGGACAATGAAATCGTACTCAGCACTAAAAATGAATGTGTTATAGCAGGCTGGGGGGTAGCACAGTGGATAAAGCAAGGGACTCTCAAGAATGGGGTCCTAAGTTTGATCACTGGCATCATATGTGCCAGAGTGATCCTCTGGTCCTCTCTCTCATAAATAAACAAATAATAAATCATCGGGGTTCGGTAGTGGTACACCTGGCAGAGTGCCCATGTTACCAAGTGTGAGGACTTAATTTCAAGTCCCTGGCCCCCACTTTCAGTGGGGAAAGCTTCACAAATTATGGAACAGTGTTGCAGGTATGTCTCCTTTCTGTCTCACCTTCTATCAAAAAGAAAAATGGGAAAAAAAAGTTATCAAGTCATGAAAAGACTATGCACACTGTATGATTTCAACAATACGATATTCAGGATAAAGGAAAACTTGGAAGGAAATAAAAAGATCAGTAGTTGTCAAAAGTTTTGGGGTAGGAGAAGAATGGGTAAAGCAGAAAGAACTTATAGGGAAGTAAAACTAATGTGTATGACACTGTAATGATGGATTCATGCCATTACACATTTATTCACACCCATGAATACACACTGAGAGAGGACCCTAATGTATAGAATGAACCCTGGGTGATAATCATGTGTCAATGTCGGTTCATCACTTAAACGTCTGTAGCACTCTGGTGTGGGACTTATTTATTTTACCAGAGCACCGTTCAGCTCTGGTTTACGGTAGTGCAAGGGATTGAACCTGGGACTTTGGAGCATCAGGCATGACAGTCTGTTTGCATAACCATTATGCTATCTACCCTCTACCCAGGATTTTATTTTACGAAAGACAGACTAAAGAGCACTGATTAGTCATATGAAGTGATGAGGATCAAACCTAAATTTGAAGCATGCAAAGAATCTACCACCAGTGTCACTTCTCGAGCCAATATTTTAAAAACATTTGTTAGTTTGTTTATTTTTTTTTGCTTTCAGGATTATCACTGGGGCTTGGTGCCAACACCACTGCACGGTGAATCCAATGCTCCTGTTGGCCATTTTGTTGTTGTTGGATAGGATAGAGAAATTGAGATAGGAGAGGAAGGGGGGGGGGAGGGAGAAACACCTACAGACCTGCTTCCTTCCTTGTGAAGTGGGGAGCTGGGGGCTTGAACCAGGATCCTTGAGCATTTATACTATGTGCACTTAACCTGGGGCGACACCCAAACATTTGTTTATGTGTAAGGAGACTGTTGCTGACAGTGAATGACAGCTGTGTCTATATGGAGGTAGAAAGTACACCGAGCCTTTCTCTCAGTTTTGCAGTGAAACCACTAAAAAATAGTAGTTTTTTTAATTTTTAAGGTATCAGATATGTATTTTTAAAAAATGGAAGTTGAAGAAACAAAATCTCAATTGCTTAGAGATAACATACTCATTTAAAAATATTTCATGGGAGTCGGGTGGTAGCACAGCAGGTTAAGCGCAGGTGGCGCAAAGCGCAAGGACCAGCGTAAGCAACCTGGTTCAAGCCCCCGGCTCCCCACCTGCAGGGGAGTCACTTCACAGGCAGTGATGCAGGTCTGCAGGTGTCTGTCTTTCTCTCCCCCTCTGCCTTCCCCTCCTCTCTCCATTTCTCTCTGTCCTATCCAACAATGACGACATCAATAACAACAACAATAATACCTACAATAATAAAGCAACAAGGGCAACAAAAGGGAATAAATAAATAAATAAATATTTCATGAACTTAAACATCTTCAAATGTATAGGCCAGCACATCAATATATCTTTGATTTTACATAACTGATTTAATACCGTCTAACTCATGTGTGTGTATCCCCCTCCTTCTTCTTCTTCAGTATCAGGGATCTAAACAAGGCATGTTCTGTCATTCTGTTGCACCCCCATCTTAAACAATATTTTTTAAAATTAAAAAAAAAGTAACCAATCATTCTCCTATAGAACTCCATTATAAATATTTCCTGATTTGTTATACATAATTTCATTTGCTAAATATACCATTATTTTTACATTCTCTTATTCTGGACATTTGGATTATCACAATTGTTGGCAACTATAAATAATGATTGCTATTTTTGCATACAGATAGCCCCACCTTCCCTATGGAGATTGATAGAGCTGAAATGATTTGGTCAAAACATTGGAACATTTTTTAGTACATATTTCCATTCTTTAAAGTAAAAATGTATTATCCCCACTGCATTCAATGACAGTGTTGTACTCATTGATGCCATCAGAAGGGCATAGGTGTGAGTATGTGTACCTTGGTATATGCCCAGCAGCACTACTATTCTAGATGTTTATTTACTGAAGAAGAATTGAGAAAAATAGATTTGACTTGCTTTTCTTTGTAGTTATGAAGTTAAGCACTTTGAAAATTCATCTACAGTGGGTCTTACCTAATATACAACAGTAGGATATTGGTGCTTTTTTTCCCTTCTGGGGTTTTATGGTCAATTTGTATTCATTTGTAACAAAGTAAGGATTTAACAAATTTTATAACTGTGTAACACTGTTTGAAAATAAACATGTTAATCCCCTTCTACATTATTTTCATTTTTATTTCAGTTAATGTAGTATATCCTTATATACACTACGGCAGTTATCTGGGTTAGTTTCATTAATTGGTTTGTTCTTGCTCAGGGGCATAATATTTTAATCACTAAGCCTTAACATCAACATGGAAGTACTCCAACTCTTACTTAAATTTTTCTAGGCTCATTAACTTTTCCATATAGCTTTAAGATCAATGAATAACCCAATAAAAACCTGTAAAAAAAGTTAGTGGATTGGAACTGAATGGGATTACTGACACTGTATACATTAATGTGGGAAAAAAAAAATCTTTGTCTTTTTAGTCAAAATGTTCTACTGGTAGTTTTCTAAACTCTTTTTTATGCTTTGGCCAGAAAGTATGGTAGCACATATATACTGATATAATATCCAGTGTGGTTCTTGATATAGCTTTATTAAATGCTACTGCTCAAATATTACATTACTTTGTCTATTTTACTGAAGATAAATTGATAGTCCTTGTCTTTTCTCTTGATTTTCTAAAGGTTTCTGCTTTATAACTTGTTGTTCACTATATATATATATAGGGTTTATGACTGTTACATATTTATTGTGAATTATTTCTTTTATTAATATAAAAACTTTATTACCCCATACAATATTTTAAAATTGCCACTCTGGGGAGTCAGGCAGTAGCAACAACAACAATAATAATAACTACCACAATAAAACAACAAGGGCAATAAAAAAGGAATAAATTAAAAAAAAAAACTGCCACTTTGTTTTTTGCAGTTTTCTGATATATATTCATTACCTCCACTGTACTTGCTCTACTGGCTGAGCTACTGCTCTGCCCTGTCGTATGCTTTACATTGGTTTGTTCTAGCCCTCCCCCGCCAAGAGAATTGGATGAGTCCTGTTAATTTCGCAGGCCTGCTTGGCCCCGCCCCAAGGAACCCGGAGAGAGGGTTCCTGAGTTCCGGAGTTCGGAGTTCGAGAGTTTCAGGGTTACAGAGTAAGAGAGAGTTCCAGTGTGCCAGAGTTTCAGAGGGCTCTCAAGTACGAGAGTTCCAGAGTGCCAGAGTTGGAGAGTTCCTGAGTTCCTGAGTTAGACAGAGTTCCTGGGTCCGAGAGTTCCTGAGTTCGAGAGTGCCAGAGTTCCTGAGTTCCAGAGTTCAAGAGTTCGAGAGTAAGAGAGAGTGTTTGTGCCGCCGCCAAGAGACAGCAGAGTTCTGTTTGGTGATTAGTTTGTCTTAGTTTATGAATCGTTGTTCTTGAATAAAGAAATACAGCTGCCCTGCCCAGCCGTTGTCTCCGCGTCTCTGTTACCCGCCTGTGAAGCTACCCGCCCAGCAAGAGCCGTCCGAAATTTTAACAACACTGCCCCATATTTCTTCACTGTTTAAAATGACATACAGAAAGATGTACACAAAGAGAGACAGACAGACACTGATGCCTCAGAGGCTTAGCCATGAAAGTCTTTTGCAGAACCACTATGCTATCTCCCCAGTCCCTGGGCCCTATATTTCTATTTTTAAATCTCATAATTAAAGTATCAGTCTGAGAGAAAAAAAAAATCATACAAGATAAAAATACAAGAGAAATAGGTAATGAGATCCTCTTGATTTAGCTAAGCAGCCTTGCAAAAAATAAATAAATAAATGTTAAACTCTAATAGATTTTCACTTTTCTTAGTAGAGATTTATGACAAACTAGCTTAATGATAGTTAAAAGTGTGATAAAAAGAATATTCTTTAAGACAATTTTTTTAGGGAGGAGGCAGATAGCACAGTGGTTATGCAAAAGACTCATGCCTGAGGCTCCAAAGTCCCAGGTTCAATCCCCTGCAGCACCCACCACAGCATAGGCCAGAGCTGAGCAGTGCTCTGGTGGAAAAAAAAAAAAAAAAATTTTATTTAAAAAATATTTATTTATTCCCTTTTGTTGCCCTTGTTTTTTATATTTATTTTATTTATTTTCCCTTTTGTTCCCCTTGTTGTTTTTTAATTGTTGTTGTAGTTATTGTTTTTGATGTCATCGTTGTTAGGACAGAGAGAAGTGGAGAGAGGAGGGGAAGACAGAGAGGGGAAGAGAAAGATAGACACCTGCAGACCTGCTTCGCCGCCTGTTAAGAGACACCCCTGCAGGTGGGGAGCTGAGGGCTCAAACCAGGATCCTTACCGGGGTCCTTGCACTTTGCGCCACGTGGCTGCCCTATCGCCCGTCTCCCTTTAAATCTATTTTTAATGAGAGAGATCTATAGAGAAAGGCACAAAAAGACCAGAATACTGCTCAGCTCTGGCTTCTGGTGGTGTTGGGGACTGAACGTGGAACTCTGGAGCCTCAGGCATGAAAGAAAGTATTTTCATAACCATTATGCTGTTTCCCCTGCTCAAGAAAATTCATATATGTGGTCCAGGAGGTGGCTGCAGTCGATAAGCAGTGGACTCTCAAGCTTGAGGTCCTGAGTTCAATCCCTGGCAGCACATGTACCAGAGTGATGTCTGGTTCTTTCTCTCTCTTCTATCATTTCTCATGAATCAATAAATAAAATCTTTTTTAAAAAAATTCATATATACCTGAGACAAACAGGCATAATTCTTTTAGTCACTCCCCAAATTTATTGAGAATTTTGTGAGAAGTTATTTAGTACAGCCTAACAGGTTTTTAAGAAAACTAAAGTTAACATATTTGAAAGTTATTATGAGATATATACCAAGTTGAGTATTAAATAGCCATTAAACAGAATTTATGTCTGGGGGTAGGACTGATGGATTTTTTTTTTTTTTAATCAAAGGGTAAAAGCTGGCAGTGTACTGGCTTTATTTCCAGGCTTTCCTTATTTAACTAATGAGAATGTCTGAAAATGTGACCCCCCCCCCCCCATGCCTCTTTTAATAATTACAGAAACAAAAATTTACTGTGCGTGTTGAAATGAAGACTTCTAAATATCCCTTACAAGCTGTTCATACTTAAGGGTCAAACTACATGACAATCCTAGTTTTTAGCTCAGAAAATATTCCTAAATGAGGAAAAACACTAAAACTCTAGAAGGAACACAGAATTTTCATATAAAAGAAACAAGGAACACAAGTGAAGAAAACTCAAGTAAAAGAAAAAATCCTCACAGTTTCATCTTGTTTAAAAAAGACTAACAGAAAGATTCACCTTGATGGTGAACCTCAGTTAATTATCTTTGTAAAAGCTAATTTTTCCCTTTCATTTAAAAATGTAATACAAAGAACTCCTGACCATGTTTCAGGAAACCTGGGTTCTATTCTGGGCTTTTCAATGGATGATTTAGGCAATTCAATTATCCACTGTTCCTCAGTGTCCTCATTAATAATATGAGGAGTTTTGACCTATTAGGTGATTTTCCAATTCTAAAATAATGAGGCTGGTCAAGAAAAAAAAAAAAAGCCATTACCTTATTATAACCACTGACGGGTGAATAGGTCACTCCAGGGCTATACGAACCACTGCCACTTGATGACAAGCCTTGAAGTTGAGGGCTGTATCCAGTTATACAATTGGTGGTGAACTTGGGGCTGGTACTGGGTGAACGAGATGGGCTATAACTCAATACACTCTGACCCTGAATTGAAGGAGAAGGTACAGGAGGGATTTGGGTTGCTGATAGATCACGTGGAGGAGTAGTTTGTACAACTAGAAAGAAAAATAAAATAATTAAATAACTAAGTTATTTACTATATTTACATACTTACAAAAGGAGGAATAAAGTAAGTCTTATATATCACTCCTATGAAAATATTTAAGGAACCAAATCTTTTGCTTTAGGAGAAAGGAAGACATCTTGGCTGTTAAATTACACAGAGTATTATTCAGAAAAGGACACAAATTCTTTGTTTTCATAGAGTTCAAAATAAGAAACTGGTTTCAGCATGGAAAGAGTCACTAATTTTAAGTGTAATCAAACAATGGAATGAACTTTCATAAGATTGCTGAATGTTAGTTCCATTCAATTATTTCAAATAGGAATGACAATCATTGATCTTTAAACAATTTATTGTAGACCTGTTTAATATAGTTGAACCAGATGGTCTTAGCCTTAGAAGTTCTCTTCCAGCTGAGTCTATGAAAAGGGAAAATTAAATTGAAAAAGATTTATTGCCAACCTTTCCCCACTTCTCTAAGAAATACAAAATACTTACCAGTTGTTTTCAACCCTAAAAGCGATTGCTGTCCAGGGCTAACAACCAGACTTGTTGGTGCCACAGTATATTTGAAATATCTCCAAAAATCAAAAAGGGCATTTAGGCTGAAGAGAGATGCAAGGGCAAGCTCTGAAAAAGAAAAGTCATTTTAAAAAAGGGGGGAGGGGTTTGAAAACTTAAAGAGGGGGAGCTGTGCGGTAGCGCAGTAGGTTAAGTGCATGTGGTGTGAAGCGCAAGGACCACAGTAAGGATCCTGGTTCGAGCCCCCGGCTCCCCAACTGCAGGGGAGTCGCTTCACAGGCAGTGAAGCAGGTCTGCAGGTGTCTGTCTTTCTCTTCCTCTGTCTTCCCCTCCTCTCTCCAACTTCTCTCTGTCCTATCTAACAACGACATCAATAACAACAACAACAATAAAAAAAGGCAACAAAAGGGAAAAATAAATATAAAAGAATAAAAAAAACTTTAAGAGGGTAGCTAAACTCTTCTTATTTTAGTAAACTGTAAATTGAGAATGAAAGTCCTAACTCCTCCTTGTAATAGCTGTAATTAAACAAATGTCCAATATGAGTAAGGCATTTGTTAATGAGTTTCAAAATAGTATCACTAATTCTCGATTTTTTTTTTTTTTAATGAGAGAAAGAGAGACTGAGATAAAATAAGAGTATCACTCTTGTGGCTGAGCAAGTTGTGGTCACTATACATAATGGAATACTACTCAGCTATAAGAAATGGTGACTTCACCGTTTTTAGCCGATCTTGGATGGACCTTGAAAAATTCATGTTAAGTGAAATAGAAGGTTGAATATGGGATGATCTCATTTTCTGTTAGAAGTTAAAAAACAAGATCAGAAAACACAAGTAGAACCTGAACTGGAATTGGCGTGTTGCACCAAAGTAAAAGACTCTGGGGTGGGTGGGGGGGAGAATACAGATCCAAGAAGGATGACAGAGGACCTAGTGCGGGTTGTATTGTTATATGGTAAACTAGGAAATGTTATGCATGTATAAACTACTGTATTTACTATTGAATGTAAAACATTAATCCCCCAATAAATAAAATAATAAAAAAAAAGAGTATCACTCTGGTACATGTGATATCAGGGAATCATCTCAGGGCTTCATGCTTGAGAGTCCAGTACTTTAACCACTGTACCACCTCCTAAGCTGCTAAATCTTACAACCTTGTACAATAAATTTAAAGATCAAGCAACAGTTACAAAGAAGACAAGTTTGTAAGAGCAGTGAAGCTAGTGACTGAGGTATGATTCTCACTCAGATCTGCAGATTTCAAAAACTCTTGATCTTCTATGTGTCACTCTGCTTCCCTATTACATTTTAAAATAATGTATGTATTAACTTATGGAATTTAGTAGTCAGGAGGACTCTTCATACCTAAGGACGATTGAGGAGTAGGTAGCTGGTAAAGGAAAGGGAGGAACAGAGAAATCAAGAAAGGCATCAACAGAGTAGATATATGGTTGATCTTGAAAGATAAAAAAAGTAAAGAAGTAGAGGTAGTCGGTGCAGCGGGTTAAGCGCACGTGGTGCAAAGTGCAAGAACCGTGGTGCAAAGTGCAAGAACCGGCCTAAGGATCCCGGTTGGAGCCCCTGGTTCCCCACCTGCAGGGGAGTTGCTTCACAGACGGTGAAGCAGGTCTGCAGGTGTCTGTCTTTCTCTCCCCCTCTCTCCATTTCTTTCTGTCCTAACAACAATGACATCAATAACAAGTACAACAACAATGAAAAACAACAAGGGCAACAAAAGGGAAAATAAAAAGTAGTGGTCCGGGAGGTGGCACAGTGGATAAAGCATTGAATTCTCAACCATGAGGTCCTGAGTTCAATTCCTGGCAGCACATGTACCAGAAAGATGTCTGGTTCTTTCTCTCCTCCTATCTTTCACATGAATAAATAAAATAAATTAAAAAAAAAAGAAGTAGAAAGGGCATTTCAGTAAGAGTAACACATACAGATCTTGCCACCCCAAAACTGTACTTATCTCACAGAATTCATGATTACCTGGGATTGTATTGTTTATTCATTTAGCTATCTCTTGTACTGGAATGTTCCTTCCATGACGGTGGAGGCCTGTCCCTTTCTGCTGTCACACTTTTGGGAATACAGTGGGCACTCAAGTATTTATTGAATGGATGAATGACTACTAAGATGAATTAAAGTTAAAAGCAGCTTTTTATTGGTAGTACATCTAAGTTACAGTGAAAATTACTTACCAATGTACCAGAGGGGCCAGTATGTCACATTGTAATATGAACTAATCAGTTTTCCAGTCCTAAAAAAAAAAAAAAAAACCCAAAAACCAGAAAGTTATTTTATTTCACACACACACACACACACACACACACACACACACATACACACACACACACACACACACACACACACATCCTGTGGAGTCAACCACTGACTTCTTAAATGTTCAGGTCTTTTTTTGGGGGGAATAAGGGGTGGGATGAGGGTGAGGGAGGTGCAATAACTTAACTTACATTTCAGTATATATCATTCCAGCCATGGATACATTCAAGAGTCCCCAGGCTAAAACCACTTTCCTAGCTTCAGTTTCTTTTCTCATCTTGATGGTCCTGTCAATAAGGGAAGCACTAGGGCTCGACTCCCCTTGCATCTATTAAAGAAACAAAAACACACAAGCAATTAAAAGAACTTATTTAAGCCCTCAAAAACGGTGTCCTTTAAATGAACTGTACATCTACACCGCATCTTCCAAACTTCTTGCCAAAATGCTTTACATTTTCTATCCGTGACTGAAAAGGGATCCTCCCATTGTAAGTTCATGGACATGGCATAACTAAGAACTGGCAGGCCATTTTCAGAGAACGATGTCATCTTTTCAATACGAGTACGTTGCTTTATAGTTTAAGTGTTGGTGACCATGTCTGTAATTATGTCACATTCTGTTTCATGAACTATGTCTCAAGAACTCAAGGGGGATGGCTCAGAGTTTAAAACCACCAAATACCAAGTTTTGGGAGAAACTAATTCCATGCCCTAAAAACTCTCCTATATCCACATGCGGAGCCAAAATGACCGCTGCAGACAGTTTTGTGCACAGATGAAGTGTAAGGATTTAAGATTTAGAGGTGAAGAACCACGGTGTGAAGGGGAGTTAAGAGAGTGTGGGGAAGGTGTAGCTTTTGGTCCACACTGGAGAAGGGATGTCCACTGTTTGGTTCTGCCTCGTCTCTCGCAGACTTGTTGCAGGAACCTGGGAGTCTGAGCCCCAGACAGATACACAGAGCAGCGCCCTTCCCGCCACCCAGCCCCCGCCTCACCACTCCCCCAAGCCGGGGGCTTCCCTTCCTGCCTGGCCCAGCACAAACTTTATCAAATCCTGTTGCTTCTTTCCTCCCTTCCACTATGTAGTGGGACAACTGGCTAAACATATCCCTTTGGCAGAGCCCTCTGCAAACCCGAGAGCAAGGAGCTCCCACAGCCCGCGTGGACTCCAGGAAGCACAAAAATGACCCCGAAAACGCACCATGTTCTTCGACCGGAAGCCGCGGGCTCGCGCCACTATCTACAGCGCATGCGCGGAGCCCAGCACTAAGGTGAAGACGCCCGAGCCCGGCGGAGGTTGCAGTTACCGGAAGAACGAGATGAACTTTTCTCGCGAGAAGAGGAGTTGGACGGGGGCGGGGAAGAAGAGGAATTGGAAGCGTTACCAAGGCAACAGCTGGGCTTTGTGGCTCGCGCTCTAGGAGCATCAAAATTCAGGCCAGGTTCTAAACCCGCAAATGAAAAGTAGTAATTATAACAAACCGAACCTCTATGCAGTCATATCGTTTTCGCTTCAATTAGTGACATTTATGGACTCCTATTTTGAAGCAGATTTCATTAACCCGGGTGGCTAATTGTAGGATGCAGAGAAATGGGTAATGTGTCCCTACACCCTCAGCCATGACAAAGCATTTTTCACACCACTTTGTTAAACACAACAGTCAAAATGTTCTGACCCACTGTAACATCGGAGCGAAGAGGGTGTAGCAATAACAAGAAAACTCAAAATGTGGCTTTTTGTTGTTGCTAACGTTGCAAGTGGTTTTGAAGGGGGGGGCACTTTCCCTGCATATTCATTATAAGAATTTATCATTTCTAGGGAAAGGTCCACCTGGGAATTCGGTTTGGTTTATTGAACAAATACAAACGCTTATGATGTTCCACTGAGACAAAGTAAGAGGTGGGGCTCAGCTCTGGGCGGGGCAGGTGCACCTGGATGACATGTCGGTGAGGAGAGGCCTGGCGAGCCCAGAGAAGATGGGAAGGGTCCAGTCTTGACTCCTTGTGAGCTTTATGAAGGAAGAGATGCGAATTTAAAGTCCACTTCCAATGCCTAGACTGCTGGGGCTGGGGGCCCATCCTTGGGGATGTAGAGATGTTAGCCCCTAAGAAAAACACCACACTAGGTAATGATTGGCTACTGGATTATTACATCATTTCTGTACCAATGACCCAAAATTTTCCTAAAATTCCCCTAAGTTCCCAGAGAAGGAAATGAGGTCTCCTCATGGTCTTGTTTAGTAATGAGAATCTGCACATGGGGTTATGTCCTTAAAGATCTTTTTTTTTTTTTCAAGTGGAATTTATTAGTTTTTAATTATTTTATTGAGAGAAATGTTGATTTCTAAGACTTTTGTTATGAATGTACAGCCTCATACCTTCCCTAGATGCCAGCAGTTCACACCCTCCACCAGCTTGCTACCCATCTCCAACGTAGCACACGGGTCTACCGCTATAACAACCCCCACCTCCCTATTTTGTAGTTGTTGAATCTGCTGCAATAGATCATAGCCAAATGAAAATTTCACCCATTATCTTCCTTTTCTCTGTTTCTTAAGTCCTACCTATGAATGAGATCATCTGAAAATTGTCTTTCTCTTGGTTTGTTTCATTTAACATGATTCCTTCAAGTTCTATCCAAGTTGTAACAACAGAGATAATGTCAGCATTTCTTACAGCTTGGTATTCCATTGTGTATATATACTACAAGTTTCTTTCTTTCTTTCTTTCTTTCTTTTTTTTTTTTTTTTGCCTCCAGGGTTATTGCTGGGGCTGGGTGCCTGCACTACCAATCCACGGCTCCTGGAGGCCATTTTTTCCCCCTTTTGTTGCCCTTGTTGTTGTAGCCTTGTTGTGGTTATTATTGTTGTTGGATAGGACAGAGAGATATGGAGAGAGGAGAGGAAGACAGAGAAGGGGAGAGAAAAATAGACACCTGCAGACCTGCTTCACCGCCTGTGAAGCGACCCCCCTGCAGGTGGGGAGCCAAGGGCTCGAACCGGATCCTAAGCTGGTCCTTGTGCTTGGCGCCACCTGCGCTTAACCGGCTGCGCTACTGCCCGACCCCCAATACTACAAGTTTCTTAACCTAAAGTGGGATTTATACACACACCATTTAGATTGCCTTAGCAATAATGATGTTTTGTTCTAGTTTCTTTTTATTTAGAGATGAACTTAAGACTTGTTCAAGATGGGGGAGCTGGGCGATAGCTCAGAGGGTTAGGCACACATGACATAAGGATGCCGGTTCGAGCCCCCAACTCCCCAGCCGCAGAGGAGTCTTTTCGCAAGCTGTGAAGCAGGTCTGCAGGTGTCTTATCTTTCTCTCTCTCACTGTCTTCCCCTCTTGTCTCCATTTCTCTCTATCCTATCCAACAACAATAGCTATGACAACAATAACAACTAGAACAAGCACAACAACAAGGGCAACAAAATGGGAAAAATGGCCTCCAGGAGCAGTGGATACCTAGTGCAGGTACCCAGCCCCTGGAGGCAAAAAAAAAAGAAAAGTTCCAGATGTAAGCATTCAATGAATAGTAAAAATTAGAGTGCCAGTTTCTTCCCCACTTAATATTTCTTTCCTAAGAAGGAATTGTATATATGTAGATAGTTGATGTCACAATGGACACACATTTTCTTTATATTATAGTTTATAAACCATCATATATTTATTCCTTAAAGGGAAATCTACCACTGCCCAAATTTGATATACGCTTGGCACTATGTATATTTGTTTGCTAACAGGATACTTTATACCACAGATTGGCTTAAACAACAAAAATGTGTTTTATAGTTTTGGAAGGTGGAAGTTCAAGATCAAGATGCTTCTAGGTTTGTTGCTCTTGAGGCCCATTCGCTTAGCTTGCAGATGATGACCTTCTGTGTCCACAAGTAACCTTGCTTTCTGTGCTCACACATCTCTGGTGTCCCTCCATCTTCTTACTCTTCTTCTTCTTTTTTTTTTCTCCATCTTCTTTTAAAGACATCAATTTTATTTTATTTATTTATATTTTTTAAAAAAACATTTTTTAAATTTTATTTATTGATTCATGAGAAATGATAGAAGAGAGAGAAAGAACTAGACATCACTCTGGCACATGTGCTACAGGGGATTGAACTCAGGACCCCAAGCTTGAGAGTCCAATGCCTTATCCACTGTGCTACCTCCTGGACCACGACATCAATTTTATTGAATTAGATTCTATCCTTATGTACTCACTTATCCTTATATACCTATTTAAAGGCCTTACCCGGAAATAGGATGAAACTGTGTGTTAAGAGTGTCAATATAGGGAGTCGGGCTGTAGTGCAGTGGGTTAAGCGCAGGTGGCGCAAAGCACAAGGACCGGCATAAGGATTCCCGGTTCGAACCCCGGCTCCCCACCTGCAGGGGAGTCGCTTCACAGGCAGTGAAGCAGGTCTGCAGGTGTCTATCTTTCTCTCCTCCTCTCTGTCTTCCCCTCCTCTCTCCATTTCTCTCTGTCCTATCCAACAATAATAACTACAACAATAAAACAACAAGGGCAACAAAAGGGAATAAATAAATAAAGTAAATATTTAAAAAAAAAAAAAGAGTGTCAATATAGACATATTGGAGAGCAATTCAGCCTAACACATTAGAACTGTGCAGATTTATAAGTCATGATACATTGATCCATATAAAAGATGAAAGAAAGCACTCGGGCGGGGAGACAGCATAATGGTTATGCAAACAGACTCTCATGCCTGAGGCTCCTAAGTCCCAGGTTCAATCCCCCCCGCACCACTATAAGCCTGAGCTGAGCCGTGCTCTGGTGTTTCTCTCTCTCTGCATCTCTCTCAAAAAAAAAAAAAAAAAAAAAACCGAAAGAAAGCACTCAATGTACACCTCAGAGCCTTAGATATTAAAGACATGACACTGCGTTATTTCCAAGAATTAGGTGGTGGTCATGGGGGGTAGTAAAGCAGAACAATACTGAGGCATGGGGGAAATCGATGTTTATAGAAGTCACTTAGCCAGTGCTCCTCAAAATCTAGAAATTCAGGAAGGATGTGTCAGTTCTGTCACAGTTATTGAAGTGTATGTCATAATAGGTTGCCAAGGAAGTTGTCATACATGTGTAGTGAAGGACCTCCCTGTCATCTTCCTCCCTTTGAGCATGTTTGATTGTTTTCAAAGCAAGAACCTATCATGGGAGACCTCTTGTCCTTATTTTGGGAGGTGGATCCTCCTCCTATGCCTTTAACTTTTCCTATTCCAAATCAGGACTATGAATGCCAGAAGGATGACTCTTGTGGCACAATAGGGAACTTCCTGCTTTGGTATTTTGTCATTATATTGGTCCTGATGCTCTTATCTCGGGCTACTGTCTGGGTAAGCTGTCCTTTTCCATTTTAAAATAATATTTGTATTAAAAGATTGTCCAGAATGTAAATTTACTTTACTGTGATAAATTTAGTGTTTTAAAAAAATATTTATTTATTTATTTATTTATTTCCCTTTTGTTGTCCTTGGTGTTTTTATTGTTGTAGTTATTATTGTTGTCGTTATTGATGTCATCGTTGTTGGATAGGACAGACAGAAATCAAGAGAGGAGGGGAAGACATAGAGGGGGAGAGAAAGACACCTGCAGACCTATTTCACCGCTTGTGAAGTGACTCCCCTGTAGGTGGGATCCTCACACAGGTCCTTGTGCTTTGTGCCACATGCGCTTAACCCTCTGCACTACTCCTAACTCCCAAATTTAGTATTTTTTAAAAAGTTTGTTTTGTTTAGGGATGTGATTCAGTGATGGAGCATGTGCTTTGCACCTGTGGGGCCCTGGTCATGATCCCTAGCACCACAACAAATAAATTAAAGCTATTTTTATATTTTATAAGCTATCCTTTTCCATTTTAAAATAATACTTGTGTTTTTATTTTATTTTATTTATTTATTCCCTTTTGTTGCCCTTGTTATTTTATTGTTGTAGTTATTATTGTTGTTGTCGTTGTTGGATAGGACAGAGAGAAATGGAGAGAGGAGGGAAAGACAGAGAGGAGGAGAGAAAGATAGACACCTGCAGACCTGTTTCACCGCCTGTGAAGCGACTCCCCTGCAGGTGGGGAGCCGGGGTTCGAACCGGGATCCTTATGCTGGTCCTTGTGCTTTGCGCCACCTGCGCTTAACCTGCTGCGCTACAGCCCGACTCCCAATACTTGTGTTTTAAAAGATTGTCCAGCATGTAAATTTACTTTACTGTGATAAATTTAGTGTTTTTTAATATTCATTTACTTTCCTTTTTGTTGCCCTTGTTTTTTATTGTTGTTGTAGTTATTATTGTTTAATTTTTTTTTTTTTACTTATTCCCTTTTTTGTTGTTGTTGCCCTTGTTTTTATTGTTGTTGTTATTGATGTTGTCGTTGTTGGATAGGACAGAGGGAAATGGAGAGAGGAGGGGAAAACAGAGAGAGGGAGAGAAAGATAGACACCTGCAGACCTGCTTCACCGCCTGTGAAGTGACTCCCCTGCAGGTGGGGAGTCAGGGGCTCGAACAGGCATCTTTTAGGCTGGTCCTTGAGCTTTGTGCCACGTGCGCTTAACCCGCTGCGCTACCGCCTGACTCCCTGTTTTATAGTTTTAAAAACACATTTTATTGGTTTATTGGATAGATTCAGAATTTGAGAGGGGACAGGTATATAGAGAAGGAAACAGAGACATCCGCAGCACTATTTTACTGCTTGTGAAGCTTTCCCTTTGTAGGTGGAAACCAGGGGACTGAACCTGGGGTCTTTGCGCATTGTAACATGTGCACTCTACTGATAGCACCACCACCCATCTCCTTAGTTTTACAGTTTTAAAAATAATCAGTCTCATTCTAGAGACTCTAAATGTATAGAAAAGGGTGGAGAAGAAACTTAGAATTACTATAATCCTGTTTCTTACAAATGAGCACTGTTAACATGGCGTTTGTTCCAGTTTTCTACCTTTCTCTATTCCATTACATCTCTTTATATCTTGCTATTTTTGATATGACATGACTGCCATTATATTGCATATATATTCTTTCTAAAAATATTTTATTTACTGACTTTAATGAGAGAGATACAGAGAGAAAGATACAGAAAGAGTGAGACCAGAGCAATTCTCAGCTCTGGCTTACGGTGGTGCTAGGGATTGAACCTGGGACCTCCGAGCTTCAAGCATTATTATTATTATTATTATTATTATTATTATTATTATTATTATTATTTTTAGGCAGAGCACAGCTCAGCTCTGGCTGATGGTGGTATGGGGGACTGAACCTGGGACTTTGAAGTCTCAGGCAGGAGAATCTCTTTGCATAACCATTAATATGCTTTCTATATTTTCTCTCTCTCTCTCTCTCTCCCTAACACATTTAAAACTTCACATTCTACTGTAATACTTCTCCAAATTTTCTTATCAGCATTCTTACTGATTGTTCAATTTTCTGTCTTGTGGCTGCCCCATAACCAATCTGCAATTTTAAGACATTTAGACTGTTTGCAGTTAATCTATATGCTTTGTAGTGCTGGGATAAACTTCCCTACTGGTAATGACCTTTACATTTCTTTTGTAGCCACACATTCTAGTCAAAGATACAAAAGTAGTCTTTATAGGATATGTGTTGTGGGAGTCAGGTTTTTCTAGAATAAGGGAATAAATACACTCTGCACAGAAGCAGATGCAGAATTAAACTAAACAGAACTAGTTAACCATTTTCCACCACCTACCCATCTTCTTAGGAGTGAAATAGCCCAATTTATCAAGACTCTGATACTCCAAGATATTATGAGTAACTGAACTCTTAGAAAATGCTGACATGAGATCCTTGCTAGCCATTAATACCAGGATGATGATTAATCAAACCACCCATCATTTAGTATTACAGCCAGAGCGCTGGGCTGGCAGTGGTCAGCTAGGCTGAGTGCTATATCAGCTCTAAATGGAGAGGAGGAGGTTTGTTATGTCTATGCCAGCTGGATTCCATTATAATAATCAAAGACTCTTCCCCTCACCACCTCCCCCTGCAAGAAGAAGTTTCATCTAAAGTTTAAATGCTTCTTAAGGTAGATACTTTGCCAAAAGGAGATTTAGCAGAGCGATAGCTTATGTACATGTCTTACACTCTCGAGCTAAGTATATTGAATTTGTCTGACCTGGCAAGAAATGCTACTTTAGAAAATTAACAAAAAAATTGAAATTGATTCTTGGCAATTTTATCATGAAGACCACGAAAGAGGTATAAACCATTCCATGGCTCCTTTGCTTGCATCAGCTTTTGGAAGTCATAGAGCCTGAGCTTCAAGGACCTTAAGAGAGTGTATGGTCCAGTCTCCTGTTTGTGGGCAAGTCAGACATCACTGTTCCTCCTCTTTTAGTGATAAGAAATTGATAAAGACATCAAGCCGCTTTTCCAATGTCACATTAGTACTAAGTGAAGGCGGAAGGAAAGAGACCCAAACTTCCTGCCATCTTATTTGTTTGCTTCAAAGCAGAGTTTGAAATGTTGAATCAAAACTAGTCAGTACTGATCAAAACCTGCACTATCTTAGAGGTTTCTCCTTTCACGTTGTGCCCTCGTGGCAGCTACAATGGGCTGAGTTGCTGTGGCTGAAGGGGCTGAAGGGTCCCAGATTTGAAATCTGAGAACCATATGAGAACTAGTTAAGGAGGATAGAATTTTCCTGTCACTTTGAACTTGATTTTTCTCTGCAAAACTATTTTTGAAAAGCTTTCTTTAAGCCCTTTGTAAAAAAAAAAAAAAAAGAAAAGAAAAAGAAAGAATGGAAAGCCTTATTTACAAATCTTGAAGTAATGGTAAACCATGATGGAAATGTGGTGGTAATTATCCTCAAACTTAAAACACACTGATTGCCATTGGATTTGCCACTTTGTAAGATGTTTATGTATTTGTCTAGTGTCAATTCAGACTGCCAAGACTGGTATCCCCCCCCACCCCCACGGGTTCATCTTTTTTTTTTTTTTTAATTTAGATAGAGAAGCAGAGAGATTGAAAGAGACCACAGCACTGAAGCATCTTTCAATAAGTACTTTGGGGCTGAGCTCAAACCTGGGTCACACACATGGATGAGCAGAGCACTATCCAAGTGAGCTGTTTTGCCTCCCTACTCCTTGCTTTACATATGTGGGAGCTGAGCCCAGGGAGGGGTGTTAAGTGTCTTGGTGACATATCAGTATAGTTGGCTAGCTGCAGAAAGAATAAGATAGATATAACCCAGCTTTCTCCAGGAAGCTATTCTATCTCTCAGGTCAGGTACTGCTGCTGTTTTTACTCACTGAGTCATCTACAGAGGCACTTAATAAAATGCTTCCAGTAAGCACAGCTCATTGGATTTCACTTAGGTAGACGTAAAATCTTTTTTGTGCTTATATTCTGATCTGACATCAAATCAAATATGGATGCTTTCTATGAGATGGTAGACACTTGATAAGTGTCTTCATACATGTTTCTGACTCTATTACAAAGATATGCATTACAGAAAATATAGAAGTTGAAAGAAAGTAGGAATAGTGAAATAAAGCCACTCCATAATACATAGAAAGCTAACTATGTGTGGTCGGGAAGGTGGTGCAACGGATAAAGCACTGGACTTTCAAGTGTGAGGTCCCAAGTTCAATCCCCGGCAGAACATGTACCAGTGTGATGTCTGGTTCTTTCTCTCTTTCTCCTCCTATCTTTCTCATGAGTAAATAAATAAAATGTTAAAAAAAAAAGAAAGTCAACTATTAGTTTTTAGGTTATTAAATTCATATAATAATAATAACTATGCATTTTAAATTTAGAGTATTTAAGACTCATCAAAAATCATTTAAAATTTTTATCTTAAAAAGCAGAGTCCTAAAAAGGATTCTACTCCCAAGATTTTCAGAGAATGCTTTCCATAACCCAGAAACTAACACAACAGTTCATGAAAGGTATTCGCCTACCATTCTGGAGATTAGATATTTAAAGGGAATGGGCTAAGCAGAGTAGACTGAAATTACAAATACCCAAGTATGGCACTTGAAACCTAAAGAAAAATTGATTTTCTGCATCAAATAATTCCCCCCTAATTGTAGACAATTTTAAAAATTAGGGGGAAAAAGATCACTGCTTTACCACTCAAAGCCAGTCAATGCTAATGCCATGTACATTTCTTCAAGTCTTTCTGGCTTTTCATATTTCTAATTTGTAATCACACTGCATATGCAAAATTACATTTTGTTTTTAGCATAATGTCACATATTTACTTCTCATGGTATGACACTATAATAATTTCACAACTATGTTATATCTGATTGCCTGATTGTACCACAATTTACTTAATCACTGGCTACTTTTGAATCATGTCTTTTATATTATCCTAATTAGACTGTGATGAACATTTCTGTGCACAGAGTATTCTGAGATATTTCCTGGTGATGCATTCCCAAAAAGAATTTTTATGTGTCAAAAGTGTTATGAATATTTCTAAAGTTTTGACAACATTCTGAAAGAATTGCTTTTTATTTGTATCTTCTGGAAAAGCCATTTTAATTACCAAAGAGTGGAACATTTATCTGGAAAATAAGACAAATACATTTTTATGAAATGTTGGGACATAAAAATCTTAAAATGAAGCTATTCAAGAAAAAATTCATTTCTTGCACATGTCACACTGACAACCAATATACTACAGTTGCATTTTGGAGGATAGTTTCTGATAATTTTTTTTAATTTTTGAGAGAGAGAGAGAGAGAGAGGGAAAGATCAGAGCACACTACTCAGCTCTGGCTTATAGTGATGCCAGGAAGTGAACCTGGGACCTTAGAGGCTCAGGTTTGAAAATCTTTGCATAACCATTATTCTGTCTCCCCAGCCAGTTTCTGGTACTTTTAGGAGTTTTTAAATCTTAAAAAATTTAAATTTTAAAAGTTAAAGACCTTAAAAATTATTATAATGTGACTTAATAAAATTTTCTCTAAAAAATAATTTAAAACTAATCCTAGTATTACCAAACTTGGTTTAAAAATGATACTTCTTCCCTCGGCTCCCCACCTGCAGGGAAGTCGCTTCACAAGTGGTAAAGCAGGTCTACAGGTGTCTATCTTTCTCTCCCTCTCTCTGTCTTACCCTCTTCTCTCCATTTCTCTCTGTCCTATCTATCCAACAATGAAGACAGACAACAATAATAACTACAACAATAGAACAACAAGGACAACAAAAAGGAAATAAATAAATAAATATTTAAAAAATTATACTTCTAAAAAAAGATACTTCTATATAATGTGAATACAAGAAAACCTTATAACCTATAGTTCTTCATCAGTATTATTTTCTCTAAAGTCTTAGCTTCATTTGCATGGTTCAGAACATTTGGTACATTCTGTTTTCAAAGCCTGGCCTCCTGATAGATATTAAAAATAGGATCACTAGTATAGGAACTGAATGTTTTTATCTTATTTATTTATTTTCCCTTTTGTTGCCCTTGTTTTTTTTTTTACTGTTGTAGTTATTATTGTTGTAGTTACTGATGTTGTCATTGTTGGATAGGACAGAGAGAACTGGAGAGAGGAGGGGAAGACAGAGAGGGGGAGAGAAAGATAGACACCTGCAGACCTGCTTCACCGCTGTGAAGCGACTTCCCTGTAGGTGAAGAGCTGGGGGCTTGAACCGGGATCCTTAGGTGCGTCCTTGCGCTTTGCGCCACATGCGCTTAACCCACTGCGCTACCACCGGATTTCCTGTTTTTATCTTTTGCTGTTGTTTTTTTTCCTTTTTTTTTGTTTTAATAGAAGGCAGAGAGGCAGCGACCACAACACCAAAGCGTCCTTCACTGCAGCAGAAGCTAGGCTTGAACCTGGACTATATACATGTGCAAAGCAGTACACTATCCAAGTGAGCTACTTTGCTGGCCCAAAGCAGAATGAATTGGACTGCATTGAATGTTTAAGTCATTGCCAAAGGCTCTAGGTTAATATTGTTTCTTGAAAAGTGAATATGAGTGAGTAATAACTACCTGAGGTCATTATTACTAATCTGTATTTCTTTTCTTTTCTTTCTTTATTTTATTTTTATTTTTTTTTACTAATCTGTGTTTCTGAAACAGATATCTGAGAAAAAGGATGACGACAGTGGGACAAGCACTTCAGTAAGTAAAGGTGAGAGCCCAGCCATTGTGGCATTGGACCAAGATGAGAGAATAATACAAGGAGTGTGGAAGGCTGAGAATGTTATAGTACTCCCATTAATTATGGTGGCCCATTGGATGAGCTCCTTTCTTTAGAGAGGAGAGCTAAACTGCTTTAGCAGAAACGCTAGAGGCTATTGGTAGGCAGAGCTCAAGTTCTCTTTTCATCTTCATTTTTCTCCCTTCACACATCTTGTCTTTTACACTCCTTCATTGTTTGCATTACTACCAGACTTAGTAATTTTATATTAAATTGTTTTCAGTAACCTATAGCTGGTTACTCATTGGTAAAAAATTATACACACACACACACACACACACACACACAAAAGGAGAGACAACTGGCTCTTCAAAAAATGTGTGTGTGTGTGTGTCCAGGATCTCATAGATGCAAAGCATCCACTCTACTGCTGAGCTACATCCCTGCCACCATCTACATAGCTTCTTTAAAATTTACTTGGGGAGATAGCATAATGGTTGTGCAAAAGACTTTATGCCTAAGCCTGTAAGGTCCCAGGTTCAACTCCCAGCACCAAGAGTGTTTTTGGGTACTATTCACTCAAGTAGTTATGTGTAATCTGTTTTAGAAATATGCCTTCCGTTGCTTTTTTACCCATTTCTTTCAACAAAATGATAGACCAAGCTCTTAGTGTGTTGTATGTTCATTTTCACTCCACCAAAATTCACTTCACTGAATGTGGGGTTGGGTAGAGATGTGGTGTCACACATTATTACTAGTATTTCCATTATGCAGATAGAACAGTCACAAACAGCTTCAAGAGCATGCATTATAATAGGATAATTAAGATGAGATTAGTTTTGGCTATTATGTTCTCTTTGTGCTAAATTGACTTAATGGTAAGTTTGTATAATTGAATTTTTTTTTTACTAATGGTTGTGCTAAACAATCATCTGGCAAAATCACTGAAAATCTAACAATGAGAAAATAAAAGAGAGAATTTAGTAATCAGTGTTTATGAGCTGACTGGTACAAGTCAACTTCAGTACATCATAGTATAAAGAAAAAATCTCTTTAGTCTCCTGCAACCCAAATCACATTCACAAACACACTTGAATTTTTTAAGACTTCAAGATAAAGGAAAAAGAGTCCTTCCCTGGGAAAGTCTTAGGTTCACAGAACTTCAAAAGCAATATGTCAAATATCTCTCTGACCTTCTGGTCTTCAGGAGATTTGGTATAAGTACTGGAAAATGCAGTCAGATACCAATACTTGTGAGAAAAAAAGTGGAGAAAATAGTGACTTGGTTAATTCATAGTCTTCCTTAGATAATATGAAATCGTCTACGGCCATACCACCCTGAACACGCCCCATCTCGTCTGATAATATGAAATCACAGTAATCAAGCATGTGCCTAACTTGTTGGTTTGTTTTATTGGTTATCAGCCAGCAAAGACTCTTCTTGTAAGCGACCAAACAAGTCCAGTGCCTGGAACTTTTTGCAAATCATGAGAAAAGAAAAGCTAGGCCATCTGACTCCTGTCACTGAGTCAGAAGTGGCATTAGTCAGTGCCTATCTTCAGCAGAAACGAGCCCGGCGCCATTTTCAGTTCAACCAGGTGAATCCACCACAACATGACAGCGACACCACTGAGTGTGACAGTGAAGAATCCAACTCAGGAGCCTCCTCGTGGAAGGAGAGTGAAAGTGAACACCTCCCATCACCAGCCAGTATTAAGAGAAAAGCAGCACAGATGCAGAGGAATCTGGGAAATTACCAGGTCAAAGAAAGGCCTTGTCTCCATTGCAAAGCCATGAGAACCAATGAATGGTTGACACGCCATTTCCTTCAAACCACTTCAGCCACAACCCCAATGAAAGGAGGCATTCAGGAGGAACATTCTGCACTTGGTAGCCACACAAAATTCAGCAAATATTGAATTTTATCAAGTCCTTACCTTGTTTGAAGCCAAATGAAAGAGATAAAGAAAACACACACACACACACAAACTCCCTCTCTCTCTGTCTCTCTCTCTATCTGTCTGTCTCTCTCTCTCTCATCAGAACTCCAGGTGAGAAGGCTTCGACAAGAAAGTCTCTCTCCAAACAATCAAAACATACTTGGAACCCAAGAGGTTAAATTTCAGATAATCCTTTGTCCAAAAAACGGACAAGTGAATTTATTTATGTCACCATTGGAATATCAACTATCTGCACCCACTATAATTTCTTAATTCAAAAGAGCACAAGACAGATACTTTATGCTTTGAGTGTATGCATTTTGTTTGTGTCTGTAACACAAATAAAGGCACTCCTTAAATATATACATACGTCTATATATGTATATATATTCATATTTCTGTTCAGAAACCACGGACATTCATATCTTGTGATTATCTGACTGACTGAATTAGGTGAGTGGGATCGTGAAATACAATTGGCTTGTATTCTCTAGGCTCATCTGTTCAGATTCTACCTGAACTGTGTTTTCTAGGGGGTGATGAAGTGGAGAATGAGCTTCAGAACCTGGACTGAGACCTGACTTCTAGAATATTCCAGGGAGGGGTGAGGTAGGGAAGCTGGGCTGTAAATTGCCTATAGTAATGGTCCAGAGGCCATGGCCAGTGGCAAAGAGAAAACTAGTCTGATAGTTGCCTAAAATACTACGGGGTGGGGGTTGACTTTATTCACATCTATCGTAACTGCTCAAATCAATTGAAACTAGCCTCCATTTAAAACACAGCACCTAAGGCAAGGCATTTCTGAGTGAGAAGGGACTTTGGCGAAGCCTTACTCAAATATGGTCAGAAAGAGAGTCTTTGTCACCCAGGCCTAATTGGGGTTGGGTCTTACCATTTGGAGGAGACCTCATGGGGCAGTGGGAATTCAAGTAGTCCTAAGTAGATGACTGGGTAGAATGGAATTCATTCTCCAGATGAAGGGTAGAATCCCATCTGGGACATAAAATAAAGCCAGATCCCAGCAAGTAGGGTTATCCAGGACAAGATAAGCACTAGGAGCCCTGCCACAAATTTAAAAGCAGGGATTAAGTCTTGGGAAAGGTCTTAGACATAGTATACAGTAGAGTCTTTACACTAATACTAAGCACTGAACCTACTGTGGGAACTGGAGTGAGATGGGATAGTTATGACATAGGGCTCCGGCATCACTCTTGATAGTGGCAGGCTCTTTAGTCTGCTTGCAACAAAGTATGTGGCATGATGGTGGAGGGGAGCACTGTGGAACACACATTAGAACTACCCCTGTGGGTTGGCTGTAGCACAGTGGGTTAGGCACACATGGCACAAAATTTGAGGACCCGTGTAAGAATACCGGTTTGAGCCCCCAGCTCCCTACCTGCAGGGGTGGGGGTGGGGTCGCTTCACAAGCGGTGAAGCAGGTCTGCAGGTGTGTATCTTTCTCTTCCCCTCTCTGTCTTCCCCATCTCTCTCCATTTCTCTCTGTCCTATCTGGCAACAACAACATCAATAGCAGTAATAATAATTACAACAATGATAAAAACAAGGGCAACAAAAAAGGAAAATAAATACAAAAAAAAAAAAACAACCCCAAAACTATCCTAATGTGTGGGGTGGTGTTCTTGACTTCACTGGTTGGAGTCTGTCTTACTCAAGTGGCCTCAGGACTGAAATAGGTCTCAGGCTGTGAGTGCAAAGCAGGACAGCTTCAGGACTTAGCTCGACCCTTAGATTTTCTGTGAAGACTTGCTGTACTCCTATACACCCTCTTCCACCCTGTCACCTCTGGCAGCACTCACAGCCCACTCCCTTAGGTGCCAGTATCTTAAAAAGTTCTCTATTGGGGGTGGGGCAGTAGCACAGTGGGTTAAGCACACGTGGCGCAAAGCGCAAGGACCAGAGTAAGGATACGGGTTCGAGCCCCCAGCTCCCCACCTGCAGAGGAGTCGTTTTATAGGCGGTAAAGCAGGTCTGGAGGTGTCTGTCTTTCTCTCCCCCTCTCTGTCTTCCCCTCCTCTCTCTATTTCTCTCTGTCCTATCCAACAATGATGACATCAGTAACAACAACAATAATGACTACAACGATAAAACAAGGGCAACAAAAGGGGGAAAATGGCCTCCTGGAGCAGTGGATTTGTGGTACAGGCACTGAGCCCCAGCAATAACCCTGGAGGCAAAAAAAAGTTCTCTATCTCAGCACCCTTAATATTTTAATGTTGTTGTGGTGGTCTGGTGTCGGGCTGCACCGCGGAGAAGAGAGTGGACGTCCAGAGCAAAGGGGTACACAAATCTTTATTATAGGATGGGGGGGGGTTTGGTTCAGACCACATGGAGCCAGCTGGCAATGGCCGTCCCCACTACCTGACCACGGGGGGAAAGAAGGGGGCGAGATCTGAGAGAGGGGGAGCTGAGAGCCCAGAGAGAGAGAGGGGGGAGGTGAGGGGGCTTTTTATTGAGCGACAACCAGGGGTGACGTGTGGGGCCAGGATTGGTTGAAGGGGGCACTGCTAGGATTTTGCGGGGTGTAGAAAAACCTGGGGGCGGAGACTGCATCAGAATAATTCCTCAGCAACATCTCCTCCTATCCCTTTATATCTAAATGGACACAGTAAAGAAAAATGGAATGGAGCAGGCTTAAATGTTTTTAAGGAATGCCGTGCTCAGGTGGTAAGATGTAGGACTTTCTGTGGAGGAGGGAAGGCTTAAATGGCTGCCAACCTTGTGAGATTTATGCGTCCTCCTGTGCTCAACCCCTCTTTAGAGAGAGAGACTTACCTGGAGAGACTCATCTCATAGGTAAGCGCAGCTTGCTCAACCATCTCTTCACAATATCTCTACATCTTTTCTATCTTACTATCTAGTAATAGCATAAGATGTTCAAAGTCTGTAAAAGACTATCATGGAGCAGAAACCTTTTGGGCATAAACCTAAATGATATAACAAAACAGGAAGGGACAAGTAGGGGAGTAGTAAAAGCCCGGCTAGCTCAGTCAGTAGAGCATGAGACTCTTAATCTCAGGGTCATGGGTTTGTGCCCCACGTTGGGCACCAGATGTTGTTGCGGCAGTCTGGTGTCGGGCGGCACTGCGGAGAAGAGAGTGGACGTCCAGAGCAAAGGGGTACACAAATCTTTATTATAGGATGGGGGGGGGTTGTTCAGACCACATGGAGCCAGCCGGCAATGGCTGTCCCCACTACCTGACCACAGGGGGAGAGAAGGGAGCGAGATCTGAGAGAGGGGGAGCTGAGAGCCCAGAGAGGGGGGGGTGAGGGGGCTTTTTATTGAGCGACAACCAGGGGTGACGTGTGGGGCCAGGATTGGTTGAAGGGGGCACTGTTAGGATTTTGCGGGGTGTAGAAAAACCTGGGGGCGGAGACTGCATCAGAATAATTCCTCAGCAATATTTTAATGAATGCATTTGTTTGCAGGTCTATCTATCCACCCTCAAAGGTAGGATTCATCATCTGTCTTTGTATCTCTATGATCCAGCACAGTACCAGACAGCACAACAGATAAATGATGCATTGGAATCAATATACAACGAGATTCATGAATACAAAAGAGGAGCTGGGGAGAGCAGAGGCAGATAAAGCAACCCAGAGACTAATATCTAAAACTGAGTCACTGTTTCTTATTCTTCTAGCTTGATCTGACTGAGATGCTTAAGTCATCTAAATAGCACCCAAACACCAGTGTCTGCCCCCCCCAAGAAAAAAAAAAGAACCACAAAAAGCAAACAAAAACCTTAAGATAATAGTAAGTTGCAGAGACAGGATTTAGATTCAAGTCATTTGGCTCCAGAATTTGGTCTCTTTTAATTACTACTGTCTTAGTTTCTTTGATCTTGGATTCTCTGCAGATGGGAGATTCTCATTTCTTTTTTTTTTTAATTTACTTTTATCTTTATTTATTGGATAGAGACATCCAGAAATGGAGAGGGAAGGAGGTAATAGGGAAGGGAGAGAGACAGAGAGACACCTGCAACACTGCTTTACCACTTGCAAGGCTTTCCCCTTGCAGGAGGGGACCAGGGGCTCAAACCTGGATGTTTGAGCGTTGTAGCATGTGTGCTCCAGATGTGCCATTACCCAGCCTCAGATTCTAGTTTCAAGGTAAGCTAGGCATAGTAAAAATGATGTTCAAGCAGAAATGGTCTCACTAGGAAAAGTAGACTGAAGGCTGTTTTCCAGAAAACAGAAGACCCATTCATGCTCTAAATGCCTTGCTTATGGATCTAGATTATAGACCAGTGATGCTATTATTTGAGGAGTCATAATGAAAACTGCTGGTTTTCATGGTCTTATCTGTGGGGCTAGAGGAGATCATAGTTGGGATGGCAAATGACTGCTTGTAGGAAGAGTCAAAGTTAAGTTGGGCCCCTGGAGCTGTAGTATATTGGGAGGGTATCTAAAACCAAGGAGAGAACCAAGGGGTAGACAGCACAGTAGGGCGTGGAGCAAAAGTATGACCAGTCACCTTGGTACTAGATTACTGAATGAATAGCAGAATGGGTGAGGTGGGAAACAGTTCATGTGACTAGAACTACCAGTGCTAGTTATTTGAGAAGTTTTTTAATTCAGATTCAGTTGTGGGTAAGTTCTTTTTTTTCAGTCTTTTCTGGCTAAGAAGTGACTTTGAGCAATTTTTCATGTCTGTTGACCTTTCACATGTATTCTTTGGTGAAGTCTCTGTACATATTCTCTCCCCATTTTTGAATTTTTTTTTTTTTTGCTGAGTTTGGTGAGCTCTTTATAATTTTGATTGTTAGTCTTTTATGTCTGATGTATGACATGAGCTTGAAGGAATTGTGTTAAGTGAGTTAAGCCAAAAAGAAGATGAATACTGAACGATCTTACTCATAGGCAAAACCCAAGGAAGGCCAGAAAGGGAATAGACAAGGTAAAACTTTGATTAGGTTTGGTGCATTACACCAAAGCAAAGGATGCTGAGGGGGGAAGGATGGGAGGGGTTTGCAGTGTCCTGGTGCATAGTAGTGGAGGGGAGCCAAATTGACTGTGATAGTGTTTTTGCAGACACCTATTATGGGAGAGATGTGAAATTCTATCCATTTGTCAACAACTGTATAGTAAACTATTAACTGCCCCCCCCCAATAAAATGAAAAGAAAGAAGAAAGGAAGGAAAAATGGGAGGACAGAAGGACAGAAGGAAAGGAAAGAAGGAAAGAAAAAGAAAGCTCATGGCAGCTTCATATGCTTTCTTTACTGCTCCTCTTTCTTTCATGAAGGGATACTATCTCCCAACTGTGTCTAGAGTTCTGTTTGAAAACGGCAATCCCTTAATAGATTGTGAGATCAATTTAGTGTGCTGTGACTTGCTGTTGTTAAAGAAATAACTAGAGAGCACAGCATTGGGACAAATGTTGCTTTTGTCTCAGTGCATGTGCGCTGAACTGCAGTGCAAAATGGGTTTCTTCTTAGGGTGAGACTAAAAGAGAAAGGGAGAAAGAAGAGAAAGAAAGTTAAAAAAGAAAGAAAGGAAGAAAAAGAAGAGGTCTTGCTCTCGAGTTTTTCTTTGGAGATCTTTCTGTATCAGCTAGCCGTCCCACTCTGCTCGTGAAGGCAGTTGTCATTCCCTGAATTCCTGATCCTCGCCTGGCTGGTAATTAGCAAATCTTCACTCATACTATAGGATGGACCAACTGTTTAGATGAGTGAAAAGCCTGAATTACATTATACTCCTTTAAAAGAACTCCAGGTTGATTATTTCCAAATTGAGTCAATGGAAGCAAGCTAACCAACAGTTGCCCCAGTACACCGGGGTGGGTTTTTGCGTTGGTGAATAGACAAGAGTAATTTGTAATTGACATTTCAAAGAAACCTTCGAAACAGGCCAGCCTTTGTTTAAATCATAATTACCCTGTTTGTATGTAAAAGGATACTTCTAAAGCTTTTCAAAACAACTGGTCCTTTTAAGTAGATAATTATTCCCCCTTCCAATCTTGTTTACACTATTCAGAACTCCAGTGAGCTCTCTCTCTCTCTCTCTCTCTCTTCTCTCTCTCTCTCTTTGTGTGTGTGTTCGGAGATAGTACAAAGGTTAACTTCAGCCAGCCCTTCCTCAAATTATCACAAATTCCCAATTAGTGAATTCTAAACAGGGTTTCCCTGTAACAATATACCAAAAGACTTGGATGATGTGTTCTTTATTGCTTTGAATACCGTCTGACAAGTTTCCAAGGACTGGGCCACCTGGATATTCTCTATCTGTCAGGAACATGTGGTCAGAGAGGTGCATGGTAGGATAAGGGGAATACAAATCAGGCAGTGATTCACTCAGAGACCAAAGAGAGAAAATGCTTAAACAAAACAAAGCAAAACCAACTAACTAAACTAAATAACCCATTATCTATTGCAAAGCAACAGAACATAAAACTATTGGCATTTTTTGTTGGAAAGAAGAGCTGGGTATCACATAGAAATTAATAGCACTACAGATGAAAATAGGCCGCTCTTTTAGATTATAAGTTCTTAGAGTAGCCTAAACAGTTGGTAGAGGAAAAATGCATTATGAAAAAAAGTATACATTCTTTTTTCTTTTTCTTTTTTTTTAAGTGCTTCTTTCTCATGATTTTCCACTCAGCACACAAAGGAAATTAATGCGCAAAACAAAACAATTTATTTCTTTTTGAAACAAAGATTTCTAGAATCCTGGGTAATGCCCCCCCCCCCTTTCTTTTCTTTCCAGACCTTATCTTTTGTCTTCTGAGTTTGGCCTCTTTCACAGATGCTTCCTTGAGCTGCCTTATTTCCAGGGCCTGTTGCCCATAAAGGTCTTTGTTGATTGGGGCCCACTGTCACCAAGAAGTTTCATGTGTTCAAAATCTTGATTTAGCAGTGAGAACATCAGGCAGGGAGCCAACTCTGTTACTAATTAGTATAAATCAAAAGGGTGGGGGGTGAGGTGGGGGAGATAAAAACCAGGTCCCCTTGGAAGGGTCTGTGGCCCCGGGTAAGATTGACTAAAATTGACTGGCAGGTCAGAGAGTTGAGAAAGAAACAAAAGGGCTTAAAGAAATGCCACTTGGGACCTTGGTTTTTTTCTCTTTTTCTTTCTCTTTCTTTTCTCTGATTGTACCCCTTCAGATGCAGAAAGAGTATACATGGACAGGTCTCTGTATTGTTCCATTGTTTCCCTTCCCAAACAGGATTTAGAGCTAGGCCCCAATTGTCTGCCCTTAACCACTGTGGTGTCCTGTCATCGCTGGTGAGTGAGTAGTTGATACAAAGGTCTTTGAGCTAATTCTGGAAAGGAGGGACTGGCATTCTGAGAAAAGTTTCTTCAGTCTTAAGGAAGATCCCACACAAGCAAGAATTAGTCCCTGTCTGGTGGGTTATGTGGACTCTGCACATGATGACTATGTAGAGGAACTAAATCTGCCATCCCTATGTATGTCTGCAGCAAAAGGTTAATTTCATAGAAGATATTGTGAATGTAGAGTGGAGGTGAGCTTTGAGATAAAGCATGGAGCAGGCAGAACTTGAGTCCACATGCCTTAGTTTCACTGTGTCCTCTTTGGGGTGGGTCACCTTTCATTGTCCCAAAGTCCTTGGTGTCAGCTCAGTTATATGAAAGATCTGACTGAGACCATGTAATGAATTACTTAGACTTTCTGGGTTGTGCTCACATGTACAGGAGATAGTCAGGTTACTAATTCCTTTTTTTTTTTTTTTTAAAGTAGATTTAAAAAATATTTTATTTACTTATGAGAAAGAAAGGAGGAGAGAAAGAACCAGACATTAGTCTGGTACATGTGCTGCTGGGGATTGCACTTGGCACCTCATGCTTGAAAGTCCAATGCTTTATCCATTGTACCACCTCCCAGACCACTAAGTAGTTTTTTTATTAAGATATTTTGTTTATTTTATTAAGTTTTTTAAAAATTTATTTATTTATTGGGGAATTAATGTTTTATATTCAACAGTAAATACAATAGTTTGTACATGCATAACATTCCCCAGTTTCCCATTTAACAATACAACCCCCACTATGTCATTTATCATCCTTCACGGACCTGTATTCTCTCTACCCACCCACCCCAGAGTCTTTTACTTTGGTGCGATATGCCAGTTAATTTTTTCTCTTTTTCTACCAGAGCATTGCTCAGCTCTGGTTTATGGTGGTGCAGGGAATTAAACCTGGGACTTTGGAGCCTCAGGCATGAGAGTGTTTGCATAACCATTATTTTATCTACCCCTATCCAATCAATTGCTTCTGTATTTTTTCTCTTTATCACGCTGCCTCATGCTTATTTAATTCTTTTGTACAGTCTCTATAGAACTCAGAGGTGTATGGGGTTTCTTACACATTTACACAGTGACAGTTTCCTGGGTCCATCAAGGGTGCTACACTGAATGTGTCAAACTGAAAATATGGAGAAGTCTAGGTCCTGAACTGCTAAATTAACACATTCTGGGACCATCATACTTTTGGACTTCCTGTGAGGCAATGAAAATTCTCTTTATTGGGCATTTTAAGGTAGCTTTTCTATTATTTGCAGAAAGTACAATGCCTGAGTCATCTTTTTCTACATTTTCTAAAGAAGCTCTTCTTTTGCCTAAAAGATGCTCTAGAATGCTTCCAGTCTTAACTAAAAACTGAATTAAATGTACACACTCCTTTGATGGGTTCTGTAGCTTCTTCTTTGTTTTGATGGTGAATAGCTGTTAATAGCTGAGAAAAGATTTTTGTAGGTGTCATGGACTTTTTGGGATTGACTGCCTCATCCTTTTTCTTATCTAAAGGCCTCTTACTCTGCTGAATATTAGTACATGTGATCCCCCTAATACTACCCCACCCCAACTTTATTTCATCTAGGTATTGATCTCAGGACTTCTCTTTCAGCAGGAGTGCCTAAGAATTTGGAATTGGTACCAGGCAAGAGATTAGTCTATCAGAGTTTCAGGGTCCACATTCTCCTCCCTTGTAGATTGGGAAACAAGACAAAACCAGTTGCAACCGTAGGAATGCCAAGAAACATAGAAGTGCAGGAGGGTGTGATGGAAAATTCCAGTGGTTTTCATGTCTTGTTCCAGTTCATTCCCAAAGCCCTAGGAGTCATGACACTTCATGAACAGATCCTAGTAATAAACCCCTTGCTTTTGCTCATGTTTGCTGACATGGAAACCTAAGGAATTCCTTGAAGCAGTGGTGTGCTGGCCAGTGTTTAATAGTCAACTCTCATTGTGAAGTCATGGTTTCATAGCTCTCGATGATTTCCCTGATGTAAATACACCCAAGGTTGTATTATTTCAAGGGACTGAAGTGATACTGTATGTAGAGCTGGGAAGAGAGGAACATATGAGCTGTGGCAGTTAGGACCAAGACAACTCCAGCAAACAACCGTTCAAAACACCCAACAGATAGACTTCTCAGAAAATTCACAAGTTCTATGAGAAGTTCCGAGATTACAGACCCGTAACTGCTAGCTCAAACATTCTAGTAGCAAAATCATTCCATCAGCTTCCAGAATGCAGGGTCTTGGGCTCAGGGAGTAGGAAGGACACAAGGTGAAGTTTTTCAGTCATATTGTGAAAAACAAAACCCTACATTTCTTTAGGTCTAATAATGCTCTTGTGTATGATGGTAGCCCCTACTTTCTTAGACTTTGCATTTTGCTGATTTGCTTTTTATGAACGATTTGCACTAGGACAGAAGCTCCTTGAATAATGCTGTTTTGCTCAACAGTGTTCTGTTATTATGGAGGTGAGAAGAAAACAAAAATCCATTCTTAGTTGGAGCCACTGTCTGTGTGGAGTCCAACCATCTACAATCCAGAACTGCAGTAAGTGCATTGGAAGATGAGTTAACTATTGATTGAATGAATGAATACAAATGATTGCTTCATCTTAGACATATTTGGGGCCTTTATTTAGATGTTTGGTGATCTTTAACTCTTATTTATTTATTCACTTTTGTTGCCTTTGTTGTTTTATTGTCATAGTTATTATTGATGTCGTCGTTGTTGGATAGGATAGAGAGAAATGGAGAGAGGAAGAGAAGACAGAGAAGGGGAGAGAAAGACAGACACCTGCAGACCTGCTTCACCGCTTGTGAAGCGGACTCCTCTGCAGGTGGGGAACCGGGGGCTCAAACTGGGTCCTTGTGTTTTGTGCCACTTGCGCTTAGCCTGCTGTGCTACTGCCTGACCCCCTCTTTAACTCATTTAAATGAGCCAGTCGTGATAAAGTTGGCTTTGCTATAGGGCATTTAGCTTAAAGAAGTCGTTTCTAAGAACCTAACCATGACTTTAAGTGAAGACTCAAGGCACCCTTTTTTAACTAGCTGAAAGCTAGTTAAATCTACCTGTGTGACAAAGGACCCACAGTGAAAACAGCATCTAGTGTTTGTTTTGCACTATCCATTCTAGAAGCCCTTCCACCCTGAGCAGTGAGAGAGGTTCCACCAAACTCCTACCCTGGGAACCACTATAGGCTAGATATTTAATCTAGCATTCCTGCATTTATTCTATGTGAATCTTATTTGTGCATTACTTCTAACTTGGTAGATTATTTTTTGGGTTTAGGACTCCTCAAAACCATTTCCTTGTTTGGTAATTGCTTCTTACCTTAATGCTGTTTTTCTTTCTCTGCTCTGCTTTCTCAGGGGTGTAGGCTGCGGGACCTGAGTTTAATTTAGGAGGATGTTATGGGGTTTAGACCCAGGAAGGAGGAAGAGGCTAGGAGTATAGCTGGGGAAATGTGGAAGAAGGTAACCTGGGTGGGGGCAGAAACCAGGCCTTGACAAAAGGAAGAGTATCAGTTTTTCTTGGATGAGGAAGGGAATTTTGGAAATGAGATGCCAAAGCTACTTGGAATCCCAGGTCATCATACCAACAAGTACTAAGTTAAGTCGCTTGGCCACTTCAAATAAAATCTCCAGACCTTCTTTGCTTCTGTCTGAAGTTTCTTTAAAGGGGAAAAAAGTCCTTTATTACACAATTACAGATAAGATAAGAAGACATAAAATGCCTCCACAGGGGTGGAGTAATACTTGTAATTGATAATGAGGCCAAATAATCTGCCGGAATAAGTCTGGCGTCAGATCCTATTCTCCTTTGATGAAAGGAAGTTGGGAGGATTGGAGAAAGATGGTATCAGCACTTTAAGGAGCCCCTTTTAGCCCTTTCCCACATTTGATTCGTCTGTCTGAAGCACCAGTCACCAAATCTTCAAAAGTTGAAATCTTCACTTTTGAAACCTCTGCTATTTTAAGACCCATCTCAAAGATCACCCTTTTCTACCATTTTCTGTGGCTCTCCCAAGAAAGCTGGCACCCACATTTGAGACCCCTGCTGTAACCCCTATCACAACTATTGTGAAAAACAGCAGTGCCTCCTCTTACACGTTTGATGCTCACATAATGGGATTTTTTCCCCCCTCATCATGAATTGACACTCTTAAATTCTCATGCCGGGATTTTTTTTTGAGCTCATGAATGGACAGTTTCAACTGACTGCATTGTTTAATTTAAATGACATCAGTTTCTGTGTGCATCCCCGTGTGTAGATCTATTTGAATATTTAGTCCTTGACATTTCTTCATTGAAAAATGATTGCGTTGATGTTAGTGATAAGAAGAGTAGATTTTTTTTTTTTATAAGTTTAGTTCCGTTCGGACAAGGCTGGAAATCATTAAGTGTGTTGGGAGGGGTACATTTTAGCATCAATCACATAATTGGACTTAAGCCTGTTAGCCCTGTTCATTTGTGGAGGAAAAGATCAAAATTCAAGGGCACATGTGAAATACCGACAAATATATTCCTGAAGTATAAATCTGGAAGGTGACGTGAACTAATTCCTCATGCAAAGATTAAATCCAGATGGAACAAAATTAAAAGATAAAACAAGGAAGCCATAAAAGAAAAGAGAGAGAGAGAGAGAGAGAGAGAGAGAGAGAGAGGAGCATTAGTAAAAAATTTCCTGATCTCCAACTAGGAAAGACTTTTCCCAAGCATAATGTAAATAAATTCCAGAGCTCTTAAAGGAAAGGATAGATTCTTTGATTGCATCCAAATATTTAAACTTCTGCCATGAGAAAGGGAGGAAAAACAAACAAACAAACAAAAACCTCAGTAAATGAAGTGAAAAGACAAACTGGGAACTTTACTAGAACACAAAATTAGGATCAGCACTAAGATCTTTAACATTGAGTTTTTAAAATAAGGTAAGGTCAAGAAAAGTTAGTAGAAAAATGGTCAGAATATGTAAGTAGAAAATTAATTGAAGAGGAAATCCAAATGATAAAAATATTAAAAAAAGATCCTTGACTTCACAAATAATTAAAGATAAAGGAAGAACAGTGGATTATCTCTTATTATTTTATATTGACATAGGTATGTATAAATGTCAATGCTTAATGATTCTAGTACTGGGAAGCTGTGGGAAGCAGATTATTTGAAAGTGTTGAAATTAATGAACAGAAGCCTCATTTGAATGAGGCAGGGATTAAAAGGACTGTGTGCGCGTGCGCGCGCATGCACACACACACACACACACACACACACACACACACACACACACACACACACACACACACACACACACACACACACACCTAGAATCCAACTGGGAGAGCTATGCCTTGCCCACTGACAGCTTAGTCAAAGAGGACAAGATCCCAGCAAGAGGGAAGTCATTATACTTCCAACTTTCAGCATCTGCCAACGTGCTCTTCATCTGTAATAGCTCCTTGGATATCTATGAAAGAATCTTACTTTCTTGAGGTGTGTGTGTTGTTTGTCATGAAGAGTACACGTAGAGTTAGCATTTTGTAGTTGTTTCCACATAAACCCATTTTGCTGGCAAATGACTGACTGCTTGCTTCTTCGAGGTTCATGAAAGCAATATTGATTTAAGAAAGAAGAGTGACAAGATTTCTTTGGAGGGCAACTAGAAAAAAAACAGAGACTCTGAAACCCAGCAATTCCATTAGTAAAATTTGGTTCAACAGAAATAGCTTTCAAATGTATAAAAATATATATACATACACATACATATTTATTTATTTTAGCATGTTCATTGTATTTTTAGGATGTTGTCTCTAGGTTACCTGGTTCTTAGACTCTATTTGTGTATAAAAACATCATAAATTTCCATAGTATCCTTGTGTAAGGCTAGGCTAAGCTAATGTTATTTGAAACATTTTGCACTGCTTAAGAGAGCACAGAACTCTAAGGTGACTTAAAGGTTTGTTTTTAAAATTATTTATTTCTTTATTTTTAGGTTTTATTCATTTATTCCCTTTTGTTGCCCTTGTTGTTTTATTGTTGTAGTTATTATTGTTGTTATTGATGTCATTATTGTTGGATAGGACAGAAAGAAATGGAGAGAGGAGGGGGAGACAGAGAAGGGGAGAGAAAGGCAGACACCAGCAGACTTGCTTCACCACCTGTGAAGTGAACCCCCTGCAGGTGGGGAGCTGAGGGCTCAAACTGGGATACTTACACCAGTCCTTGTGCTTTGCATCACCTGTGCTTAACCTGCTGTGCTACCTCCCGATTCCCTAAAATTATTTATTTTAATAAACAAGAGAGATACAGAGCTAATGGTGGTGCTGCAGATTGAACCTGGGATCTTAGAGCCTAAGGCATGAAAGTCTTTTGCAGAACCATTAAGGTGTCTCCCCTGCTTACATATGAGAGTTTCATATCACACACACACATACACACACACACTAACACACACACGGAGGGAGAGGGAGAAGGAGAGGGAGAGAGAGAAATAGAGATAGATAGATAGATAGATAGATAGATAGATAGATAGAGAGAGAAAGTGTAAGAAGCCAGAACACCACTCCAGTACACGTAATGCTGGGGGGAGTAACCAGGGGCATCAAGCCTGTAAGCCCAACACTCTACCAGTTGAACTATTTCCTCAGCTGCTATTTTTTTTTTTTTTAATGGGGCAGGTGGGGGATAGATATCGGAGCAGCACTCAGCTCTGGTATACAGTGGTGCTGGGGACTGAACCTAGGACAATTGGGGTTTCAAGTATGAGAGTCTGGCATGCTTATATCAAGTATCTCCTCATCCCAGAATCTACTTTTAAAAGATGATATTTTTATTGTGTTGTTTCTGATTAGAATTACCCATAAGGAACTCAGATAACACAGGTTAACAATCCTGAATACAAAGACAATCCCACTCCCCTATGTCCCCCAAACTGATCACTGCCAACAGTTCAATCCATATCACCAAATCAGTTCTGTGCATGAGAAAGCATGCTTGTTTTCCAAACCTAGAAACCGAACACATTCGGATACATACATTGAGATGTGTTTCTCCTTGTTCCAACTCTCATTTTCTCGTTGTCTGAAACTTAGATGCTAAATGCCTGTGGGGCTCTGAACATTCTTCACTATTTGAATTCACTACACAAACTGCTTTTATGTGTGGGACACTGGGGTCTTGCACTTGAATGATTTTACTGATCTGGGGAGATGTTTTTTCATTCTTTTAATTTCAGGTGGGGCTGGGGGAAGGAAGACACCACAGTACTGGACCTTCTCCCTCTCCCTGAAGGAATTCTTCCATGTGGTGTTAGGGTTCAGATTCAGTCATGTGTTCAGCATGGTACTGTGGGACTATTTGAAAGCTTGGTAGAGCTTAGGGAAAACTCCCCCCATCCTTGGATGGAGGTCTGGAAAAGAAACCCCCTTGTTAGCCTCTCTCATAGGAATGAGCAAAGGGGAAAACGTCTCCCAGACTCAGTTTCCCCTTGTAAGACTCTCAAACCCATAGAAATCCCAGTTTTTCCCTGCTAGCAGCAGGCCACATGGCTGCTTGCTTTAAGGTTCATTTACTCAAAGTTCACCTCATCTTCATTCACAAAGGAGAAACACACTGCATCTTACACCCCAACACTAGACAGTGAAGCCTCAGAACACTATTTCCTTATGTTCTTTGATATCTATGATTTACATCAAGCTTTGTTTATCTTCTCTCTATCTCACCCTACTGGTTTAACCCCTTTGCTTCTCTCAAATGCCTTTAGATAATTAACCTGTTTGCATCATGGAGAATAATTGTCTTGACCTTTATGTATCGCATCAATTCTTGTCATACCAGCCCCCTACCATAGGGGCAAGCTGACCTTTAAGAAACCTGTAATTTCTGAATTATTTGAAAAATGTTCTTTGTTTGAATCCCTATATAAACCCAAGCCCACTCCCAAGTAAATGAGAGTGTTCGTACTGAATCCTCCTTGGTGTCTCTTGTCTATATCACTGAGCCCTCGAGCTAGCGAGGAGGAACTGGTAAGCTTACCTTCCTGGCTGAGAGTCACCCTGCGTGAGCTCCAGCATGGTACAGACTAGGTGAACTAACCTCCAGTCCCTCTCTACCCATACTTTCACACGCACTGTCTGAATTTAGGGGAAAATAGGAAAATAGATTTGGGTAGTCAGGAATCATTTCACAAATGCTTCTCTTGCTCTTACAAGAGTTGACATGTATCACTATTACACTCAATTCTGCAACAGGCTCTTTACATTTTTTGCTTGTAAAAATATGTTTGCATATTAGTTCTAAAGATCTATGCCACTTCCTTTCAGTGGCTGTGTGGTACTATATTATACATATGCAGCAAATTTTATTGACCAAATTATCCATTTCTTATTGACAAACATTTATTAGGACACATATATATCCTACAACATGTCTCCAAATAATATTATTTAGGTTAAGTAGTCAGTTGGATAGTATGTGCCTATGGTCAGTCTAATATTTTGTAAAATAAGAAGTTAAATTCGTTAATATAGACAAATTTTGGATGGGATGAATACCAACTGGCATGAGTCATCAAAACTACAAAATGAGGAGTCAGGTGGTAGTGCAGCAGATTAAGCATACGCGGTGCAAAGCGCAAGGACCAGCATAAGGATCCCGGTTCGAGCCCCTGGCTCCCCATCTGCAGGGGAGTCACTTCACAGGCAGTGAAGCAGGTCTGCAGATGTCTATCTTTCTCTCCCCCTCTCTGTCTTCCCCTTTTCTCTCCATTTCTCTCTATCCTATCCAACAGTGAACAACGTCAGTAACAACAACAATAAAACAACAGGGCAACAAAAAGGGAATAAATAAACTAAAAAAAGAAACCTACAAAGGGGGACGGGGTGAGGTGACAAGATGAGAGGTAATCACTTTTTTTGTGCTATATATATGTGTGTATATATATATATATTTATGAACCATATAAAGTTTTTTTTACTAAGAGAATAGTATTTTTGAAATATAAAAAAACTTGGACAAACGTAGTCCATGAATGTTCCTTGGGATATGCTTTGTGATAGTGAAAAACTGGACGCTGTAATTAAGAGACTGGTTAAATAAATTATGGTATATCTTATACACTAGAGTACCATCAGCTCAGCAGGCAGTGGTATGAACTACAATACAGCATGAGCTCACACTTAGAAAAGCAATCAACAAAAATGTTATGTTTTATTTTTATATGACATTATGGTTTTTACATAGTGCAAAGTACTGATTATCTCTAGGGAACCTTAACTTTCTAAGTTATTTCTGGAATGTTTCAATTCTTAGTACACAGCATGAACTGGCTTTACAACTGGGATAAAAGACTATTATTGAGTGCAGGTTAAAATGAGTGATTTTGTTTGGGAGCTACTCTCTGCCCTAATCCAGCTTTCTAGTCCTATTCTCAACTCTGACACCATCTTCACAGACAATATTTTTAGTCTACCTGCATGTCAGCTATCAAGCTCAAGTAAAAAAGTCATGGACCAAGAAGGATGACAGAGGACCTAAAGGGGGTTGTATTGTTATATGGATAACTGAGAAATGTTATGCGTGTACAAACTATTGTATTTACTGTCAAATGTAAAACATGAATTCCCCAATAGAGAAATTAAAAAAAAAAAAAAGTCATGGACCCCTTGGAACATACCTAAAATATACTTCCTAGTTTCTTTCCACCCTAAGATCCCTACTTTGGAGTATTTCATCAAAGTAAGAAACTCTCGGTGGTGGGGAGAGTGTAGATTTTTCACTATACTGGTGTGTGGATGGGGACACAGACCTTTGGTGGTGGGAGTGGTGCCAATATACACTCCTACTAACTTATAATCTTATAAATCACTATTAAAAATCTCTACTCTCATCTTTATTCCTACTTTTGGGTTCCTGTTTATTAAACATTTTTTGTCCTGCTTTATAACTTACTTCCTTTCTAACGCTGAGTTGCAGACGCTACTGTGATTCCATCCTTACTTCCCGGGGCAGACAACCTCACCAATGTGTCCTGGAACCTCACCTCTCCAGAGCCCTACTCCACTAGGGAAAGACAGAAACAGTATGGGGGTATGGGTCAACTGGCCAATGTCTATGTACAGCAGAGAAGCAGTACAGAAGCGAAGACTTCCTACCTTCTGCATCCCATAAAGAATTTTGGTCCATAACCCCAGAGGGGTAGAAATGTTAGGGGAAGATGACCAGAAGGTTCTGAACTCCAGTTCCATTAAGACTCAGAGAGAGAAGAGGAAAAAGGAAGGAATTTGGAAGCAGTAATAGGTATAGGTGTGACTTACAAAGAAAGAGAAAGCAGGATTATAGAAAAAATGGGCGGGGGGCAGTGCACCTGGTTAAGCACACATAGTTCAAAATGCAAGGACCCTTCACAAGGATCTGGGTTCAAGCTCTGGGCTCCCCACCTGAAGTGGGGAATGCCTCACAAGTGGTGAAGCAGGTCTACAGGTGACTTTCTCTCTCCCTCTCTATCTCCTCATTCTCTCTCAATTTTTCTCTGTCCTGTCTAATAAGATGGAAAAAATAGCCACTAGGAGCAGTGGATTCGTAGTGCCAGCACTGAGCCCCAGATAAAAACAAAGACAAATATGTAAAAATATAGATAGTTATGGAAATAATAGTCAACCCATAGCTGTGATCTTGAGAGAACTACTGCACTTTCCAATGGAGGGAATGTGGATACAGAACTCTGGTGGTGGGAAAAGTTTGGAATTATACCCCTTAGCCCATAATTTCATAAGTCAGTATTAAATCACTAATAAAATTTAAAAAATAAATTAAATGAGGGATCTTATGATATGTTTTAGTTTTTTTGGTGAAGTTTGAGGCCTTATGCTCTGAGATGTTCTTTCATCTAGGTAGAAAGACAGAAAACGAGAGAGAGAGAGATAGAGAGAGAGGCCACAGCATCAGAGATTCTATCAATGCCATGACACAACATATGTGGTGCAACAGTTTGAGCCTGGGCCATGTGTGTGGCAAGGCCTGTTCCCTTCCTGGTAAGCTAGTTCTCTGGCCCTATTTCCCAGGTCTTTTGAGAATTTGCTGCCTTACTCTGTTATGTCCTGCTAGCCTATCATTGAACTCCTATGCTTTGAAGTTTTGCATATGCATCTAAGAACCCATAATGTAGTAACCAAGGGTTTGTGCTAACATCATATTCTTTCCTCTCTAGACTAGTGCTGTTCACTAGAAAATTAATACAAACCATATTCTGTATTTTAACGTAGTGTAGAATCTACAATTGAAAAAAGGTAAAAGGAAACAGATGGGAGTTGTGTGGTAGCGCAGCGGGTTAAGCGCAAGTGACGCAAAGTGCAAGGACTGGTGTAAGGATCCCGGTTTGAGCCCCGGGCTCCCCGCCTGCAGGGGAGTCGCTTCACGAGCGGTGAAGCAGGTCTGCAGGTGTCTTTCTTTCCCCCTCTCTGTCTTCTCCTCCTCTTTCCATTTCTCTCTGTCCTATCCAACAACGACTACATCAATAACAACAATAAAACAACAAGGGCAACAAAAGGAAATAAATAAATATTTTTAAAAAGGGGGGGGTCGGGCGGTGGCGCAGTGGGTTAAGCGCATGTGGTGCAGACCGCAGGGACCGGCGCAGGGATCCTGGTTCCAGGCCCCGGCTCCCCATCTGCAGGGGAGTCGCTTCACAGGCGGTGAAGCAGGTCTGCAGGTGTCTATCTTTCTCTCCCCCTCTCTGTCTTCCCCTCCTCTCTCCATTTCTCTCTGTCCTATCCAACAACGAACAGCATCAACAATGGCAATAATAATAACCACAACGAGGCTACAACAACAAGGGCAACAAAAAGGGGGAAAAATGGCCTCCAGGAGCAGTGGATTCATGGTGCAGGCACCGAACCTAGCAATAACCCTGGAGGAAAAAAAAAAAAAGGAAACAGATGTGATTCAATGCAACATGAGATGGTTCCTAACCTAATACATCTGAAATGCTATCAATTTGGCATGTGGAGGATATTAAAAACAACAACAACAAAACCAGGGAGTTCATTAGTAGCGCAGCGGGTTAAGCGAACATGGCACAAAGCACAAGAACCGTCCTAAGGATTCCAGTTTGAGTCCCGGGCTTCCCACCTTCAGGGGAGTCGCTTCACAGGAAGTGAAGCAGGTCTGCAGGTGTCTGTCTTTCTCTCCCCCTCTATGTCTTCCCCTCTCCATTTCTGTCTTATCCAACAACGACATCAATAACAACAACAATAAAATAACAAGGGCAACAAAAAGGGAAAATAAATATATATGTATATATATATATATATATATATATATATATATATATATATATATATATATAACTATTGATGAGATATTTAGCATTCTAATTTCCATAATCTGAAATCTGGTGTGTGCATTACATTTAAAGCATTTTTTTTGTGTGTTTTGATTTATTTATTTATACAAACGTTTACTTCCACAGTGGAAACGAAAAGCCAGGTCAAAACAGATTCTCAGAAGTGTAGCCACTGCCCTCCAATTTTGTTTGCCCACATGCCTTCACTTAAAGCATTTTGATGTTAAGTTTTCAACAATTGAGATATTCTATCAAAACAATAAAGTGCATTCAAAGGAAAAACAAATTTTAAAATGTGAGTTAAAATTCAGGAGATTATAACAAACATTCAGGTTTCCAGCCACAGTAATTATAGTTCAAGTAGTTAATAATCATGTACAGGACGTGTAGGGTCGAGATAGACTTCACCTGGCAGAGCACATACACTTCATCAAGCACAAGGATCTAGGTTCAAACCTCAGGTTGAAACACGAGAGTACCATGTTAAGGGGGAACTTCTCAAACAGAAAGAATGCTGAGGTATTTCTTCTCCTCTCTGTATCTCTTTCCCTCTCTGTCTTTCAACCTTTATCTGAAAAAAACAAAAGTTTTTGTGTGGCTGGTTGCCTCTGTATTGGGCAAAGCAAATGTAGAGCATTTTTTAAAATAATAAATTTATTTTATTTTCCCTTTTGTAGCCCTTGTTTTTCATTGTTGTTGTTGTTATTGATGTCGTCGTTGTTAGATAGGAGAGACAGAAATGGAGAGAGGTGGGGAAGACAGAGAGGAGGAGAGAAAGATGAAGACCTGCTTCACCGCCTGTGAAGTGACTCTCCTGCAGGTGGGGAGCTGGGGGCTTGAACTGGGATGTGTTGTGCCGCGTGTGCTTAACCGGCTGCCCTACCACCCGACTCCCAATGTAGAGCATTTTATCATCAAAAAGGTTTTTTTTTTTTTTTTTTTTTCCCCCTCCAGGGTTATTGCTGGGCTCGGTGCCTGCACCATGAATCCACCGCTCCTGGAGGCCATTTTTCCCCCTTTTTGTTGCCCTAGTTGTTGCAGCCTCGTTGCGGTTATTATTGCCGTTGTTGACGTTGCTTTTGTTGTTGGATAGGACAGAGAGAAATGGAGAGAGGAGGGGAAGACAGAGAGGAGGAGAGAAAGACAGACACCTGCAGACCTGCTTCACCGCCTGTGAAGCGACTCCCCTGCAGGTGGGGAGCCGGGGCCTCGAACCGGGATCCTTACGCCGGTCTCTGCGCTTTGCGCCACGTGCGCTTAACCCACTGCGCCACCGCCGGACTCCCCATCATAAAGGTTTTATTGAAGAGAGTTCCATTCTAAACATCGAACAATTTCCTTTCCTTCTTTCCTTCCTTCCTTTTCTTTTCTTTTTTCTTCTTTTCTTCTCCTCTCTTTATTTCTTTCTAAGATTTAATTATTCTCTGAGAGAGAGAAAGACAGAGAGAGAGAGAGAGAGATCGAAGCACTCCCTGGCTTATGTGGTGCCAGGGATCCAACCCAGGGCTTCATGCATGCAAACCACACACTACACCCTGACCCAACCTCCTCATCTGCCACTGTGAGCACTTGGAGCATAAGACCCATCTCATTATATCTTTATAATCTTATTGTCTAGGAATCCAAAACATGAGGACTGCCCTTGTGGAACTTCAACTGGGATTATCTGAACGGGAAACTGATGCAGAGGAAGACTGAAGAAGACAGATCTTCACTACCTAGTGTTGGTGGCCCAACTGACGCAGGACAAATAGTTATTGTACTTGGGAGGAATCGTGTATAGCATTAGGTAGCGTTCTTGTTTCATTGATCTGCAAGTGGCTGTCCAGTTTTTGTCCATGGAGGTTTTTTTGCAGTTAGTGTTGCAAAAGCCAAATGACTGATGAAGTATACTCTTCACAACTGACTTCATATAAAATGGAACTTGTGAAATGGACTCAGACACCACTGGAAAGGCTTTCTTTGGAAGGAGTGTAAATTGGGACCAATTGGAAGGACAGAGTGGCTGCCCCACAGTTGGAGGCAGGAGGGGGCAGCAGAGAGCCGGCAGGGTGGTGAGCTCTGTGGAGTCTCAAGAATGGGTAGATGGGAAAATGGGGCATCAGGTAAAACCAAGTCAGGAAACCAAGACCAAAGAGAAAGTCAACCCCAATAGCACAACATCAAGAGGGATGGGGGAAGGACCTTCCTTCCTTCCTTCCTTCCTTCCTTCCTTCCTTCCTTCCTTCCTTCCTTCTTTCCTTCCTTCCTTCCTCCTTTCCTTCTTCTCTCTTTTCCCTCCCTCCTTCCCTCTTTCCTGTCCTTCCTCCCTTTTTTATATCTCCTTCCTCCCTCCCTTCCTTCCTCATTTCCATTTTACTTTCCTTCCTCCCTTCCATTCTTCCTTCCTTCCCCCCCTTCCATCCTTCCTTTCACCTTTCTATCCTTCCTTCCTTCCCTTTTTCTCTTCCTTTTATTAAATTATAAACAAAATTGGGTGGGGGAGATAGCATAATGGTTATACAAAAGACAAAACCTGGATGGCCACTTGCCTGATGTTCTGAGACCCCATATTCAGTCCCCTGCACTGCACTAAGCTAGAACTGAGCAGTGCTCTGGAAAAAAAAAATAAACAAGATGAAGACAATTAAATAATAATTTTAAAATAAAGAATATTCAGTATGTGCAAAGACATGGAAAGATTTATTTTGTTTTATTTTTATTGACACCAGGGTTATTGCTGGGGCTCGGTGCTAGCACTACAAATTCATTATTTCCTGTGTTTTTTTTTAGTTTTCTAATTTTTATCAGTTAGGACAGAGAGAAATTGAGAGAGGAAGGGGAGATAGAGAGGATGAGACACCTGCTTCACCGCTCATGAAGTGGACTTCCTAAAGGGGGGGAGTTGGGGGGTCAAGCAAAGGTCTTTGTGTTTGGTGATATGTTTGCTTAGCCAGGTGTGCCACTGCCCAGCCCCCAAGATATAGAGAGATATTTATGAAATATGTTTTTAGGTAATTTACAAAACATGCACTCAAAAATAACTATTATATTAGAGCCAAGATATAAGCATAGTGATTTGAATATACAGATTGCCAAAACTTGTGGTTGACAATAACTTTAATTTTCTTGTTTATGATTTTTTCCAGAGCACTGCTCATTTCTAGCTTATAGTGGCTGTCTAGTTTATTATTATTATATTATTATTATTGTTTTTTTTTAGGACACACCAGTTCTGGCTTATGGTAGTGCACATTTCGTTTGCCTTTCAATGTGATACAGTCCCATTGGCGGTACGAGAATCCGGCATGAAGCCCAGCCAGTCTATCTTGGCGTTACTCTCGATCGCACTCTGTCATTTCACAAACATCTCATAAAAACTGCAGCAAAGGTGGGTGCGAGGAATAACATCATTGCAAGACTGGCCAGCTCCTCACGGGGCGCGAGCGCTTCCACACTACGATCATCATCTCTGGCATTATGCTATTCCACTGCAGAATACTGTGCCCCAGTATGGTTCTGTAGCCCCCATGTCCACTTGGTCGATTCCAAATTATATTCCTCCATGAGGATCATTTCTGGAACCATCCGTTCCACCCCGGTTCCATGGCTGCCAGTTCTTAGCAACATCGCCCCGCCAGATATTCGTCGGGATGCGGCATCATCTAAGTTCATTTCCCAGGTCTATGCTCGACCGGACCTGCCAGTATACGCGGATATCTTCGCCCACCCTGTCCAACGCTTGATGTCTCGTCACCCAATCTGGTCCCCTATGCCTACACTGAACTTCTCTGTTCCAGTCTCTTGGAAACAGAGTTGGCAGTCAGCTGAGGTAAAGAACAAACACCTCATCGCAGACCCCTGCAAGCGTCAACCCGGCTTTGACCTAGCACGTTATGATTGGGCCCTCCTCAATCGCTATCGAACAGGCCATGGCTGGTGCGCCGCTATGTTCCATCGCTGGGGAGCCAGAGACGACCCGAACTGCCCCTGCGGCTACAGACAGACTATGACCCACATAGTCAACGACTGCCACCTCTCCAGATTCAAAGGAGGTCTTGAAACTCTACATCAGGCTCAACCTGACGCTGTTGACTGGCTACGGAAGAAGGGCAAACGCTAGAAGAATTGACTGAATTTTGCTTTTGTTTTCCTTGACCTTGGAGTGGAGTCCCTCTTTTCATATATATATATATATCTGGGGTTTAGTGTCTGCACTACAAATCCACCACTCCCAGCAGCCATTTTTTTCCTATGGTCCTTTTTTTTTTAAGTGTTTTTTATTTATTTGTTTATTTAATTTTCCCCCCTTTTGTTGCCCTTATTGTTTATTGTTGTTGTTGTTATTGCTGTCCTTGTTGTTGGATAAGATAGAAATCGAGAGAGGAGAGGAAGACAGAGAGAGGAAGAGAAAGACAACTGCAGGCCTGTTTCACCACTTGTGAAGTGACCCTTCCCTGCAGGTGGGGAGCCAGGGGCTCGAACCGGGATCTTTATGCTGGTCCTTGCACTTAGCGCCACATGCGCCCAACCCCTTGTGCCACCACCCGGCTCCCTTTTTTTTTTTTTTTTTTTTAACCAGAACACTGATCAGTTTTGACTTACAGTGAGTGGTGTGGAGGATTGAACCTGGGACTTTAGAGCCTCAGGCATGAGAGTGTCTTGCATAACCATTATGTTATCTACTCTTGCCTCTCTTCACATCTACCCTTGTTATTACTTAGGAATGTCCTTATTTCTTTCCTCTTCTCTCTTGACATCCTGATGGAATTGGAATCAGAGTCCTCTGCTTATCTTCCCCTAACATTTCTCCCAAAATTCTTTATGGGGCACAGAAGGTGGGAGGTCTGGCTTCTGTAATTGCTTCTCTGTTGGACAAAGGTGTTGGCAGGTCAATCCATACCTGCAGCCTGTTTCTATCTTTCCCTTGTGAGGTAGGGCTCTGGAGAGGTGAAGTCCTGGGGCACATTGGTGAGGTTTCTGCCTGGAAAAGTCAGGATGGAATCAGAATAGTGTCTGCAACAGTAGCTATGGCTTAGTGAGTTTCTGAAGGAATCCTAGGTTGTATTTTGTGGAGTTTCCAGGTGATTATTTGTTGTTGTTTTTCTAGTTTCACGGGAAAGCAGTCTGAAACAACTCCTACCCCATAGCCACATCTCTGCAAGTCCTCCACTTAAGAGTAGTTTTTGAAGTAATCATAGACTTAATGATAAGAAAATGTTGCTGACATAGAGCAACAGAGGTATTCAGAGAACTTCTGAGTACCTTCCACCCACTCATGAGGCCCTAAAGACATCTTTCATGACCGTATTTGTCCATTATTCATAAAAAATAAGTGAACTTACTAGTATTGTCATGTTGTCACTGGGATTTCACTATTCTGAAATAACTTTTTTTCAGATAGGCATATATATATATATATATATATATAGAGAGAGAGAGGGGTGGGGGAGAGAGAGAGAGAAAGGAGAGAATATAGTTCTGTCTCACATATGGTAAAGCAATGGTCTCTTCAGGTGAGCTATTTTGAGGGGCCAGTTTCACTAGGTTTCAAAGTTGCTTTGCTTGTGTTCATAGGAGAGTCAAGCAGATCTGATGTGATGGGCTTCCTCCTGTGATGAAAACCTTAATTTAATGTAAGATTGATTGGAAACCTGGGGGGCTGGCAAAAGAGCTCACCTGGATAGTGTGTTTGCTTGGTCCTGTACAGGACCCAGGTTAAAGCCTTGTCCCCATTGGCCTGAAGGGTGCTTCAGTGCTGTGGGATCTCTCTCTCTCTCTCTGTCTGAAAAAGTCTGTCAGGATTGGTAAAGTTCCCAAAACAAGAAAATGAATAAAAACCAGAGGGCTGGGGAGATAGCATAATGGTTATGCAAAAAGACTTTCATGCCTGAAGCTCAGAGGCTCTGAGGGCCCAGGTTCAATCCTAGCACTTCCATAAGCCAGAGCTGATCAGTACTCTCTGGTCTCTTTCTATCTCTCTCTCTCTTTCTATATTGCCCTTTCATTAAGAATAATAAAAAAGGGAGTTGGGCGGTAGCGCAGTGGGTTAAGTGCAGGCGTTGCCAAGTGCAAGGACCGGCGTAAGGATCCCGGTTCGAGCCCCTGGTTCCCCACCTGCAGGGGAGTCGCTTCACAAGTGGTAAGCAGGTCTGCAGGAGTCTATCTTTCTCTCCCTTTCTCTGTCTTCCCCTTCTCTCTCCATTTCTCTCTGTTTTATCCAACAACAATAACATGAATAACGACAACAATAAAACTACAAGGACAACAAAAGGGAATAAATAAATATTAAAAAAATTTAAAAAAGAATAATAAAAAAGGAGAGGGAGAAATAGAGAGAGAGAGAGAGTAAAGAAGGAAGAAAAAAAAATTGGAGCACATTTTTTTTTTTTTCAAAGAATCCATGATTTTGTATATTTTTCCGGGCAGAACAAAGAAGTCTATTTAATCCATAGTGTTCTGAAATGTGTCAAGGTAGTTTACTGAAGGAGTGGTGGAATTCCTTTTACCATGAATAACAATGTTCCACATGCCAAAGTATCTGGACTCTGCAGAACTCTGGAGTCTGGTAACCTTCCCAGTGGGCTTCATTTGTAGCTATTTCTCCTGTGGCTCCCTTTCCTCTCACAATGCCTGACTGACTTGCTTTCTGGGGTGAAAGGGCAAAAGTGAGCCGTGTGCCTAGCATCATCCTTAATCAGGAGTAGCATGCTATCAGGGCATTTTTCTGAAAAGGACTATCGTCTTTCTCATGCTGAATTACAGCTTCCCCAGGGACAGGCCAAGAAGGAAGTGTCTGGTCTCCAACGGTCTTTTCCTAGAGTTGATTCACATTACCTTGGCTATCTGGAAGGTTCACAGCAATGTGCTGGGGTGTAAAGATAGAGGCCTGGAGCTTTGTGTAAGTGATATCCAGTCTGGGGCCTCATTTCCTCCTCTGCAAAGCCAGGGACCTCCAGTGATCTCTCTCTGGCAGGAGATTTTCTCATTGGTTTCCCTCAAAGCTTTTATTGGGGTGGTGGTGGTGGACGTTCATGATGCCAGTTGTGCGGGGGGGGGGGGGGGGGGCGTTTCACGATGGTCTACACATGTCAAAATGTATTGAGTGGCATATTTAAATAATTTATGTGCAACTAATTACATGTCAGGTATATTTCGATAAGATTATCTAAAAGAACAATTTTTTCCCTGACTCTGAAATGCGGAGGAGGAAGAAACATGATGCTCTACTTGATGTTCTAAGGATCTTTTAAATTTTAACAACTAGAGAGAAACAACAGAACTGTGTGTGTGTGTTGGGGGTGCATTTCTTCTATAGCCTCTTAAGTCTCATCTCTCTCTTCCCCTGACTTTTTCTTTCTTAAACATTTATTTATTTATTTATTTATTTATTTATTTATTTATGGTAGACCAGAACACTGCTCAGTTCTGGCATATGGTGGTGCTGGGGATTGAACCTAGGGCCTCTGAAGTTTTAGACATGTAAGTCTTGTGCTTCAATGTTGAATGAGCTCCTTGGCCCTTCCTTTGATATTTATTTATTTATTGTGACTATTCTTATGCACTGAAAAAAGTATTCATTTATCTATATGAGATAGATAGATAAAGAGAGAGAGAGAGAGAGAGAGAGAGAGAGAGAGAACATAAGGACATATCCTGGCACATACAATGCTAGGGATCAAACTTAGGATTTCATGTTTTCAAGCCAAAAGCTCTAGCTGTGCTACTTCCTAACCACTCTTTCCATCCATTTCTGGGAATGTTCTTTGTCTTCATGTCAGGTACCATCAGGGAACCTTCTTTCATCTTTGGGTTGGACCAGATGCTGGCGTGTGAGGTTCATGCTCTTTGGGGATTCTCACTGAAACACTGGATTTCTTCCCACTACCTTTAATATTTAGGGAGAAAAGCAGCTCTCCTGTCCTCAGCACTTGGGAGAGAATTCAATCTGTCAGGGAGTACTTCTCAGTATACGCTCCTTTTTGGAAGTGTACTGTTGGAGAGATAAAACAGATTCTCACACGAGGACATGATATTGAGTGAGGACTGGGTAAGAAAATGCTGGCTGCCACCATTTTTAACTCTGGAAGGTATTCTTTCCCCGACTTCCCCACCCCATCTGGCACCTCTCACTTAAAAAAAATTTTTTTCTTTTCTTTTATTTATTTTCCCTTTTGTTGCCCTTGTTTTTATTGTTGTTGTGGTTCTTATTGTTGTTATTGATGCGTCGTTATTAGATAGGACAGAGAGAAATGGAGAGAGGAGGGGAAGACAGAGAGGGGGAGAGAAAGACACCTGCAGACCTGCTTCACTGCCTGTGAAGCAACTTCCCTGCAGGTGGGGAGCCGGGCCTTGAACTGGGATCCTTAGGCCAGTCCCTGTGCTTCACGCCACGTGTGCTTAACTAAGCGCCGCGCTACCGCCCGACTCCCTCTCACTTTTTTAAAAAGTTATTTTAACAGACTTTTACTATTTCATTACTTGATATAGACTACACTGATATGTCCACTTTTAAATCTCTTCACTTGTGGTTTTTCTTCATACTTTTTTCCCCTTTTTTTATTGGGGGGGTCTAATGGTTAACAGGATTTAAGAAACAAGAACAGAAAGGGGGAAACACAACGTAAAACTTGGACTGGTGGTGTATTGCACCAAAGAAGGACTCTGGGGAAGGAGGGCAGAGAGAGGGGATTGGGGTGAGGAAGACTGTCAGGTACAGGATGGACTTCATTTGGAGATGAGAGTGTCTTGCAAACACCTATCTTGGGGAGATGAGAAACAGTACCTGTATGTCTTTCATTTATTTTTTATATTTTATTTATTTTATATAGAGACAGAGGGAAATTGAGAGGGAAGGGGGAGATAGAGATAGATAATAGATAGATAGATAGATAGATGGATGGATAGATAGATAGATAGAGAAAGGGAAGCCTGCAACACTGCTTCACCATTTATGAAGCTTCCCTCTTGTAGATGGGGTCTAGAGGATTGAACCTGGGTCTGTGTGCATTGTAATGTGTGCGCTTAACCAAGTTTGCCCCCACTTGCCCCAGCCCCCTCTCATTGTTTCTTCCACTGAAATTCCTGTCTGCTTCTTCTCACACCTTTTCTTCGCCATCACCTAGCCCTGGTGTGTCAGATAAAATCGGCTGGATGTCAGAGGCAGAGAGCAGAACTTTGTATGCATGTGACCCTGGCCTTGACCCCTGGCACCTTATTAACCAGAGTGGAGCTCTAATCTCTCTCTCTCTCTCTCACTCTCTCTTTCTCTCTCTCTCATTCTCTCCCACCCTCTCCCTCTCTTTGTCATAAAACTAATAAATCCTAAAATTAAAGGAAATCTAGATTTCTCCAAGAAGCTCCTTACATCACTCGCTGTTAAAAAGTCTCTCTTTGTCTCTATCTGTCTGTCTGTCTCTCTCTATTTCTCTGACTCCTTCTGTCCAGGGACTGAGGAAGTTACTTATTTGGAGAGCTCAGACCTAGAAAGAGTGAGACCTTGGTTGGATACCTTGTATGTACTACATGAAATGGTAGAGCAATGTTCTCGTCTCTTTCATCATCATCAATAGCAAAATATCTCTTTGTCCTGCAGCCCTTTCTGTAAGATTCAGCACTCAGAAGTCTACAGGTCTCTCTGTGTCCCCTCCTTCATAAGGCATAAACTGCTTGGATAGTGAGTCTCCACCATGAATCCCTACGTTCTCATGTTTGACTTTTCATTACTCAAGGTCAAGTCCACCCAACCCCAATTTTATGCCTGCTGTTTCCCCAGCTCTCAAGCTTTGTTATTTTTTTCTTCTCCCAGAAAATACAAGCTTTCTTCTGTTCATATGCCCTGCCCTAAGATTTAGTTCAAGCCCCATCTTTTTCTGAAAAGCTGTTACTGATTCTCCAAGTACATTCATTTCCAATTCCTATGTTTATTTGACAGAGGCTGGGGACATCAGGAGGAGTTATATGACCTCTGCCTCTTGGTTTCTGTCTTTTCCCTGACACCCAAGAGAATGAACAACTAATTGAACTCAGGAGTTCTTAAACCAGAAACACTTTATATACATATATGTCTTTTCATCTGAATTAATAACTGGAGGTTTTTTTTTTTTTTTTTTTTTTTTTTTTGTCTTTTCAGAGCCCTACTCCACTAGGGAAAGATAGTAACAGGCCGGGGGTATGGACCCACCTGCCAATATCCATGTCCAGTGGAGAAGTCATTACAGAAGCCAGACCTTCCACCTTATATATTCCATAAAGAATTTTGGCCTATACTTCCAAGGGGGTAAACAATAGGGAAGAAAACTAAAGGGTTGTGTACCTCCATTCCACCAGGATCCTAAGTGTTTGTCATCAGGAACATTTTTTTTTAAAGTATTTCTTAAAAAATTCTTTATTTTCCCTTTTGTTGCCCTTGGTGTCTTTTTATTGTTGTTGTAGTTATTATTGTTGTTGTTATTGATGTTGTCATTGTTGGATAGGACAGACAGAAATGGAGAGAGGAGGGAAAGACAGAGAGGGGGAGAGAAAGATAGACACCTGCAGACCTGCTTCACTGCCTGTGAATCGACTCCCCCTGCAGGTGGGGAGCCAGGGGCTCCAACTGGGATCCTTACTCCGTCTGCCATGTGCGCGTAACCCTCTGCGCTACTGCCTGACTCCCGAGGAACATTGTTTTAATATCATCAATGTAAGGGAAGTGAATTTGGAAAACACCAGAGGAAGCCAAGCACTGTTTATCTTACCGGAGAAAGAAGAGGAAAAAATGAAAGATACCTTGAAGTGGTAACAGTGTAGGAGTGATCTGGAAAGGAAGTGAAGGCAGGACCATTGAAAAAATGGGGGCAAAAAGAGACATAGATGGTATAGAATCAGCTCCTACCATTGACCTTGGGAGAATGACTGCAGTTTCCAAAGGAGGGAGTGGGGACAGAGAAATCTGGTGGTGGGAACTCTATGCAATTATACCTCTATTATCTTATAGCTTTGTAAATCAATATTAAACCACCAATAAATAAATAAATAATAATAATAATAAAAGAACTGGAGGTTCTAACCCAAGGATTTAAAGTGAGCTCAGATAAAACAAACTTTGACAGAGGATAGAGGAAAGTTTCCTTGTGTCTGTGGCTGATTCTTGATAGGCAGATATAATGCAGTAACAGATGATTCCTGAAAAAAAAACACAGAGGCATATTTTCTTCTCATGCAATGAAGGATAGAAGCAGAGGGGCGCGGGGGGGGGGGGGGGGGAGGTAGCATAATGGCTATGCAAAAAGACTTTCATTCCTGAGGCTCTAAACTTCCAGTTTTCAGTCTCCACACTACCATAAACAAGAGCTGTATAGAACTCTGGTCTCTCTCTTTATCTGTATTATTATCTTTGTATCTCTCATTGAAATAAAATACAATAAAGTCAGATGGATATAGTCTATGTTAACAGATAAGGAATGATCACCCTGCCTTTTTTTGGGGTACCTTATTTAAAAATCAGAATACACAATGTGGCCTGATCTTTGCTTAAGAAAACAATTAGCATGTAGTAAGAATTCTGGAAAGATACACTTCAACTGTTTTTCTTTGAGAGAAGGACTTATGGGTGATTCAGTGAAACACTCCCCCACCCCTTTTTTTAGAACAAACTTCCTATGACTGGCAATTTCACTGTCATAATCAGAAAGACATGTTCATTTGGGGTAGAAAAACCAAGGAAACAGGGACATCAATTTTGTATAAACGTAGATGGATCACTTCAGAGACTGTCCAAAATGGACTATTAAAAGGCCTTCTGTTTTGTTTTACTACAGAATGAGGTGGAATGGGCCACATCTACAGGGAGATTCAGCAGATGTGGACTGAGCAACTGCAGTGTTTCAGGGTAAACATTATAAAAATAAACAAATGAGCAAACTAATGGAATGTGATGGACAGGATGCCTGAGTAATTACGCTAAATACTGTGCCCTTTTTCTTGTCAGAGACCCAGAAAGAACTTTAACCTCTGTGTCTATTAATCTGGCTTCTATCACTGGTCAGAGTTAGTGGCACTTACTGTTCTAAATCAGAAACCCATGATTTGCCCTTGGTGTGCCCTCGAATGCTGTTTTCTTTCCATCAAAGTTCATTATCTCATGACAGAAATGGAAAAATCGACAGATTGGGGATATCACACAGGTGGGTGTCTCTAACCTTGAGAATTTTACACGCAGGTGGGAATTTTACCATGTGGAAATTCACTTGAGCTCTTAGATTGGCTAACAGATCAACCTCAGCCAAGGTCCTTATAAATAAAGTTTGGGAGTCACTGAGTCCTGGACTCTGGGAAAATCCTTGACCATGAGGTTGATCCTGTTTGTCGGTGCCCTTCTGGGGCACATCTACTGTCGAGAAACTTTTGTGGGGTGAGTTATGTTGCTTACCAGTGCCTCTTCCAATTTTGCTTGATTCATACTCAGTTCCTTGCTGGAGTATTTCAGAGTTATGGCTGTAAAGGGTCAGCATTTTCAGACAAGTTCCATGAATCTTAGAGAGAGAGGATGAAAATAAGAGGAACAAATATGAAAAAGAGAGATGAGGGGCTGAATGGTGCCGCAGTTGGTAGAGCACATAGGATAAATTGAGCAAGGACTCAAGTTCAAGCCCCTTGTCCCCACCTGCAGGGGGAAGCTTTATAAGTGGTGAAGCAGTGCTGCAAGTGTCTCTCTGTCTGTCTCTCTCTCTCTCTCCCTATTTCCCCCTTCTCAATTGATTTCTCTGTCTGTTTCTATGCAATCAGTAAAATATTTTTTAAAAGGTAGAATATATTTTTATTTATTTATTTATTTCCTTTAGTTGTCCTTGTTGTTTTATTGTTGTAGTTATTATTGATGTCGTCATTGTTGGATAGGATAGAGAGAAATAGAGAGAGGAGGGGAAGACAGCGTGGGGGAGAGAAAGACAGACACCTGCAGACTTGCTTCATCGCTTGTGAAGTGACTCCCCTGCAGGTGGGGAGCCAGGGGCTCAAACTGGGATCCTTAGCTTAAGCTTTGCGCCACCTGCACTTAAGCTACTGCGCTATCACCCAACTCCCAGAATATCTTTTAAAAAGGGATATTAAAGACATTTAACAGGTAAAAACTGAACACATACTTAATTTTTTAATCTTTATTTATTGGATAAAGACAGCCGGAAATCAAGAGTGAGGGGGAGATAGAGAGGGAGAGAGACACTTGCAGCTCTGCTTCACCACCTGTAGAGCTTCCACACTGCAAGTGGGGACTGGGGGGGAGTTTCAACCCAGGTCCTTGCACACTGTAACATATGCAGTCAACCAGATGCACCACCATCCAGCCCCACGCACATACTTCCTTCCTGTCCTTTTCATCTTCCTGTCTGAAGATCAATTTGTAGGGATGGTAGAGACATATGAAAACAAAGCTGTCTGGGATTGGAAGGCAGCTTACCATGCACATTTTATCGTGCTTGATGACCTGGGTTTGAGGTCCTAACGCCACATGGGAACACCATACATGGAGCCAGGTGAAGCTTCATGAATGGAGGAGTGATGTCGTGGTGTGGTTTTTCTGTCTATGTTTATCAGAAATGAACAGGAAAAGAAAAAAAAAAAAGGAGTCTGCTGGAAGTGGTGGAGTCACGCAGGTGCAGAGGCCTGGTAGAAGAAAAGAGAACAAAGGAAAGAGAAGAAAACGAAAGAGCCCTGGGGGCCAGGTGGTGGTGTGCCCTGTAGAGCACACACATTATAGTGACTGAGGAAAGGACTTGGCTTCAAGGCCCTGGCCTCCACCTGCAGGGGGGAAGCTTCACAAGTGCTGAATGAGTGATAAAGCTCTCTCTCTCTCTCTGCCCTCTACTCTCAATTTCTCTCTGTCTCTATTCAAAACAAATAAAAATATTCAGAAAACAAACCCTGAAAAGAAAGCTGTTTGGCCATTTGTCTCAGTATCTTCTCAGCAGATGATGGGGTACTCTTCTTCTTCATTTTTTTCTGCCTCCCTGGGGTTCCGTTCTCTATGTTGCTCCTTGGCCTCTCCATCTGGGGCTCAGACAGCAGCAGCTCAAAATGTGGGAAGGCCAGTGCTACAGAGTCCCAGCCAGGTCCATAGTCTCATGACTTGGTCACATTCATCCTTGCTCCACAGAAATTTGGTTCCGGGAGTCGGGCGGTAGCTCAGTGGGTTAAGTGCATGTGGCTCAAAGCACAAGGACTGGTGTGAGGATCCCCATTCAAGCCCCTGGCTCCCCACCTGCAGGGGAGTCGCTTCACAGGCGGTGAAGCAGGTCTGCAGGTGTCTGTCTTTCTCTTCCCCCTCTGTCTTCCCCTCCTCTCTCCATTTCTCTCTATCCTATCCAACAACAATGACAGCAATAACAACAATAATAACTACAACAATAAAAACAACAAAGGCAACAAAGGGAATAAATAAATAAATAAATATTTTTTAAAAAAGAAATTTGGTTCTAAGATTCTATGAAGAAGGGGCCAGGATGTGGCATGCCTGGTAGAACACACATGCATAAAGACCTGGGTTCAAGCCCCAAATCCCTACCTGCTGGGGAGAAGCTTCATGAGCAGTGAAGCAATGCTGCAGGTGTCTCTCCCTTTCTATCTATACCCCCACTCTCAATTTCTTTCTGTCCCTATCTAAAAAAAAATGCTATAAAGTTCTTTCAGTAGCATTTTTTTTTTTTTGCCTCCAGGGTTATCGCTGGGGCTCAGTGCTTGTACTACAAATCCACTGCTTCTAGAGGCCATATTCCCCATTTTTGTTGCCCTTGTTGTTATTATTATTGTTATTACTGTTGTTGTTGTTGTTGGATAGGACAGAGAGAAATAGAGAGAGGAGGGGAAGACAGAGATGAGGAGAGAAAGAGAGACACCTGCAGACCTGCTTCATCGCTTGTGAAGTGACCCCCCCCTGCAGGTGGGGAGCCAGGGGCTCGAACTGGGATCTTTCCACTGGTTCCTGCACTATGTGCCATGTGCACTTAACCTGCTGCACCGCAACCCGGTTTAGAAGCATTTTTGAAGAGTGTTCTAGAGAGGCCAATGAAGCAGTAAAAGAAATTGGCTCCAAACATTGATTTTGTCAAATTATTTTATTTTATTGCCACTATGATTATCACTGAGACTTGATGCCTGCACAGTAAATTCATAGCTCCTGGTAGCCACCCCCCTACTGATGATAGACACAGGGAAATTTAGAAAGAAGGGGAAGATAGAGAGGGAGATACAAAGAGAGACACCTACAATACTACTTACCGCTTGTGAAACTTCCCCCCATTCAGGTGGGGACCATGAGCTTGAACCTGGATCCTTGTGTACACAGTACATATGCTCTACCGGGTAGATACCGGAAGGGATACTGCCCTTCCCAAAGTCATTTTTTACTGTGATCAAATACATTTTGGGATCTGAGGGCTAAACAAACCCTCAGTCTTCTAGGTACTCTTGGTTAAATTAGTGTGCATTGTAAGTCAATAGAAGGGAATTTAGGTTGCTGCATCTGATTTTCCCCCCCCCATTGGGGAACTCAAAGACTGTTAACCCCAAAGGAGTATTAGCCTAGCATATTACTTTTCTTAATGCTTTCCCATTTTAAAGTGTGTTTCTGGGGATCCATGCATTAGCCAAGATGAATGAAGATGTAATGCAAAACTTTATGGTCAGCCATGGTAGGTAGATAGTTGGAGACAGAAGAGCCCTGGAGATGTTGATAATTAATTAACTAATTTATTAATTAACTTGTATATTACTATCACGAGGGTTATCATTGGGGCTCAGTGCCTGCATGATGAATCTTCAGGCCACGCCCCCCACCTTTTTTTCCCCACTTCATTTTTATTGGTAGGATGGAGAGAAACTGGAGTGTGAACAGGGGGAGATAAATAGACAAAAAGAGAGACATACACAGTGCTGCTTTACTGCTTGTGAAGCTGGAGGGCTTGAATCTGCGTCTTTGCATTTGTTTTTTAAGTTTGGGCCATATATATTTATGATAGTTATATCTTTTTGTTGGACTGATCCTTTAACCATTATGTAGTGTCCTTTTCTGTCTCTGATGACTTTCTTTACCTGAAAGTCTAGTTTATCAGAGAACAGAATAGCTGTCCCTGCCCCTTTTTGTGAGTTATTGGCTTGGAACATCTTGCTCCAGCCTTCAGTTTCCATTTGTCTTTCCTTTGGGTTTGTGTTTCCTGAAGACATATAATGGGTGAATCTTATTCTTTAATCCATTTAGCTACTCTGAGTCTTTTGACAGGTGAATTTAGGCCATGAGCCTGAGTCTTTGTACACAGTAAGGTGTGTGCATAACTGGGTTTGCCACTACCTGGCCCTGAGAGGTCATATTCTATCACTAAAGCCTTCCTCCAGCAGAGCTCACTGGGAATTGCATGGCAGTGACTGAGCTTCAAAAGACCTGGGTTCCCTTCAAAAGACCTGGGTTGTATGCGCCTCTTTGTACCAATTCCTTACCAAACTGTATATGTGGGTAGCATGATGACTCTATAAGTCAGATTCTTTGCAAAAGGAATAGAAGAGGACCATCTGTCTCCAAGATGAGCTGCACGAATCTACCTCTAATACTCCACTATTTTCTCATGCTATTTATTTATTTATTTTTATTCATGTGTTTATTTATTTTTTGCAGTGAGAGAGAATGAGAGGGAGAGAGAGAGAGATAGATAGGGAGAGAGAGAGAGGGAGAGAGAGAGAGAGAGAGAAAAGAGATACCAGAACAGTGCTCAGCTTTGGCTTACGGTGCTGCTGGGGTTTGAACCTGGCACCTCAGAGCCTTAGGCATGAAAAAGTCTTTTGCATAACCATTATACTGTCTCCCTAGCCTCTTCCTTATGTTATGTATTTATGTGTGTTGCAAATTCCCTTTTCTGCCAAGCTGTTCTGATAGTGTTTAGTCTTTAAGTAGACATACACCATGATTTTCCAGGTCCCCACAGTCCCTAGTCTATACTGAATTTGAGCCACTTGGATACAGAACTCTCAATAATTTTTCAGCAAGCCACCACTAACACTGCTTCAACTTTGGGTCTACCCAGGTGTGAATTCAATTCCTCTTAAAAGCATTTAAAAATGCTAAACTAATTATTCTACTTAAAGAAAAGAAAAAAAGACTTATTTGTGTGACAAACAGGAACAAGCAAGTTTTAAAAGCCGATTCTTTATGAGCAGCAGGTGTTGTTTGATAAATAATCATTAGCTAAAGGGAAGGTAACTTTAATGGCAAGTTTCCTGCTTAGGAGCCTGTATGCCACATAATTATCATTTAGATAATATCCCCTCAGGGGAAGGAAAACCATTCTATCAACTCCTGTTTCTGCTGATGTGGCTCCATACACTATTTATTAGGTTCTCCATTGTCAAAGTGATTATTGACCACTGCATTAACCTCTCCCACCTGGAGACTTAACAGGAGCTGACAGTAAACAGGAAACAGTGTCCAGATTTTGCTTTTAAGGTCACACATGTGGTTAATATTCTCTAGAGACCAAGTTCTTGAGGTCACACCAAGCAATGAAGAGCAAATTGTAAATCTGAAGGAACTGGAGGCAGAAGAACATCTGCAGGTATCTACTTTTTTCCCTCAAGTTTTTATTTGTGATTAATAATGAGTTATAAGATTGTAAGATTATAGTTTCAAACCACACCCACCACCAAAGTTTTGTGTCTCTACCCTCTCACTTCCCAACCGATAACCACCATAGTTCTCACAAGTTTTAGAAACAATTTGCTTACTTCTGTTTTCTTTTCCTTCCTTCCTTTCTCTTTCTTCTCTTCCTTCCTTCCTTCCTTCCTTCCTTCCTCTCTCTCTCTCTCTTTCTTTCTTTTTCTTTCTTTCTCTCTTTATTCCTTTCTTTCTCCCTTTCTTTCATTTCTTTCTCCTTTCTTTCTTTCTTTCTTTCTTTCTTTCTTTCTTTCTTTCTTTCTTTCTTTCTTTCTTTCTTTTTCCTGAGTTCATGTAAATCAAATCTCTAGATTCCACATGAGTGAAACCATCCAGTAGTTGTCTTTCATCTCAACTTATTTTGCTAAAGTTTAATCACTTCCAGTTCCATCCACTTTGTCCTAAAGGACACAATGTCATCTTTTTAGATCACAAAGTAGTTTTCCATGGAGCAAATATTCCATAATTTCTTTACCCAGTCAACTTCCCATGTACATTTAGGCTACCTCCACTCTTTGGCTATTGTGAATAATGCATCTATGAACATAGGCGTGCATATGCCCCTTTGAATTAGTGGATAAATGCCTAAGAGTGGTATCGCTGGATCGTAAGGTAATTCCTTTTTTATTTGTCTGAGGACTCTCCATACAGTCTTCCAAAGGGGCTGCGTTCAAGTATCTAACCGATAGAGAGCACTGACTTCAGTTAGACTTGATGATGGCAGCTTCATATATTGGATTGTATCTTGTCATCTCTGACATGATGGGGAGTTCTTATTCACAGAACTGGGGAAACTGGGGGTTAGTTCCAACCACGTGACATAGATCCCACTTCCCAATTTTGTATCAGGGTGATAAATGCATCCATCTCCAATTTCAATGGCCTGTTGGAAGAATGAAAAAGAGAGCTTCTCGGGAGTCGGGTGGTAGCGCAGCAGGTTAAGCACAAGTGGCGCCAAGCACAAGGACCGGCTTAAGGATCCCTGTTTGAGCCGCCCCCGCCCCCCCCCCCCCCCCCCCCCCCCGTCCCCACCTGCAGGGGAGTCCCTTCACAGGCGGTGAAGCAGGTCTGCAGATGTCTAACTTTCTCTCCCCCTCTATCTTCCCCTCCTCTCTCTCCATTTCTCTCTGTCCTAACAACGACAACATAACATCAGTAACAACAATAATAACTACAACAATAAAAAGGGCAACAAAAGGGAAAATAAATATAAAAAAATTGAAAAAAAAGTTTCTCAAACATGAAAGTTACTTTGAAAACTAGTTGAATGATGTAATACATCACTTCTTTCCTAAACTGATTTATAGTATTAATAGTCAGATGTAGAGTGAATTGGATCACTTGAATGTCAACTGTTAAAAAAAATGCCATCATTTAAAATAATTTCCTTCTGCCAATTTTAATATTTAACTATGATGGTGAGCACAACAATATAATGCATATGCTGATGCTTAGATATTTCAAAACCTGCCTTGCAACATCATGTTATTTCCATGATTCTAATCTTGCGGGCATGAGATAAAATAGATATGAATTGATTTCTTGAGATCTATTGGTGCTGAGTTGTCCATTTCCCTGGAGTGGCCCACTCATTGCTTTGGCTTTTTATCCCTTTTAGCTTGATTTCTGGAAACCACCCACCACCCCAGGGGAGACAGCCCATGTCCGAGTTCCCTTTGTCAGCGTCCAGGCTGTCAAAGCTTTCTTGGAGTCCCAGGGAATTGATTACTCCATCATGATTGAAGACGTGCAGGTAATTATCCCACAGAATCTCCTCCTAGAGGCTAGCTAGTCTACTTGCCCCATCCTCTTTAATTCTTGGGAGCACGCTGCCATGGAGGGAAACGGTGGGTATCATCAGGGCCATCTTACATTCTGGGTCATCCCCCTACCCCACCCTTAGCAGAGTGGTTATGGAGGCACTCTCTCTCTCTCTCTCTGCCTTTTTGCGTTTGGCACAGCAGAACATGGTAACAACAACAACAACAAATGCAAAGCAAACAAACAAACCTTAGGGAAAGGGTGGAAGAGTACATTTCCCGTAGCAGGAAATATATCATGTACAAACTGAAGGGTGTTTGTCAAAGTTAGGTGGGAGTGACATTACTATTTTTTTTTAACTGCTGAGACTTAAAAAAAAATATTAGTGATTTAATAATGATTAAAAAGATTGTAAGATAACAGGGACACAATCCCATACAGTTCCCACCACCAGAGTTCTATATCATATCTCCTCCATTGGAAGCTTCCCTATTCTTTATCCCTTTGGCAAGTATGGACCAAAAGATTTTTATGGGGTGCAGAAGGTGGGCATTATGGCTTCTGTCACTGCTTCTCCGCTGGACGTGGACAAGTGCAGGTTGATCTATACCCCCAACCTGTTTCCATCTTTCCCTAGTGGACTAGGGATCTGGAGAGGTGGGTTTCCAGGACACACTGGTGAGGTCGTTTGCCCAAGGAAATCAGAATGGCGTCATAGTAGCGCCTGCAACTTGGTGGCTGAAGGGTGGCAATACATAAAGCAGGACAACTTGTTTAATAAACAGGAACCCGAAGCTAAGAATAGAGCAGATGAAACTAGGGGTCTTTGTGTGGGAAAAAGCTAGGAAGTCTATTTTAGGTATGTTCCAAGGGGCCCATGATTTTAATAATTTTTGCCTGAGTCTGATAGCTAACATGCAGGTGGACTAAAAGTCTTGTCTGGGAAGATGGTGTCAGAGTTTAGAATAGGCCTAGAAAGCTGGATTAGGGCAAAGAGTAGCTCCCAAATATGAAGAAAGTATATAAATACCTTTAACTGTAAATCCCATCGATCTGATCTAGGGCCCATATCTGTTCATATGTGTAACCACTCACTGTCAGTCTGAGCTCACAGTCCACAGTCACACTGTTGAAACTTTTTGCTTCCAACATTGCCGGGTCACACTTTTTTCTTTCTTTCAACCACAGATAGAGACAGAGAGGGAGAGGAACTGAGAAAGAGAGAGGGAGAGGGAGAGGGAGAGGAGACAAGATACCATAGCACAGCATAGCATACCATACCTTTGTGCATGGTATGCCTATGTGGGGCTTCAAACCCAGGTCCTCATACATGGTAAAGTGTGTGATCGACCTGGTGATATATATATCTTTTTTAAAAGTTATTTATTTATTGATGAGAAAGATAGGAGGAGAGTGAGAAAGAACAAGACATTACTCTGGTACATGTACTGCTGGGGATTGAACTCAGGACCTCATGCTTGACAGTCTAATGCTTTATACACTAAGCTACCTTCTGGACCACTTAATTTCTTTATTATTGGGTAGAGACAGAAATTGAGAAGGAAGGAGGAAATAGAGAGACACCTGCAGCCCTGCTTCACCACTCGTGAAGCTTCCCCCCTGCAGATGGGGACCAGGGGCTTGAACCTGGGGTCTTGCATATTGTAACATGTATGTTTAACCAGGAGCACCACTGCCTGGCCCCTTGTATTTGTTTTTTAACTGGAGGTAACCTGGGTTCTCTGAAAGGAATCATGAATCATGAGATGCCCATAGGACAGCCAGTTGTCCCATATGGGCAGTTTGGCTGGCTGGAAGGCCAGTTCATGCCCCATCCCTTTCCCAGGTGTCACCCCAAAGCCAATGGCAGGAAGAAAACTTGTGACTAGAACTTGAGTGCCACCATTTCCTTCACAACTGTAGATTCAAATGCATCACCAGACACTAATCATAGATATGACTGTTTATCTTAGGTTTTGTTGGACAATGAGAATGATGAAATGCTACTTAACCAGAGAAGAGAACGGAGTGGTAACTTCAATTTTGAGGCTTACCATACCTTGGATGAGGTAGGTGTTTCAAAATGAACACCAGGGAAATGGGGCACTCACCTCCCCACCCCATGACAAGGTCTACCGTTGATACTCAGTCACACTTGCTAACTTCTCCAAGGCTCCCTAGGACTTCACAGCCAGTATCAGTGTCACTGCCATGAGTACTGTCAATTCCAGCAGCCATCCCATTATTTGGGAGTGCCCAGGAGTGACCTAAATGAACAGCCTTTTATGCTCTCCTCTAAAGGGTCCCCCTGGTTGATTTTATTTTTTTTTAATTTAAGCTTTATTTATTTCTTTTATGAGAGACACCAAAACACTGCTCCATCACATATGGTGCCTCAGACATCAGAGAACAGTGCTTTACCCACTGAGCTACCTCCCGGGGCTCCCCAGTTGTTCAATTCTGAACTGTGCTGCTCAGAAAACCAGGGGAGAGCTATGCTCTATGGCAGCCACTGATGGTAGGAACTGGAGACTCCTTGACACTCAGACTTTCAGTAAACGGTGAGACTCTCCCAGTCTCCTAGCAAAGTCTCTGCAGCCTTTCCTGAGTTTCATTGGCAAGGAGAATGTTGTCTGTCTTGAGTCAGGGAGATAGTATTACAAGGATCTCCACAACAGACTTTCATGCCTGAGTCTTGAAGGACTGAGTTTCAATCCCTGGCACTACCATAAACCAAAGCTGATCCAACAACAACAACAATAACAACAACAACAAAATCCTCTTTCCTCCTGGGTGCTTAGGAAGTGCTACATTTGTCTCTGACAGAATTTTTCTTTTGGTCTTCAAGGGTCTACCTACACTATTTGGTTGAGAGTGAGGGCTTGAGGAGGGAGTGAGAGATGGGGGTTAGAGAGTTAGAAGAGAGAGTGGGGCAGTGGGAAAGACCCTCTTCCCCCAGAGTAGTTATCTGGTAGGAGCCCATGTAACTGAGGAGGGGAAATGAAAACAATTATTGTTAGGAAATTGTAATTAGGGAGTCAGGCAGTAGCGCAGTGGGTTAAGCGTACATGGTGCAAAGCGCAAGAACCGGCATAAGGATCCCCCCCCTTACTTGGTTGATTTGGTGGCAAAGGCCTGCACCTAACTCATCTGTGGGCAACATTTGGCCTGCACCGACTTGCTACTTTTCAAGTGTACCATTGCCAGAAATACTACACATGAATAGGAGACAACGTTTATGTCTTTCATTTCTTCCTTTCCTTTCCTCTTTATTTCTGTCTTTTCCCCCCTCCCTTCCTTCCTTCCTTCCTTCCTTCCTTCCTTCCTTCCTTCCTTCCTTTCCCTCCAGGGTTATTGCTGGGGCTCGGTGCCTGCACTATGAATCCACTGCTCCTGGAGGCCATTTTTCCCATTTTGTTGTCCTTATTGTTTTAGCTATTATTGTTGTCATTGCTGCTGCTGTTGTTGGATAGGACAGAGAGAAATGGAGAGAGGAGGGGAAGACAGAGAGGGGGAAAGACAGACACCTGCAGTTCTGCTTCACCGCTTGTGAAGCAACCACCTGCTAGTGGGGGGTGGGGCGGAGGCTTGAACCTGGTTCCTTATGCTGGTCCTTGCGCTTTGCACCATGTGCGCTTAACCCACTGCGCTACCGCCTGGCCTCCCGTTTGTATATCTCTTACTATCATTCTTTAAAGAAAAGATTAAAAAAAAAATTGAAATAAATATGACCCTAGGCACTGTGCACCCCTAGCAGTGGGGTGAAGAAAACAAAACAGGCTCCCTCCTCTTGGCTGGGCCCTGACAAATTGCTGTCTGTTTTCTTCTTTTGTGGGGGGGAGGTTTGACCACAGCATCCCAGCAATAGACACAGCTAAAGCGCGCGCGGGGGGGGGGGGGGGGGGGGGGGGGGGAGTACACAGTTTCAGACAGCCCTCACACAGAATTGGGGCGGGGCAGGTAGTTGGGGAGCAAAATGCAGGCAAGGAAACCTCCTGCCTTTTGCCATTTCTATTTTAAAGCCTCACTTTTGGGGGGTGGGAAGCCCACGTCATTTTTGGAGAAATGTCCTAGTTGTGGGAGTTCCACCTCAGGCTAGGCATGAAGTGCTATTGTGTCCACCCCTCTAACTCCCGCACAAAATGGCTTCTTCCACTTGCAGCCCCTGCAGAAGCCCAGTGACTCTGCTTCTTAGTTCAGTATCACAAGCTCCCCCTTCCCTTAGTCACCCCCTCTCCCTGTCCCATTCCCTCCAGAGAGAATGGGACTGGAGGTCAGAGGTCCCCAGGGCCTGTGGACTGCTCATTCAATTGCAAATGTATCCTCTGTACACCTAAATATATATATATATATTGTTTTTGCAGATCTCTCAAGAAATGGACAACCTCGTGGCCAAGCACCCTGGTCTCCTGAGCAAATTAACCATTGGCCGTTCATTTGAAAAGCGGCCCATGAACGTGCTCAAGGTACACAGGTCCTCCTCCTCCTGAGGCTTCTAGAACACTGGATTCTCCCCACCCCCCCCAACAGTCCTTGCTGGTTTTGAGGCCCCCCCCCCATTTCCTCCTTCCAGTGCAAGTTGATGCAGGTCTGCAGGAGTGAATTACTGCACTCACCCACAGAGATTCGAGCCAACTGGAGCCCAGGGAGGGAAGGCGGTGTGGATCCTCAAGGAGTGGGGAGTTGGGGAAGGGTCCTGCAAGGAGGGGGTGCTCAGGTGTGGTGGTGAGGGCCTCAGAATGGGGGGAGAGGTTAACAGTCTGTGTGTGTGTAGAGGGGATTCGGGTAGGGGTGAAGTGGGGGAGGTGATCCAGGTCCCAGGGTAAGCTGGGTGAGTGTGTAGGTGTATGTTAGGATCCTGGGAGTTTTCTGCAATCAAGATAGGAGTCCTGTGCCTTGTTTTTCCTGTTGTTTTAAACGAGGAGGAGATCGAAGGGAGGGGCCACAAACAAACAATTTTGACAGGTTTCTTTTTTGTTTTGCTTGCACCACATTAAGAAAAAGAAAGAAACGAAAAACAAAGTTCCCGAAGTATGCACCATGACAGTTAAACCACAGAGGCAAATGCCCAGAAGCTAAGGCTTGATTTGATTTTTATTACTTTTTAAAGAGAATAGCTCAGGGTTTCACTCCAACCTGTAACCCTCACACAATTGTGGGCACCAGTAACTTTAAGCCTTTTTGCACTTGGCCCTGAAAAACAGTGAAAATTGTTTCCTCAGATTTCCTAGAAAGAGTTTGTTAAGGGGGGTGGGTAGTGAAGGGTGTGTGTTTGGGGGTGGGGTGGGGTGGGTGGGGGACAGAGAATGTCAACTCCCTGCTAGATTTGGAAATGTGGCAGAGACCCAGTCCACTCACCGGGACAGATGGGATTTTCTCATGTGGGCCTAGGGAGAGTGAGTCCCCTACTTTGTGGCATTTTGTGTGTGTGTGTGTGTGTGTGTGTGTGTGTAGGTGGGTGGGAGTCAGGTGCTGTTACTAGTTCTTTTTTTCAATCTCTTCGCTGCCTCCTACGACTGGGTGGAGAAGCCCAAGCTCCCCCTCCTCCTCACTGGAAATTTGCTGCAGTTCCTTTCTGGGTGGGTTTCTGTATTTGAAGCCTGTGGTAATGATTTTGAGAGTTCCTTGCTTTTATTTTTTCTTTTCTCATTCTTTTTTCTCTCTCTCTCTTTCTTCATTTGAACTTTTCATAGAAAGACGCATGAAACATCTACACCGAAGACTCCCGAAACCTGTGAAGTGTCATTTTTAGCATTTAGGATTTGCATTTCTCATTTACCTTATCTGCTGTGTTTAGAGGGCTGCGCCGAGATAGAAGTTGATGGTGCACAAATAATCTTTTCCTCCCCATTTACTGATCCAATTGGCAAAACCACTGTTCCAATAAAACAGAGCCACTTAGATCATAAAATTTAAACTCTGGAAAGCACCTCCGGAACTCAGTATCCCTCCCCCCCTTTTTTTTTTTTAGTCAAGGACTCTAAAAGGTTATCGTAAGAATATTTATTACAAAAAATAACACAAGCATTGCATAAAGCTACAAAAAATGACCTTCCCCGCAAAAAAAAAAAATGGGAGGGGAGAAAAGTATTGTTGCAATTATAATTTCACAACTAGAGGATAATGACAGTTAACATTTAAAAATTTTTTTCTATTTTTTTAATTGGGGGATTAATGGTTTACAGTAAATACAACTATTGCTACATGTGTAAAATTTCTGTTTCTCCAAAATACAATCACCTCCAGGCCAGGTCCTCTACCATCATGTATCAGGGCCTAAATCTTTCTATTTTTTCCTCTTCCTTTCCTCTCCCTTTTTCCTCCTTTGTTTGTGTATGTGTATATACATGTACACACATGAATTCATCCTTTTAAGAAAAGAAAAATCGCATCATTCTATTCCCTGACTTCTCATTTGCAGCTTGTGATAAATGTATTTTCATGGCATGAATTAAATTTTTTTTTTTTTTTTACTAACATAGAAGGAAAAACTCCCTGCTTCTCCTATTAGCTTGAATTCAAGCATATATTAAAGAAAGGAACCAGGAAAGAAAAATTCAGGTTCAATGAGAAAAGTTCATCTCTAGCATTCTTGTGGACACCTCCTCCCTCTCTCTGAAATCACATCAAGTAGAGAAAGACGCGGAGGAGGTTGGGGGAGGGGGAGGGGGAGAGGCAGAGGCGAGGGCTGAGGTGATGGCTGTGGTCGGAGCCATTCATGTGTCCGCTGCTTGTTTTCTAGTTCAGCACCGGGGGAAACAAGCCTGCCATCTGGCTGGACGCTGGGATCCATGCTCGAGAGTGGGTGACACAAGCCACTGCAGTGTGGACAGCGAATAAGGTCATTTTACCTGCCATTCCTTGATTATTTTGTCTAGTTGGGCTCAGCCTCACCTCACTGACACAGTCTATTCTGTGGTTCTTTCTAGCTGATTCTCTCAGCCCAAGCCATTTGCATGCTCTTGGCTTACAGGCAGGAAATGGACCCTTTCAACATTTCCTAGCCCTAGGTTGCCCCTCTGGCTGGGTTGTGATCTGTTAAAAAAAACAAAACAATTCAAAACACAGTGAACTAGAAGAGATTGAGAGGAGAGTGGGTAAAGACCCCAGAGTCAGATTTCAGCCTTAGAACAGACTGGAGAAAAATTGCCTTTTTTTTTTTTTTCCTTGCCTGGAACACTGAAGGCCGAGCCATAATGTGCTAGAAAACTTAGAAACTCACAAAGGAGAGCTCAGATGAGAAAATATAAACAGGTGCTAGAAGCATGTACTTTCACGCAGCAAGCTAAGTAAAGGCTTTGGGGTGATTCTGAGAATTCCCCCCCCCCAAAAAAATCTGATTTTGAAGTCAGGACGTACCAATACTTGTCCAAACGTTCCTCGGATTTAAGAGAGTCAGGGCACCAGGCTGGGTGTGACCTCACCTGGTATTTCTTAAGTCATTCAAAAATGACACACTATAAATCAGAAGGTTAATTCATGAGCGCAGGAAATCAATCCACATCAGACCACTGAAGCATGTGCACCTCGTGCATACCAACTGATACATTTTCCCCTGCAATTAAAACGTGGTTACCTTTAGGGTATTATGAAATGGATATTTAACAGCTGAATAGTAATGCCTTAGGATGGCTGAGCACAGGAAATGAATAAATTGTAATCCAGCAGAAACTTCAACTCCACTGCAGTGGATCACAAGTGAAAATTTAAATCCCCAAGTGGAATTTAACCACTTCTCCATATCTTTAGGAAAATCTCCCTGTGTTTAAGTGATCTGGGGTTGGTTGCCAGTACTTTTGGAAAAACCATCCTGTCCCTGTATGATGATTAAGGAAAACTGGAAAAAAAAAAAAGTCTGTGATGTATAGATCCTGCCAAGCCACTTCCCACTTTTGCAGAATTCTCCAGCAGACTTAACAGGGAGCATTCCACTGCTTTTCAGAGAGGATAGATAAGCAGTATCTGCACTTAATTTAAGTAAATTATTTTGACCAGAAATAATAGGATAGGCACTGACATATTACACGCACGAACACTGAAGAAGATCAGAAGCTTCTCTTTAGTTGGCAGCAATACTGAGTTCACGCTCAGAACAAAACGTGTAGCCGTGATAATTGACTGTGTTTTTCTTGGTGGGAAGGAGTATGAGCTAGACGTATGTGCTCTTGTCTTTCTGCTCAGATTGCCTCTGAATATGGAACTGATCCATTCATCACTTCGCTTTTGGATAAGATGGATATCTTCCTGCTGCCTGTCACAAACCCTGATGGATATGTGTTTTCTCATACCAAAGTAAGCCTGGACTTTTTCTCTTCTTCCTCTCAATCCTTCGGAGAGAGCGTTAGGAACTTTGAAAACACAAAGACAAGGCTTTTTCCTGTTCTCCATTGACCTTAACCGGAAAGCCTAATCTCACAGTGGCTCCAAGGTGAGCACAAGTGGAGTTGATAATCACTTCTTCCTCCAGCACACTGTGTCTTTACGTCTTGCCGCGGCCAGAGCCCATTTCAGCTGTGAGCTGGGGTTATTGGAGCTCAGTGTTCACCGTGAGTCACCTAGGAGATTGGTTCCAATTATCTCTGTGTTTTTGTGGCAGGATTGATGGAAAAGAGGAGGCGGATGTTACCTGCTGACAATAAGATTGCAGTAGGATTTAGGTAGGCAGGATCACGCATCTAGCCTTTAACTTACAATCTGTAGAAGAAATCCTCTCTAATAACACTGAAAGGAATTATGTAGTTCTCTTTCTTTCTTTCCTTCTTTCAAAATCTCATTATAAAACACCATTGGAGCAACTGTGACGCCACACACACTCAAAATGAATCAGCACTCCCAAGTTTATTTTTGGAGGGAGTTGACAAAGATGGAGTTTTTCAGTATGTGCTCAGAAAGAGCTCGTACACACGCAAGTACTCACCTCACGAGGGGCCTCGGGAAGCAAAAACAGGTTCTAGAGTTCAAATTTGGAAAAAAAATCCTGACATAAAGCATTGAGGGAAACAAAAGAAAACAAAAATCTCTGCAGAAATTCCAAGTTGAATTAGTGAACCCAGCACTTTGTTTTTCTCAAAGATGATAAGGCAGACTCTACCTTCTCTCTACTTTCTTTTTTTGTTCTTTTGTTGTTTCCTAGAACTGGTGGTCTTTGTGCCATGGTTTGGCAGCTGTTTGTTGGAGGAAAAGGGGTGGGGTGGGTGGAGGGGAGGGTGGCTGGTGGGGGTGGCATTCACTCTTCGTCTTGGTGATGTGTTTAGACTTTTTTTTTTGAACACTAGCTCAGGAAGATTCTTCTTCTTCTTCTTCTTCTTCTTCTTCTTTTTAAATTAAATGGTTTTTTTTAATGAAAGAAAGATACAGAGAGAGACACTCATCTCTGGCTTATGGTGGTGCTGGGGACTGAACCTGGGACCTCAGAGCCTCAAGCATGAAAGTCTTTTGCAGAACCGTATGTGTTTCCCCTGCCCTCCTGGGCTCAAGGGAATGAGTGCAGTTCCACAGGGACTTTGCCTGGAGCCAGCGAAGGAAATGAGTAGGATTCTCCAGGGAACTTTCTATCAAACCGAATGACCACATTTCTCTCCCCCTCCCCATCGTCTTTTCTGGTTGCACTTCAAAGAACCGTATGTGGCGGAAGACACGCTCCAAGGTGGCTGGGAGCCTCTGTGTTGGTGTGGATCCTAACCGGAACTGGGATGCAGGGTTTGGAGGTGAGCACTGGGACTTGCTTCCAGGGATGGTCAGCACTAGTCTGACCAAAGTGGCTATTTTGCACTGACTCTGCAGTGTTGTCAGGATTCAAGTCATTTTTTTTTTTTAACCCAGTTTGGGAAACACTTACCTGTATTCTCTTCACGGAGCTCTGAGCATCACTGAATACATTTTGTCTCACATCCTGGCTTTCTCACAAGCAGTAGCCAGGCTGGGCTTACGAGGTTTCAGGAAAAAAAAGACTGCAATGGCGGGAGTGGTCAGGAAGCCCTGAATCAGCCACCAGAGGGCGTTAGGATCTATTCAACGGCGAAGCATTACATCATCTATAGATGTTTTGAGAAAGAAAACTAAAAAAGAAGTACAAATAGGATTAAGAGATTGATTTTCAAAATAGATTCAAAAAGAAAATATTAGCTTCCCGCCCAGGCTTTGTTACCTTGCACCTATAATTTTTCTGAGTTCTGTAGGAGGGTGATTTGGGGAGGGGGTTCCTTTCTGCTTTCAGACACTGATTAAATCCCCTTCTGTTTTTCTCATTGCAGAATAGAAATTTATTTGGTTTCTCCTCATTAGGTATGATAACAGTGAGGGTAGGAACTGTCTTTTTTCACTGTAGCACTCCTGACACCTAGCACAGGGTCTGGAATAGAGGAGGCAATCACTAAATATTTGTAAGACAAATGAATTAATGAGAATCACTGAACCAAGAAAGGACACGCTGGGGAATTGTGACAGGATATAGATGAGTGGCAACTTCATTCATTGCTTTTACAATTGCCTCATTTTCTTTTTTTTTTCTCAGCATAGGAAAAGAAAAATCAAAGCATTAGATCTAAAATATTGAACAAAGCCCTAGCAATTCAATGTCAGATTTCCCCCCTTAAAAATTAGTCTCATTAAGGAATCTTAGAATAAGGTGACAGGTTGTTTTTGTATGTTGTCTATTTCACTTAGAGACCCTGGGGAGTCCCAGTGCCCTTGTTCTCTCTAGTTTTCAGACCCACTGGACCAGGCCATGGTGGACCCACTCAGTGGTCACGAGTAATACTGGTTGCTGAGAAAATTAAGGCCAGAGGTGGCTTTGTTGTCAAATGTAATTGTGATTTCTTCATGGTGAAAAGGGGGTCAGAGTCTCCAATGGCAGTACTTAGAAGTAGAGATACATATATCATCAGTGCTTGGACTTTAAGAATTGGAAGAGATCCCAGACAAAAAGAGTTTACTCAATTCCCACCCAAGGCAGGAATTCCACCTATAATATTAAATGTAGCGTTCCTTCCAACCAACTCCCCCAGAGAGGAGATGATCTAATTTGATAGCTTTTTCTGCCATGTTTTTTCATTTTGCTTCACTTATTTTCTTTTTTAAAAATTTTACTTTTTTTTATTGATTGAATAGTGATTGACAAGACCATAGGATAAGAGGGGTACAATTCCACACAATTCCCATCACCAGAGTTCTGTATCCCCTCCATTGGAAGCTTTCCTATTCTATAATCCCTGTGGGAGCATAGACCCAGGATCATTATGGAGTGGAAGGTCTGGCTTCTGTAATGGCTTCTCAGGTGGACATAGGTGTTGGCAGGTCAATCCATACTCCCAGCCTCTGCCATGTTTTTTAAAGAAGAGAGAGAGATGCATCCAGAATCAGGCGAGTTAGGATCTCTGACTATGACCTGGGGTAGTAGTGACTTGATCTCACACACTGAATATCTTGCTCTGGTTTCCAGAGGGGTGACTGAGTGATGTGTGGTAGTAACCACCTCCAGACAAGGTCTCCCTCAAGTTCACTATCCTTATCGGGCTTCTTTTGAATCCTATCAGGACCTGGAGCCAGCAACAGTCCTTGCTCTGACTCATACCACGGACCCAGTGCCAACTCTGAAGTTGAAGTGAAATCCATCGTGGACTTCATCAAGAGTCACGGGAATGTCAAGGCCTTCATTACCATCCACAGCTATTCCCAGCTGCTGATGTTCCCCTACGGATATAAATGTACTAAGTCCGACAGCTTTGATGAGCTGGTGAGTTTCTGACACTTCTGCTCGCCCACCAACATCCATCGTACAGACAGATAAGTTTCAGTCATCGAGTTAGGTGCTGAGAGGAGAGTGTACTAGTGACAGGGTATGAAGATAAATGAGAAATCATACACCCAGCTATGGTCAAGATGGCGATGACAGGCAAAAAAATGTTTGAAAGATCTGTTTTGGACTTCCTTAGATTAAGTTAGCTTGGGGAATAGAATTCACAAAATTATTGTTGCCATGATGTATCAATAGATGTGTGGGGAATTCATTGGACCATAAATTCTTCAGGATGTACTTTTGTTGCTTAGGAAATAACCACTTGGATTTGGAGGTGAGGATCTTGGATTTGGTGTTCAGTGCTCTTTTTTTTTTTTCTTTTAAGTATTTATCTATTTTAGATAGAGACAGAGAGGCACAAACACACACACACACACACACACACACAGACACACACACATGCACACACCCCAGCACCAAAGCTTCTTTCAGTGCAATGGGGGCTAGGTTTGAACCCTAGCCACACCCATGGCAAAGTAGCACACTACCCAAGTGAGCTATTCCACGAGCCCTGGAATCAGGTGCTTTGAATTAAGCATTTCTGCCTCTCAGTTCCTTGCTTAGTACCTTCCCAGTGTCTGTGACTCTGTGGCCTGTCATTGTGATGGCACTGGTGTATGGTTTGGGGTGGAAAACACTCAATTCTCCAACTTGATGCTTCCCATCCTTTCTCCTTCTTCAGGATTAAGTAAACTGGTGGTGGTTGTACTAAGTCCCTTGGTGCCATCTCAGGGACTGCAGACAACAGAGTGATCCCCAGCTACAGAGGATGTACAAATATTTCCCACTTAGCTTGCAGGCTTGGTTTTTGAAACCTGTCTGTTTAAGATAAGCCCTGAGATGGAACCTTTCTGGTCAATTTACTTTCCAATCAATTATTGTCAGCAGCCCCTGGCAGAAATGTGGTAGATTATTTTAATTCAGGTGTATCTTTGCTTCTCATTGCTTGGATAATAGCCCTGTGGGGCAATTTTCACGACTTTGATGGGAGGATTGTCACTCCGGGTCGAATCTGGAGGAAAAGAATGTCAGGGTTGAAAAGAACCTAAGGGGCTGGGTAGTGGTGCACCTGGTTGAGCGCACATATTACCATGCGGAAGGACCCAGGTTCAAGGCCCCAGTCCCCACCTGCAGGGGGAAAGCTTCATTAGTGGTAAAGCAGGCCTAAAGGTGTCTCACTCTCTCTCTCCCACTCTATCTTCCCTCTCAGTTTCTCTCTCCTATCAAATAGAAAAAAAAAAAAGTAAATAGGTAAATTTATTAAAAGAAAGAAGGAAGGAAACCTGACAGGGCCTTCTGGTAGACTCCTAGAACCTGAAATTACCCAAGCCTGGTGCTCTAGTCTGTCAGATTGTCATCCACGGTATGACTGAGTATCTGTCTACCTTCATGGGGGGCTCTTTGATGTTGGGCTAGATTTGACTGAGCTCTTTCTTATAAAGATTCACAACCATCTCCTCTGGTTTTTACCTTCCCAACTCTAGTTTTGTCTTGCTCCACTGAGCAAGTTCATTTCCCTTTGAGAGGCCAGTGCCTTAACTGTTTGAAGACTAGCAGCCTGCTTCTCCTAAGCTTTCCCTTATCACCACTAAAATGTCCCCAGGCCCTTCAAGTGCTTCTAACAAGTTGACAAGTTCTCTCTTCTTCCTGGTTGCTGTTTTTTTTTCTTTTTCTTTCCTGAACCTGCTTTGGCTTGTTTGCCTTCTTTCAGGGCAGCTCCTAGAAGTGACTGTATAACTGGTGTTGGGGGTTAACTAGCACACAGAGAGCTAAGCGTGACTGTAACTGCCTGCTGGCGGACCTTGCACTTCTTGCTTCCGCAGTTGAGGGTCACATTAATCTCTTGGCTGTAGCACCATACCATTGACTCATGTTGGGCTCCTTTACAAATGAACCTCTACCGGCTCTCCCACTCCCAGGCTCTCCAAGGATTCTGCCGAGCCAGGTTTTCCCCATCTGGTAATTGTACAGTTGTTTTCCTGGACCTAAGTTCAAGACCTTACATTTATCCCTAGCAAGGACAGTAAAGCCTCAATCAGTCAAAATTGGAACCGTCAAATGATGGAAAATATTTTGCTGAGCTCTACTTCTTGGAAGAGAAATGACCATAGGGAGATAAGCCAATGTAGGGATCTAGTGGAACAACAACAAAAAAAATCGACTTCCCTGCTATATCCTGGGATCAGTCCACATTCTCTTTAGCCCCCTATATCTACCCGACTTTACCCACATCTTTGGACAAGGAAAACTGGTGGCAAAATAATGCCCTGATGTGATGTAATGCAAACACCTGGATGATCAGTTAGACAAGGATTTTCCAATCTGACAGAAAGGAATCTGTGGTCTGGGGAGATAGTCTAATGGTTTTGCAAAGAGATTCTCATGTCTGAGGCTCTGAGGTCTCAGGTTTGATTTCCAGCACCATCATAATCCAGAGCTGAGTAACACTCTAATGTTACTCTCTTTCTCTCTCTATCTCTCTTTTGTAAAAAATAAAACAAAATATTAAAGAGAGAGAAAGGAATATGTACTTGCCTCTCAGTAGAAATGATTAAAGTAAACAAGCAAAAATGGGTTGTGTTTGAACCTTAGTTAACCACAGTCCAGTTCCTCACATTCTACTATTGGGCAGCTGTTCTTCCAAAAAATATTTTGTTATTCATCTTCTTTTCTTTGGTTTTCTCATTTTAGAATGAAGTGGCCTTAAAGGCTGCCCAATCTGTGGCAAGCCTGCATGGCACCAAGTACAAGGTGGGACCTATCTGCTCAGTCATCTGTAAGTATCTAATGTGCTTTTGTAAATGACCCACTAAGATGGCACATACCATGTGATTATGGGCCAGTGTTTTTCAACACCCTGCTGTAAAAGGGGTAGATCTTCATGCACAGAACTCAGCCTTACTAGGGGATCTGGGCAGTGGCACAGCAGGTTAAGCGCACATGGCGTGAAGCGCAAGCACAAGGACTGGAGGAAGGATCATGGTGTTGGGGGTTGGCTCCCCACCTGCAGGTGGGTCACTTCACAATTGGTGAAGCAGGTCTGCAGGTGTCTATCTTTCTCTCTCCCTCTCTGTCTTCCTCTCCTTTCTCCATTTCTCTCTGTCCTATCCAACAACAATGACAGCAATAACAACAACAATGATAAACAACAACGATAAACAACAAGGACAACACAAGGGAAAAAATAGCCTCCAGGATCATGGAGGCAAAACAAAACAAAACAAAACAAAAAATAACTCAGCCTTACTAACTCCCCCCCACCTTACCCCCAGTCTGGCTAGGTCTCCTCCACCAGATAAATTGTTACATGATATCTACAGCAAAAAACTTCCTACATGTGTCCTTTTGTTCTTTCCTTCTATCCATCCTGCTCCTCTGCATTATGTGGACTCTCTTCCTGCAAATTAATTCTCATCAATAACTAGTCAATAGCATTTGCATGAATTTCCTCCAGCCTGTCTAAGAAGGACCTACCTGGAGTAATCCCAAGGACTGTGCATGTTTGGTGCACCTCAGAGGACCCAGACTGGGTAGTGAATAGTGAAACATTTACATAGTAATGAAACATTTATCCCTGTAGAGTTTGGGGACACAGACAGGAGGGAGGACGTGTAAGGAATAAGAGCAATATAAGGAATAACTCAGAGGGGTCTTGTTGTTAAACATTCTGGAATTCTCTCTCCCATGTAGACTGGATAAAAACATTCAGGGACTGTGTGAGAAATACTAATGAAACTGTATATAGATTCAGAGTCCTCCTAAGGGATCCACTCCACTTATGGACAAGTTTAAACTTAGAACCTTGCAATCGAATGCTCAAGAGTTCCCTATGCTCTTATCCCCAAAGGCACTTCAGACACAAGTACCACCAATCTGTTCAGCATATATTTTATTTATTTACTTTGCCACCACGATTATTGCTGGGACTTGGTGTCTGCATGGCTCCACTGTTCATAGTGGCCATTTTTCTTCCCTCTTCTTCCTTTCTCTTTTTCTCCTTTTCTCTTTCTTTTTTGATAGAGGGTGAGGAAAAAAAAGCAATAAAGTGGGAGCGAGAAAAAGAAAAGGAGATCTGCCAGTAACACTTCCCCATGGCTTTTTAAGCTTCACCCCTGCAGGTAGTGACAGGGGCTTGAACCTGGGTTGTTGCACACGACAATATGTGCACTCTACTGGGTGTGCCACTACCCAGACTGCCAATTCATTTTTAGTGAACGACTACTCAATACTGGAGCCAGTCAACCACAGAGAACTCGTTGTCTAATATGGAAGATGAGCAGGAAGATAAATGGACTTGGAATGATTTTAGCAGTAGTACGCCTATATGTGGGTCAGCATTATTAGAAAGTTAGAGGGATTTGAGGTGACCAAGGATTTGGCAAGTTGATCACTAGGTCGCTAGCAGAGGGTAAGTGAGGTACCTTCTGGACAGCTAACAGCTCATGGAGAGACAGAAGTATGGAGATGCCTGATGGGCTATGGCCATGGGAGGAGGTTTGGGATTTTAGGAATGAAAATAGTTGAGGCTGCATAGAGTTCAGGTCTTTATGTAGCATGTTGAGGAGTTTTGATCCTTGTTTAATTTTATTTTTTATTTTTTAACTGTCTGAGCAGGGTTATCTCTGGGGCTTGGTGCCTGCACAATGAATCCACTGCTCCTGGCAGCTATTTGAGAGGACAGAGAGAGAGGGAGAGATTCAGAGATACACCTGCAATACTTGCTTCAGTGTTTTTGAAGTTTCCCCCTTGCAGGTGGGGAGCAGGACTCAAACACAGGTCCTTGCATAGGGAGCTTAGATCTTTTTTTAAAAAAAATATTTATTTTATTTATTCCCTTTCGTTACCCCTGTTGTTTTATTGTTGTCGTTGTTGTTAGATAGGACAGAGAGAAATGGAGAGAGGAGGGGAAGACAGAGAGGGGGAGAGAAAGAAAGACACCTGGAAATCTGCTTCACTGCCTGTGAAGCGACTCCCCTGCAGGTGGGGAGCCAGGGCTCGAACCCAGACCCTTACGCAGGTCCTTGTGCTTTGCGCCACTTGTGCTTAACCCGCTGCACTACAGCCCGACTCCCAAGGAGTTCAGATCTTAACTCAAAGTATTTTGGAAGCCATTTTGGAGTTTCTAGCAGGTGGTGAGTACACTGATGTGTCATTTTTTTCAGACAAGACATGCTAGTTGCAGTGTGGAGGATCGAGGAATGCTGAACCATTTCACCGGAAGGTAGAAAGTGTTCAGGGAGAGATAATAACCCTAAGTAGAATGGTGAGGATGGGGGATAGACATCTAGAAGGTACAAATCAAAAGACTTTTGTGACTTACTGGATGCATAGGTGGGGAGGGGAGTTCCTTATTGAAGGCCAGTGAATGGTGCTGTGAATTGAGAGAGATCCAAGAGAGTGAGAGGGGATGGAATTCAGTGCTGGGTGTATTGAAGTGAGATCATTGTAGTGTATTCAAGCGGAGGCATGAGGTTGCATGGCCTTGGGGTTTTGTGGAGACAGAGTAAGAAGTGGTTGAGGTTTAGAGGGGGAGAGGGTAACATGGGAGAGGATGGAGAATGGAGAGGGAGAAAAGCCCTACATGGAACTGGAGCAAAATGTTAGGCAGCAGAAGGTACTAACAGTCAGAAAGGGACACACTACAGGACCAGGACGAGAGACACACAGTCCTGCATGCCACACTGACAGCAGAATACTTTTAGGTGTCCTGTAGCTCCCGACATAGGGACCTAGCCACTTGATTACAAGAATCTAGCTGTTTTCCCTCGATATCTGATGTGTTTACAAGTAAGGATAGGACTTGAAAGTTGGAGGCTTAGTATGCTTTTCTTGGTAAAGTCACAGATACTGAAGATATTTTGAGCAAGCAAATATTAGACAAGGACAAGGGCTTACTTTATTAGCTTTGGGAACCTGACCATTTAATGTTCAAACAAGTTCTGGCTGCATCTCTGCCAGAGCTGATTCTGTTATCCTTTATCCTGGCCTTATTGCAACCCAGACAAGCTCTGCCTCTTAAGGACTAGTCCCAGTTCTTTATCCCTCTGGGAGTATGGACCCAAGGTCATTGTGGGATGCAGAAGGTGGAAGGTCTGGCTTCTGTAATTGCTTCCCTGCTGAACATGGGCGTTGACAGGTCGATCGATCCATACTCCCAGCCTGCCTCTTTCTTTTCCTAGTGGGGTGGGGATCTGGGAGATTAGAGGCCAAGGACACATTGGTGAGGTTGTCTGTCCAGGGAAGTCTGGTTGGCATCATGCTAGTTTCTGGAACCTGTTGGCTGAAAAGAGAGTTAACATATAAAGCCAAACAAGTTGTTGACTAATCATGAACCTAAAGGCTGGAATAGTGCTGATGAAGAATTGGGGGAGGGGGTGTCTCTATTTTGTAGATAGCTAGTAGATAGCTATATTTTAGTTATATTCCAAAGGGCCTGTGGCTATACTAGTTTTTTTTTCCCCTGAGCCTGAAATCTGATGTGCAGGTGGATCCAAATTATTGTCTGGGGAGAGGATGTCTTCCATTCAGCCTTCACTGCTCTGTGAAATAAGTCACAATATGACCCTTGTGTGACAACTGAAGCAGTGGGGACTCAGATATATGACCTGACTTTTGTCTGTCTGTCTGGTTTTATTTATTTATTTATTTATTTAGTTATTTATTTGCCACCAGGGATATTGCTGGGGCTCAGTGCCGGCACTATAAACCCACAGCTCCTGGCGGCCCATTCCCCCCCCCTTTTCTTTCATTTTTATAAGATAGGACCCAAAGAAACTGAGAGAGAGGAAGGTGGGGAGGGAGAGAGAAAGATAGACATCTGTAGACCTGCTTCACTGCTCATGAAGCGTTCACCCCTGCAGGTGGGGAGCAGGGGCTTAAACCTGGGTCCTTGCATGTGGTAATGTGTGTGCTTAACTGAATGCACCACCTCCTCCAGCTGCTATAATTTTTTAAAATTATAGTTTCTCAGTTGTAATTGTAGGGGAACAACTTGTGATAGGATCCCCAACCTAGATGTTAACATTTTATTTACCAGAGCACTGCTTAGCTGTTGCTTATGGTGGTGCAGGGGATTGAACCTGGGACTTTGGAACCTCAGGTAAAAGTCTTCCTGTGTAACCATTTGTTTTATGTAGGTTTGGAAAGGAGATGTGATAGCGGTGGCTTTGACTTTGAAAGAATGATTTATTAAAACTGATATATTTTATTTTATTTTTATTAATTTTTTCCCTTTTGTTGCCCTTGTTTATCGTAGTTGTTGTTGTTATTATTGTTGTTGTTATTGATGTCGTCATTGTTGGATAGGACAGAGAGAAATCGAGAGAGGAGGGGAAGGCAGAGAGGGGGAGAGAAAGGCAGACACCTGCAGACCTGCTTCACTGCCATGTGCACTTAACCTGCTGCGCCACTGCCCAGCTCTCTAAAACTGATATATTTTAAGGAGAAAGGAATGAATAGAGAAATATAACTTCTAGGAATAGGCACCAGCAAATATACAAGCAGTCAAACGTCAAATCGAGGCATTTATAACATTCACCATTTTTAGCTGGGTGAAGTCCTGATTGAAAATAAGGAGTAGCAAATACACAAGAAGTCAATCATTAAGTCTTGGTACTTAACAACATCCACTGTTTATAGCTAAGTGGAGTGCTGATTGGGAATTAGTCAAATCTTAGATCAGGGTACTTACAATATCCACTATTTTAGCTGCGAGGGATGGGGACTGGTTTCAAAGCAGCTAGTTGGAGTCCTGGGCAAAGAGCTCTCTCTCCACAAGCGAGCTTCCCACTAACCATCCCAAGCAGAGTCAGCATATAGACATAAGTAAATAACTTTTGTTTTGAGTTTGTTACTTTGGCATGCTCCTTTTCCCAGAAAGGCCTACTTTTTTTTTTCTTTTAAGTTTTCTTCAGAGTTAATAATTGCTGGACAATAACTATCAGTTGTTTGTCTCCTTTTTTTTTCTCCTTTTTTTTATTCGGGAATTAATGTTTTACATTCAACAGTAAGTATAATAGTTTGTACATGCATAACATTCCCCAGTTTCCCATATGTTTGTCTCCTTTTTATGTATAGTTGTGGGGTCATAAGGCTAGGCTGTATCTGGAATGGCCAGTTTGAGGAGAGAACACAGTAATCTTATTGACTTTGAGAGGGAGAGAGCCAGTCCATCTCCCAAAGCCCCCCCTAATTTTAATGTATTTATTTATAAAATGGAAACACTGACAAAACCATAGGATAAGAGGGGTACAATTCCAACCACCAGAGCTCTGTATCCCATCCCTCACCCCGTAGCTTTCCTATTCTTTAATCCCATGGAAGTAGGGACCCAGGATCACTATGGGGTGCAGAAAGTGAGAGGTCTGGCTTCTGTAATCTTTTCCCTGCTGAACATGGGCGTTGACAGGTAGATCCATACCTCCCAACCTGTCTCTCTCTTGCTTCAGTGGGGCAGCGCTCTGGGGAAGTGGGGCTCCAGGACATATTGGTGGGGTCATGTTGTTAAAATTCGTAGGCTCTAGCTGGGCAGGTTGGCCTCGGCCGGCTAGCTTCACGGTGGTGAACAGAGACGCGGAGACAACGGCTGGGCAGGGCAGCTGTATTTCTTTATTCAGGAACAACGATTCATAAACTAAACCAAACTAATCACCAAACAGAACTCTGCTGTCTCTTTGCGGCGGCGCAAGCACTCTCTCTTACTCTGGAACTCAGGAACCCCTCTCACAAGCACTCTCTCTAACTCTTGAACTCTCGCACTCTCGAACTCCGGAACTCAGGAACTCTGTCTAACTCAGGAACTCAGGAACTCTGGCTAACTCTGGCACTCTCGAACTCAGGAACCCTCTCCCTTACTCTCGAACTCAGAAACTCTCGCACCCTCGCACTCTCGAACTCCGGAACTCAGGAACTCTGTCTCTGGGGAACTCAGGAACTCTCGGACTCCGGAACCCTCTCCCAGGGTCCCTTGGGGCGGGGCCAAGCAGGCCCGCGAAATTAACAGGACTCATCCAATTCTCTTGGAGGGGGAGGGCTAGAACAAGCCAATGTAAAGCATACGACAATTCATATGTCCAGGGAAGTCCAGTTGTCATCATGGTAGCATCTGGAACCTGGTGGGTGGAAAAGAGTTAACATATAAAGCCAAACAAATTGTTGATTAATTATGAACCTAAAGGCTGGAATATTGTAGGTGAAGATTTGGGGTCTCCATTTTGGAAATAGCTAGTAGGTCGATTTTAGGTTTGTTCTAAAGGGCCCATGACTTAATTAGTTTCTTCCTGAGCCTGACATCTGTTATGTAGGTGGACCCAGGCTATTGTCTGGGGAGGTGATGTCATGGCTGGAAAAAGGGTTAGAAAGCTGGATCAGGGAAGAGAGTAGCTCCCAAATATGGGAAAAGTGTATAAATATTGTTGACTGTAAACCCCATCGATTTGATCTGATCTGGGGCCCATATTCAGCTTAGGAGCCTATGTAACCTCTACATCCCTATAGTTCTGAACTTGCATTCTGTGGTCATCAGTAGGAACATTCCGAGTTGCACCAATTTCAGGACCCATCTTCTTCAGATGGTAGATAGAGTATGTTATCGAACCCCCCTTTGGAGGATGCCTTTTTTTTTTCCAAAAAATTTCTTTATTGGGGGATAAATTGTTCCAAGGCCCATTTGGATGTAACCATTTAACTGTTTTTAGTTCACTCAACTAGTATGAATGTCCCAACATATAGGGTGCTTGCTTCAGAAGTGGCCAACTCATGGAGTAGCAAGGCATATCCCATTTTTATTACATCATTAAGCTATCTCCCCTGCCCTCACCTGCTTTTGTCACCTGCCTAATGACTCAGAGTCAGGCTTTGCTCTGTGGATAGTATCCTGTTCCTTGTGGATTTCTCAGTGGCATTGACCATATCGTGTAGACACATCCAAGGCGTAAATTAGTAATTTTGGTACCCGGAGAAGACTCTGGTCAAGTCAGCAATCATGTGGTTGGTTTTACCTTTTTTTTAGTTGTTAAAAAATATTTGTTTATTTATTCCCTTTAGTTTGCCTTGTTGTTTTATTGTTGTAGTTATTATCGATATCGTTGCTGTTGGCTAGGACAGAGAGAAATGGAGCGAGGAGGGGAAGACAGGGGGGAAGGAAAGATAGACACCTGCAGACCTGCTTCACCGACTGTGAAGGGACTCCCCTGAAGGTTGGGAGTGGGGGCTCAAACCAGGATCCTTCCGCCGGTCCTTGCGCTTGCGCCACCTGTGCTTAACCCGCTGTGCTACCGTCCTACTCCCCCCTTTTTTTTCTCTTAATTTTTTTATTGGGGGATTATTGGTTTATAGTAGACGGTAAAATAAAGTAGTTTGTACATGCATAACATATCTCAGTTTTCCACATAACAATTCAACCCCCACTAGGTCCTCCTCTGCCATCATGTTCCAGGACCTCAGCCCTCCCTTGCTCCACCCAGAGTCACTTACTTTGGTGCAATACACCAGGTTTTAATTATTATTTTTGTTGTTGTTACTTTACTGCTTCACTTCATTGTTGTACTTCACTGCTCCAGGCTGACTTTTTGCAGATAGATAGATAGATAGATAGATAGATAGATAGAGGCAGACACCATAGCACTTTAGTGTCCTCCAATGCAGTGGGGGCTGGCTTCGAACCTGGTCCCCTCTCAAGGCAAAGCAAGTACACTTCTCCAGGTAAGCCGTTTTATTGTCCCCTCCCCCAGTCTGGTATTTGTTAGTTCCCAGGCACCACCATAACTGCAGTGGGTGAAGACAAAAGTCCTAAGGATTCAAGGTGTTCATTCACCCTACTAGGCCCCAGGCCACCTCTCCCATACTACAGACATGCTTCCCCTTCATCCAGTCCTGTTCTTAGGGACCAGGTGGCTTCCAGCTCTGCCCCCACAAATTCCTCCTCCTGTGACTTCTACCTGTTATCTTTGGGAAGGCCCTCAGGATAATGGCCATTGCTCAACTCTTGAGTCATGATTGCCACAAGAATTTGTAATCCAGTGCCACCTTCCTTCATCATCAGTCACGTCAGCAGCCACACATCGTGAACAGGTGCACATTACTCTATAGGTGCTGGGCTGGTTATTTGCTGTGGGAGCAAAAGCCTGCTCCGCCCTTAGGCTGTATGTCTCCTGAGGACAGGGACCTAGTCTCTGAGTCCACTTGTAATCCCTCTTCTCCCACTAGAGAAGACAATGTCCTTGTCCAGCTCTGTTCTACAGAAGGATGTGACATGGTTTCTAAGTTGTTGATGCCTATTAGAGGCTCCTAAGGGCACCAAAGGTAGGCGAGGCAGTGCCCATTGAAATATCCCCAGCTTTTCACATTGATCTTGTATTTTTCAGAAGACTGACTCTCCTATGGCTGCTGTTAGCCCCATGGTCCATGCATACAGGGGAATGACTTAATTTTGATATGGTGGGAACTTAGTCTAGAGGTTCTGTTGCTCTAAAAAGCCAGTGGGAACTCCCAGAGGGGTAAATGTTAGGGGAAGACGACCAGAGGGCTCTGAACTCCAATTCCATTAGGACCCAGAGAAAAAAGGGCCGGGGGGAGGAAAGGGAAGGAAACTCAGTAGTTTAAGTAGGTGTGATTTAGGAAGAGAAGGCAGGGCCATAGGAAAAAAGGCAGATATATGTATCAACCCATATCTGTGATCTTGGGAGAACTACTGCAGTTTCCAATGGAAGGAGTGGGGACACAGAACTCTGGTGGTGGGAGAGGTGTGGAATTATACCCCTGTTGTCTTATAATTTTGTAAATCATTGTTATATCACTAATTTAAAAAAAAGGAAAAAAAAAAGCCAGTGGGAAAGCTTCACCTGACTTTTTTCTTGTTTGCTCTTCAGACCAAGCCAGTGGCGGAAGCATTGATTGGGCCTATGACTCTGGCATCAAGTATTCCTTTGCCTTTGAGCTGAGAGACACAGGCAGATATGGCTTCCTTCTGCCAGCCAGTCAGATCCTGCCCACTGCCCAGGAGACCTGGCTTGGCTTGAAGACAATCATGGAGCATGTGCGCGACCACCCCTACTAGGGTCCTGGGGAATAAAGGAGAGCCATTTAAAGCAAAATGGAGTTGTGGTTATTCCTTTGCCTAATTCCGGTTGTCTTGATTTCTCATCCTGCTAGAGGAACGTGATTGCTGTAAGCTTGTGTTATCCTAGATCACAGCCAGCCATCAAGCTACCTCTTTCACCTTTTTTTCTCCAATTCATCCTCAGCAAAAAAACTTTCAACCATCTTTACATTTAAAAATTACGGTAAAGGGGTCAGGCAGTGGTACATCAAGTAGAATGCACAAGTTAACACGTGCAAGGTCCCATGTTCAGGTCCCCAGTCCCCACCTGCAGTGGAGAGATGCTTCACAAATGGTACATCAGTGCTGCAGTCCCCACCCCCCGCCTTTCTGCTCCTCTAAATTTCTGTCAGATTAAATTAAAAAGGAAATTAAAAAAAAAGTTCTCTAGGAGCAGTGGATTTACTGCTCAAGCGCAGAGTCCCAGCAATAACCCTGGAGGGCAATAAAAAAAGAAAAATATGGTAAAATAGACATAAAATTAGCCATTTTAACCATTTGAAGACTCAGCTACAGCTGTTGGCAGTGGCAGAGATTAACTTTGGGACCACTTCATGCAAGCATCTTCCCCAATGGGCTACTTTCCCATTTTTTAAAAAAAAATTATTTCTTTTTTATTTATTTATGAGAAAGATAGGAGGAAAGAGAGAGAGAAAGAACCAGACATCACTCTGATACATGTGCTGCCAGGGATCCAACTCAGGACCTCATGTCTGAGAGTCCAATGCTTTATCCACTGTGCCACCTCCCGGACCACGTACTTTCCCATTTTTACAAGAGGTTTTAGTTGTTTACTAGTGAGAAAGAGAAACAGAAGACCAGAACATCACTCTGGCACATGCAATACCAAGGATCGAACTCAAGACTCCATGCTTAAGGGTTCAAGACTTTATCCATTGTGTCACCTCCTGGGCCACTGCTTTCCTATTTTTGATGTGCTATATTAATTATCCCGGTGGGGCCCCCAATCAAGAACATTGCCTCTCTCTTTCTTACCCCACCAAATAGGGGTTTCAGACACCATTCAAATTCTCTTTAGTCATTCATTTCCATGATGGAGTTAGATTTCTTTCATGTTGATGGTTTTCTCTTCAGAAAAAAAGGGTGGGAAGTGAATTTCAAATTGCATAGAATTCTTTTTAAAAATATTTTGTTTGCTGGGAGTCAGGCTGTAGAGCAGAGGGTTAAGCGCAGGTGGCGCAAAGCACAAGGACCGGCATAAGGATCCCGGTTCGAGCCCCGGCTCCCCACCTGCAGGGGAGTTGCTTCACAGGCGGTGAAGCAGGTCTGCAGGTGTCTATCTTTCTCTCCTCCTCTCTGTCTTCCCCTCCTCTCTCCATTTCTCTCTGTCCTATCCAACAACGACAACAACAATAATAACTACAACAATAAAACAACAAGGGCAACAAAGGAAATAAATAAATAAAATAAATATTTAAAAAAAATTTTGTTTGCTTATTTTTAATGAAAAAGAGATATAGATAGATAGATATACCAGAACACTGCTCAGCCTCTGGCTTATGATAGTGCTGGGGATTGAGACTGAGACCTGAAAGTCTTAGGCATGAAATTCTTTCTTTTGGATTACCATTATCCTGTTTCCCTACACCCTTGCCCAGAATTCTACGTACTTGATTTAGGGTTCACATTTCTTGCAGATTCAAATCTCAACTTCTCTTTTTCTTTATAATTTTTAAAAACTATTTATTTATTGTTTAGAGACAGCCAGAAAGTGAGAGGGAGGGCTGGTAGAGAGGGAGAGAGACAGAGAGACACTTACAACACTGCATCACCACTTGCAAAGCTTTCCCCCTGCAGGTTGGGTTCAGCGGCTCAGTCCTTGCACATTGTAGCGTGTGTTCAACCAGGTGCACCACCACCCAGCCCTGGTCTCAACTTCTCTTGTTGCTCATTTGAAACTGAAATCTATCTTAGTGAAGAAGAACCCAATCTTTGTAAGGGGTTAGGGTGACAGAGGGAATTCAGTTTTTGTGTTAGAAGGACAACAGAAACCTGGTGGAGACTGCCTAGCTCCAAACCTCCTGACAAAGACTCCCCATGATCAAATTTCAGATAGACTTTTGTGAGTCTTCTTTTTAATTAGCCATGTAGCTGGACCCCATTCAAAGTAGTCTTAGTAAAGAATCCTGCTACGTGACACCCCCCCCACACACACACACATCGAAGTCCTTGATATCTGATCAAGGCCCTCATCTTTTACCTTTGACGAGCAAATCCTCAGACTGCCCTTGACCAATTAATCAAGAATCCCTCCACCCAGCCCTTTCATCCCTTTTGACTCTCCTGTCTTTTTTGTTGTTGGGGTTGAATCCAATTGCTCTTTGACTGTATGACCCTACAGTAATAGTCTTAAATTAAAAAAAAAAATCCTTATAATTCTCACAAGTGTCAGTATAGTTTTTTCCTTTTTTCTAGTACACCCAACCATGACCATTGGTTGTGTTCATTACTGAGCCAGTGTAGAAAGAATGGAGAACCTGAGAACGAGGAGGAGGAGGAAACTTGTGGGATTTGGGGTTCCCAGGACAGACTCAAATGTACTCCTTGAGAAAAGTCAGAGACCATGTTATCTTCCCTTTATTCTGCTGTGGACTGGTGGAAAGGACACCCAACATGGCATCTAGCAAATCTAAGAAATTCTTCTTAGTAGGGGGCCAGATTGTGGTGTACCTGATAGAATTCACGTCTTACAGTGCTCAGTGACCCAGGTTCGAGCCCTCAATCCCAACCTGTAGTGGGGAAGCTTCATGAGCAGTACAGCGGTGATACAGGTCTCTCTTTCTCCTTTCCTGCTCTTTGTTCCCTCTCAATTCCTCTCTATTTCTAGCCAAAATAAAGAAATAAAACTTAAAGAAGTCTTATTAATAATGATACTAAGCCAGGGGTCAAGGGGGTGGTGCATAAGTGCAGTGTGCATAATACAGGGTGCAAGGACCTGGGTTCAAGCCCCCATTTCCCACCTGCAGGAGGGAAGCTTCATGAGTTTATAAAGCAGGGTTGTAGGTCTGTCTGTCTGTCTGTCTATCTATATATCTATCTATCTCCCTCTCTTTCTTCCCTTTCCCTCTTAATTTCTCTGTTTCTATCTAAGATAAAAAATGATATATAAGCCTTTATCAGAAAAACAGAAAATTAATTCAGACTAACATATCCTCCATCTACCATTTTCATGCTATATTTCTACTTTCTTAGTGAAGTCATAAGAACTGATCCTCCAGGGCCAGGTGATGGTGCACCTGGTTGAGCACATATATAATCAGGAGCAAGGATCCCAGTTCGAATCCCTGCTCCCGACCTGCATGGAGGAAGCTTCATGAGCTGTGAAGCAGTGCTGTAGGTATGTGCGTGTGTCTGTCTATCTGTCTGTCTACCTACCTATCTTCTCTTCCCCTCTCAATTTCTCTTTGTTCTATTAAATAAAGAAAAAAATAAAAAAGGGGAAAAGATGACTACCGGGAACTTGATGCAGGCACCGAGTCTCAGTGATCACCCTGGTGGCAACAAAACAAAACACAAGAATTAAACCTCCTGTTTCATCATCACATAGGCCACAGACTTTGCTGATTGTAGCATGTGCTGGCAAAATTTTCAGGGTTTGTCAAGCGTATAATTTTAGAGATGACTTGGGGGGGTGTCTTTGATAATCTTCTCTTAAAAAATAATTTTACTTAGGGGCTGGGCGGTAACGCAGCAGGTTAAGCACATGTGGCACAAAGCACAAGGATCAGCGTAAGGATCCTAGTTAGAGCCCCCGGCTCCCCACCTGCAGGGGAGTTGCTTCACAGGTGGTGAAGCAGGTCTGCAGGTGTCTATCTTTCTCTCCCCCTCTCTGTCTTCCCCTCCTCTCTCCATTTCTCTCTGTCCTATCCAACAACAATAACAACAATAATAGTAACAACAACAACGATAAACAACAAGGGCAACAAAAGGGAAAAATGGCCTCCAGGAGCAGTGGATTTGAAGTGCAGGCACCAAACCCCAGAAATAACCCTGGAGGCAAAACAAAAAAACAAAATTTATTGTGACAGAGAGAAATTGAAAGGAAAGGGGGAGAGAGAGAGACAGAGAGAAGGCGAGACACCTGCAGCACTGCTTCACCTCTTGTGAAATTTCCTTTCCTGCAGGTGGGGTCTGGGTGCTTGAACCCCAGTCTTTGTGCATAATAATGTGTGCACTCAATTAAGGGTCCCACTGCCCAGCTCCTCACTTAAAAAAATTATTGTTCTAGATGTAACCCCATTCAGATCTACAATCTGGCCACTCCTATCAGTATAAACTCTACCTAGCACTATGGGACTCAAAAAACACCATCTAAATGCTGATCGATGAGCAATGGAGCACCTTCAACACAGACTTTTCCACTTTGAGGAGCAAGCTCTAGACCTGCTTAGTCAAGAGACCTGACCTTTATCATTCCATAGGAATGGAAGAGGCACTGGGCCGGGGCCCTCTTGGTGTACTGTCAGAGTTGCAAGGGTGCTTGGAAGTCACATTAACATTTCTGAGGATATGAGTCGGCCTTGGCCTCCTATAAATACAACTTGACTCCGTCACTGCATGACTGACACCCTTGGAACATGAAGTGGATACTGTTCTTAGGGGCTTTCATTGGGCCCAGCATCTGCTGCAGAGAAAAGTTCTTTGGGTAAGTTCCTTTTAGACTCCTTCTTCCTTATTCTTGTTCAGTTCAGAGATCCAGGAGTTGAGTAGAGAAGGAAATGAATGACTGGCCAGCTCTCAAGCTGCATCACACTGGGAAAGAAGACCTGGATTCCTGTCCTAGTTCTGCCCCTATGTCACCCCGAACAAGTGACTTCTCTCTGAGGCTCAGTTTTATTTATGAAATGGGGGTTCAGTGATATCCACTGTCTTGCTCTGGCTGGCTCCCTAATCTCTTGTTAATTCTGTATCACCCCAGTTCTTTTTTGCACGGGTCTATTCCAGGCATCTCTGACTTTCTTACCATGATTTGCCAAGGGCAGTATTTTTAGTTTCTACTGTGTTTAGGGAACAACTTGGTTTGGGGGATTTTTTGATTTGACCTTTCTGTTGTTGGTGAAGGCTATTTCCATGAAATAGCAGGGTCGTGGGGTTTTGTCAGCTGTGAAAATGGATAAACGGACAGACTGGTACACGCTCCCCCTTCTCTGTGCTGTGCATGTGCATACACATGTGTTCCACCTGCTGCACACCGAGTGCTTTCAGATTTACAAAGGAAAGGACGTTTGGGAGGCAGGAGGGATGAAAGGGTACTGCAGTACCCTGTGAGAGGACTGAATTCTAATAGCTCATTACCACATAATGCTTTGCCATTTGCAAAGAGCTTTCCTGTGCATTATCATTTGGATCACACACCAGCTCAACCAGGCAAGGGTGTTATTTTCCTCAATTTGAACATGAAAACAACTTCGTCTTAAAAAGGTTAAGGAGCCTGCCCAAGGCCACTTAGTTGGGAAGCAGGGGAGCTGGCCTTCAGAATGCCAAGTCTTGGTCCTTCTTTGCTCTGACTCAAAGCAGCCTCCTCTGTTGCCTGGCTCTACCTGTTAGCTGTCAGCTTACTCTCTCTATTGTACTCTCAGGCTAAAGAGGCTTTGAGGTTGTTTACTGAGGTAATTACTGATATGAGATTGAGTAATTTTTATGGTGATGACTTCTGTTCACACCTGATCTCCTGCTGCCAAATAGCTCAGAGGGGTTAGGCCTAGCAGGTGGCCCCATAAGGAGGTGTTTCCTTGGGCAGGGCTCTGCAGGAAGGCGTGTAATCACTCAGCTTGCTGCCTCAGTGTGGGCTGACCCATGGAGCTGTCAGGCTCCCACTGCAGCTCCTCACATGGTCAGGGGGTAGGAGGAGGTCTTCATTTCTCAGGACACAGACTTGGCTTCCAGTGTGGACACCTGGGTAGAGGTGGTGTAACTCTTGGGAGCTCTGCTCTGTGCTGGGACTCACTGCAAATAGTTTGAACTGACCATGACACTTTCACCCCCATATCTGTTCTTGTTCCCATTTTGGCAAGGGACCTAAAAAAATGGCAGACTTCTTCCTGGGATCCGTAGATGTGACTCAGGTGGTCAGTGCATGAGCTGTGAGAACAAAGGGGAAGCTGGCCACCTGGCTTCCAAGAACATAGGGAGAAGGTGGAGTAGGTGGGGAGCTGATGGACAGAGAAGTGATGCTTTCTCTCTGCTGATCCTTGTTCTCCATCCCTTTTGCCCAACTCATCTACTTCTCTCCCTCTGCCAGTGTCTTCTACCCTTGTCTATAGTCATTTTGAGGATGGGATGGTGGCCAGGAGCGGGACAGGCAGAGGCCAGGAGGTAGCTGTAGAACTGGCCATGCCATCAACATTGGCCTAGCAGTCATCTAAGAGTTCTGTGAACTTTGGTGGTAGATGCAGTGTGGAACTGTACCCTGCAACCTCATAAACCAGTATTAATCACAAATAAGAAATGACCTGGAGGGAGTCGGGCAGTAGCACAGCGGGTTAAGCGCAGGTGGCACAAAGCGTAAGGACCTGCATAAGGATCCCGGTTCGAGCCCCTGGCTCCCCAGCTGCAGGGAAATTGCTTCACAAGCGATTTTTTCTCTCCCCCTCTCTGACTTCCCCTCCTCTCTCCATTTCTCTCTGTCCTATCCAACAACAGTAAAAAACAACAAGGGCAACAAAAAGGAATAAATAAAATAAAATAAAGAAAGAAATAAAAAAAATAAAAGAAATTAAATGACCTGGAGGGGTATCGGATGGTAGCGCAGTGGATTAAGTGCACACGGCTCGAAGCTCAAGGACCGGCGCAGGGATCCTGGTTCGAGCCCCCACTCCTCACCTGCAGGGGGGTCGCTTCACAAGCGGTGAAGCAGGTCTGCAGGTGTTTATCTTTCTCTCCCCCTCTCTGTCTTCCCCTCCTCTCTTCATTTCTCTCTGTCCTATCCAACAATGACAACAACAATAATAACAACGATGACACACAAGGACAACAGAAGGGGAAAAAAATAGTCTCTAGGAGCAGTGGGTTTACAGTGCAGGCAATAGCCTTGTAGCCCTGGAGGCAAAAAAAAAAAAAAAAAAGAAAAAAGAAAAGAGAAATGACCTTGGAAAATAAGAAAGTTTTGTGAGCAGGAACTGGGGTGGTGGTGTGCTCCATAAGAGTATACACATTGCCATGTATGAGGACCTGGGCTCAAGTCCCATCTCCACCCACCCGCAGGGAGGAAGTTTTATGAGTGGTGGAGCAGTATTTCAGGTCTTTCTCCCCCCCATTTCTGCCTCACCCTCTAAGCAAAAGAAAAAGTGTGTGTGGGGGGGATGGCTGCCGGGGGCAGTGAAGTCATGTAGGCAGTAGCCCCAGTGATAACTCTTGTGCCAAAAAAAAAAAAAAAAAAAAGTTCTGTAAGCAGCCAGGGAGGTGGCAATGGCCATGATCTTAATGACTGAGGTGCACTGTGCCTCTTTCCCCTTGTCTACACCTCTGAATGTGGCAACTGTGTTGTGAATTCACCTTCTGGGTGAATGTATGATGAAGTCATCATAGCCTTGAAGCCTCCTTACTCTTCTGTGCGCCTCTTTCCCTGGATATCCTATCTATTTATTTATACACTTATTTTTTGGGGGGTGGGGGCTAATGGTTTATAGTAGAGTTGTTGACATATGTGTCCAATTTCTCACCTTCCCATGAGAGGTGTCTGCAAGACGCTCTCTCCCCCAGCTTAGGTCCTTCTGTTCATTCGGTATCACCTCCTTCGACCTGTAGAGATGTGAGTTCACTGGTGTTTCCCATCTATGAGATGCCCCTTTTGCTCCACTGTTGGAGGTGTGTTGTGACCAAGCTGGGGTGTGTTGTGACCCAGGCTTGCAGCCCAGCTCCTACTAAGCTTTCTGGGTCGAGAGTCCTGACCAGCCAATGGCTTGTCCACTATGGTCTCCTCAGCTCCCTGTGGGATGCCATTAGCTGCCCACCACTCACAGGCTCCTATGAAGACTGGCTAAAGTGAGAGCAAATGAACTTACTGCCCCTGGCATCTCCCCCAGACCTGCCACCTGTCTGTGATATCCCTGTGGGGAGAGGGAGACAGCTGGCCTAGACCCCTTCAGAACCTCCCAGAAGCCAGTTCATCTCTGAGAGTTCATGCAGATCTGGCCGGTTTTCTGCTGAGGACATGCCACTCTGCCACGTGAGGCTGCATGCTTAGCTCCCTGTGACAGAACCATTTTCTCTGTCAACAGGTCCTTCAGCCCACAGTCTTCTCTCTGCAGCTCTTCCCTCATTCATTTGTGTCAAAGGGATGACGCATGTGACAGCGTCTAGTGCAGATTCATTGGGCTGTCACCTAGCAACGGCCTAATGGCTCCCCTGGCTCCCTGAGCGGGCTGAGTGCACAAAAGCAGCTTTTCAGACCCTTCCTCTCCCACCCACACACAGGACTTCAGGGGGCCTCTACTCCGCTGCTGCTGCTGCTGTGGCTGCGGAAGCTCAGTGGTGTCTGTGAAACAAGCTCAGGGCTGGTGACAAAGGGAGACTGGAGGCTGGCTGCTCCCTTCTGTGCTCTCCCAGTGCCCCTTTGGGATTGAATTCCAAGTTTAACCTCAACACCTTGGCTATATCCTCCATCACATTTGTGCAGGTATCCAAAGCTGGATGATACTGAGAAAACACCTAGTCTCTCCCTTCTTGGTTAAGAGGAAAACCAGCTAGCCCTCTAAGAGTAGAAAGCCCCTCATCATCATTTTAAAAAATTTTCCAACTCTTTCTCATGTAGACTTGGGGCCAGCTTCAGTTCTCAACCCTGACAGTGAAGAAGTACTTCTTTATGTCTCCACTTAGCTTTGCGTGTAACTCAGGAACATTCCTTTCTGCAAAATGTATATGTTTTTCATTATAAAGTAATATGACCACGTTACAGAAAACAGATACACAGAGAGGGAAAAAAGTCAGTCATCCATAATCCCACGACCCGAGCTCAGGCGCTGTCAGCATTTGCTCGATTTCCGTTGTCTGTTTTTCTTCCAATGCATCTGCTTTTTCCATACTCGTAATCATGGCATACATACAATTTTCTGTCCTGCTCTTTCACTTAATATTTCCCTTAAAGTTATACCATAAGCAGCTTTTCATATTTGCCATGTAGTCTTATTTTTAATGGCTATACATTATAACCAAAGACTAGACCATTTCCTCCCATTTGGCCCAGTTATGTCTGGGACTGCTGGGTTTATTTGCTAGCTAAAAAGCTCACCGTTTTCCCTTCCTTCCTTCCTTCCTTCCTTCCTTCCTTCCTTTCTTTCTTTCTTTCTTCCTTTCTTTCTTCTCTCTCTCTCTCTCTCTCTCTCTCTCTATATATATATATATATATATATATTTTTTTTTTTTTTTCTACAGGGACCAAGTGTTTAGAATTAATACGAGGAATGGAGATGAGATCAGCAAGCTAAGGGACTTTGTGAATTCAGACAACTTTAAGGTAACCTGGCTGTTCTGAGTCCTCTTGGGTGTCTTCTGACTTTGATGGGGATGACTCCTGCACCACCAGTGCTGGCAGTCATTGAAGAGTTTCTGAACCTAATCTTGTGTTAGTCAAGATGCTTTTATGTGATGGAGAGAGTAGATGAATGAGAAGCTTGCCCCATCATAAGGTTATGCTATTCTGGAATGTGGGAGGCCTCTGTAGTGGGCGCCATCTTTTTTTTTTTTTTTTTCCTTTAATCTGTCCTCGACATGTTGCTTCTTGCACTTTGCCAGGTACTGTCTACAGGACAGACCCAGTCAGATACAGTTGTAAAATGGGTAGAGTGGTCTTTGGGTAGAATCCAGCACCTAAGGGTTCATTCTGGTTTTGGACTGTTGTTCTAAAAGACTGAACCCATTGTCCCTTTTAGCCTGAAATGACCTTGAAACTGATTTTACTTCCATTCTCTTCAGCTTGACTTCTGGAAATCTCCCTCCACTTTTGGGCGTCCTGTGGATGTCCTGGTCCCATCTGTCAGTCTGCTGCCAGTCAAGTCCTTTCTGATGTCCCAGGGTTTAGAGTTCTCAGTGACAATTGAAGACCTACAGGTGAGTAGGACAAGGCCTTTGTCTGGTCTTGTATAGGATTAGGTGGCCAGGGTGAACCTGGGTCTCAAGTTCTGGTCTTCTGATTCTGCATTTCACAGTTGAAGAAATTGGGGCATATCGAAGTAAAATACAGTGACTTGTGGGAGAAACGTCATAGGGAGAGCATTCACACACTAAGAAACTAGGCAGATTTGGACCCAAATCCTGACTTTGCTACCTACTATTTTGCTATCCTATTTTGCTTTGTGATTTTGGACAAATTATTAACCACTTGAATTTCTGTTTATTTACTGGTGATATGGCAGTATAAGGCTAACTTCCTCATTCGATTTGACTAAGTTAAGTGATTAAAAAGGTCTAATGGTGCCTGGCCCGGCATGGTTATTTCACAAGTGTCAAGTCTTCTCCCTTTTCTCACTTGAAACCAGGAGGGACAAACAGAGCAGGGAGAGGGTTGTTATAGGCCAATCATTATCAGGTAGCCTTTAGAAAGGGGTGTCATGGGGGCCAGGTGGTGGCGCACTGGGTTAAGCGCACATAGTACGAAACTCAAGGACCCATACAAGGATCCTGGTTTGAGTCCCCAGCTCCCCATCTGCAGGGGTTCACTTCACAGGTGGTGAAGCAGGTCTGCAGGTGTCTATCTTATTCTCTCCCATCACTATTTTCCCCTCTTCTTTCAATTTCTCTTTGTCTTGTCCAAAAAAATTAAAAAAATGGCCACAGGAGCAGTGGATTCACAATGCAAGCACTGAGCCCCATTGATAACCTGGAGGCAAAAAAAAGGAAAAAAGAAAGAAAGAAAAAGAAAAAAAGGAAAAATAAAAAGAAAGGGGTGTCACTAGCAGCTCCTAGCAGAGGGAACATCAACACCCAAGTCAGATGCCAGCCTCACGGCCTGTGCTGGAATAGCAGGACTGTGTTTAGTGTGTGTTCTCTCCTTTACCAAGGTGGGTTATAGACTAGTTGGTGATTTGGCCCGGGAGTTTCCTGGTGGCGTGAGCAGCTGTGAGCTTATTAATCATCCTCATATGTCACAGACATCTGCCAGGAACCTTCAAAGTATGAGTGGTTATAAGAATTTCTTTGTTTCTGAATGGTTTCCCAGGCTGTGTATTTCAGAGGCACTGGATACCAGATGCAGGCTGATGTCTAGAGAGAATTCATGTAACATAACCAATGGACACATATGTTAGGTCCAGAGAGTAAGTGGGTTGTGAATAGGGTGATATACTTTAGGCACCAAAAAACAAGATCTTATAGCTATGTGGTGAAATCTGACCTCCGTTTATGCCTTGACCTTTTTGTACTTCTGGATACGCATGACAAGAGTGCTGTCATGCTGGCCAATCCAGGTGACAAGATATGGAGGGAACCACAGGAACCTCCATCTCCAGTGAGTCACTTCCTAATGTCACTGTGTCTGTTTTAGGCTCTTCTAGATAATGAAGATGAAGAAATGCAACACAATGAAGGGCAAGAACGGAGCACTAATAATTTCAACTATGGGGCCTACCATTCCCTGGAATCTGTAAGTGTTTCAGAGTAGGATAAGATCATGGTCATTGCCTCCTGGGTTTTATGATCCTTCGCTGTCCTTCTCAGAGGTTAGTCCTTAGAAGTTCGTTTCTTTACTGAGGGTCTGAGATGTGTAGAAGTACACTCCAGAGGTATTGCTGGTTTGGCTCCAGACCATTACAATGAAGTGAAAAATCACGAAAAAGTTTTTATTTATTTATTTTGGTTTTGCAGTGCATGTAAGCATTAATGTGTGCCATAATAGTATTACGTATATAATATTATAATAGTAATAGTATTATGCATAATAGTGCACTATTATACATAATAGTATACATACGTAATAGTATAATAGTAATAAAACATCCATGCCTTAATTAAGAAATACTTTATTACTAAAAAGTACTAACTGGTCTGGCAAGATAACATACTAGTTATTCAAAAAAGACTTTCATGCTTGAGACACCAAAGCTCTCCCAGGTTCAGTCCTCAGCATTGCCATAAGCCAGAGCTGAATGGTGCTCTGATTTAAAAAAAAAATTTTACCCCTCTTATCCTATGTTTTTGTCAGTGTTTTCCTCTTTATAAATAAAAATTAAAAAAAAGAAACTGTAAAAAAAATCTAACTATTCACTGAAAAAAATGGCACTGGTAAGACTTGCTTAACACAGGGTTGCTGCAGACCTTGAATTTACTTAAGGAAAAGTACACTATCTGGGAGCGTGGTAAGTGCGATGCCTGCACACTTCGTTTCCTTTCTGATCCTTGGGTTGTTTAACCCCCACCAGCGCCTAAGAATGTAGTGAAACACAAACAAACAATTTCTCCCACCTGAATCCTTCTTTTCTTAAGCACCCCCTTCAAGGAAACCATGACATAATTGCAGTCATTTTTTGTCCTTGTAATTCAACTTTCTTAACACCCCACCATCATCCCTACATTGTGTTACTCCAGGCAGGTAGACAAGTGGTTATTTCCGAGGTTAACCAAATATTGCCACCCATTAATCATGACTGCTCATAGCATTTGTTTGCTCTCTAATGCATTTTGGAGTTTGCTTGGTTAGAAACTGCTTCATAGAGATGGCTTTCTTCCTCTCTCTCTCTCTCTTTCTTCCTCTTGAAGATTTTTCTACTACTTGTTCTTTCTTTTCTTTTTCTTTTTTTTTTGTCTCCAGGGTTATCACTGGGGCTTGGTGTTTGCACCACAAATCCACTGCTCCTGAAGGCTATTTTTTCCCTTTTATTGCCCTTGTTGTTTATTGTTGTTGTTGGATAGGACAGAGAGAAATCGAGAGATGAGGAGGAGACAAAGAGGGGGAGATAAAGACAGACACCTGCAGACCTACTTCACTGCCTGTGAGGTCCCCCCCCCCCCCCAGGTGAGGAGCCAGCAGCTCAAACCGGCATCCTTACTCCGGTCCTTGTGCTTTGCGCCATGTGTGTTTAACACTTTGCTCTACCACCTGGCCCCCCTCTTGAAGATTTTTATTTACTTATTAATGAGAGACAGGAGAGAGAGAGACAGAGAGACAGAGAGACAGAGATAATCAGAGCACCACTGAGTTGGTAACCTCAAACTTGAGAGTCCTGTGCTACTTCCCCAGGCCACTAGATGACTGGCTTTCAAGATAAACGAACCCTTTATGTGAGAAACTTGGATTTGAATAATTTAATATGACATTGCTTCTCAAACAATGAAGATGTGTTATAGAGTGGGCCTGTCTCACATATAGTGCTGTGTCGTCATCTTCTCTAGTCTGGGGAATCTGGGGGCTCTCTGCTAGCTCAAGAACACACCCCAAATCTAAATCAGTGATCGCTTTCCTATATCTAACCCTGTTTGGTTCTCCAGATCCAAAGCCCATGTTCCCAACATGCTTTGCATCAGGCATATGCTTTGAGTTGCTTTCCTTCTAGCTGAGGGTTGTTTGCAAAGCTTCCCTCCCCACAACCCCAACTCTTTGCACTTCTTTCCCATGACTGTCAAGTAGCTTTGTTTATTGTGCACACTCCCTACTGAACTGCCCCTTGATCTCTCCTGTGACCAGTGACATAACATCTGTCCAACAGCTGGATGAAGTTAGGAGTTCAGTCTAGGGCCAGGGATAAAAGCCAAGCTCAGGGATCAAACCTAGGGTGCTAGCCTTGCTCACATGAGGCCCTCTTGAGCTAAGCTGAGCTAAGCAGTTGCCAACATTATCTAGGACACTCTAAGAAACTCTGTCTTATCCACTGGCTGCAGGAACCTCACGTTCTCACCTACTTAATCCTGTTCCCTGATTTCCGTGCTATTGGCATCTGGTTTACACCTGGCTGCGAGGTTCCCTTCGAGGCCTGTTGCTGGAGAGCTCTGTCCCATCTCCCTCTGGGATTGCTCACATTCAGTTTGTCCTCAAAAAGCAGCCTTTCAGGGTTCTCACACCATACCACCACTTAGACCCTCCAGGGTCTCTACTGGGAATTCTGTTTGCCTCCCCCTGGGTTTCCAGTTTCAGAGCCTTTGTATTTTATTGCTGTGGCCCCTGTTATTTCTATTGTGTATTATTGTTGTGGTTGCTATCCTTTCTGTTGGTTTCTGATCTTGGCTGTGGAAATTTGGGACCCCCCCCACCTATCCCATATGGACACAGTGTGGTGTCCCAACTTTTCCTGGGAGACCCTCTTTCTTCTCATGGCTTGGGGCAGGCATCTGGCTCTTGTTGCACTTTTCTAGGGTCAGTAGGTAGAGTTTCCAGGCCCTTCCTTATGGCTGGAATTGCCAGGTCCCACCATCTTGCTCCACTTTGGGTCCAGTGCTGTGTCCAAGGCCTGGGCTCTGTTGTCTGCCCTCCACTCTGTTAACTTGTTCTTTCTTTATTTTGTGGCATCTGCTATCCTCCATTTTATTTTTGACTTTATTATTATTTTAAAAAATTACCACCAGGGTTATCACTGGGGCTTAGCTAGCGCCAGCACTATGGATTCACTATTCCTGGCAGCCATCTTTTCCTGTTTTCTTTTTTTCTTTCTATTTTTTTTTTTTGATAGGACAGAGCAATTGAGAGGAGAGGGAGATAATAGTGAGGGAGAGAGAAAGATAGACACATGCCGACCTGCTTCATTGCTCATGAAGCATCCTCCCTCCCCCCGCAGGTGGAGAGTGGGGGCTCAAACCTGGGTCCTTGAACATGGTAATATGTACCCTCAATTGGGTGCCCTGCCCCCTATTTTTGGCTTTTAACTCTGAGTCATTTTTTTTAAATTGTATTTTATCTGGCTTGCGTATACACTTGGGGTTAGTTTCTTGCTTCTGCTCAGTCCGCCATATTGACTACAGGTCTGCTGAAGCTGGTAAAGCCTTGATCTTATTCTATGCTGGTCACACATTTTCCTTCTCTGTAAAGCTCTTTTCTCATTTCCAGGTCTCAGTATAAGTTTGTGACTCTTGGAAAGTCTAGGCAACTAAGATGGATGAACTCTATTTAAATGACACGTTATTTTTGCTTTGGTTGTTGAAAGTGAATGGAAATATTTTGTAGTCATGATTTTCAGTTCTTTGCTTGTTCTAGCAAAGCCTTTAGAAGAATCTTTTCCAGGTTGGGGGGAGGTGAGTCTGTACTGCAAGATAGAAGAAAAAGACGATGAAGGAAGAAAGGATGCCAACTTCTGTTTACATTTCTGGACACATTTGTTAATTATTCAGCATGTTATTTATTTTATTTGTTTATTTATTTTTGCCTCCAGGGTTATTGCTGGGGCTCGGTGCCTGCACCGTGAATCTACTGCTCCTGGAGGTTATTTTTTCCCTTTTGTTGCCCTTGTTGTTTATCTTTGTTGTTGTTATTATTGTTTTATTGCTGCTGTTGTTGTTGTTGGCATCCTTACTCTGGTCCTTGCACTTAGCGCCATGTGCGCTTAATCCACTGCACTAACACCCGGCCCCCATGTTATTTCTTTTTATGGGGGAGAGAGAGAGAAAGAAAGGGTGGGGAGGAAGAGAGAGAGAACTTAACACTCCCTAGCTTTGGCATATGTGCTGTTTGGGATTGAACCTGGGGCTTATGTTTATAATTAATTTGACCTCTTCCTCCCCACCCCCATCAGAGTTATGACTGCGGTTCTGAACACTTACGATTCCACTGCTCCAGTTTTCTCTTAAAACTTTTTCCTTATGTTGTCCTTGTGTTTCGTTGTTATTATTGTTGCTGTCACTGTTGTTGGATAGAACAGAGAGAAATGAAGAGAAGAGGGGAAGACAGAGAGGGGGAGAGAGATAGACACCTACAGACCTGCTTCACCGCTTGTGAAGCGACCCCCCTGCAGGTGGGGAGCCGGGGCCTCAAACCAGGATCCCTGCGCCGGTCCTTGAGCTTCGCGCCATGTGTGCTTAACCCTCTGCACTACCATCCCATGTGGTAACTTGGGGCTTGAACACGAGTCCTTGTGCATAGTAAAGTGTGAGCTCTTTGGAGTGAGCCATCCCCTGCCCCCCAAATGTAATCATTTTAGTTTCTGTTTTATTTTATGATCATATATGTGTGTGTGTGTTTGTGTGTGTGTGTGTGTGTGTGTGTATGAATGTTTGGATATAGCTATATAGGACACATGCTAGTTTCTGTTTCTTATGATAGAGAAAATAGTCAAACATGTTTTTTTAAAAACTTTGTTCTTTACTTATTATGTATATATTTTGTTGTTTCTGTGGATTCACCACTCTGGACCTACTTTTTCAGATAGAAAGACGAAGGAAGAGAGGGAGAGGGAGAAAGATGACTAGGGCTGAAGCTTCCAGGGTGGTGGGGTGGGATTTGAACCTGGGTTGTACTCTTAACAAAGCAGGTGTGTTGTCTGGATGAGCTATACTGTCAGCTCATTACTGTTTTTTTCTTTTTTTTGCCAGAGATAAAACCCAGGACTATATATATGCAAAGCGTGTGCTTCTTCTCTGAGATACATCCAGGATCCTGGAGCCCTGAGAGCAGTTCTATTAAGAACTCTGGCTGTGGGCTGGTGGAATAGCTCACTTTAATAGTGCACAGCTTTGTCATGAGTGTGGCCTGACCTGGGTTCGAGCCTGACCCCCACTGCACTGAAGGAAGCTTCTGTGCTGTGATCTCTTTCACTTTTTCTGCCTCTCTACCTTCTTTGTTTACATCTAAAAGATACAAAACAAAATGAGGGCTGGGCAGTGGTGCATCTGGCTGAGCACACATGCTTTTTTTTTAAATAATATCTTTCTTTTCTTTTTTAAAAAATATTTATTTATTTCCTTTTGTTGCCCTTGTTGTTATTGTTGTTGTTGTTGGATAGAACAGAGAGAAATGGAGAGAGGAGGGGAAGACAGAGAGGGGGAGAGAAAGATAGACACCTGCAGACCTGCTTCACCGCCTGTGAAGCAACTCCCCTGCAGGTGGGGAGCCAAGGGCTCGAACCGGGATCCTTATGCTGGTCCTTGGTCCTTGCTGATCCTTATGCTTGGTGCCACATGTGCTTAACTCGCTGCGCTACTGCCCGACTCCCTAAATATCTTTATTTATTTATTGGATAGAGACAGCCAGAAATTGAGAGGATGAGAGAGAGAGAGAGAGAGAGAGAGAGGGAGAGAGAAAGAGACACCTGCAGCCCTGCCTCACTGCTTATGAAGCTTTCCCCCTGCAGGAAGGGACCAGGAGCTCAAACCTGGGTCCTTGTGCACTGTAACATGTGTGCTCAACCAGGTGCACCACCACGCAGCCCCCTGAGCACACATATTCTAATTCTCAAGGACCAGGGTTCAAGCCCCTGGATCCCACCTTCGGGGGGAAGCTTTGCGAGTACTGAAGCAGTGCTGCAGGTTTTGCTCTCCTTCTCTATCTCCCCCTTCCTTCTTGATTTCTCTGTCTTTCTTCAATTAATAAATACATAAAAATATTAACAATACTTTAAACAAAACAAAGCAACAACAAATCTGTGGTTAAATGGCCCTGTCTCAGACTGTTCCATCTAAGATGGTGTAAAAGGCCATTATTGGATCAGTATCTACACAAATCTCTCTACCCTGGTTCAGTGAACTATAATCTTGCAGATACATAAAATCGGTCACTTTCCAGAAAACTGTAGAAATAAACTCCTTAGGCAACTCTTTAAGAATAAGCCTTCTGTGTTGAATGTAAAACATTAATCCCCCAATAAAGAAATTAAAAAAAAAAAAAGAATAAGTCTTCAGTGCCAACAATTCTGTCAATCCCAAGGCTTGGGGGCTGGAGGAAAATCATTAGGATCAACAAGATAAAGTTCACATATTTCCCTTTTGGAGTAGAACAAACATTTCTAAATGCCATTGGGTTCACTTGTTCTTGCTTTAGATTTACCGCGAGATGGACAGAATAGCTGGAGATTTCTCTAGCTTGGTGAGCAGGGTGAAAATTGGGCATTCTTTCGAGAACCGGCCGATGTATGTCCTGAAGGTGAGTTCCTCCCAATTCTGAGGGCCTGACTGGATGCAGGCTCCTGGTTCCTCATGTCCATGACATAGGCTGCAGACCTGTGGAGGAGGCAGTTTCTTAGGCCCTCTGTGACTTCAGGGAATAGAGTTATGGGAAAGGGGGAGACAGGGAGACATCAGGCTGGGTCCAGGTTTTAGTCTGACAGAGTTCTTTGTTTTTGCTTGATGTGTATATGTATGTGTGTTGGGGGAAAGGGGATGGAGTGTTGGAAAGAGAACATTTCTTTCTAGTTTTTTTTTTTTTTTGATAGGCAGAAATGGGGGAGAGGGGGAAGGAGAGGGAGAGAGCGAAGAGAGAGAAGGAGAGGGAGAAGGAGAGAGAGAGAGAAGAGAAGAGAAGAGAAGAGAGAGACCACAGTCCTGAATCTTCCTCCAATGTGGTGGGGGCTGATCTTGAACCTGGGTCATATGCATGGCAAAGCAACACTGTATCCAAGTGAGCTATTTTACTGCCCCCAACTTTCTAAAAAATATATTTTTACTTATTTTAATGAAAGAAAGATACAGAGAGAAAGATACATGGAGAAATAGACCAGAACACTGCTCAACTTTGGCTTATGGTGGTGATAGAAGTTGAACTTGGATCTCAGAGCTTCAGAGCCTTAGAACCTCAGGCATGGAAATCTTTTTGCATAAAACACTGTGCTATCTCCCCAGCCCTTGGTCCCCAAATTTTGACTGAAAGATTGATGAAAGGGGACTACATGGGAATGGGGAAGTGAAAGAAGAGGTGATTCTGATATTCCAGAGAGCTCCCAGCTAGGCCACGGTCTTTTGCCTTCATTCTGACCTTTCATAAATAACAAGACAAATTGGGATAGATCTCTGAATTCTGTTCTGCTCTCAGGGGTTCTTACGGGAATAATAATCTAGAGAGTTAGTGGCAGAATTGATTTGATTTTAAAGCCCAGCCTTTGATTCTTGGCTGCACAGAGCTCAATTTCCAAATTCTTTTCTCCCTTTCCTCCTTTCTTTCTTTTTTTTTTAAATTAAAAAAAAATTATCCATTGGATAGAGACAGCCAGAAATCAAGAAAGAAGGGTGTGATAGGGAAAGAGACAGAGAGACACCTGCAGCACTGCTTCACCACTTGCAAAGCTTTCCCCCGGCAGATGGGAACTGGGGGCTTGAACCCGGGTCCTTGCACATCATAACATGTGTGCTCAACCAGGTGCACTACCACCTGGCCCCTCTGTCTTTCTTTTTTCACCCCCAGGGTTATCACCGGGACTCAGTTCTTCAGCAACTCTACCACTCCTGGTGGTCATTGTTTTCTTTCCTCTGGAAAGAATGTGAGAGAAAGAGAAAAATGGAAAGGGAGATAGAGACAGGAAGAGAAGGAAAGACACCACAACACCACTCCAATGCTTGTGAAATTTACCCCTCTGCAAGTGCTTCCATGTGGTGGCCCGGGGCGCAAGCCCAGGTCATTGTGCATGGAAACATGTGTGCTCTACCAAGTGAGCCAACTGCTGACCCCCTCCCAGTATTTCTAATAGGTCTATATTTGCAAGGGAGGTAGAGAATTTATGGCAGTGACATAAATGACATAAATAATCCAGCAGAATGAAGGAATTGAAAGAAGAAATTCAAGGGGCTTGATGGTGATGCACCTGGTAGAGTGCACGTGCTATAGTGTGCAAAGACCTGGGTTCAAGCCTCCAGTCCCCATCTGCAAGGGGACACTTCATGAATGGTAAGGCAATGCTGCAGGTATCTCTCTTTCTCCCTATCTTCCCCATCTCTCTCAATATCTCTGCTTCTATCCAAAGTAAATAAAATAGTTTAAGAAAAGGGGGGGTCTGGGTGGTAGTGCAGCAGGTTAAGCGTACATGGTGTGAAGCACAAGGACTGGTGGAAGGATCCCGGTTTGAGCCCCCAGCTCCCCAGCTGCAGGGGAGTCGCTTCACAAGCAGTGAAGCAGGTCTGCAGGTGTTTATCTTCTTCTCTCCCCTCTGTCTTCCCCTCCTCTCTCAATTTTTCTCTGTTCTATCTAATAACAACATCAATAACAACACTAAAAATAACAACAACAACAACAAAAGGGCAACAAAATGGGAGAAATGGCCTCTAGGAGCAGTGGATTCCTAGTGCAGGCACCTAGCCCCAGTGATAACTCTGGAGGCAAGAAGAAAGAAAGAAAGAAAGAAAGAAAGAAAGAAAGAAAGAAAGAAAGAGAGAAAGAGAGAAAGAAAGAAAGAGAGGAAGGAAGGAAGGAAGGAAGGAAGGAAGGAAGGAAGGGGAGATCCTAGCCAGGGGATAATTCATGGTGTTAAGAATTTGTCAGACTCTTAGCTTCATAAAATTCCTGAAGAACCAGGGTTTGGAACCAGGAACTTGGTTGCTGATTGCTGTGGAATAACTAACACATTTATCTGAAAGGGTGTTGACTTCATTAGCACAGAGTTATGAGCTAGGTAGACTCAACATTCAAAGGCAGGAGTCAGAATTCATTTAACCCTGATTATGAAGAGCTATCGTCAGATTGTCCCCTTCCTTATTTTCAAGCTGAACTTTTTTTCCCTTTCCTTCCTTCCTTCCTTCCTTCCTTCCTTCCTTCCTTCCTTCCTTCCTTCCTTCCTTCCCTCCTTCCATCCTTCTTTCATTCTTTCATTCTTTCATTCATTTTTTCTTTCTCTCTCTCTTTTTTATCTTTCTTTCTTCCCCCTCTCTCTCCTCTCTTCCCTCTCCCATCTCTGTCTCTCTCTTTCTTCCTCTCTTTCTAGTTCCTACCAGGGTTCTTGCCTAGGCTTGGCTCCTGGGTGATTCCACTATTCCCAGTGGCCTTTTATTATTTTCCCTTTTGAAACAGAGTGAGAAACAAAGAGAGAGAGGGAGAGATAGGGAGAGATACCTGTAGCACTGCTCCACTACTTGTGAGCTTCCCCCTTGTATGTGGGGATCAGGTGTTTCAACCTGGGCCCATGAGCATAGTAACATGTGTGTTAAACCAGGTGAACCACCACCCAGCCCCAAATCTAGAACATAGTTCATGCATTCTCTCTGTTGGGGCACCATATGAGGCCCTTCAAGAAACACACTGTTATCTTGGGTCACTCTGGCATTTTAACTCACGATGGCCATTGTGTCCCCTTCCCCGCTCACTCGCTGCCAGTCTTGGAGTGACTCAGGCTGCCTGGATCTGTAGCTGGGGCCTGCCAACCAATTAAGCTGCCTTGTCACGGATCAGCCTGATAAATAGATGGTGCCCTCAGGAACATGTGGCCTCTGAATGATTGTAAATGGATTAAATGAATAAGGGTGAGCCGGGGAGGGGAGAAGTGAGCAGAGAGGCAGGAGGGAGGGTCATTTTCTGGCCTGTCTCTCCTTGCAACAGTTCAGCACCGGAGGAGGTGAGCAGCGGCCGGCTATTTGGTTGAATGCAGGCATCCATTCCCGTGAGTGGATCTCCCAGGCCACGGCCATCTGGACGGCGAGGAAGGTCATGTCGCCTGGTATTTGCCCAGGATCCTGTCGGGCTCAGGGCCCTGGAGTGTGGTGGGTGGGGAAGGCTGGGGACCTTTTTCAGAGCAGAGGAGCAGGAGGTCAGTCTCTTGATCAGGCCACTGTGGCTAAATAACAATGCTGGTGGCAGGGAGCATGCTTCTGAGCCAGAGGTGACCCCGAAATGCTGACCCTGAGTCAGCCCTGCAGAAAGGCCTGCTGACTCTTCTGACTAGCAGAAGTCAATGAACTTTGCCTTGAGCCCTTCCCAGTTCCCCTAGGTCCCCAGGGGACTTCTCTCTGGGTGGGTATACTTCTAAGAAGTTTTCTCTCAGTCAAAACTGGGGAGTGAGGGGTGGTAGGTGTGGACAGTTCTCCCCTGCACATGGGGGCTCAGTATCCTTTTTTTTAAATTAGTGATTTAATATTGATTTACAAAATTATAAGATAACAGGGATACAACTCAGCACTATTCCCACCACCAGAGTTCTGAATTCCCAGTCCCCTGCACTATAAGTTGCAATAGCTCTCTTAAGGTTAACTATTATTTCTACAACTGTCTGTTTATATTAGTCAATTTTTCCCCTATGAAACCATCTTCTCTTCCTTTACAAGCCACACAAACACCTATTACTATGTCCCAGTATCCCTCCCTCTTCCCTCTTTATGCTTTGGGTCCTGATGGAGTTGGAGTTCAGGGCCCTCTGGTCATCTTCCCCCTGTCATCTCTCCCCCACTGGGATTATGAACCAGAACTATTTTTGGACTGCAGAAGGTGGGAGTTCTGGCTTCTGTAATTGCTTTCCTGCTGGCTGTGGGTGTTGGCAAGTTGATCAATAACCCCAGCCTGTTTCTATCTTTTCCTAGTGGGATGGGGCTTAGACTCCTAACACCTGCTCTTAGGTGTGGCTCTCACCAACCAAGTGCCTCCCTCCCTGGAAGGAATGACCAAAACCAGGCAGTCAATGTCACCCTGCAACCCTGCCCCTCACCCCAGTGCCCTGAGGACTTTCCAGGGTGCTGTGTTTATGGGGGAGGCAGGCAGGCTACAGAAGGTCAATGTTGATGTCAGAGCTTGGCATCTGAGGTAGCTCTGTGGACTGAGCCCCAGCAACTCAGCCTGCAGTGTTGTAGCTGACAGGCCTGTTTTCTCTGCTTAGATCGCATCTGACTATGGGAAGGATCCAGCCATCACCTCTGTCTTGGAGAAGGTGGACATTTTCTTGATGCCTGTGGCAAATCCTGATGGCTATGTATACACGCAGACAAGAGTGAGTATTTGCCAGTGGGCTGTGCTTAAGCTTAAGACCTGTTTGTTTTCCTACTGACCCTTTGCTTTGCTCCTAAGTCTTTGTATGACCTTGGAGAAAACTTCCCACAGAGGTGCATTTTAAGAGTTTCCTTAAGGTCTCATTTTCTAATTTTTCTCAGTCCTAGGAACCATCAGGGAATATTTATTTATAGATAAAAGAGTCTAGTGAACACCCTGCCATGGATCCTGAATAGTTATCAACACTCCTGACCTTCTTTGCTTTTCTTTTCTTCTCACACATTTTTTTCTGAAATATTTGTTTCTACCTTTCTTTATTTTCTCCTTAAATAATTTTATTAGTGATTTAATATTGATTTACAAAATTACATGTCAACAGGTGTATAAATCTACTTCATTCCCACCACCAGGGTTCTGACTCTTCAGTCGTCCCACTGCAAGCCACCATATGGCCCAGCCATCATCTCTGCAAATATCTCTCTACATTTATACATAGTCGCCCCATTTTTATTCCGGATCCAATCCTCTCTTCCCCTCCAAGCCCCTCATGGCAACATGACTACCTCTATATGTCCCTCTCCCTTTTCTCTTCCCTCTCTTGGTGCTGCTAGAGCTGGAGTTCAGGGCCCTCTCATCTTCCCCTTACCACCTCTTCCCCCACTGAGAGTATAGATCAAGGTTGTTTTTGGGGTGCAGAAGGTAGGGATTCTGGCTTCTGTAATTGCCTCTCCACTGGATGTGGGCATTGGCAGGTCAATCCATACCCCCAGCCTGTTTCTATCCTTCCCCAGTGGGCCATAGCTCTGGAAAGGCGAGGTTCCATAACACACTGGTGAGGTCATCTGCCCAGAGAAGTCAGGATGACATCATGGCAGCATCTGGAAATTGGTGTCTGGAAGGCAGGATATAAATTGAGATAAAATGGTTAATAAATAGGAACCCCAAAGTAGGGATAGAGCATATGAGATTAGGGATTTTAGGGTAGAAGAAAGCTAGAAAGTCCATGTTAGGCATGTTCCTGGGGGCACACAGTTATGATCTTTTTGCTTGAGTATGATAACTAGCCTGAAGTAGTATATAAATATTGTCTGAGAAAATGGTAGAGTAAAGGGCTAGAAAGTTGGATTACAGCAGTGAGTAGCTCCCATTCTTGAAAAAAAAATTCTGTGGATATAATTAATTATTTACAGCCATCCACCTGACCCAGGGCCAATATATATCTACATTTATCACCAGAGCCTGTGTAACCTCTGAGTCCCTGTTGGTGTGAGCTTTCAGCTCATGGTCACATATGGGGAACATTGCAGGCTGCACTCATTTCAAGATCAGTCTTCCTTGAGTGGCAGGGCAGGACACCCCAATCTCCCTTCGGAGACTAGGACTATCCCCACCATCGCTGCTTTATGGTGAAGACAAGGTCTTGGGAGGGCCCATAAGAGGGCATATGATGACATTCCTGATGGAGGTGACCAGTGGTGGTGGAGAAAGGGATCCTTTAGAGGTCTAGGCCTATTATATTTGTGTGGGAGTCCAAGGATTCCCTAACCAGGGCCCCAGATGATGAGGTGGTGTACTGTTGACCAAAAGGGTCATTATTAAGTGGGCCAGTCTCTTGCCCTTATCCAACTTTTGTAGTCTTCTCTTTATCTGATGACCTTAGACTTTCTCCCAATTGTTTAAGCATTCAGTATCATATATTGAACCCAACCAGAATTAGTTTTTCGGGGTTTGTCTTTTCCCATCCAAGTACGAACCAGGCCCGACCCTGCTTAGCTGACAAGATCGGGTGTGTTCAGGGTGGTATGGGCCGTAGATTTTTTTTAAATTTATTTTCCCTTTTGTTGCCCTTTTTTTGTTATTGTTGTAGTTATTATTGTTGTTGCTATTGATGTCATCGTTGTTAGACAGGACAGAGAGAAACGGAGAGAGGAGGGGAAGACAGAGAGGGGGAGAGAAAGACAGACACCTGCAGACCTGCTTCACCGCCTGTGAAGCGACTCCCCTGCAGGTGGGGAGCCGGGGGCTCGAACCAGGATCCTTAAACTGGTCCTTGTGCTTTGCGCCGCATGCGCTTAACCCACTGCGCTACCGCCCAACTCCTGGGGTTTGTCTTCTTTGGGCCTTTCTGCTGGGCTGCCCAGCTAATTTGATCTAAGTCTTATCTATTAGAGAATTTATGATGCATTCTTAAGGCATTTCAGTTATTAGTGAGCACTTTAATTTTGAGTTATATACTTGCCCCTTGCTTATTGATACTTGTATACCTATATCCAGTAGCCTAAACCATATCCTATATCTGGTATATGTTACTTAGTTAAATGATGTGGATGTGGATGTGGGTAGTGTTAGGAAAGCTCTCACCAGATTTGAAGAGTTGCAAGGTTGACTTCTCAGGCTTGGTATCTCTGAGGCTGTAGATCTTTCAGTTATAGATTATATGTCCAATTTGATCTCTTGTATTCACTTGTTGTTTTGGGGAGAGCACCAATCTGATCGTAGCTATTCCATAAATAATGCCTCCAGGAAGTGCTTGCCTTTCCTTCCTTCTTCCCTTCCCTCTTTCTTTCCCTCTTTCTTTCTTTCTTTCTTTCTTTCTTTCTTTCTTTCTTTCTTTCCTTCCTTCCTTCCTTCCTTCTTTCCTTCCTTCCTTTTATTGTCACTAAGGTTATTGCTAGGGATCGGTGCTACAAATCTACCACTACAAACCTACCACTCCTGGCAGCCCCCCTCCCCCCAGTTTCTATTAGATAGGACAGAGAGAAATTGAGAGAGGACAAGGAGATAGAGGGAGAGAAAGATAGACACAGACCTGCTTTCTGGCTTGTGAAGCAGAACCATGCAGGTAGGGTGTGGGGACTCAAACTTGGGTCCTTGCGTTTGGTAATATGTGTACTCAGTCTGATGTGCCATTGCCTGCCCCCCCCCCCATTTTCTCTCTTTCCTTCTTTCTTTCTTTTTCCTTCCTTACTTCTTTCCTTCCTTCCTTTCTCTCTTTCGTTCTTTCTCTCTTTCTTTCTTTGTCCCCTTCGTTCTTTTTTCCTAATAGAGACAGAGAAAAATAGGGAGTGAGAGAAGGAGAAAGAAAGAGAGAGAGATATCTGTGGCACTATTCTACCTCTTATGAAGTTTCCACCACTGCAGGTAGGGACCAGGGACTTGAACCTGTGCCCCCTTACATGGGAACATGTGTGCCCTACCAGGTGAACCACCACCTGATTCCTTTTACTGAAATATTTTCAAGAACACCAAGGACATCATGCTGTTTCAGCTCCAACTTCTTTTGTAGGCATCTCTGATGGTAGTGAAAATAAACTCTTTCACCTTTACTAAATGAATGGCAGTTCTTTAATATTACCTAGGGCTTCTGATCCTTTAAAGAGTCAACTTGCTGAAGTCATGATCCAAATAAGATCTTCATTTGCTTTTCTCTGGCTCTGCAGCCTCACTTCTTCTATAATGGCTACTGTGTATGTGTGTGTGTGTGTGTGTGTCTTTCTGTCTGTCTTTAATTTGTTGAGAAACAATGTAACTGGTCCCTTAAAATGTCTTACATTCTGAATTTGGTTGATGGGCTTTTTACTGTGTGCTATTTAGTTATAATTATTTAAATTTTAATTAATTTTAAAAATTGTGATTAAAAGTGGTTTAAAAGACTGTAGGGTTACAGGGTATAGTTCCACACAGGATCTAGTGCCAAAGTTCTGTGCCCTCACCTTCCTGGCGATGACCATCATAGATATCACAAAGTCTTAGAGACAGATTTTGTTGATCTTCTCCTCCTCTTCCTCCTCCTTCTCCTCCTCTTCATTCTCTTCTTCCTCCTCCTCCTCTCCCTCCTCCTCCTCTTCATTCTCTTCTTCCTCCTCCTCCTCCTCCTCCTCCTCCTCCTCCTCCTCCTCCTCATTCTTTCTCTTCCTCCTTCTCCTGCTCCTTTTTGGCAAGTTAATGTGCCTCAGTTCTCTAGATTTCACATACGAGTGAAACCATCCTGTAGTTGTCTTTCACCTCTTTACATTTATTTATTTATTTATTTATTTATTTATTTATTTATTTATTTATTTTTGCTAAGCATAATCCTCTCCAGTGCATCATTTCACTTGTTCCTTTATCCTGGGTATTTTTTCCTCACAGGTGTTCAGATATAGAGGCTTGGCTGGACCAGGCCAGATTTTTAAGGCAAGAATTAATGAGTTGTTGTGCATTTCCTCAGGCATCACTGATCACTGAGATGCTTCATGACAATTTGCCCCACTCATTCAGCAGCAAAACCCTTGGAGGAACCCACCTGGTTCTAGCATGAGAAAGTGCTCACCAGGGCATTTAGAACAGGCCCTCTGTCAAAATCAGTGGCACTAAGGCCATATTATTGGGAGATAAGAGGAGACTGCATTATCAGCAAGGACAAAAATAAAAACAAAAAAACTCCCATGAGCCCCCAGAATGAGGTGACTGACCCTGGCCTATCCATGGAATTCATTTGTATCAAGCCTCCAAAGTAAACCTTGACCTTGGCTGTGCCCTGACTACCTCTGAACGTCTGGTTATTTCCCCCTTTGGTCAATCTTTCAGAACCGATTATGGAGGAAGACACGGTCCAAAAACCATGGAAGCTCCTGTGTTGGTGTTGATCCAAATAGAAACTGGAATGCTAGTTTTGCAGGTGAGTCAGGGAGATAGTCTTCTAATCCTTGGTCCTTGGGGTACCCTGCTCCACCAGGCTCTGAGTTCATAGGTAGCTGGTTTCTAGGCAGCCTCCACTGCCAATTTGCCTATTTGGATAGTTGTTCTGTTCTCTCTGTGTCTAATATTATATTATATTAATTATATTATATTATATTATATTATATTTATTATAGCCACCTGAGTTATGCACAGTGAATCCACCATTCCCCAGTAATCATTTTTCCTTTGTTTTCTTCTTTATTTCCTCCCCAATAGAGACAGAGAGAAATTGAGAGGAAGTGGGGAGATAGTGGGAAAGAGAGACACTTGTAGCTTTTGCTCTACTGCTTCTGAAGCTTCCCCCATGCAGGTAGAGATTGGGTGCTTGAACTTGGGTCCTTGTGCTTGGAAATAATGTGTGCACTCTACTGGGTGCAGTACTACCTAAGCCCCTCTGTGCCTCATTTTAAAATTTATAAATGTTTGAAGGGTATTTTTGTAAAAGAATGATCCAACAATTCTCATCTTCCTGAGAGAATACTAATGTTTCAAACGCTCATCTTGTTTTATTATTTCTTATTATTAGTGATTTAACAATGGTTTACAAAATTGAGAGACTATAAAAATATAGTTCCACACTGTGCCCAGCAGCACAATTTTATACCTCCACTCTCCCAACAATAATCCACCATAGTTTCTCACCAAGTCTTAGAGACAGTCTGGCTACTCCCCCGCCCCCGCAAGTTCAAGTGTATAAATCCTCTTTCTTGTACATATGAATGAAACTACAAAGTAACTGTCTTTCACCCTTTACTGATTTCATTAAGCATAATCACCTCCAGTTCTATCCATTTTGTCCCAAAGGACACAGTATCATCTTTTATAACGGCAGAGTAGTATTCCATTTGAATATTCTTTTATCAAGAGTCTTGAATGCATAGGCCTTTCTTATACACTGACCACCCCAGCTTCTGGGACTATTACTGGTGGGTGGAGGGGTTTCTTATGACAACTTAGAAGAGAACAATTAGTGTACTTATACCATCTGGCAAGATGGTCTTATGAAGAGTAATCTAGCAGTTTAGCCCTAGATGTATAGTATATATGAACCTCAGCCCTTTGGCATCCTGGGAAGAGACAGAATGTTAGGGGACCTCGATTCTTAGTTCCATGTATTTAAACATCACCCCCACAGTAGTGCCACACTCTGTGCCATGCATTTACTTCCTGTCTGCTGTCCTATATGTTCTTCCAACACAGTGAGTGAATTATACAATCTGAAATGAGACCACTGAAGTGCAGAGACCCTCTCCAGGCCATACAGTGGCTCCAAGACAGACTCAGAACCCACTTTCCATCATCCCACATCTGAGTTGCTTACTTGTCTGTTTCCCCAGCTGTCCTGCTGTCTGGTTTCTAACGCACATCTTTGACTTGCGCAAAGAAGACCACATGAAACGGTGGAGGGAGAGCAGTGGGGCTGTGGGAAAGGAGCCGATCCAAATGTGGGAACTGAGGGCATCAAAGTGGAGTCAGCGGTTCCCACAGCTGGGGTGGTTTCACATGCCAGAGACCTCGGGGAGCTATACTGTGAAGTCATACAGGAGGCAATATTTCTACAGACTTGTCAAATAATCAAGCGGCTCTAGCCACAACAATAGATTATTTTTGGCAGCGCTTGGCTATTAACATCTGAACCAAGAGAATGAGTTGACACCAGGATAAATGGAGTCATTTTCATTATTAATTGGTCTTCCTATTAATTATCTGGGATGCTTATTAATTACAACTCATTGTCAAGTATGATATTAATTATTTATGACAACTGTTAGTGATATGATACAAGGTCAATGCTATCCGTTTAAAGGGAGTGCTGCCAGTTTTCTGGCTCAGTGGTGGCAGATTCCACACCCTGATGCCCCCATATGTGACCCCCACCTCCATAAAGTACATACACTGTGGACTGGGGCCTCTGGGGCATCTAACAGTGACCCCAATACCTTCTGCCTCTTCTCTGGCTTCAGTATTTTGCGTTTCTGCTTCCTTGGTCTGTGGGTGATTGTTTCTGCTTGGTCTGGCCCTCCTATAGGAAAGGGAGCTAGTGACAACCCTTGCTCTGAAGTGTACCATGGACCCTATGCCAATTCAGAAGTGGAGGTGAAATCTGTGGTGGATTTCATCCTGAAACATGGCAACTTCAAGGGCTTTGTCGACCTGCACAGCTATTCGCAGCTGCTGATGTATCCCTATGGCTACACTCTCAAGAAGGCCCCCGATGCTGAAGAACTGGTGAGTGTCATTGGCCTGCCTTCTACCCAACCTCAGTTTCTCTTCTGGTATGGACCAGGTGGCTGTACTTTATAGAGAATGTTCAGAGGGTCTGGGCTTATTTCCTTGTGGCCTTAGTCTTCTCTTGATCACCCAGGCACTGGCGGTAGAAAGAAGATTGACTTTCTTGCATGCTGTGAGTTCCAAGAACCAATCCTGACTCCTTCCTTTACCTTCTCACTTGGTTTTCTTTCTAAAATATATTGGGTAGGGCTGGGGAGATAGCATAATTTTTATGCAAAACAGACTTTTCATGCCTTAGACTTTAAAGACCCAGGTTCAATTTCTAGAATTGCCATTTTCAATTTTCTAGAAAAAGCCAGAGCTGAGCAGTGCTCTGGCAAAACCCAAATGTATAGAGTAGAAAATGTAGGTGCTCTTGTGAATGGAAAGTTGAAGGTGCCCTTCTCCCAGGTTAAGGATGAGTCTGATTAGAGCATGGGCCACTACTGTAGGGTACGGTGTCTCAGCTCCAGGATGTGAATAGGGTGGACTGAGCACACAGGACTGGCAGCTAAGGTGCTCTGCAGCCTTCTCTTTCTGTGTTGGCAGGTCTAATTGTCTCTCTTCTTGGGGCCACAGTGAGCTCACAAGTCTCCCTGCATATGGAGACTTCATAGAGAAGTATGGACTAGGCTCTTGTCTTAAGTAGGGCATGTCCGAATATGGCAGCCCTATCTCCACTTCCACCCTGGGAACAAACACCCAACTCTTCTTGAATATACTTGATTTTCCCTAGTGTCCATGAACATGACATTCCCTTCTCTCAGGGAAGAGGAAGATGGTGCCACCTTTGCTAAACTCTTGGGAGGTAAAGGAAGATGGTGGCACCTTTGCTGAACTCCTGGGAGGTAAAGGGGCAGAGAGCTTGCACATAGCTCCTCCAGATGCATGTGTTTTCAGAGTCTCTGTCTGTCATCTTCTTCCACACCTCTCTCTTCACCTTTCCCCAGCCTGGAAGCAGAGAGCTGCAGGTGTAGGGGGAGAAGAATTTGAAAGAACATGCTGTTTGCATTTCTGCTTATAGTCAAACCTTGGCTGAGGTTGGATGAAAAGGAAAAAGAGGCCAGAAAGGAATAAAAGTGGGGAGGGGCTGAGAATCTTCCAGACCTTTGCAAGTGCAGAATGGGGGAGACTTTTTTTTTTCTCCTCACCCCACTGCTTTCCCTATCCTCTCCTAGGACAAGGTGGCAAATGATGCGGCCAAAGCTTTGGCTTCACTGTCGGGCACTGAGTACCAAGTGGGTCCTACCTGCACGACTGTCTGTAAGTATTTGTCACATTTGTGATGCATTTAGAAAATGTGGAGAGAGGGTAGAGTGGAAGTAGAGTGGGAGGAGGGCTGCAAGTTAGACTCCCTACTTTGTTGTCTGATATTTTTTTTAATTTTGAATCTTTATTTATTTATTGGATACAGACAGCCAGAAATTGAGAGGGGAGGGGAGAGACACCTACAGCCCTGCTTCACCACTTGTGAAGCTTTCCCCCTGCAGGTGGGGACCAGGGACTTGAACCTGGGTCCTTGAACACTGTAATGTGTGCACTCAACCAGGTGTGCCACCACCTGACCCTGTCGTCTGATAATTTTTGTTGTTTGTAATGGACTGGACTTATGGCATTCCTGTGTGGTGATCACTGGTGCAGGCTGCCATCTTTAACACTCTAACCATTGCTTTCCTGCTATTTTTCATGGTCCTGTGGTGAGTTAAGCCCTGTATATAGAATTTTGAAAGATACTGGCATCGTTTATCAAAAATTCCTCAAGTCCATCATTCTACTTGTGGGTTTGGCAGACTGGGTGGTGGGAGGGACTCCTCTACTTTTTTCATTTTTATTTTTATTAGTGATTTAATGTTGATTTACATAGTTAAATTCCTACCACCAGAGTTCTGTGTCCCCAATTATTCCATTGGAAACTGCAGTAGTTCTCCCAAAATCACAGATATGGGCTGACTATTATTTCTATAACTATCTGTATTTGCCCATTTTTTCTGTGGTCCTGGCTTCTCTTCCTTTCTAAATCACACCTACACCTATTACTACTTCTGAATACCCTTCCTTTTTTTCCTTATCTTTCTCTGGAGTTGGAGTTGGAGTTCAGAGCCCTTTGGCCATCTTCCCCCTATCATTTCTACCCCTCTGGGTATATGGACCAAAATTCTTTATGGGGTACAGAAAGTGAGAGTTCTGGCTTCTGTAATTGCTTCTCTGCTGGACATGGGTGTTGGCAGGTCAATCCATACCCCCAGCCTGTTTTTGCCTTTCCCTAGTGGTCCTCTACTTTTATTATTTTTTAGTATTAATTTATTTATTTAGGATAGTGGGACCAGTCAGTGGTGCACTTGCTTAAGAACTCACATTAAAGTGCTCAAGGTCCCAGGTTCAAGTCCCTAGTTCTCACTTGCAGAGGGAAAGTTTCACGAGTGGTGAAGCAGGGTTGCACCTGTCTCTCTCCCTCTCTATCCCTCCCTCCCCTCTCAATTTCTCTCTGTCTTTATTCAGTAATAAATAAATGCATTAAAATATTTAGGATAGGGACTGAGAAGAGTTGATAGGAAAAGGAGACAAAGAGGGGGAGAGAAAGAGAGAGCAATGTTTGACCACTTGTGAAGCTTCACCCTCTGCAGGTGGGGACCGGGAACTTGAATCCAGATCCTTGTGCATGGTGATACATGTACTCTGCCCAGAAACCTCCTCTACTTTCTTAAAACACACACACACACACACACACACACACACACACACACACACACACACACACACACACACACTATTGGATAGAGACAGAGAAATTGAGAGGGAAAGAGGAGATGGGGGGGAGAGGTCTGCAGCATTGCTTTACTGCTTATGAAGCTTTCCTTCTGCAGGTAGGGACCATCTTAACCACTCTAACCACTGCTCTCCTGCTATTTGTCGTGGGTCTGTGGTGCAGTAAGCCTTGTCTATAGAGTTTTGAAAGATACTGGCACCATTTATCAAAAATTCTTCAAGTTCATCATTCCACCTATGGGTTTGGCAGACTAGGGTGGTGGGAGGGACTTGAACCCACATACTTGCACACTCAACAAGGTGTGCCACCAACTGGTACCTCCTCTCCTACTTTGTTATTTGAAATGAATAAGCATTTGAATACAGCAGCCTGGGAACTAGGTTTGAGGGTCAAGATAGAAGAGACGAACAGAAAAACTCTAGCAAGATCCCCAAACCTGAAGCTATTTGGAGGCTCATTACCTGCAAGTGTGACACTGTGTGGAGGAGATACCCATTTTGATTTCTCATTGAAATGTTTCAGCTGAGACTTTCACTCTCTTTCTGTTAAAATCCTCCCAACTCCTGTATTCTGGAGTCTGAGTTTTGCTTTTTAAGATGCTTTTTTAATGGTCGTCCCAAAGAACACGAACATTCTGCAAGACCCTACTTCTAATGGAAAGTAGTGGGGGACACAGCTCTCACCCCTTTGAGGCTAGTCGGCTCTCTTACCCCTTGTGATTTCTCCTCGCTTAGAAGCTTCCCACCAGTTGGCCTTCCTCAGCACCCTAACAAAAATGAGTGGATGTTTCTTCTTCTATGCAGTAACTCACCTACCTTCCTGCTTCCTTCCGGCTTCATCCTCAACTAGCTTTTCCCTTGCTTCCCTCCCTGTTGAGTCTCTCCAGCCCACCACCCTCTGCTCTTCTCTCAGCCTCCTTGCCTGCCTCACATGCCTCCATGTGGCACAAAGCAGTTAGCAGGATGCTGGTGTTTGTGTTGCTAATTGCAGCAACAATCCATTAATTATTCATGGTTTATTATTATTGGTTTTGCTAAATGGGAACTCCTGGGAGAACAAACACACCAGGGGAATTTCTCCACCCTCTGCTTAATTAGTCTGAACAGAGCCGACCAAAGAGAGCTCAAGAGACTGGCAAGGAGCCCTCCTGAGGAGGTCTGCTTCAAACATCCTTGCGGGTTGCCTGAGTGCTGGCTTTTGGGTCCAACACCACTGTCAACAATAGGCTTGTACTTTCACATTAAACACAGACTTATTGCCTGTGGGAGCTGTGCCCAAAGCAAGAGGCACTCCCTCCTCTGATCCCTCCACTACAAGAGGAGGAATCTCTCTCTAAATTTTTTATTAGTGATTTAACAATGATTAACAAGATTGAAAGTTAACAGTGGTACAATTCCATACAGTTCCCACCACCAGAGTTCTGTGTCTCATTCCCTCCATTGGAAACTTCCCTATTCTTTATCCCTCTGGGAGTATGGACCAAAATTCTTTATGCGGTACAGAAGGTGGAAGGTCTGGCTATTATAATTGCTTCTCTGCTGGACATGGATGTTGGCAGGTTGATCCATACTCCCAGCCTGTTTCTCTTTCCTAGTGGGGTAGGGCTCTGGAGAGTTGAGAGACTTCAGGACACATTGGTAAAGTCATCTGCCCAGGGAAGTCAGGATGTCGTCATAGTAGCATCTGCAACTTGGTGACTGAAAGGCAGTAAGATATAAAGCAACACAAATTGTTTAATAAATAGGAATCCAAAGGTAGGAATAAAGCAGATGAGACTAGAGGAAAAAGCTAGTCTATTTTATGTATGTTCCAAAGGACCTATGACTAGTAATTTTTGACTGAGCCTGATAGCTAATATGTGGGTGGACTAAAAATATTGTCTGGGAAGATGGTGTCAGAGTTTAGACGAGGACTAGAAAGCTGGATTAGGGCAGAGAGAAGCATTTAGGAGGCATTCAGCTTCTCCTTTCTTTCAAGAGCCCGCCTTCTTTAGGCTCTGTCTGCTTGCTTTGCTTTCTAAAGATGCAATCAGTCATTACATAACCACACTTGAACTCCATAGGTATGTGTTATGTGCTACCTGCATGGAGTTGACATTTGTCCCTTCAAGAGCTGGACTTGTGCTGACAAGATAGCTCGCCTGGATAGTGTGCCTACTTCATCAAGCGTAGGAGCCAGCCAGGTCTCCCTAAAGCCTGGTCACTCTGGAGGGCTCTTTCTTTCTTCTTACTTTTTTGATAGAGACAAGTGGAGAGGTAGAGAGGAAAAGAGAGACAGAGGTAGGGAGGGAGAGGGAGGGAGGGAGAGAGAGAGAGAGAAGGAGTATAGCACTGAAGCATCCTTCATTGTGGTGGGTGCTGGGCTCAAACCTGGGTCATGCATATGGCAAAGAAATGCACTATCCAGGTGAGGTATTCACCAGCTTTCTCTCTCTCTCTTTCTCTTTCTTTCTGAAAAATTTGGTCTAAAACAGTGAAACCCCAGGAGAGAGAGAGAGAGAGAGAGAGAGAGAGAGAGAGAGAGAGAGAAGAGAGAGAGAGGAGATCGACATCTTTTCTTAGTCATTTTAGACTTCCACATTTACTGGCCTTCTTAAACTGAGCACACAGAAGATATTTAAAATCCTTTCTTTATGACTGTGGGACCCCATGGCTGTCAGCTGCCACAACCTGAGGTCCTTTTTTGCCATGCTGTTCTTTTCAACCTCTGCTCTCAAGAGCCTTGGTCTGCTTCTGCTTCTTTTTTTGCTTTGTTTGCTTTTGAGAGTTCCCATGTCTCCTTTCTCAGATCAGAAGGTACTCCCTGCAGTACTCAGATAATACTCCCTCCAGTATTTAGAAGGTACTCCTGCCCCAGCAATCCCTTTTTCCCCTTCCTCTCCCTTGATTCTGATCTGCTGAGGAGCTGCAGACAAGTTAGTTTGGCTCACAGATTGATTATGAGTGGTAAAGAAACTCACAACAACTCTCTATCTATCTTTAATTTAATGCAGTCACAAGAGACTGTAGGCATCTTGGGAGCTTGGCAATGGTGCATGTGGTTGAGTTCACATATTGCAGTGTGCAAAGACCTGGGTTCAAGCTCCCAGTCTCCACCTGCAGGAGGAAAGCTTTGTGAGTGGTAAAGCAAAGCTGCAGGTCTCTCTCTTTCTCTCTCTCTCTGCCCTTTCCCTTTTGATTTCTTTCTGTCTCTACCCAGTAAATAAACAAAAATATTAATAAAAAGATGAGTTTTAAAAACAATATAAAACTGATTCCAAATGGATAAAAAATTAAAAAAAAAGACTACAGACATCTAAAAAATGTTTATCCGCGTGCTGGATTAAAAAGAACACCATTTTGGTAGTGCATTTTTGTATAGTGAAGCAGTTTGCAGCCCTTCAGTAAGTGAGGGAGATCAATATGTGCTAATAGGGAATGATCTTCAAATGTTAATTGAAAAAGCAAAGTGTGCAGAACAGTGCTAATAGTATATTCCCGTGTGTGTGTGTGTGTGTGTGTGTGTGTGTGTGTGTGTGTGTGTGTGTGTTAAAGAGCAGACAGATTTTGAGCAGGGACCCACATAATGTTTATAAACTTTACCACTTTGACTGTGCAAGCAGCGGCTTCTTGCCTTTTTGAATCTGAAATGTGTTATGAAGCCAGCAATGTAGCTCTGTGGTAGGACGCTTGCCTCAGATGTGAGTCCTGGGTTCAGTCCCTGGTAAGACTGACAAGAAATATGTTGTGGAATATCCAAGCTTTTGTATAAAGTCTAAGCAATCTTTAGAAAGTTCTAGTGTTGGGTGTAGGGTTCTGTGAATAATGGTTCTGTAAATGACTTCATGCCTGAGGCTCTGAAATCCCAGGTTCAATCCTCCACGCTGCCATAAGGTAGAACTGAACAGTGCTCTGGTTAAACAGCCTCATAAAATTCTGATGCCATTGTGTATTTTTCCACATTTTTTTATTTTTAAAAAATATGTGTGTTTATGTGTGTGTGTGTGTGTGTGAGAGAGAGAGAGAGAGAGAGAGAGAGAGAGAGAGAGACATAGTAAGAATTAGAATCATTCTGGTACATGTGATGCTGGGGATCAAACCTCAGGCTCTTGAGTCTACTGCTGTAGCCACCTCTTAGGTCACTACTTTTTCTTAGGGTGGAGAAAGACCATGGGAAACACACAGGGTTTCAGAAAGTGTAGGGGAAAATGTTCCTTATGACCTGTGTAATTTCAGTGGAAGCAGCATCTCTTGAAAAAGTTCTAAATGGCATCTTGAGAGTCAACTCTCAGAAAGAATGGGAAAATGACAGGGCCCACATTTTTCATGTAACAGGCATGTAATAGACCAAATGGATCAGAATTAGGTTGAAGAAAGCCTGGGCTTTAGCATCAGCTAGATTTAAATTCCAGTCTTGCCATTTTCCATCTCTATTTCTGAGCTAAATTACCCTTTCTGAGCCTGGATTCTGTCATCTATAAAACATGGACAACAATACTGTCCTCATTGGATTTTTAGAGATCGAATGAGCTCATCAATGCAAGGTTTCCAGGATAATAGCTGGCTCAGGGTAGCTGTGCAGTAAATGATAGCTGCTATTGACATCATTATTCTATTATGCATTATCATCTACACTTTGCACTTTCAGCCAGTTCTGCTCTGGTGGAGTTTCATTGGGAAGGAAAACAGACCTCTTGCTGCCCGCCCCCCGCCCCGCCTTTTGGCAAAGGGAAGTCCCAAGGGGCTGGACTTTATTTTCTTAGTGTATTTATTATCTTTTTGCTGTGTAAAAAGTTGCCCTAAATTTTAGCTGCTGAATTAGTTAGGACAGAGAGAAATTGAGAGGGGAAGAGGAGATAGAGAGGGAGAAAGAAAGATAGACATGTGTAGACCTTCACTGCTCATGAAGCTTCTCCCCTGAAAGTGGGGATATGGGGTTTGATCCCAGACCCTTGTGCTTGGGAATGTGTATGTCTGCCTCCCCCCTTTGTAAATTGCCACCTGGGTAACTGTTGAGGCTCAGTGCCTATACAGTCAATCCACTTCTCCCAGTGGCCATGCTTTGCCTTGATAGGACAGAGAGAAATTAAGAAGGAAGGGGAGATAGAAAGGGAGAGACAGGGAGTTGGGCGGTAGCACAGCGGGTTAAGCGCAGGTGATACAAAGTGCAAGGACTGGTGTAAGGATCCTGGTTTGAGACCCCGGCTGCCCAACTTCAGGGGAGTCACTTCACAGGTGGTGAAGCAGGTCTGCTGGTATCTATTTTTCTCTCCCCCTCTCTGTCTTCCCCTCCTCTCTCCATTTCTCTCTGTCCTATCCAACAATGACTACAACAATAAAACAAGGGCAACAAAAGGAAATAAATAAATATTTTTAAAAAAGAGAAAGGGAGAGAGAAAGAGGGGACACTAGCTTTCCCTCCTTGCAGGTGGGGACCAGGGGCTTGAACTTGGATCTTTGTGCATGGCAACTTGTGCACTCAGCTGGGTGCACCACTGCCTGGCCCTACAGCAGGCACTTTTTACATTGTTTCTATGGGTCAGACATTCAGAAGAGGCATAGCTGGTGGCTCTTGCTCAAGGCCTTTCAGAAGGTTGCAGTGAAGGTGATTTCTGGGGCTACAGCTGTCTGAACACTGGAGGACCTACTTCTAAGGGGGTTCACCTTGGTGGTTTATTGTTGGTTATATGCAGAAGGCTCCTCGTTTTTAACATGTTTTAAGGGCTGCTTGAGCATCCTTCCAATAGGAGAGCTGGCTTTCCCTAGAACAAAAGGGCCAAGACTGAGCAAAGTGCAAGATCCTTCATCATGTATTTTGGAAGGTCACGCCCCTTCATTTCTATAGTCTCCAGCTCATCAGACAAGATCAAGTTACCTCTCCTCCTCAGCAGCTAGGATGTGACTCTCAGAGACAGCCGTCACTGGGGATAGCTTGGGGAGGGGGTGTCTGTTGTCACACTCTGCTGTCAGTGAGGCACCTTTCCAGACATCAGGTGGGAAGAGGGTTGAGCATCTGAGTCTGAGATTTACAAGACCCTCACGGTCCAGGAAAGCCTGCAGCATAAAGGATCGGGCCCATGCTTATGACTTCTGGTCCTGATGACCTGCAGACTGTCCTAGGGATCCCTACAGCTAAGGGCAGGTTGAGCTCCCTGCCCCTTTCTCATCTCACTCTGCGAGTTACTGGCCTTCCAAGGAGTCTCCTTTCTAATTTACAGATCCAGCAAGCGGGAGCAGCATCGACTGGGCCTATGATAATGGTATCAAGTATGCTTTCACTTTTGAGTTGAGAGACACAGGCCACTATGGTTTCCTCTTGCCGGCCAACCAGATCATCCCCACCGCGGAGGAGACTTGGCTGGGGCTGCAAGTCATCATGGCACATGTGCGGGATCACCTCTACTAGCGGCCCCCCCCCCCCCTTTGTGCCCACATGGACTTTTCTCTCTTGCCTCCCTTGTATGCACACACACTGTGGCTGCTGTTAAAGGGAGCTCTGAGCCCTCTGTCCTGGTAGTGAGCTTGGGTGGACCTTTTTCCACGCTCTTTCCTGAAGTTTGTTCTTCTCCTGGTACATCTGCCAGAAGCACTTATACCACCCTGCTGGATTTGGGTCCTGCTGTCTTGCTGAGCCTGTTGGTTGTCTTTCCTTTCCGCAGCTGGTGGAGCCAGGCCAGGACTATGCTCCCCACTTTATAGGGTGGGAATGTCTCTATCTCATTTACAAAACCAAAGAATATTTGCAATGGTTTCCTAGTCTCAACTAACTCAACTAGGGCACTGAGCAGGGCTGGTGGCATGAGGACTACAGGAGACACTTGTCAGAGGCAACATTTATTGTTTAGCTCAGCCTCAAAGGTAGACACTGAACTTCCTTTAATTTATCACATTCCTTCTGGAATATATTTTCCTTAGAAAAATAAATCCTATAGGTCACCCCATAGGTCACCCCTCCTCCCCCTTTTTGGGAGCAATAGTGTTTGCTTGTTTTTGATCTGAATACAAAGCACTAGTTCATTTCCCATGGCTGGGCCAAGAAATTCCAGATGCTACACTCTTTGCCACTTTCTCTTCTTCATTAGAGCCGCTGGGTTGCTGGAAGGGGATCTGTGCCACTCTGTGTCCATAGCTCACCCAGAAGCCCCGGATGGAGTTGTGATGGTGAGAGCAGGATCCTTAAATTAGCCCCATCTGTCCCCATGGGCTCACCTCCACTCTGCCTTTTGAATTGACTTCAAAGATCTTGCCCTCACCCTTCACGTCCTAAATCATTCTGTGGCCTGGGTAATCTCTCTGGCCTTGCACATTCCTGTCTGTGCTCAGCTGTTCCCTGTATTTCCTTCTCCTCTTTCTTCTTGGTCTTTAAAGTTGGTGACTTTTGGGGGGGGGGGATGTGGTAGGGGTGTCTTTTATTTTGTATCCTGGCCCATTCGTACCAAGATAGAGCAAGGATTCATCAGGCAGGCTTCTCTTGTTCCATTTCTCCTTGGCATGAGCCATCTGCCTTTCTTTCTTCCTTTCTGTCTTTTTTTTTTCCAAACGTGTCTGTAAATCTTCTGCCTAGGATTTGTGCAGCATCTGGTGTGTGCTCATAAGCCAATAAATATTCACTCTGAGTCTCCTGAACATCTATTCTTTCCCTTCACCTGAATGGAACCAAGTCCTGTGCTTTTGAATATGCAGCCCTTTCTAATGTCAGAAGTCAATTTCAATTCCTCTGTGTATTGTGTGACAGGTAGGAAGACCTTCTCCATCAGGCTCGGAGGCCTCTGGGGCTGTGTTTCCTTGGTGATTTTCTTCTGGTCCCTGGGCTGGTCCTTAGTTTTTTTAGCTCAGAATCTTGATAGTCTCAGTGTCCATGTTGATTAGACTCAGGGATGCTGACTCACGCCTACACAGCTCAGATGAGACAGATGATAAAATCAGAATACGAATTTATTAATTTACATCATGGTATGTAACTGTTTAGTGGATTGGATTCTCACGTCGGCCTGAACAGTACATTCTCTCCCTGTAGGCAAGATACATGGGAAGCCAAATTATAATCAGAAGGTTGTTTAGTGAGCGGGGCGTCAGAGCAAGGAAAGTTAATTACAGTCTATGATTAGAATTTTTAATGGTATCCAGCTCTAATAGCATGATATATCCAATTCTATAACCAGAACACACCTGCCAGCCACCAGCTGGTTGTTTGTCCTCACTAGTCCTAGCTAGTCAGGGCTGCCTCTGACGAGACAACGTAGGACAACAATGGTTGCTTCTGGCTCCATATGCGGAACCTGCCCTCCTCCTCAAAAAAAAAAAAAATTAGGATTGTTGTTTAGAGTTCTTTTTGCAAAGAATTCTTATACACGACATGCAAAGCCATAAGAAAAATACTTGTGACTATGACCAAATTAGGCCTTGATACCTGACACTATATAAAATGGGGTGGGGTGGTAGGTAGGAAAATTGGGAGAAAGAGTTAGTTGTGTGGTGATAGCTGGAAACTAGACTTTGAGTGGTGACCACAATGTAGAATATGCAAGTGTCTAGTAATAAGGCAGTGTTCTTGATGACTTCTGTGTTACAAACCAACATCACTTCAATAAATAGAAAAATTAGAGGGCTTGGGTGTTGGTGTGCCTGGTTATCACTCATGAGGACCTGGGTTCAAGCCCTCAGTTCTCACCTTCAGGGGGAAAGCTTCATGAATGCTAAAGCAGTGCTGCAAGTGTCTCTCTGTCTCTCTCAATCCCTCTTTCCTCTCAATCCTTCTATGTCTTATCAAATAAAATAAAGAAATAAATATTTAAAAAATTAGAAAACATCTCTGTTCACTCAAAGACACTGAGGAAAGTTACTAAGAGGAGATATTTACAAAGTGCATGAACACAACAAAAGATGGTTAAAGAATGCCTACAGATGAATAAAGAAGCATAGCTAAGAAAATAGAAAAAATGGACCAAGACATGAGCAAACATTTTCCATATGAGGAAACATATCTGATTGGCCTGGGAGGAACTTAGTGACCTACTCAACAGTCCCTAGTGAAATATGATGGCCTACTCATTTAGTTTACATGAATCAGAACATTGGAGCAGGGAAGTAAATGACTAGATCTCTTACATACTGCTTATGGATTAGTAAAATCACTTTGGAAAAACCATTTTGGCATTGTCTTCAAAAGTTCCTATTTTAGGACCCACTTATTCCAGCCCAGCCCAAAACTCAATACATTCTTGCACTTACTCATAAAGAGACACCCAGGAGGAAATTCACAGCAACACTGGCCATACTAGTGACCACCTAAAAACAACCCAAAAGTTCACTAGTCAAAACAGGTCTCAATATGGTTTCCTTTCTAGAAAGTTCCAAATGATTGGAAAAAAGAAGTATCTACATACTTTAAAAGAAGACATACACACTTGACAAAATGGTATAAGTAGGGGAAAAAAGCACAACCAACATGCCCAAGTCCCTTTTCCTTGTCACTTACATGCACTGAACTGCAGCTACAAATGCCCATGGCTGCGATGGTGCTTTCTGTCTCTGAATAGTTGTTTTTAGTTAGATGGGGGTTGTGTCAACTCAGAAGGCTGCACACCATATTTCTCTATATCACCTCTGTACAAGTTAAGCAGAATTGAGGTGGGGGTGCAGGGTGGAGTGGGGATACAAACACTTAAGCCTTTTAATTCAAGTCCCTCAACACCAAGAGCAGCATATGCTTTTGGGCTCCGAATCCAGTCTCCAGCTGATTCCACAACTGAGCTTAGCTTTTTCCTCTGCTCTGCCCTTTTTCTCAAATGTCTCTTCTTCTGATAACTCCTTCAATAAATCACCTAAACAAGAATCTTAGCTCAGGCTCTACTTCTAGGGAAATTAACTCAAGACAACAGTAAATGAACTTGGGATTCTGAATGATTACTTCAGATAAGGAGATGGTAAGGCTAGAAGGGGGTGGTCAGGGCACAGTGGCTTAATGAAGCACCCTGTATTACTTTAGGTCCTTTTTTCCCCAAGTACTTGCGACATAGTTTTAAATTTTAATCATTTCTGGTGTTTAAGTATATTTTGAGAGAGAGGAGAGCAATAAGACAGATCAGAGCACTATGCTGTCATTTTGTGCAGAGCCTCAGATGCAAGTCATGTGCTTTACAGCCAAGCCACCTTTCCAGATCCTACATGATTTTTTAAAAGCCCAGTTAAATAGCAAAATAAATAATAAAAGAGTGGGGCATGAATGAATCAACAGTGAGCATGTCTCATTAAACAAGGATTATGATTAATCTATTTTTATGCATCTGAAATATGATTTTAAAAATGCTTATAAAAATACAGATTTTCACACACACACACACACACACACACACACACACACACACACACTTTATTGTTCACTCTGCATCTATTGAGTGTCTGGTCTGTGCCAGGGATAATTTCAGATGCTGACAATGCAAGTGGCAGACAAGATGACAGAATCCCTTCTTACATGGAATTTCATTATTGTTGGAGAGACAGGAAGTACTCGAGTAAGCAATTAAATTAAAAATTTTAATTTGGGTAATGAGATTGGCTATAAATAAAAGAGAACTGGCTTCTGTAAGGAATGATAGGTGGTGCTGGGCCTCTAGATTGGGAAAGTTGGGAAGATGGCACTTGAACTTATAAGATTACTCTTAGCTCTCTTCTTTGTAATTTTTTTTTGCATTCCCCAAGATCATGTGAAAAAGAAATAGGTGAATTAGACATTATTATCCACATCTCCTGAATGGAAAATCTCAAGAGCAGCATGCTTCTTGGTTGAGACAAATAGTATGCTTTGTTCTCCAAGTGAAGACCCTGAAGAAAAAGAAAAAGATTCAGGAACATGACTTAAATTTCTGAAATATATGTAAATCAAATCACTTTTCATGGAATTTTTCATTATTAAGAACAACCATGAGGATTCAAGAAGGATAGCTCACTGATAATGGGAAATTAAAAAAAAATTCTTTCGGGGGTCCGGCGGTGGCGCAGTGGGTTAAGCGCATGTGGCGCAAAGCACAGGGACTGGCCTAAGGATCCCGGTTCGAGCCCCTGGCTCCCCACCTGCAGGGGAGTCACTTCACAGGCGGTGAAGCAGGTCTGCAGGTGTCTATCTTTCTCTCCCCCTCTCTGTCTTCCCCTCCTCTCTCCATTTCTCTCTGTCCTATCCAACAATGAATAGCGTCAACAATGGCAATAATAATAATAACCACAACGAGGCTACAACAAGGGCAACAAAAGGGGGAAAAATGGCCTCCAGGAGCGGTGGATTCATGGTGCAGGCACCGAGCCTAGCAATAACCCTGGAGGGAAAAAAAAAAAAAAACTTTCTTTTTTTGAAGTACTAGGGGAGGGAATTTATTGAGCCAGCTCAAGGTCCTAACATCCAGATCCTATTCAGGGCCAAAAGAGATTTTGTTGGGTATGTTAGAGACTAAGGGACTGATACAGTTAGTGGCTTTGGAGGGAACTATTGCATTGTTGAAAATGTCATGATGCATTTTTGCATAGACAAACATATGAAAGAGATGACATGACATTTCCAACAACCAATAACTGTCACCCATGTGCTGCGATCTTGAACACAAAACTACCTCAAGACTGGGAGTCCACATCCTCTTTGGATTTCTGTGTTACAGGTGGTGAGGGACCCAACTGGGAGAGCCAAATGCCTTTGGTTAGTTGTGTGAACTTGGCCATACTGTAATTTATCACAGTTGCCTAGCCCTTACCATCTTAAAAGGAGAATAATAGATTCAGAGAGGTGTCTTAGTTGAGACCTGCATGAGACCTTGGATTTCATCCTCAGCATGGCATACAATGACAGATCAATGCTTCCATCTCTTGCTCTCTCTTGGCAAGAGGGGAGGGATGGAGGGATCTTGATGGATTGGGGCAGTGGCTTGGGCTGAAGAGAGCATGCCTTGCCTGTGAAACCCTGGGTTTGATCACTGGCAATTCATAATGTAAGAAAAACAAAAATAAATAGACCATCATAAATGGTAGAGTGGTGCTCTGATCTTCCCTCTCTCTCCTATCTTAAGTACTAACCAGGCCTAATCCTGCTTAGCTTCCAAGATCAGATGCAGTCAGGTGTGTTCAGGGTGGTATAGCTGTAGATGGTCTTCCTTCTTTCTATCACACAGACACAATACAAAAATAAGAATAAAATAAGAATAACCATCATATTTGCAAAAGCTTATCAAGAAAACTCAGTGAGTTAATGTGTTAACTTCTCGGCACCTTTCCCAGCAGTAAAATTACTCAGTGTGTGTTAGTTAAGAATTATTATTCTCCCCAAGTAGTGGAAATTCATTTATGAATCAGGTCATTGGCACTTTCTCTAATTAGAAGCCTTATTTTCGTTAGACTTTTCATGAGACTTAATGACAAAGATCTTAACAGTTCACAGAGCATTGCCAGTTGAATGTTAAGTCCTGTTTAGCATTTGGGCAAAAGAAACATTGCGTTTCTTTTCTTTTTCTGTATTACACCCTTTTATTGGGCTAATATAAGTCATTACCAACACTTTGCCAGGCCCTGCTTCCAAACTCAAGAGTGTCAAATATACAGGGTTACTTTCGATTTGTAGAGGCACCAAGAAGAAGGCCTTTCTCTTAAGTCTTTTTTTTTTTTTTTTTTGGCAGGGGATGGGTGTGGGTGATGGTATGTCCCAGCTCTGGAATGTCCCATGTAGATGACACTTCTTTTATGTCACTCTATTAAGTCCAACTATGACGACTCATTTTCATCATTGTCGTCATCATCATCCGTATCTCTGCTTGATGACTTCTGGAACTTTGCCAAATGAAACAGCTTGTAAAATAAATTTACTCAACTCTTTGGGTTTAGCCTTAAATCATGAATGCCAGCTGTTTCTTGTATTTGAACTAAATCTTCAGGTGTATTGGGACCATCTAGAGAGCCCAGACAGTTTTTTTTTCTTTCTTCTTCTAGACTCCATGAAAATTGTTCCATGTACAGCTGGCCAATTTGCTCCTTTGATGCAGAAAGTGAATTCACCCCCCCCCAAGGCAAGACACAGAAGCTAGTAAATATTTGTTGATTTGATTTGCCACAGGGCAGCAAGTTAATAATCATATAAGCCATACTCTTAATAAGTTAGGGCAGCGGGTGGGGGAAGGAGTACTTTTCCCAACAAATATTATCAGTGGAATTCTGGAAAGTCGATTGGAATGCATGTCCCTGAGTTCTGAGAGAGACAGAACATGATTAAGCCTTCTGAGATAAGGAAGACTCGGTATGGGTTGTGTTGTTTGCATTTTTAGTGATGAGTTATAGTTTTTAGAGGCTTTGATAACTATTGACTAATTCAATTATCACAACCACCTGGTGATATGTGTTGGCTGGGTAGTGTTATCTCTCACAGCCGAGGAATCAAAGCTGCAAGGATGTAAATAACGTGCTCAGACTCACGCAGGTGAAAAGGGTGAAGCGTGAAGCAGGCTCTCCATACCAGATCTGCAGACTGCGGCTGAGAAAGCCAAGATAACGCCTTGGTTTCTGCACATCAATGCTTTTTAAAATGTACAGAGTTGCTCCACTGTTCCTGGTTTTGTGTTATCTGCCTGGCTCATGAAACCTTTAAGCTTCCCATTTTTACAATGATGAGAGAGGGGTTTTAGAGTGAATGTAGGATTCTCATTGGGGATTAAGGGGCTTGGGGACATTGCTGTACTTATTATGAAACACCCAGAATGCACCCAAGACACCATTTCCATCTTTGATGAACTGTATGCCTCCTTTTCCAGCATTGTGATCATCATCATTTTTATCAGAGCACTGCTCAGCTCTGGTTTATGGTGGTGCTGGGGATTGAACATGGGACCTCAGAGCCTCACATGTAAAAGGTTTTTTTTTTTTTTTTCATAACTATTATACTCTCTCCCCTGCCCTGAACTACATACCTTCTTTTGGGGGTTAGACAACCAGAGAACCTTCTCCCATATCTTTATTAACCTCTCAAAACTTTAGATGGCAAAATGCCCCTTTCTCTCAATAAGCAAACTCATAGATTCTGTTTGAGTCTTCAGTAAAGTTGGCTTCACTTTAAGAAACCAAGGTTTGGGGCTTATAAGTCCATTAAGGGCAAAGCCAAGATGTTATTTATTTTGGTCCCTTACACTGAAGTACATACAGACACCATGAAGAGGTTCAGAATAAATACCTCTGGGGTTCCAATTTTTTGTGGGCTTCAAAAGAAGTCCTATGTCTTCTTTCCTCTGAACTCACTAGTTGAAATAATCTCCCTTCCTAGACTGCTGGCTTTTTTTGTTTGTTTGTTTGTTTGTTTGTTTTTTGCTACAACATTATTCTTTTCTGATGGAGATGAGAACTACAGAGGTCAGGGAGAACAAAGGCCTTCTGCTCCATTTTTTTTTCTTTGCAAAATCTGTACTAGAAAACTCAGAGAGGCAGGTCCTGGTGGGAAAGGAAGGATGACCTGGCTTATTGTGGTGAAATGCTCTGTTTGAAATGCTTCTAGCGGCAGCTCCATGGGACAGCTATTAATCGGTGAAGGAAGCATCTTCAAGAAGGTACCAGATCTTCCTCTTGCCTGCCCCATGGCTGCCAAGTGGATCAATATTCAGTGGACCTTTGGCTCTGTGTCCTTTGGGTTCCCTGGTGTTTGGACAGAGGTCCTGGACTCTTCTGTTTACTCTGGAAAACAAATGAAGGATGTGGTTAGCCAGACATATTTTTGGCTGGAGATGGAAAATAGAGTGTGAGGCTAAGGCAGGTCTGGTCATGGATAGGAAGGCCTGGCAGAGGGGTCCCTCTCCTGCTCCTGGACAGGGCTGCAGTGTGGTGCATGAGTGTAGGGGCCAGCTCTCCAGCAAGTGTGATTAGAGGGGGTGGTGGTTCATCCAGTGATGGTATTTCCTTGGTCACAATGTCTGTGGTCAGACTGCTTGGAGCACTCCTGATCCCTGATCCCAAAAGGAGAAATAACAAGTTAGTCAATGTTTCAAATTTGATGAAGCTTTGGCTCTCCTCCTCTTCCTCCTCCTCCTCCTCTTCCTTCTCCTCCTTCATTTTTAAGCACCAGAGTTATTGCAGGTACGCAGTGCCTACATGACTCCACTATTCCCAGCAGCTGTTTCTTTTGATAAATGTTGAGAAACAGAGATAAGGAGATAGAAGGAGAGAGACAGAGAGGAGGAAGAGAGACACCTTTAGTACTGCTCCAACACTTGTGAAGCTTCCCACCTGTAGATGGGGACTGGGGGCTTGAACTCACATCCTTGCACATTGAACATGTGCACTCTACCAGGTGTGCCACTGCCTAGAACCAACCATAGCATTTTTTTTTTACTTAAAGTAGATACTTTTATTTTTAGGCATAATGCCATTGCACATTTTAAAAAAATTGCCACCAGGGTTATTGCTGGGGCTTGGTGCCTGTACTATGAATCCATCACTCCTAGAGGTCATCCCCTTTTTCCCCCTTCTTTCTTTTAATTGATAAGACAAAGATAAATGGAGAGGGAAGCAGAGAAAAAAGATCCAGAGAGGGAGAGAGAGATATATACCCACAGCACTCTGACTGCTTGTGAACCTTCCTCCCACCCTGAGATGGGGACCAGGGGCTCAAACCTGGGTCCTTGCACATGGAAACATGTGTGTACAAAGAGGTGCACCACTGCCCCATTGCACACTTTCAAGATGGCCGTAAACATCTTCCATGTGCATGCCTCAGGGAAGCCAAGCAACAATCCTGTGACTTCTGTCACTTACAGTGGCACGGAAGCAAACCTATGCAGTAATGTCCCTGTCTGTGACACTGATGTAAGTCAAGGAGCCCCTCAAGTAAACACGGGCCTAGCAATAGTCTTAGAAGCGTTGATGGGATGGGGAGCCAGCATAACGGTTCTGCAGAAGACTTGTGCCTGAGGCTCTGAGGTCCCAGGTTCAATCCCCGGCACCACCGTAAGCCAGAGCTGAGCACTCTCTGTCTCCCCCCCACCTTCTGTATCTTTATATCTCTCTCATGAAAATAAAATAAACAAGATGTTTTAAAAAAGAAAAGTCTTCATCATACAACGTTGCCATCAGCCCTACGGGATGGGGTTAGGGTGATCTAATTATGTATGGAAAAGGGAGCAGCAAAGATTGAAACTCCTAGCCAAACATCAGGTTCCAAAGGCAGAACTTTGCTTCCAGCAGTGTTCAGTAAATAGTCTCTACTCCCCAGTTGCACATCGACTTCAAGGACACTGCGATTCTCTACTGCCTGTCAACGTTGATTTAAATACATTTCAATGTAAAATAATCAGATTTGCCAAGCGGCCTCCCATGAGATAAGAGGCACTTGTAGAAACAAAGAAATATCTGTGTGAGAGTTTTCCAAGGAAACTGGTGCCAGACCGTTACACTAGACCAGCATTCTTGGGATTTGTTTTTTCACCCTGCACCCCTATAATTAAAAAGAATAACACCTCATACTCTGCCTCAGCTATTACTTATTTATACATCCTGTGCAAATACCATTGTCCTCAACAGTCTGTGCTTGCTAAAATTCAAACAAAAATGTAAATAAGAGGGGGTGGGGGAGACGGCATAATGGTTATGCAAAGACATTCTTGTGCCTGAGGCTTCCAAGCTTCATGTTCAATCCCCTGACCACCATAAGCTAGAGTAGGAAAAAAAATCAGGGGCAGGGTGGTGGCACACTAGGTTAAGCACACATAGTACTAAGCGCAGGGACCCACACAGGGATCCTGCTTCAAGTCCCTAGCTCCCCACTGGAAGGGGGTCATTTCACAAGTGGTAAAGCAGGTCTGCAGGTGACTCTTTCTCTCTCCCTCTCTATCTTCTCTGCCCCTTTCGATTTCCTCTCTGTCATATCCAAAAAACGAAAAAGATGGCCATAGGAACAGTGGACTCATGGTGCAAGCACCAAGCCCCAGTGATAACCCTGGAGGCAAAAACAAAACAAAAAAAACTAAAAAGGGTGAAAGTTGAGATAGCTTACTCAGGAAGGTACCTATTTTGCCAGGGGTGTGACTCACATTGGAACCTTCAGGCCCCACAGTACTGTGGGAAGTTTCCATGGTGTGGTGTCTCTCCCCCTCTCTCTGTCTCTTCTTTTCTATCTGAAAATGTCAGCCTGGAGTTGTGAAGCCTTGGCAATGGAAAAAGAAAAAGAAAGGTTGAGATAAAAATATACCATAAGAAGTCTCAGTAATTTCTCGCTTTACCCCCTACGGGAGTAAATGCCTCATTTTGGAGACTACTGGATTGATTGAAGGATACTTCGAGCGCCTATCTTTGATTTGCCCTGAGCCCTTGAACAGTTTCTAATGGTCTTATAAATGAATGTCGGCCTCATCAGCTAGACCATGGGTGGGGGAACTACAGGCTGCCACCCAAATCTAGCTTCCACTTATTTTTGCACATCTTGAAAGCTTAGAGTTTTCTTTTTCTTTTTCTTCTTCTTCTTCTTCTTCTTCTTCTTCTTCTTCTTCTTCTTCTTCTTCTTCTTCTTCTTCTTCTTCTTCTTCTTCTTCTTTTTTTTTTTCTGTTGCTGAGGCTGGGTGCCTTTTCCTCCACAGAGAAAAAGGGAGAGGCAGGGAGAAAGATAGATGTCATTTTCACTACTTCACCACTACTAAAACTATACTGAGCAGATACTCTCATGTGCTGGCCAGGGACTTAAACCCATTGTCCTCATGCATGGCAAAATGTGTACTCTACTGAGAACCGTTTTCTCAGCCCCCCATATATATATATATATATATTTAAAATAGAAACAGGGTGAAACTGAGTGGGGGGACAGAGGGAGAGATAGAGACACCTATAGCACTGCTTCGCCACTTGTGAAGTTTCCCTCATGCAGATGGGAACCAGGAGCTTGAACCTGGTGGGTTTTTGTGCATGGTAATGTGTACACTCAACCACGTGTGACACCCCCTGGCCCTGTAAGATATTTTACTTATTTATTATAATTTATTTTTGATAGAGAAATTGAGAAGAAAAGCAGATAGAGAGGGAGAAAAAGAGAAAGACATCAGGAGCATTGTCTCACAGTGTATAAAGTAATATATATTTAAATGTAAGAAAGACTACCCAGGGTCATTGAAATAGCTCACCTAGATAGTTTACTGCTTTGCCATGTGCGCAACTCGGGTTTGAGCCAGGCCCTGCTGCACTGAAGGAAGCTTTAGTGCTATAGTCTCTTTCATTTGTTCACTGTCTGTCTCTATTTAAAAAAGAGACTATGCAGTGAAAGCACTTGCTCTGTCTTAACTTGTGGCCCCCTGAACATGTGCTATTTGGCCTTTTCTATAAAGAGTTTTCTGGACAAGAGGTGTCTGAGTTACCTTTGTCTTGCCTCCATGCAACTTGGGTCTGTAAGCACTTTCTTCCAAAGCGTAGAAGGCGGTTTTGGTGGTGGCGGCTACCATTTTCCCTGGGAGAAGTCTCTTGGGCAACTCACAGTGGTCATGAGGTAGGTCCTGGGTAGGCAGACCCTCAGCCTCGGGGTGTTGAGAGCTGTTGAGAGACTAAGGTCCAGGGTGTGTCAGTGGGCAGATACTCTCCCCACCATGGGTTGGATGGAGGTGGGCTGGATCTTGGGAATCCCATGGTAGAAAGGGGGTGAGTGTAGTGAATTGGGAAGAGGCTAACAGGGACCTCAGGTGAGGTAATCATGTGTTGAAAGGTGACACTGGAACCTGTCATCAATGATTAGGCTTAGATCTGAGGATTTTTACCTGTTTAGGGGAGGTGGTGGGGGGAGGCAGGACTCTGGTGTAGGAGGGCTTCACTTAATATAGACAGACCCATTAGAAGACCTATGCACATCTCTGTTCATAGTACAATTTGTAGTAGCCCAAACCTGGTAGTTACCCAAGTGTCTAATGACGGATGAGTGGCTAAGAAAGTTGTGTTTATATAGACACAATGGAATACTAAGCTGTTAAAAATGATGAAGTCGGGAGTCGGGCGATAGCGCAGCAGGTTAAGCACAGGTGGTGCAAAGTGCAAGGACCGGCGGTGTAAGGATCCTGGTTCGAACCCCTGGCTCCCCTCCTGCAGGGGAGTCGCTTCACAAGTGGTGAAGCAGGTCTGCAGGTGTGTATCTTTCTCTCTCCCTCTCTGTCTGCCCCTCCTCTTTCCATTTCTCTCTGTCCTATCCAACAGTGACAATAACAACAATGGTAATAACTAAAACAACAAAACAACAAGGGCAACAAAAAGGAATAAATAAATATTAAAAAAAGGAAACAAAATATTTTTTAAAAATGATGAAGTCATCTCCTTACCCCATCTTGGATGGGGCTTGGAGGCATCATGTGAAGTGAGATAAGCCAGAAAAGGAAGGATGAATGCCAGATCATCTCATTCATAGGTGGAACATAAGAAATAAAGACAGAAAGGGAAACCAAAAAGTAAAAGTTGGAGTGGGTTTGGTGTATTGCATTAAAAGCAAAGGACTCTGGGAAAAGAGGGCAGGAAGGAGTTGGGGAGGGAGTGCCTTTGGGGTCCTGGTGCATGATGGTGGAAAAGGATCCAAGTTTTGCGTGAGAGTGTTTTGCAGACACCTGTCATGTGGAGAGGAGAAATTGTACTCCTGTCTCAGTAACTATACTGCAAACTATTAATCCCCCAATAAAATTATAAAACAAGATATCAGGTGAGGTCTCTGGTGGGGGTGGTGGGGGAAGGCAGCAAGAGTGAGCTCCAGTCTCTGAATATGAGGAACAGGATAAATAGAGCAAAGCTTTTAGAGCTCTGAGCTGATGGACCTGCCTGAGAGTGAAGACCTAAGAAGCTCTCACCAAGCTTTGGGCTTTGAGTGAGTAAATGGACAAGTCAGTAAGTAAGACAGCTGTGTCCTGAACTGTAAGCAGTGCTTCTGGGGCCCCCTGGACAAAGACAACATGGCCCCAGCTTATAAAATGAGTGTTATGTTAGACTGAGGCAGGTACGGAATAATCCTTGGGCCCCTGAAACACCTCACTTAAATAGTGCGCTACTTTGCCCAGGTTCAAGCCAAGCCCCTACTGCATGGAAGGGGGCTTTGACTCCTTCACTCGCTCTGACTCTGTCTCTTCATTGAAAGAAAAAAAAAAAAACCACCTTCTGTGGTGTGTGAGGACTTAGTTGGCTCAAGATGTCCAGCTATACTAAAGAGACTTGGCCCATCACCATGGCTTCTCCTTGTGCTGTGGGCTGCTTCCAGATGGATCTGGAATGTTAAAGTGGACTTAGAAACTCTAATTCTCTGTCCTAATCCAACTTTCTAGCCCTTTTCTTTACTCTGACACTGTCTTCTCATACAATATTTTCATCCAACTTTTTTTTCTTTTAAATATTTCATTAATGAGAAAAAAGGAGAGAGATAAATAACCAGACATCACTCTGGTACTTATGCTGCTGGGGATTGAACTCAGGACCCTATGCTTCAGAGTCAAATGCCCCATCCACTGAGCCACCACCTCTCAGACCACTTTTCATTCAACTGCTTGTTAGCTATCAAATTCAGACAAAAACTAACGTAGTCGTGATCCCCCAGAAAAATACCCAGAATGGACTTCCTAGTTTTCTTCCACCCTAATTAGATCCCTAATCTCATTTGCTCTGTTGTTTACTAGCCATTTTGTCCCACTTCATATCTTGCTGCCTTTCAGCCACCAAGTTGCAGACACTATAATGATTCCATTTTGACTTTTCTGAGCAGACAACTTCACCAATGTGTCCCAGAACCCCACCTCTCTAGAGCCCAACCCCACTAGGGAAAGATAGAAACAGGTTAGTAGGTATGGATCGAACTGCCAACACCCATATCCAGCAGAGAAGCAATTATAGAAGCCAGAACTCCCACCTTCTGCACCCTAGAAATGATTTTGATTCATATTCCCAGTGGGGGAGAAGTAGCAGGGGGAAGAGGATCAGAGGGCTCTGAACTTCAACTCAGGACCTGGAGAGAGAAGAGGAAAAAGGTAGGGACATTTGGATATAGTAATAGATGTATTTGTGACTTGGAAAGGAAGAGAAAATGGGACCAAAAAAAAAAGTAATTATATGGAAATATAGACAGATAGTTGTAGAAATTATTGTTAACCCACATCTGCAACCTTAGGAAAACTGCTGTAGCTTACAATGGAGGTATTGGGGATTCAGAACTCTGGTGGTGGGAATGGTGTGGAATTATACCCCTGTTGTCTTATAATTCTATAAATCAGTATTAAATAACTAATTAAAAGAAGAAATAAAAAGAAGCCCTAATCTAGAGCAGTGTTCAGAAGGGTTTCTCCCTTTTGCCTGGGTCATTATTTTCTTGGATCTCTAGTTCTAAGTTTTCTCTGAAAACACCCATTTGGTACAATTTAAATTCTGTTAATTCAATTACATTGCGAGTGCACTGGGGGCAGCTGGGTTATTTTCAGAAAGTGGACTAAACCTCCTTAGTAATCAAAGAATTCTTTTGGAAGGTGCATGAAGACTCAGATTCCTGTCTTTCTGGGTTTTGTTCATTTGTTTGTTTTTAATATTTCACTTGATGTATTTATTACCATTAAGCACCCATAGGAGATTTTTGGAAATGAAACATAACTTCATTGGGGGAATTTTAGTTGCAAACATTAGAACACCTTAAATAAGCTTTAGAGACACTCCAGGGTGGTCCCCACTGAAAACAGAAATGTGTACCTTTGATGGAGAAGGGATTCAGGGCAAGAATCAGGTTTCCTGCCACCTCCCTGCCCTGTTTGCCCAACTATTAACTCCTTCATTATCTTCCCCTCCTCAGCTCAAATGGCAAATCATTTGTTGTTTTTTAGTGTTTTAGTTATTTATTTTAATGACAAATATAGAGAGGAAGAAACAGAGAGTGAAAGAGAAGGGGAAGATAGATAGGGAGGGAGAGAGAGAGATAGAGAGAGAGAGAGAGAGAGAGAGAGAGATCCCAGAGCACTACTCAGCTCAGTTCTGACTTATGGTGGTGAGGGGGTTGAACATGAGACCTCAGAGCCTCAGGCATGAAAATCTTTTGCAGAATCATTATGCTGTCTCCCTAGCCCTATTATTTTTTATGTGGTTACTTATCTGTCTGTCTGTCTATCTATCTATCTATCCATCTATCATCTATCTGTTTTTAATTAGAGTAATGCTCAGCTCTGTCTTATAGTGGTGCAGGGGGATTGAACCTGGGGCCTCAGAACCTCAGGCATGAAAGCCTTTTTGTATTATCATTATGTTGCCTCCCTAGAAACTGTTTTTAAAGCTTGTTTTCAGGTGGTTGAACACACACACCATGAGTTATTTGACAGTGAAATGGTCGGTGGCAGCAAGTCGGTTTGCATCAGCACCACGCTCCTCTAGAAGTCTTTCTTCTTCCCCGACTGAAGCTCTGTTGACTCCCCCCACTCGCCCTTTCCACTATCATCCTACTTCTTGTCTATGTACTTCACTGCTCTAGGGATCAAATGCCATGTTTTAAACTTACTTTTCTTTCTTTTTTCTCCCCCTTCTCTTCTTTTTCTTCTTCTTCTTTTTTTTGTAGCCTACAGGATTCCACTGGTCCAAGATGATGATCTTCTTTTCTTCCTCTTTTCCTCTTCTTCCTCCTCTTCTTTCTCCCCTTTCTTCTTCAATCTCAGACAGAAAGAGAAAAGAGTCACCACAGTACCACTCTACAATTCAATTCATGGAGCTTCCCCTGGTGCCATGCATGGTGCTTCCAAGTGGTGTTGGGGTCTTAGGTCTTAATACATGGTCAAGTCTGTGCTCTACCAAGTGAAACCTGGACCTTTCTCCTTTTCTAACCAGGTAGGTCTATGTTACCTTGTTGACAGGTCATGCATTTTTCTTTTCTTTTTTTTTTTTTTATAGTTGATACATTTAAAAAATTATTTATAAAATGGAAATGTTGACAAAACCATAGGATAAGAGGGGTACAATTCCACACAGTTCTCACCACCAGAGCTCCATGTCCCATTCCCTCCCTTGAAAGCTTTCTTGTTCTTTATCCCTCTGGGAGCATGGACCCCAGATCATTAGGTCGTGTACTTTTCTAAAATCTGTTACACAAAGCAGTAAAGTTCTGCTGCCTGTACCTTCCTCCCCTGATTTGCTTTCCTGCTCCAACCCTACTGAACCCTCTGAGTCTTGATATCCACATCCATAAACTTAGACAAGGTGCTTGCATTGCTATTTCTTGATTTTTTTCCAGCTTTAGGCATTTTCTATTGATTCTTCACTATAAAAAATAAGAGTTGACCCTTCCTATATTTCCTTGAGAATCAGTTTTATTATGACGTACATCATACACACACTAACCTGTATCCAACTTTTACAGTTTGTTAAAAATAAACTTGGCTCCTTTACGTGCCATTCCACTTAAGATCAAGAACCTGACACCACCTGGCTGTATTCTTCAAGCCTCTGATCCACCACTGACCTGTGGTGATAATTCCCTTGTAATTACCTTATGTGTGGCTATTCCCAAACCATGTGATATCTAGTCTGACCTGTTTGTGAGTGTATACAAATAGAGACATACATGCTTTGGTTTAGCTTCCTTCTTCCTTCTTTTCCATCTCCCTTCCTCCCCCCCCACCCCCACGTCTCTTCCTTCATTCTTCCTTCCTTCTTACCAGAGCACTGCTTCACTCTAGCATATGGTAGTGCCGGGGATTGAACCTGTGACTTCAGAACCTCAAGCATGAAAGTCTTTTTGCAGAACTGTTATGTTCTCTCCCCCAACCACTTTGGTGTTGTGGTTTTGAGGCTTGTTCATATGGGCACAAGCAGTGGCTGATTCATTGCTTCCGCTTTGTTGTATTCTGCATTTGTGTGTCCAGTCTTACTTATTTCTACCAGAGCACTGCTCAGCTCTGGTTTATGGCGGTGGTGGGTCTGAACCTGGGACCTTTGGTGCTTCAGGCATGAAAGTCTTTTTTTTTTTTTTTTTAGTATTTATTTATTCCCTTTTGTTGCCCTTGTTGTTTTATTGTTGTAGTTGTTGTTGATCTCATTGTTGTTGGATAGGACAGAGAGAAATGGAGAGAGGAGGGGAAGACAAAGAAGGGGAGAGAAAGATAGACACCTGCAGTCCTGTTTCACCGCTTGTGAAGCGATTCCCCTGCAGGTGGGGAGCCGGGGGCTCGAACCAGGATCCTTACACTGGTCCTTGTGCTTAGCGCCACCTGCACTTAAGCCGCTGTGCTACCGCCCAACTCCCCATGAAAGTCTTTTTGCATCACCATTATGCTGTCTCCCAACCCTGTGTGTCCATTCTTGTATATCCACCTTGGTGCATGTGCAGTGCAGCTGAGAAGTCATCTGGGCAGAGAGTTGTAGTAGATTTTCAACTTTTCTAGGTAATAGCTGTTTCCTCTAGCTACATTGGGGGGAGAGCGGGGGAGAATGTACACTTTTAAGAATTTTTTGTTCTTATTGTTGCCTGGACTTCACTGCTCCTGAACAGTTTATTTTTTTCAGATAGAAAGAAAGAGACATCACGATGCTGAAGTCTCCCCTAGTGCTGTATGACTCCCATGTGGTCTACCTGGGGCTCAGACCTGGGTCACAGGCATGGCAAACAGCTATCCTCCCAGGTGAATTATCTCATCAGTCCTCATGGGTGTGTGTGTGAATGTTTAATCCAACATGTCACTGACTTTTCTAATCTGAGACTATAGCATATTTTTGGATTTGTTTTGAATCTTCATTTTTCATTAGATGAAAGATGATGTGCCCTTCAACTGCAAATCTTTTCCTTCCCTGGATGAAGCCAATAATCCACTACTAATATGTGTGTGTGTGTGTGTGTGTGTGTGTGTGTATGCATATGTTTGGGAGCATGAAAAAATAGATATTTTTTTCTTTCTGTGACCTATTTAAAATTATTTACTTTCTCATTTTTTATTGACTTCCTATCTCTCCCTTTTTAAAAATCATTCTGTCTTTATTGTTTCTTTCTCTTTTGCCTCCAGAGTTATTTCTGAGGCTCAGTGCCTGCACCATGAATCCACTGCTCCTGGAGGCCATTTTCTCTCCCTTTTGTTGCCTTTGTTGTTGTGGCCTTGTTTTAGTTATTATCGTTGTTGATGATGTTGATGTTGTTCGTTGTTGGATATGACAGAGAGAAATCGAGAGAGGAAGGGAAGACAGAGAGGGGGAGAGAAAGATAGACACTTGCAGACCTGCTTCACCACTTGTGAAGTGACTCTCCTGCAGGTGGGGAGCCAGGGGCTCCAACGGGGATCCTTACGCTGGTCCTTGTGCTTTGTGCCACCTGTGCTTAACCCACTGCGCTAATCTTTTCATGGTGACTATAGTAATTTGAGTAAGTGCACAATCCAAAGTCTAGAGGATTATCAATCTCTACACCTTCTTCTAGCAACTCCAGGGCCTTGAAACTCTAACCTTGACTATCCGCTTGGAAATAATATGCTATAATTGCCCCAAATTAAAAAGCTTGAAATAAGGTGATCTAGGAAGAAGAATTTGAAACCACAAGTCAGCCACCATATGAGTTTGTGGTCTAAATTTATTCTTACTATGCAGTCTCTCCTGAAAAAAAAGGAAGAAAAAGAAACCAAAAACCTCAAGTAAATATTCTAATTTAGAGAAGACACTACAAGCCCCTAGGGATAAAGAAAGATCACCTACTAGGGAATAGTAAATAGACTAATTGATTACCTGTAACAGTGGGAGCCAGAAGACAGTCTGATAATGCTTCCAATTTCCCAAGAGAAAAACAAAAGTTAACTTAGAATTTGTACCCAGTAAAAACTCTTACAAGAATGAAAACATTTTTTTTTTTTTGTCATCAGGATTATCTCTAAGGCTCAGCGACTACATGACTCTATAATTCCAATGGCCACTTTTTGTTTCTTTTTTTGATAGAAGATGAAAGACAGAGAGCTAAAGAGGGACAGAGACAGAGACAAAGAGAAAGAGAGATACCTGTAGCACTATCCCACCATTCATGAAATTTCCTTCCTGCAGGTGGGGGGGACTAGACTTGATCCTAGGTCCTTGTGTTTTTGCATTTGTTTATATGCTTGTTAGATTGTTTGACTTACATCACTAGCAACATAAAATCCAACTCTGTACTTTTTACTTTATTTATTCATTGCCACCAGGGTTACTGTGAGAATTCGGTTTCTGCACAACAAATCCACCTTTCTCAGTGGCCATCTCCCCTCTTCCCTATTTTTTCCCCTTCTTTCTTTTTTGGATAGAGATAGGAATAAACTGAGAGGGAAAGGGAGGTAGAGAGAGAAAGATAAAGAGAAGAGAGACAGCAGCAGCACGGCTTGTGAAGTGTTCCCCTTGCAGATGATGACAAGGGTTTGAACCTGGTCCTTGCACATAGTAACACGTGAGCTCTATCAGATGTGCCACCACTCAGCCCCCTTCTGTATCAGATTTTACTCCTGTGTCTTAGTGATTGTCTGGCGCACAGCAGCTATGCAGTAGGTAATGAGTAGTTCTGAATGAGAAGCTAGTAGAGATATTAGGACATAGGTAGTCTAGCTATTTCTTTAAAAAGAAAATTTTATTTTGGATAGAGACATAGAGAAATTGAGAAGGAAGTGGAAGATAGTGAGAAAGATAGATAAGGATACCTACAGCACTGCTTCATCACTTGGGGAACTTCCCCCTTGCAGGTGGGGGCCAGGGGCTTGAACCCGTGCCCTTGCACATTGTAACGTGCACTCTAACACATGCACTCCTGCCTAGCCCTGTGTCTCTGCTTCTACTCTAGCTATTGGAGGAGGGACCCTGGGGGCTGGTGGATTTCCAGTGAATCCTGCCTGTCTCTGATGGTAACCATAAGTCACTGGTGACTGGCTATTTGAATTATGCCAGTCCATTAAAATGAAATAAAACTGCCAGCTTAGGGTTGCAGTTCAGTTGACAGAACACATGTGTGAGGTCCTGGGTTCAATTTTCTTCCTGAAAGCTGATGTCCTCTCCCTCTCCCTCTCCCCCTCCCTTCCCCCTCCTCCTCCCCCTCCCCCTCCCCCTCTCCCTCTCTCCCTCCCCCTCTCTCCCTCTCCCTCTCTCCCTCTCCCCCTCCCCCTCTCCCTCTCCCTCTCTCCCTCTCCTTCTCTCCCCCCCTCTCCCTCTCTCCCCCTCCCTCTCCCTCTCTCCCCCTCCCCCTCTCCCTCTCCCTTTCCCCCTCCCCTACCCCATCCCCTCCTCCTCTCCCTCTCCCTCCCCTTTCCCCCTCCCTTCCCCTCTCTCAGTTCCTGTTTTAGCCATATTTCTGACAGCTGGCTGGCATCCCATTGGACAGTACCAACAGAACATTTCCATTATCTCAGGAGTTCCATTGGAAGGATTGCCCTAGAATTCTGGAGGATTCTTCCCTGCTCCTGTCTCTTTTTCTTCTGCCCTCTCTTTCTCTCTCTTGCCTCATCCCTAACCCAAGTAGAGGGAGCGTTGCCTTTTTATGAGTGACTTAAAATGAGGCTTTGGGACAAGAAGATGCTGGGTACTTTGGGTGACTAGCGCCTTTCTTGCTATTCTTTTTTTCTTTGAAACTCATGAGCCTTAGTTAACTAGTCCATTCTTTCATTCCTGTTTCTACTAACACTGTGACTTGGGTGGAAAGGGGAATTCCTTTCTTTTCTAGGTCCTTAAGCCCTCTGCTAACGGTTCTGAGAGCATCCCTGAGCCAGGGTTCTAGGAGAGTTTGGCCTGTCTGAACTGCTGAACTACGAAATAATGGAGTAGGTCCGGTGGGGTGTGGGGCAGGGGCCTCTCAATAAAAAACGCTTCCCTTTCTGCACACAAGGCCACTTAACTGGCCATTCTGGGAAAGGGGGGTGGTGCTTCTGAGAATTGCAGGTGACAGCTGAGTGGCCTTTTGTTGATGCCCTCTGCTGAACAACTTTGCTGGATTGCTCCTCTGCTTCTCTTTTACCTCCCGTGGATTTTCTGCTAGATTCGTCATTTACCTTTCAGGCATTGTTCTTTCTTGGGCTCCCTCTGATAGGACTGTTGTGTGTACTGGCCTCTGCTTTCTGCCCTCTCTTCCCAGATCATCAAGGGGGCTGGGCGGGGACTTCCACAGGACCCAGAAATGAACTCTGGTGTCTGTGGAGAACTAGTGTCTGTGGAGAACTAGCATAATGATGTCTATGGCCTAGCTCTCTGTCTAGTGGGAGATGCGTTACCTGGCCCAGAATAATGGTTATCACCTGAGGAAAGAGAACAGGGACTGCATCATTCTTTCTCACACAATATCTACATCTCCTTTGTTTGCCACATCCTCTATTCTCTTCTACCCCTCCATTGCAGCTAGAGTCCTAAGTTGCAGCTGTGACTCAGAGTCAGTGCCTTTGATGTATATTTATGGATAAGGATAGGAAGGAAGGGGAGAGAGAAAGAGAGACACCTGCAGACCTGCTTTGCTTCTCACAAAGTTCCCCCACCTATAAGGGCAGTCTGGGGGCTTGAACCCAGGTCCTTGTACATGATAATGTGTGTACTCTAGTGGGTAAACCACCACCCAGCTCTAGTCAGTGCCTTTGAGATTATATTCTAGTGCCTTTCTTGCAAACTTTCTCAAGCTGACTCACCTAAATTGTCTGATCTAATAGCCTTCCCCCTCCTCCCCCAAACCCTGTGAGGTAGGGATGTCTGATTAACCCCACTGAACTGAGGAGACTGAGCTTTAGAGAGACTGAGTCAATGTCCCCTGGATCTCTTAGATAGGAAGTGAGCATGCTGCTTCTATCTCTTTCCATGGGGCCTGCTTTCAATGCTGTCTGCACTCCTGTGTGTAAGGAGGATTTGGCCCAGGGAAAGTGTGAGTGGAGGGTGGGGAGGTCAAAGGCGAGCAAAAGAGAAGCATTCAGTGAGGCAGGAGGAAAAAGTGGTATCTGTGAGATGCTAGTTTCTCTCATGTCCCTCCAAAGATGGAGGTGGAGATAAGGGGTTGGGAGGAAGATGGGGACTAATGTCCACTAGAGGCTGACCCAAAGGGAGAGAAGTACTCTAGGGCCCTGTCTTTCTCTTTCTCACTTCTCTTCCCACCCTGGGGAGGATTTTCAGAGAGGTGGGGAGGGGTGATTTGAGCTCTCTCAAGGTTTTGAGTGTGGGCATCACACAATGAGTCTCCCCAGACGGGGAGCCTAATGCTTATTCTCAGACCGGGCCTGCCGGCTTTTAGATGCTGCGCTGTCCTGAGGCCTCGACCATGCCAGCAGTCAAAGAGAACCCCTGAAGCTCTTTTGGATGAAGAAGCATGCAGGGCACCCTCAGACACGTCGGGGCCCTCAGACTGTCCTCTGTGGATGGGCGGACACTCCTGGTGTGCAGCTTGGTCCTGGCAGCAGTGTGGGGCCAAATGAATTTCACAGGGTGAGTGGCTGCTCCATGACAGGGGGACTGGATGGGGCTGGGGACCAGGGAGGCAGGGGGCAGGGAGGGCTGGTGCTTGAGCCAGGGAGAGGGAGTCAGACTTGGGCTCCCATCCTGAACCCACTTCTAACTCTTTAAGCTCCTCCTCTCATGATCAAGGACAGAGCAGGAAATTGTGTAATCATCTTTTCCCATATCCTTTGTTTATTTATATAGAGTCAGAAAAGCAGAGATAGAAAGAGACCATAGTGCTGAAGCTACCACTTCAGTGCAGTGGGGGCTGGGCTCGAACCTGGGTCACACACATGGCAAAGCTTTGTACTATCCAAGTGAGCTATTTTGCCTGCCCTAGACTTCATAATATAGGAACCATGGGTAAGTTTTCAGGGGTTCAAGAATCCCTTGAAATCCCTTAAAACATTTTTGTATATGAGTTTGTTATTTTAGCGGGGGGCAAAGATAGAGGAGGTTTATAGCTTTCCTCAAATTCTTTAAAAAATATTTATTTAATAGGAATCAGGCAGTGGTGTACCTGGTTGGATGCACTCTGCACTCTTCACAGTGTTTAAGGACTTGACTTCAAGTCCCTTGTCCCCATCAGCAGGAGATAGCTTCCAAAGTGGTAAAGCAGTACTACAGTTCTCCATCTCTCTCTCTCTCTCTGCCTCTTTTTTTAGATTAAAAATTTGTATTGTATTTATTTATTGGAGAGCTTCTAAAGTGGCAAAGCAGTACTATAATTGTGTCTGTCTCTCCCCCTTTTTTTAGATTATTATTTTTTGCATTATCTTTATTTATTGGATAGAGACAGCCAGAAATCGAGAGGGGAGGGTAAAATAGGGAGAGAGACAGAGACACCTGCAACACTGCTTCACTACTCACAAAGCTTTCCCCTTGCAAGTGGGGATGGAGAGAGGCTTGAACTTGGATCCTTGTGCATTCTAACATGTGCACTTAACCAGGTGTGCCACCACTCAGTCCCCTTTTCTCCCCCTCTCTACTTCCCCTTCTTCCTCTCACTTTTTCTGTCTCTATCCAAAATAAATTAATGAATATTTAAGAAATATTTATTTATTGGAAAGAGACAGAGATAAATGGAGAAGGAAGGGGGAAATAGAGATGGAGAGAGACACTTGCTGCACTGCTTGTGCCCCCCTCCACCCCATAGGTTGGGGTTGGGGGCCTGAACCTGGGCCCTTACACATTATAATGTGTATAATTATACTTGACTGAGTGTGCCACCAGCTGGCCCCAAGTTCTTTTTTAAGTTTTTTAAATTTTTCAGTCATTGCTGGGCCTTCACTACTCTTTGCCAACTTGAGAAGTGGGGGGCAGGGCACTGGAGCTTCCCCAGTTCACTGGGCACAGGACATGGCAGTTAGGTCGCATGCGTGACAAAACAGGCACCTTCACAAGAGGGTTTCTAGATGGCTTACTTTCCTCAATTTCTTTTTTTACTTTCTTTCTTTCTTTTTTTGCCTCCAGGGTTATCACTGGGTCTCGGTGCCAACACTATGAATCCACTGCTCCTGTGGCCATTTTTTGTTCCCCATTTTATTGGATAGAACAGAGAGGAATTGAGAAAGGAGAAGATAGAGAGGGGGAGCAAAGAAAGACACCTGTAGACCTGCTTCACTGCTTGTGAACCAATCTCTTCCCCTGCCCCCCACAGGTGGAGAGTCAGGGCTTCAAACTGGGATCTTTGCATAGTCCTTGCATTTCATACTGTGTGCGCTTAACCCCGTGTGCTACTGCCTAGCCCCGCCCCCTTCCTCAATTTCTTAAAGAAGTTGATAAATCCTAGAGGAAGAATGTGAAAGAATGTCGCATTGGCCTCCTTTGAATAACAAGGAACATGAGCCTCATACCCCATTGATATCATCTTAACCTCCAGGTAGAGGCTGGAGAGCTAGCCCACTGGTTAGGACACATGCCTTGCTAGGTGTGTGGCCCAGGTCCCAGCCTAAGAGGCAGGAACTATGGCATTAGAGGAAGCTCTGTGGAGCTGTGGTATGTTCCTCCTCCCCAATCAAAAAGCACAACCCAGAGGGATGAACTCAAGCATGCTCAAGGCCTGGGGGGGGGGGCATGCAGGGACACACACACACACACACACACACACACACACACACACACACACACACACACACACACAGAGTCTCAGCAGGCAGCTACTCCAGAGTCTCTAAAGCTGAGAAGAGGAGACACAAGTTTAGAGAGAAGATGTTCACCATCCATGGTCCCAGCCTGTCAGGGAGGCAGCCAGACCTCAGACCTCAGAGGTCATGCTGCATGTTATGCACTTGGTGCCACCATTCCCCTCCCACTCCTTCTGGCATCCCCCTCCTTCCTCCTTCCTCAACACCCCTCCCACCTTACCACCTCCCAGAAAGTAGGGTGAGGCAAAACCACCTCCCATCTATGTCTCCCAGTTCTTGAGAAAAGGTAGCAGGGGGCCTGAGCTTTGGACAGACCATGGCATTGGGCTTTCAACCCCTTCATTCTTTTTGTTCTCCTATCTCCTCCACTTCCCTCCCTTTCCTTGTCTGGGCTTTGGATGTCAGTCAGTCAGTTGCTTTGACAGGCTTTATTTTGTCTCCTGGGTGGTCTGTCAGTGGGGTTTTCAGAGTCACTGGCCCTGGGCTGAAAGACATACAAGCTTCCCAGGGCAGTGTGTCCTTTTGCTTGAGGTGGGGTCCCGAGGACCAGGCTCTTCCTAACCTTCCTACCAGGTCCCTTCAGCCCAGCCTCTTCAAGTACCACAGGAACCCCTCTCAATGGTGACCCACTCACCTCTCTCCCTTCTTTCCAGAGACCAGGTTCTTCGAGTCCTGGCCAAAAATGAGAAGCAGCTTTCACTTCTCAGGGATCTGGAGGGCCTGAAGCCCCAGAAGGTGAGGATTCCTCAGGATCTGGGAGATCCAACAGCTCACCCCCTCATAGCAGATTGCTGGCCTCCTTCTTCTCAACCCCCACGCCCACCCCAACTGTCTTCTGGAACATTATGCCAAAGATCACACATCACTGTGAAAAAATTAAATCGGGTTCCTCTTCAGGAAAGGGTGGGAATTCTTACCCAAAAGGTTAGGCAGCCCTTCTTGGTTTTCCTGTCTGTCCTCGGTGGGGGACTTCTGAGCAAACCTTGTGTTGGGGTGCAGTACAGGGGAGGTGCTCTGTAAACAGCCTCATGTCCCAAGGCCACATGGGAGATGTCACAGTCTCCGGGTGAGATGCCACACACTGGGCACACCATCCCTTGATTGAGATGGCTTTAGCTTGCCAAACCTGTATTTTATTTGGGCTTGTCGCTGTCAGCTTTGAGTGTTTGCCTATAAGGACATGTTTCCTCAGCAATGATTCCACAACAGAGAATGTTTTCTTGAGCTCGTATCATAATAGAAGTGTTACTTTGTTTGAGGGCAGTTGAGACAACCAGATTTTCCTAAAAATGGCCCCGAAGCCTCTTGTTGTTATGTGTCTGAGTGACCCCTGTCAACTGGGACTTTTTAAGAAAATTTTATAATTATTATTTTATTATCACTGTTTATTGCTGGGTCTTGTGCCTGAATGATGAATCCACTGCTCCTGGTGGCCATTTTTTCCTTTTCTATTCTATTTGATAGGACAGAGAGAAATTGAGAGGGGAAGGGGAGAGAGAGGGAGAGAGACAGAGAGATGCTGGCAGACTTTTGTGAAACTTCCCCCTTGCAGGTGGGGAATGGGGCCTCCAACCCAGGTCCTTGTGTATCAAGCAGCTATGCCACTGCCTGGTCCCCAGCTGGTACTCTTGATACTGGTGATAATTTCCCCCACTTTATAAACTGAAAAGCAGATGGAACATTCAAAGAGCATGGGAATTCAGGGTAGGCCTTTCCTTCTTTGGGTTTTGAGAGCTGTGATGGCTCTTCTCTGGTTAAGGGCTTCTAGTTTATGTTAAGATCTCAGATAGTGTATTGGGCTCTTTGTTTTTGCTTTGTTTTGTTTACTTACATACTCTTAATATTATTTATTTTTCTATATACAGAGAGAAGTAGAGAGGGGAAAGGGAGATAGGGACAAAAAAAAGAGAGACACTGGTGGCACTGCTTCACCACTCTGAAGGTTCCCTCACCTCTGCAGGTGGGGACTAGAGGCTTGAACCTGGGTCCTTGCACATGGTAATGTGTGTGCTCTACTGGGTACATCATTGTCTAGACTCCTACAGATGTTTAACTTAGTGGTTTAATAGTGGTCTGCAAGATTATAAAATAACAGGGATATAGTTCCACAGTGTATCCACCACCATAGTTCTGTACCTCACCACCAATAACCACTGTAGCTCTCCCAAACTTTTAAAGACAGGTTGATTCCTCTTTTCTTTGCAAGTTTATCTGTTTCAATTCTCTTTTTCTTCTTTCTTTCTTTTTTTTTCCTGAGCACTGCTTAGCTTGGCTTATGATGGTGTAGGGGATTGAACCTGGGACTTCAGAGCCTCAGGCATGAGAGTCTCTTTGCATAACCATTATGCTACCCCACACTTCTTTTTAAAAATATTTTTGTAATTTCTTTAAAAATTTTTAATAATCTTTATTTATTTGTTTGATAGAGACAGCCAGAAATCGAGAGGTAAGGGGGAGGTAGAGGGGGAAAGAGAAAGAGAGAGACCTTCAGCACTTGCAAAGCTTTCCCCCTGCAGGTGGGGACCAGGGCCTTGAACTTGAGTCCTTGCACATTGTAACACATGCATTCAGCCAGCTGCACCATCACCTGGCCCCTTGTCTTTCAATTCTTTATATTCCCGTCCAATAGTAGTCTTTCATCCCCTCACTTATTTGATTAAACATAATCACCTCCAGTTCTATCCATTTTGTCATAAAGGTCACAATATCATTCTTTTATTTTAATTTAATTTATTTATATATTATTGGATAGAGACAGAGAGACATTGAGGGGAGGGGGAGGTAGAGAGGGAGAGAGACAGAGAGACACCTGCAGCCCTGCTTCACCACTTGTGAAACTTACCCCCTGTAGGTGGGGGCCAGGGGCTTGAACTTGGGTCCTTGCATACTCTAATGTGTGCAATTAACCAGGTGTGCCACCATCTGGCCCCAATATCATTTTTTAAATGCAGGGTAATGTTTCATTGAATATATATGCCATAGCTTCTTTATCGATGGACATTTTGGTTGTTTCCACTCTTCCGCTATTGTGAACTAAGCAGCTATGAACATAAAGGTATATATATCCCCTTGAGTTAGTGTTTGTTTATCCTTTGGACAACTGCCTATAAGTGGTATCACTGGATCATTTTTATTTGTTTGATCACTTTATTTGTTTTATTTTATTTGTTCCATACTGTTTTCCATGACAGTTGCACCAGTGTTCGTTGTCTTGGGCTCTTTAGACCTGGACAAAATTGCCATGTGTGAGTGAGGTTGGGAGATGAAAGTGTTGGAAATGAGGGAAAGAAACACTGTGACTTGGTGTCTTGGCTTCTGCTGCTCTTTCTGTTAGCCTTAGGGTTTCCATTGTAAAATGGGCACTCTTTGAACTGTTACAGTGATCACCTGGGTCTCCAGAGTACCTACAAGATTGTGCATAAGGACATGAACTGAAATGTATCCATTTTTCTTTCTCTGTCAACAAGGTGGACTTCTGGAGGAGCCCAGCCAGGCCCAGCCTCCCTGTGGATATGAGAGTGCCATTCTCTGAACTGAAAGACGTCAAATCTTATCTGGATTCCCATGGCCTTGCTTATAGCATCATGATAAAGGACATCCAGGTGAGTTCTGAGCCTGGTGCTGAGGCTGGGTGGTGAATGAGGGTGAGGGTGAAGATGGGTATCTCATCTTTCGTATTTCTTTCTGGTTTGGGCCCAGTGTGGAGAAAAGACTTCCGGGAGAGAACACTTCCGGGGCAAAAATCAGAAGTGTTGTTTGTGGAGTCCCATCTGCCTCAAATGTGAGTGGAGGGCAGGAAACCTAGCACTTCTCAGAGTATGTGCAAACTAGAACTTTCTGGGAGGGCCAGAGAGCTCAAGAGGGTGGTGTGGATAAGTCCTCTGATGGAGGGATTTACAGCTTATAGCCAAGGAGGAAGCAGAGGAGAAGGGAGACCTAAGGAAGGAGCTCAGGCCTTTTCTGGGCACCTGGAAGACTCCTGGGGCTCAAAACTAGGGCCTCAAATAAGCAAAGCATATGCTCTTCCAAGAAGTGGCCCCTCTAGCTCCCCAGCCATTCCTTCAGAGAAGCTACAAGTGAGCGCTGCTAGGGCTTCCCTCTTGCCACCTCCACTGTAGGGCATGAGGAACATCTGAGAGGAACAGTTTTGGGGAGAAGTGTCTACAGATGGGCCTTAGGGGAAGGCAACAGGAGTCCTCATCCTGGGCACCTCAGTCTCACTCATGCCCTTCATCATTCTTGCCACTTTACAGCATCTTTTCCCTCTCCCTCTCCCTCTCCCTCTCCCTCTCCCTCTCCCTCTCCCTCTCCCTCTCCCTCTCCCTCTCCCTCTCCCTCTCCCTCTCCCTCTCCCTCTCCCTCTCCCTCTCCCTCTCCCTCTCCCTCTCCCTCTCCCTCTCCTCTCTCTCTCTCCCTATAGAGTCAGAGGGGGAGCAAGAGTGAAAGAAAGCATAGCACTGAGGATTCCTTCAGTGCAGTGGTGGTCAGGCTTGAACCTGGGTCATGCCCATGGCAAAGCATAGAGTATGACTTCCTACTTCCCTCTCTCCCTTCCTTCCTTCCTTCCTTCCTTCCTTCCTTCCTTCCTTCCTTCCTTTCTTCTTCCCTTCCTTCCTTCCTTCCTCCCTCCCTCCTTCCCTTCTTTCCTCTCTCTCTCTCCCTTTCTTTTCCCATCTCCCTCTTTTGTTTTTTCTTTCTTTCTTTCTTTCTTTCCTTTTCTTTTCTTTTCTTTCTTTCTTTCTTTTTTTTTTTTTTTGCCACTAGGCTTATTGCTGGAGCTCCACAGCCACACAATTCCACTGTTGTTTGTAGACACTCTAAAAACAAAAAGATAGAGGACAAGAGATAGGAGACATGGAAACACCACTGCACTGTTTCATTACTCACGAAGCTTTCCCCCATGCAAGTGCTCCCATATGGTGGCCAAGGACTTGAACATGGGTCCTTGAGCTCAGGAAAGCCTGCTTTCTTTCAGATGTTCCATTTCCCAACCCTCTAAACATCTTTTCTGAATGTTATGAACTTCCCCTTAAATGCTTCTGCTTTAGAAGTCCCAAGCAGCCTCCTCCCCAAAGCAATGGGCTTGGGGGTGGGGTGGGGTGGGGTGAGGTGTGTCTGCTTGGACCCCTGTGTTTGTGCTGTTGTTTATTTGCAAGGTTGGAGATTACCCGTGCCCCCCTCCAGCCCCTGCTGTGCTGCCCCTAATCTTCCCCCTAGGGCTGTGAGTGTGGGAACATACTACCCCCCCTCCTGGAGCAGAGTACACACTTGACACCGCATGCATGCCTAGGGATAAAGGCATTAGGCGACATTCCTTTCCCAGGCCAGCTGGGCTGGGGCACTTAGGCCCATTCAAAGACCTTTATCCCTCATCAGACACATCTGTTTCCCGCCCTACAATCCAGGGTGGGCCAGTTCTCTAATTAAATCCCCCAGGAACAACAACCAAAAAAAAATGGGGAGGGGGGAAGGAGGAACTTCCACAGACAAGAGAGGAACACCCCTCCCACACACATCAAAAGGAGGAGCCTTCCATTCTCATTGTCAGCCCAGGCCTGCATCTGCCTTTCCCCCTCCTGCTCAGCTTTGGAAACCCCTTAGCATTTGGCAGACAGAGATGGAGAGGTCTTAGAAACTCTTCTGTGGGTTTCTGCACAGCAGGGACCAGTCCAGGGGCACCCTTGGGGGTTCCCCCCAGGTAGAGATGGCCCTCAGCATTTCCTTCACCTGTCTTCTTCCCCCATACCCCAAGTCTGGACTGTTGAGGGGTCCAGATGGGGTTTATCAAGCAGTTTTGGTCCAGGGCCCTGGCCACTCAGCTCTGACCCAGCCTTCCATTTTGGCTCTGCCTGCCATGTAACCAACTCTGTGGCCACTCCCAAGGCCACAGTTTGGTTTGGGAGTTGTAGGGAAGGGTGGGAAGTGGGCAGAGGGACAGACAGCTGTGAGGAACTGATTTGTGGGGCTGATGGGGAGATAGGTCCAGGAGGAAGAAGGCACAGAGGCACTAACAGGATGAAGAGGGTTTTGTACCCGTGCAGGGTTGAGCCACTGACTCTCAGGCCTGGCTTCTTCCCCTCTTCTGAATCCACTCAGCCACCTGTGGTTGAGTGTCTTTTGCACAGTGCCCTCCACACCCCCAACAGTCTGCTGTGCGAATTATGCTCTGGGCAGGTGTAGGGAAGAGTATGCTCAGAAAAAGAGAGACAGAGAGACAAATAAAGAGACACACAGAGAGAGGTTTAGAAACCTTGTTAATAGGCGACATTCTCTTTCCAGAGCCCCCTCCCTTAGACCCCTCAAAATTGAGGACCATGCCTACTATCATTTCGTTTTTTTAAATTATCTTTATTTATTGGATAGAGATAGCCAGAAATCGAGAAGAATGGGGAGACAGAGAGAGAGAGAGGCAGAGAGACACCAGCAGCACTGCTTCATCACTCAAAAAGCTTTCCCCCTGTAGGTGGGGACCGAGGGCTTGAACCCAAGTCCTTATGCATTGTAACATGTGTGCTTAACCAGATGTGCCACCACCCTGGCCCTCTGCTATCCATCTTGATATGCCAACATATATACTAGGGCATGGCACGCTGCTCTTAGCTGGGGCTTCATTAATGCTAGTTGAATTAACAGATCCAAGCAGACAAGGTTAAAAGGAATGCGATCTGTAGATGTGGATGTTGATATATATATATATATATATATATATATATATATATATATATATATATATATATATATATATGTTTGTTAGTTTAGGATGGAGACAGAGAAATTGAGAGGGAAGGGGGATAGAGAGAACAAGAGACACCTACAGCCCTGCTTCACTGCTTATGAAGCTACCTTCCCCCACATGTGGGGGACCAGAAGCTTGAGCCCAGATCCTTGCACATTGGGTTCATGTGTGCCACCACACCCCAGGGGGTGTGTTTTTCTCATAGGCCCAGGATGATAGGACCCAGGTACTGGTGCTGGAGGTTTTGAAGAAAGGGCTATGCTCCTTCTCCCCTCCACTGCCAGAGAAATATTTGGGATGAAAGAAATAGGGTCATTCATTACAGAGAGAGACAGGGAGGGAGGGAGGGGGAGGGAGGGAGGGACATGCAGCTAACTAGTGTGCCCTGGATCTGGGCAAGGTGCTGGCATTACAAAGACCAGCCATTGGCTCTCCTGTATCCAGGGGAGCAGAGTGGGGTAGGGTAAGGGGCGGGGGAGTAGAGGGAGTAAATCAGCGCTGACAATGGACTGGTTGAGTGCGCTGATGGAGAGGAGCAGGTTGCTATGGGAGCCAGTACAAGAGCTGCTGCGTCTGGGGCTCTGAGAAGGCGGTAATTGCCCTTCAGCTGAAGAGCTAGTTGCAGTGGGGTGTGTATGTATGTGTGGAGGCGGGGGTGGGGGGGTGGACAGAGAGAGGAAAAGCACCCCCTCCCAACCCCAGTCTGAGGGATGATGAGGCCAGCCTTGATTGTAAAGGGCATCCATCCTGCACCTGAAGAGAGGTTGAGATTTTGATCCTGGAACACCCATGAGCAAGCCAGTGGTCTGACACCATTGGATTTGCAAAGAAGGAGGAGGAGGAGGAGGAGGAGGAGGAGGAGAAGGAGAAGATTGACAGTGATAATGTAGAGTTGGGCACAGGAGCAGAGCAGGAAGAGACTGACAGGAGGAGGGTGGTGAAGAAATTGCAGTGGGCCAGGCAAGAAATTATCAGATTTGAAGTGAGCTTGATTTGCATTTCATTTTACCTTCTTTTTTTTTCCCCCTTTCTTTCTCTGCCCTAAGATGAGTCACCATGGAAAAAGTTTCACTTGAGCAATCAGCTCTGTGGATTTTAATGGCTTTTTTTTCTGATTACAAAATTAATAAATATTCATGTCTGATAGTTTTGAAAATGGGGGGTGGAGGTGTGGGGTGGGGAAGCACAAAGAAGAAAACAAAAATCGCCCATGCTTCGACCAGCTAGGTCAAGATACAATTCAGCTGAAACACTGCTTCCACAGTGGCTCCTTCTCTGCTGGGTCATTCCATTAATGTACACATTTAGAGTTATTTTTCTAATTTAAAATAGCAAAAACAATAACAACTCCCTTTTGTTCTCAAAGGTTTTTTTTTTTTTTTTTTTTTTGTTAATGAATGAGAGAGACTTAGAGCATCACTCTGGCACATGTGATGCCAGGGATCAAACTTGGGACCTCATGCTAGAGACTCCAATGCTTTATCCACTGCACTTCCTCCCAGACTCCCTTTTCCCCATGCTCCTTCCAGCCAGTACCCCTTTTTCCTATCTCTGGTAGAGTGAAAGTGGAGGTGTTAACTACACTTGCCATTTCTACCTATCCTTGGTAGACAGTCTTTCCATCAGGTCACTCAAACTGCCCTGACAATGTCCCGCTATCCTAGGTTCAACTGAATGATCAACTCTGAGGGTTGGTTGTTCTTTCATCTCTCAGCACAACTGGACTGGTGTCTCTACTCATTGAAACTTGTCTCTCCCTTTAGCTTCCAGAAAGTTAAATTTCTTTTCAACTAGAGTACTGTAAAACTCTGGTTTATGGTGGTACTGGGGATTGAACCTGGGACCTCAGAGCCTCAGGCATGGATGTCTTTTGCATAGCCATTATGCTGTTTCCCCAGGCCTGGGTTGGGGTATCTTACCTTACTGACTACTACTCAGTCGAGTGTCCTCTAGCTATGCAGTTCTGTTCTTAGACTTCTACTTTCATGCAGGGCCATGATGTCAAATACTTTCAGCCTCCTTAGATACTCCCATTCTCATTTTCTTTCTTTTTTAATTTCTTTATTGGGGAATTACTGTTTTACATTTGACAGTAAATACAATAGTTTGTACATGCATGACATTTCCCAGTTTTCCATATAACAATACAACCCCCACTAGGTCCTCTGTCATCCTTCTTGGACCAGTATCCACCCCCCCCCCCCAGAGTCTTTTACTTTGGTGCAATACACCAATTCCAGTTCATGTTCTACTTGTGTTTTCTCTTCTGATTTTGTTTTTCAACTTCTGCCTGAGAGTGAGATCATCCCATATTCATCCTTCTGTTTCTGACTTATTTCACTTAACATGAATTTTTCAAGGTCCATCCAAGATCGGCTGAAAATGGTGAAGTTATCATTTTTAAATAGCTGAGTAGTATTCCATTGTGTATATAGACCACAACTTGCTCAGCCACTCATCTATTGTTGGACACCTGGGTTGCTTCCAGGTTTTGGCTATTAAAAATTGTGCTGCTAAGAGCATATGTGTACACAGATCTTTTTGGATGGGTGTGTTGGGTTTCTTAGGATACATCCCCAGGAGAGGAATTGCAAGATCATAGAGTAGGTCCATTTCTAGCCTTCTGAGAGTTCTCCAGACTGTTCTCCACAGGGCTAGGACCAATTTACATTCCCACCAGCAGTGCAGGAAGGTTTCTTTGACACCACAACCTCACAGCATTTGTTGCTACTACCTTTTCTGATGTATGACATTCTCACAGGAGTGAAGTGGTATCTCATTGTTGTCTTTATTTGCATTTGTCTGAAAATCAAAGACTTGGAACATTTTTCCATGTGTTTCTCAGCCTTTTGGGTCTCTTCTGTGGTGAATATTCTGTCCATGTCCTCCCCCCATTTTTGGATGGGGTGATTTGTTTTCTTGTTGTTGAGTTTGGCAAGCTCTTTATATATTCTGGTAATTAACCTCTTGTCTGATGTATGTCAAGATCTTCTCCCATTCTGTGAGGGGTCTCTTGGTTTGGGTAGTGGTTTCTTTTACAGTGCAGAAGCTTTTTAATTTGATATACTCCCATAGGTTTATACTTCCCTTAGTCTTCTTTGTCATTGGATTAATTTCATTGAAGGTGTCTTTAAAATTTATGCAGAAAAGAGTTCTGCCAATATTTTCCTCTAAGTATTTGATAGTTTGTGGTCTAACATCCAACTCCTTGATCCACTAGAAATTTATTTTTGTATTTGGTGAAATACAGTGGTTCAGTTTCATTCTTCTGCATATTTCAACCCATTTTTTCCAATACCATTTTTTGAAGAGACTCTGCTTTCCCCATTTAATAGTCTGGGCACTTTTGTCAAAGATTAGATGTGCATAGGTGTGGGGGCTTACTTTCAAGCTCTCAATTCTATTCCACTGGTCATTGTGTCTATTCATGTTCCAGTACCAAGCAGTTTTGATTACAATGGCCCTATAATACAATTGGAGATCTGGGAGTGTGATGCCTCCAATTCTGTTCTTTCTTCTCAAGATTGTTTTGGCAATTCTAGATCTTTTCTGGTTCCAGACAAACATTTGTATCATTTGTTCTATTTTCGTAAAAAATGTGGTTGGGATCTTGATGGGGATAGAATTAAATTTGTATATGGCTCTGGGTAGTATATTCATTTTGATGATCTTAAATATTCCAACCCATGTACATGGACTATCTTTCCACTTCTTTTTCAATTTCCTTGAGTAGTGACTCATAATTTTCAGTATACAAGTCTTTCACTTCTTTGTTTAGGTTTACTCCTAGATATTTTATTGTTTTTGTTGCTATAGTAAAAGGAATTCATTTCTGGATTTAACTTCTTCTAACAGTGTTTGCATAGAGGAATGCCACTGACTTTTGAATGTTAATTTTTTTTAATCTTAATATTTATTCCCTTTTGATGCCCTTGTTTTTTTTTGTTATTGTTGTAGTTATTGTTGTTGTTATTGATGTCGTTGTCGGATAGGACAGAGTGAAATGGAGAGAAGAAGGGAAGACAGAGGGGGAGAGAAAGACAGACACCTGCAGACCTGCTTCACTGCCTGTGAAGCGACTCCCCTGCAGGTGGGGAGCTGGGGGCTCGAACTGGGATCCTTAGCCTGTTCTTGCGCTTTGTGCCACGTATGCTTAACCTGCTGCGCTACCGCCTGGCTCCCTGAATGTTAATTTTGTAGCCTGACACCTTACTGTATTGCCTGATGATTTTCAAAAGCTTCTTGCTGGATTCCTTTGGTTTTTCTATGTATACTATCATGTCATCTGCAAATAGGGAGAGTTTGACTTCTTCTCTTCCAATCTGTATCCCTTTAATTCCTTGCTCCTGCCTGATTGCTATGGTAAGAACTTCCAACATTATGTTGAATAATAATGGTGTTAGTAGGCAGCCCTGTCTAGTACCTGATCTGAGGGGAAATGCTTCCAGTTTTTTCACCATTGAGTATGATGCTGGCTGTAGGTTTGCTATATATAGACTCCACTACAGGAGTTTTCCATCTATTCCCATTTTTTGTATGTTTTGATCATAAAGTGATGTTGTATTTTGTCAAAGTCTTTTTCTGCATCTATCGATACAATCATGTGGTTTTTGGTCTTGCTTTTGTTGATGTGGTGGATCATGTTGATTGATTTACGTATATTAAATCAACCTTGCATCCCTGGGATAAACCCCACTTGGTCATGATGAACAATCTTTTTAATATACTGCTGTATCCGGTTGGCTAGAATTTTGTTCAATATTTTACATCTATGTTCATCAGAGATATTGGTCTGTAGTTTTCTTTTTTGGTTGTGTCCCTATCTGCTTTTGGTATCAAAGTGATGTTGGCTTCATAGAAGCTAGAAGGGAGTATTCCAGTGTCTTCAATCACTGGAAGTAGAGGTATTAGTTCTTTGAAGGTTTTGTAGAATTCATTTGTAAAGCCATCTAGTCCAGGACTTTTATTTTTGGGAAGATTTTTGGTAACTGTTTCAATTTCATTAGCTGTGATAGGCCTGTTCATGCTATCTATCTAGTTCTTCTTTACTTACTTTTGGAAGTTCATAGGTACCTAGGAAATCATCCATTTCTTCTAGGTTCTCTAGCTTGGTGGCATATACTTGTTCATAGAATCCTCGCATGATATGTTGAATTTCTGCAGTGTCTGTTGTGATATCTCCTCTTTCCTTTATGATCTGATTTATTTGGGTCTTCTTTTGTTTTCTTTTTTTTTGTGAGTCTGGCTAAAATTTTGTCGATTTTGTTCACTCTTTCGAAGAACCAACATTTACCTTCATTGATCTTTTGTATGGTTTTCTTATCTTCAATGTTATTTATTTCTGCCCTAACTTTAGTGATTTCTGTCCTTCTGGTTGCTTTAGGGTTCCTTTGTTCTTCTTCTTCTAGGTCTTTAAGATGTGCAATCAGGCTGTTTATTTGTGCTTTTTCTTGTTTCCTTATGTGTGCTTGTATGGCTATGAACTTCCCTCTCAGTATTGCCTTAGCTGTGTCCCCAATATTTTGATAACTTGTGTCTTCATTTTCATTGAACTCTCGAAACATTTGATTTCTTCCTTTATTTCCTCTTTGACCCAGTAGTTGTTAAGGAGTATACTGTTGAGCTCCCACATTTTGGGACTATTAATAATCTTTTGTTGATCGTTAAGTGTTAGTTTAATTCCACTGTGGTCTGAGAATATGCTTGGGATGATTTTAATGCTCTTGGATTTGCTGATGATATCTTTGTGGCCTAGCATATGGTCTATCCTTGAGAATGACCCATGTGGTCTTGAGTAAAATGTGTATTCCAGTTTCTTGGGATGAATGACTCTGAAAATGTCCAATAGTTCTAGTTTATCTATCTCCTCATTTAGCTCCCTCATGTCTTTATTGATTTTCTGCCTGGAAGATCTGTCAAGTTGAGAGAGTGGGGTGTTGAAGTCCCCTACTATAAGTGTGTTGTTGTTAATATATTTCTCTAGCTCTTTCAGTAGATGTTTGATATATTTAGATGTATTCTCACTGGGTGCATAGTTGTTAATAATTGTTAAGTCCTCTTGACTGACTGATCCTCTGATCACTAAGTAATGTCCATCTCTATCTTATAAATTTTATTTATTTTAAAGTCTACCATGTCAGGTATGAGAATAGCTGTTCCTGCCCTTTTTTGTGGGCCATTGGCATGTATGATAGTTTTCCATCCTTTCACTTTGAGTCTGTGTTTGTCTTTTGAGTTAGGTAGGATTCCTGTAGACAGTATATTGTTGGGTTGTGTTTTCTGATCCATCTTTCTATTCTGTGCCTTTTAATAGGTGAACTCAGGCCATTGACATTTATTGATATCAAAGACTGAAGATATTTTAATACCATTCTTGTAGAATTTTTCCTGATATATGGCCTACTTATGGTGGTCTGACTGTTTATAGGAGACCTTTCAGAACTTCTTTCAGGGAAGGCTTGGTGATAGTTGATTCTTTTAACTGTTGCTTGTCTGGGAAGGTTTTTATGCCTCCATCTAGTCTGAATGACAGTCTAGCAGGCTACAGTAGTCTTGTTTGAAAGCCTTTCACATTGAGCACTCGATAGATATCTTGCTATTCTCTTCTGGCCTGTAGTGTTTGTGTGGAGAAGTCTACTGCTAATCTTATGGGTTTTCCTCTGTAAGTGACTCTTTGTTTTTCTCTTGCAGCCTTCAGGATCCTTTATTTATCCTTATTCCTTTCCATTTTAAATATTATATGTCTTAGTGTCTTAAAGTCTGGATTAATTCTGTTCAGGACCCTCTGGGCTTCTTGAATCTTTATGTCTTTGATGTTGTCTAGACTAGAGAAGTTTTCAGCTATTATGTCCTGAAGAATGCTTTCTTCCCTTTCCCTCTCTTTCTTCCTCTCATAAGCCAATAATGTGTATATTATTTCTTTTGAAGTCATCCCATAGGTCTTTGTTGTTGTTTTCAGTATCTCTTAATCTCTTTTTGATATAACTTACTTCTTTTTTAGTTGTCTCTAATTCATGCTTGATCTTGCTAATTCTGTCTTCAGCCTCATTGATTCTATTCTCTCTCCCCTCTGCTGTTTTCTGGAGTTCATCTATTTTGTTACCCTGTTCTGATACTGTTTTAGCTTATTCAACTAGTTGTGTTCTTAGCTTAGCTATTTCATCTTTCAGCTCTCTAATAACCTTGAGATAATTAGTGTTTTCTTCCAGAGTGTCATTTGGTGTTTCTGCTTTTTTTTTTTTCTCCAGGGTTATTGCTGGGCTCAGTGCCTGTACCATGAATCCACCGCTCCTGGAGGCCATTTTCCCCCCTTTTTGTTGCCCTAGTTGTTGCAGCCTCGTTGCGGTTATTATTGCCATTGTTGACGTTGCTTTGTTGTTGGATAGGACAGAGAGAAATGGAGAGAGGAGGGGAAGACAGAGAGGGGAGAGAAAGATAGACACCTGCAGACCTGCTTTACTGCCCGTGAAGCGACTCCCCTGCAGGTGGGGAGCCAGGGGCTCGAACCGGGATCCTTACGCCGGTCCCTGCGCTTTGTGCCACGTGCGCTTAACCCACTGCGCCACCGCCCGACTCCTGTGTTTCTGCATTTTTTATGACAATTCTTTCAAGTTCTTCATTCACTCTTGTGATTATTTTCTTAACTAGTGTTTGGATGTTGACCTCATTATTTTGTGCTTCAAACTTTGAGGGGCTTTTAGCTGGACTCTTGTCCTCATTCATTTCTCCAATATTTCTTCTTGTTGGTTTAACCATTTTATATAGTATGTTATGAGGTCCCTCTCTCTGTACTTTTCAAATTACTGATCACTCTTGCCTGGATTGACTTGTGTCTAAGTAAGGTAATTAAAGCATTCAAAGTTGTAGAAATTGACAGTTGTTTCAATAGTATTTTAATCCCTGAGTTGGGGCTTAGTGGCTTAAAAGTCTCTTTTGTTCTTTTCCCTGTAGGCTATGGGAGCCTGAGGGCTTTTAAACCATAAGTAGGCTTCTTAGCTTAATCACTTTCTCCTGACCAAGAGATAAAGCAGGGTGGGGTAGAGATAATCCAGCAAAGAGACTTTCACAGCCCCACTGCTAGGCCACCAAGGTATAGATCTTCTCCTGAGTTTCCTTGTTAGTTCTCTGTCCCCTGGTGTCAGCACAGAGCCTCCTCCCTGCTGTTCCAGATTCTGAGAGCAGTAGCAATGGAGACTCACAGTTGCATTTGGTGAGTCTCAGGGGAGTCCTCTCCTCCCTTCAGCCATCTTTTTATTGATGAAACAGACTGAAGGTGGTGTCTCAACTGGTAAACTGCCGGACTGTTAACAGCCACTTAATCTCTCCCTAGGCTCCTCTCTGTCCACAAGCCACAGGTGTTTGCACTCCCTGGTGATTTGATGGGTTCCTGAAGTCATTCTAGTCCTGTCTTGCTGCGGTCCCAGGTGGTCTCCTTTGGTAGTCCTAGTTGGCCCTGGAGAGGAGAGAAACACAACTCCTGCTGCTCTGTAGCCTTGGCTCCAGAAGTCTCTACTCACAATTTTATATATCTAACCATCCCTTTTCTCCTGATTTCTAGTATCCTACTATCAGCTCAGCAACTTCTCCCCATCAAGGTGCCTAGTGGACATCTCAAACATTACAGGTTCAAGCCAAGACCAACTCGAGCCATAACTTATTTCTCCACAGCTTTCTCTGAGTCAGAAAATGGTGATACCATCTTTCTGGTCTCGCAGACAAGAAGCATGGAGTCATCCTTGACTATCTTCTCACATCCCAGCCCTTCTATCTTCCTACCTTCTATACTAGCTCCCTGGGCCATTTCACCAGCCACATTCACAGGAACTATTTCAGTGACTTAAACAAAAAAATTTTATTATCTTTATTTATTTATTGGATAGAGACAGCCAGAAATTCAGAGGGGAGGGGAGATGAAGGGGGGAGAAGGGAGACAGCGAGAGCAAGAGAGAGAGACCTGCAGTCCTGCTTCACCACTCACAAAGTTTTCCCCCATGTAGGCCGGGACTTGGGGCTCAAACCTGGGTCCTTGTACATAAGTTTATAACATGTGCACTTAACCAGGTGCACCACCACTCGGTCCCTCTATTCCAGTGATTTCCTAATTACTCCCCCTTACCTTTGTCTCCTCTCCTCTAGTTTCAGAAGCATAGTCAGAAGGACCCTTTAGAAAAATGCAAGTTGACGTATGTTCATCAGCTTAGAATCTAGCTCACCTACAGTAAAAGCCAAAGTCCCTGAAAGGGTCTCTATATGATCAATAACTTGTTCTGCATCTCAGACTCTCTCTACTCCAGACTTCTGGGGTTCTAGATGCTCCTCAAACATACCTTAGAGTCACCTTTATGGTTACAATATTGTTGGATTTTTTTTTTTTTTGTAAATAACTGCCTGATTTACTGCCTCACTATTTATCATCTTCTTATCAATGGTGCCCTTTTTCTCCCATGCTTCTCCAAGTCTCTCCCTCTTCCCTCTGCTTCACTTTTCTCTTCACTGCTCCCCAAACCGTCCATCTATCTTATTCCACCATAGGGACTTAGGTCCCCGTCATCTCCCTAAGGACTTTCCCTTTCTCCTTCTGAGTTCCTGAATCTGCTTTGATAGACTCTAGCCCATTAAGGATTCACCCTGTATTGCCTTTTTTTTTTTTTTGGCCTCCAAGGTTATTGCTGGGGCTTGTTACCAGCACTATGAATCCACTGCTAGTGGTAGCTATTTTTTTCCATTTTTATTGGGCAGGACAGAGAAATTGAGAGAGGAGGGGAGATAGAGAGGGAGAGAGAAAGACAGACACCTGCAGACCTGCTTTGCTGCTTATGAAGCTTCCCCCTGCAGGTGGGGAGCGGGGCTCAAACCCAGATCTTTGTGCTGGTCCTTGCACTTTGCACTATGTGTGCTTAACTGGGTGTGCCATCATCTGGCCCTCCTATGTTGCTTTTTGCTTTGTTTTTTAGAGCTCATTAATGAGATCATTTAATATTTTTCCTTCTCTTTCTGGCTTATCTTGACTGATATGATTCTTTTTGTAATGCTCTATTTAGTTTATTTAAGCACCTTGTTTATTGTCTGTGTTCCACCCACATTCTAAGCTCTGCAAGGGCAGGTGATTCTGTTTTGCTGGTTACTTATCTTCAGTGTATCATTGACAAACACTCATTCACCAAATAGGAGAAATTAAAAAGTGGAAATGCCATTGGTGGGGACAGAGCAGACATGTAAGGCAGAATGGAGGAGAAGGTAGGGGAGACCTTCAGAAGCAATCATGAGCAAGATGCCAAGGCAGAGAAAGAATTTGGTGGTATAGAAGACTCAGGGACAGGAGGACCAGCTCCTGTGACAGGCCTCCAGGAGGGCAGGGATACATTGACTCAGCAAAGTCACTTTTCCTTTGGGTACTAAATCCCACAGACTCAGTTTCTGCTAAGTCCTACCGACACCACATCCCCTCTAGAGAAATTCCAGTATCCTGATCCTACCTAGCAATGACTGTTCTACCACCAAGTTCTGGAGTCACCTCAATAGTCCCCATTGTGGTCCTGTCATTTTCGTCATCATCATTGCCATTATCATCATCATCATCACTATCATCATAATCATCACTGGCATTGACTATATGCTACATGATGATCTGAGCATTTTGCATGTATTAATCCCCACGAGAACACTTTAAAGGAAGTTGAGGCACAGAGAAGTTAGTAATTTGCTCACATTAGTGACGTTGTCAAGGACATAATAATCTGAGGCAGTCTGGCTTTAGGCTCTTTAGTCTTGTGCTATCTGCCTCCTCAGAGGTTGTCATTATTATTTGTGTTGCATTTTTTTTTTTATTAATTTTCATATTGTTACCAGGGTTATTTCTGGGGCTTTGTGCCTGCACAACCAAACCAACACTCATGGTGGCCATTTTCTCTTCTTTTCTTTTATCTTCTATTCCTCTCCTCTCCTTTCTTTTCCTTTCCTTTTCTTTCTTTTCTTCTTTTTTTTGATAGAGACAGAAGGTGAGGAAAGAAAAGGAGATAGTGAGGGAGAGAGAGAGAGAGACTTGCAGCACACTGCTCATGAAGCTTCACCTTTGCAGGTGGGGACCAGAGCATGAATTCTGGTTCTCATGCATGGTAACATGTGTGCACTCAACTGGGTGCACCACCACCCAAAACCTTGTGTTGTGTCTTTAATTGCTCTTTGGGCAACTAGGACAAAGCTCAGGTTTTACCTCTAAGGGAGTTCTATTCTAACTTTCCCAGGCCTGTAGCCTCCCTTCAAGAAGGCATGGCCTGTTAATACTAGCCATGTCACTGCTGCTGATGGTGGGCCATGAAGCCTGAAAGAAAAACCAGGGACATGGGAAGAGAGGCATCAGAGTGGGGAGTGGGGGTGGAGGTCATCTTCGGCTCCTGTTTCCTTGTCTGGCGTCCATTTTGAATATCCAGCTGCTGAGAATGTCCAGCTCTTTCCAGTCTCAATTTCATCTTTCAGGGTTCTTCTTCTCCACCCTGGAGGCCACTCACTGTGCTCTGCTTAATGTCGTCATCCTTCCTTACCCCTGTCATAAATTAATTCACATCAGGTATTACTTTCCCTGTCAGGTTATAGCTTCCAGGGATGTGAATGGCTTACTTCTGAGGTGTGTGTGTGAGTGTGTGTGTGTGTGTGTGTTTCTTTTCTGAGAAGCCTGACAGGACTGTAATTAGGCATTCCTGAGCCAGTGGCAAGACTACATTCTCTGCTCTCCCATCTTCTTCCTTTCCTCAGCCCTGGGAAGGGAACAAACATCTGTGTCTTTTTCAAGCCAAGGAGAGATTAATGTTCCTGGAATTGGGGCCCAGCTGTGAGGGCTGGAGCATTCCCGATTTGTAAGCTGGTGTCATATGCATCCAAGAGGCCCATAAGGGTGTTTGGAAAGCCATTTGCAGTATGGTGCCGCTGACTTCCTGTTTGCCTCTGAGCTATTCTGTGGGACAAAACACAGGCTCCTGGAAGTTACTGGGAAGAACAGGTCCTCTGGTCCCTTCCTCCCAGTTTCTTCTCTCCGTTCAATACCTACTCTAGGCTCTGAGGTCCTTTAAATTCCTTCCAGTGGGGACTGAGTACACAGTAGATGTTCCCTGGGGCCCAACCAGCTGTCCCCTCTGCATCTGCTCACTACAGCTAGTAGGTCTCTGCCCACAGTCATGGGGGCAGTCTGGTCACAGGCCCTGCTGAGATTTCAATACATTTCTGAGGAGCAAGATACTCTCACTTTGTTAAAGCTTCCCAGGACAGTGCTTGAGCCAGTGAGGATCAAGGCTCCTCTGGCCATCTCAGACTTAACCAGCAACGTGACTTTGCCCAAGTGGCCTGTCCTCAGCCCAGCCAGTTCAGCAAGAAAACACTGCAATTACAATTACCTAGGGTGTCACCAGGGCTCAAAAAGGAAACAAACTGAGCCTTAAACATTGATTTCCATTTCTGTTGTCAGATCTGTGAACCTGAGGCTGATGGGGCCAGAGGTGGGAGTGAGTCAGAGGGTTATGGGGAGAGGGACTTTCTTTCTTCTCCCAGCCTCAGAACTGAAGGCTCCATAACTACTATTTCATTTGGGCTTAGAGGGCTTTTTGTGGTAGTGTTAGCATTATTTATTCATTTAGAAGTTCTTACTTATTGAAGCAGTGTAAGGATGTGGCCCAAATGTGAAAAGAGAGGCAGGCAAAAATGTTGCTTAGAATCATGATCCTTCTGAGCCAGAGAGATAGCTCACTGGATAGGGCACATTCCTTGCCATGTGTGCAACTCAGTTTCAAGCCCCAGCGCTATGTGAGAGGTGCTGTGACACCGGAGAATCTCTGGTGCTGTGGTGTCATTCCATCTCTCTGTGTGTCTAACTGAATGATAAGGTGGCGTGATGCCATGCATGCATGGGGTCTCTGCTCTGTAGCAAAGCAAAACAAACAAAAAACCAAAATTGAAATCTTGGTGGGTAAAGTGTATACATTACCATGTGCAAAGGCCTGGGTTCAAGCCCCTGTAGGAGGCTCCACATAAGAACACCTGCAGGGGAGGAAGCTTCACAAGGAGTGGAGTGGTGCTGAAATATTTTTCTGTCTGTCTGTCTGTCTGTCTATCTATCTATCTATCTATGTATCTATGTATCTATCTAGCTATGTATCTATCTATGTATCTATTTATCTATGTATCTATGTATCTATCTATTTATCTATGTATGTATGTATGTATGTATGTATGTATCTATCTATCTATCTATCTATCTATCTATCTATCTATCTATCTATCTATTGATCTCTGCCTCTTATCCTCTAGCTGAAAGGGGGAAAATGATGGTCAGAAGTGGTAGAGTCATGCAGGCACTGAGCCCCAGCAATAACCCTAATGGCAAATAATGCTCAAAATTAAAATCTTTTTTTAAAGTTATACTTCTTCTCTAACTAGCATCATTACTGTTTCAACTTATTTCTTGGTATCCCCGTGTTTTGTTTTCCTGTTCTTGGGCTATACTGGCTTTTTTGGTGATTTTTAAATAATTTAAAATCACAATTCAAGTATGGCGGACTTTCCAACTATTGTGCACATATTTACTTGCTCTCTCTGTAGCTGTGTGCAGAAAGACACATATGTCTGTATGTCAGGCACATATACATGTGTGTGTGCGGAGAAAGAGAGAGCAATGTGTACCTTGTGTGTGTTAGCTTTGCTGGGTAGTTAGTTAACCTTGAAGGATTCAAGGCTAGGGATGAGGACATCTGGGCTCTTATCTCATTCAGCCCCTCTCAGCTTTGCCATTAACTTTAGCTCCTCGCTCTGCTTTATCTACAAAGTGGGAATTGTTCATGCCTGCCCTGCCATCCGGTCATCTGACCAGAGCAACCGAGATAATGAGATAAGATGCCTGGTAACCTGAAGGGCTCTGCCCGAAACTTGGGCATCAGCAAGTCTGACTTGTGTCTGGAGCTGCAAACCCTAGCAATTCTGTTGTTCAGGGCTGAGGACCTGCTTTCCTGAAGCACCTTGGTGGCAGAGGTGCCCAGGCTTTCCTCATGGTGGTGGGGGAAAATGGCGGTTGGCTCAACCAGGACAGGATACTGCCCTCTCTGTGGTTGGTGGATGGTGCTGCCTGAGGCCTGGGAGTTACCCCTGAACTGAAACCCAAGGACAGAGCTTAGGATTCACCTGTACTTGTGTTTGAGGGGCAGTTTATGTGGCAAACCAGCAACCCTTGGGACATTAATCAATCACAGTGATCTGGACTGGTTTTGTCCATCCGTACCTGGCTTCCCAGATGGCTTGGGCCCCATATGTCTAAGCTCCTTACAGGGGTGTAGGTAGAATTATGTTGTAGGCTAGCACATATGGTTCAGCATGGGCACAGAGGGCAGAATCAAGGTTGGCAGTGGGCCAATCACCCTCACATCTGTTAATGTCTTTTATTCTATTTTAAAGAAGCATTTTATTTATTTGTTTGTTTGTTTGTGTATTTGGATAGAGACAGAGAGAAGCTGAGATGGAAGGGGGATGTGGAGAGGGAGAGAGAGAGATGTCTGATGCACTGCTCCACTGCTCCTGAAGCTTTCCCTCCCTGCAGTTGAGGAGCTGGGGGGCTTGAACTTGGGCCCTTGCACATGAGAGCAGGTGTACTCAAGTGGGCGTGCCACCTTGCAGCCTGTTAGCGCCTTTTAGCCTATGGTATGGATCAATCTGTTCTCACCATCCCACAGTTCAAGTGGAGAAGGCCAAGGTCAAGTTTCTACACAGGGGGCAGCAATGGCAGGTTCTGAGTGTAGCTCCACGGACTCTTCGCCCTGTGCTCACACAGCACATGTACCAGCTCCCCAAGCACGAGTGTCACCCCCTCACAGCTTGAAGTCTCCACCTGCTGGGCTGACATCCTGTGGGTGTGCAATGAGGACACTAGGAGGAAAGGTCTGTTAGGTAGCAGAGGAATCCCAGGCCAGTGGGATAGGTCACCTGGATAGTGTGCCAGCATTGCCACGTCATGCTCACTCTCCTGGGTCCTGCTGCCTTCTTTGTGCACTGGAAGTTAACACAGTTCTGAGCAAGCTTCCTTCCTGTCCAACCCATGCTCCTGTTTCCTAGGTGCTGCTGGATCAGGAACGGGAGGCCATGGCAAAATCCCGCCGGCTAGAGCGCAGCACCAGCAGTTTCAGTTACTCCTCTTATCACACCCTGGAGGAGGTAAGTCTGCCCCAGCAAGCCTTGGGCTCTGGTATCCCTGATGGTCATACAAGGAGGGTCAGAGACAGACTTATGCAGAGGCTAATGGAAAACTCTGGGGTCCACTGCCACTGGGAGAAGATGGTCCAAGGCTATCAAGATAGTTCACTTGGGTAGTTCACCTGCTTTGCCATGTGTGATATCTAGGTTCAAGTCTGGCCTCCCTTCTCTGCTGTGATCTCTTTCCCTCTCTCTCCCTCTGTATCTGCCTGAAAAAGTCAGCCCAGTGCAGTGAAGCCCCAGTGTCCACAACAACAAATATATATGCTGCATGTTTGCATAGGAAAACATAGAAAAATATGTCATGACTTGTCCAGTAACCTGATATCTATCTATCTCCCATGTAAATATCACTAAGAAGATGACTTTAGTAGATGTGGGGGCAGAGAAATGGGTCTACTTGGTTGAGCACTAAGGCCAGAATAGCACTAGGTAGAACAGAGCAGGTAGAGGCTGCTTTCCCGTCCGCCCCTCTGGCTGGTGATCCCAACACCATGACCACTCCTCAACCAGCCTGAGTATTGAGTAGCCTCAGCTGTGGGTACTTGGAAATAGAAAAGAAGCCAGGCACCTTGGAGAGCCGTTTTATAGCTAAAATGGAGTTGCCTTCAGCTGGAGGAAATTCATGGTGACCCGTAAAATCAGCTAGAGTAGAAGTGACAGATGATGCCTTGCTTAGGAAGGAGAATGAATATGCAAACAGAGCACAGAGACAGGTGTCTGATCTAGAAAGACATTCCCAATTCTTTGAAAAGAGTAGGATATACCTACCCAATTCTTTGAAAAGAGTAGGATGTTAGTAATACCCAATTCTTTGAAAAGAGTAGGATGTTAGTAATACTGTCCATTCTCTCCTCTTAAAAAATTATTAGTGATTTAATAGTGGACTACAAGATGATAATATTATAGGGGTGTAGTACCACACCACACCCACCGCAGTTCTGTGCCCTTCTCCCCATTCTTCCCTTCCCACCCAAGGATAACCACCATAGTTTTCACAAAGTCTTAACGACAGTTTGATTACTTTTTCCCTTTTTTATTGACAAATTTATGTGTTTCGGTTCTTTGTATTGCACATATGAGTGAAACCATCTAGTAGTCTTTCAGAGAAATGTAGATCATCTTGTAACAGAGATAAACTATAGTAACACGAGTCCTTGAATACAGACACACCAAATTAAAGAACTTCAAGCTATTAGATACAATAAGGATGAGAAAACATATATATGAAAGATTAAAGTACTAGAGAGAAAATGACATCATTTAATAACACTCAGAGGACTATATGTGCATAAATCTATAAGTGTTATATATGATTTATATATAAACCTAAGATAGACTTTTTAAAAAACTGTTATTTTCCAGTCTCCTAGTCATCAACACTCCTCATATCCTCATAAGAGCCATATTAGAGAATTCATTCTCTTTCATGCATTTGCCAATTCAGTTGTGTGATCTGAATGAGTAGAGAATGAATTAACATGATATTTCCATTGTCATTGGTATCAAAGATAAATTATCTTGCCTTTATAGGGCTTAGAGTCTAAAAGGGGTGACAAAAGTAAAATAGCATCCCAGTTATGACATATGTTAGAAAATTAAATGGGCAGGGTTGGGCAGAGACACACCTGGTTGGGTGTTTGGGACCTGCAGTGGGGGGATACTTCAGAGTGGTGAAGCAGTGCTGCAGGTATGTCTCTCTCTCTCTCTCACTGTCTCCCCTTCTCAATTTCTGTCTCTTTCCTAAATACACAAATAATAAAAAAAAATAAACAACCAAAATGGATGCATGCTTTAAAAAAGAAAAAGAAGACTGAATAGGCTAAGAGAGAGCACTTCTAATTAGAGAGAGCCTTTCAGATTCACCATAAGGACTAAGAGGGCTCAGCACATGCTGTTTTTTTCAGGCAAAATCTTAGCCCATAGATGAGCAGCCTGGGAGTGCAAGCCAACTAAAGCTCACTGCCTTGAGCCCTCTTGCAGTTCTTAACCTGGGATCTTTTCCATTGTGAAGGGAGGTGCTGAAGCATTAAAGAGAGTGGGTCTCAGGCAGAAGTTGAAAAACAAGATCAGGGAGTCGGGCGGTATCACAGCGGGTTAAGCGCACGTGGCGCAAAGCGCAAGGACCAGCGTAAGGATCCCAGTTCGAGACCCCAGCTCCCCACCTGCAGGGGAGTCGCTTCATAGGCGGTGAAGCAGGTCTGCAGGTGACTTTCTCTCCCCCTCTCTGTCTTCCCCTCCTCTCTCCATTTCTCTCTGTCCTATACAACAACGACAGGAACAACAATGATGACAACAATAGTAACTACAACAAGGGTAACTAAAGGGAATAAATAAATATTTTTTTTAAATTAAAAAAAAAAAGAAAAACAAGATCAGAAGAGAAAACACAAGCAGAACCTGAACTAGAATTGGTGTATTGCACCAAAGTAAAAGACTCTGGGGTTTGTGTGTGTGTATGTGGGAGAATACAGGTCCAAGAAGGATGACAGAGGACCTAGTGGGGGTTGTATTGTTATATGGAAAACTGGCAAATGTTATGTGTGTAGAAACTATTGTATTTACTGTCGAATGTAAAACATTAACTCCCCAATAAAGAAATTAAAAAATATATAAAGAGAGTGGGAAAAGGAATGTTCAGAGAGGTCCTGGGGTTTGCCCCCATCTTCACTGTTTGTGGGACAACCTTCCTTTCAGATCTATAGCTGGATCGACAACTTTGTAACAGAGCACTCAGATATTGTCTCAAAGATTCGGATTGGCCACAGCTTTGAAAACCGGTCCATTCTTGTCCTAAAGGTAAACCTCAGAGTCAGAACCCCTGGACTCTACAGCACTGGGTAGAGCTCATATGGGGTTGTGGCTGGGTGGGAATTTAAAGCCGAGCACTTTGTGTGTATGTCTCCTTCAAGATGACTGACAACCTTTGGCGCTGTGGTGTTCAAAGGCCCACCCTTGCAGGTGTGGGTAGGTGACAGTGTGGTGATCTAGCCAGCCCAGGTTAGGTCAGGGGAGGATTGCAGAGATAACAGATCTGCAGACTGGCAGCCCTCGCCCTGGCCTAAGGGTGGGAATGGGGGTGAGTTGGCATTCTTGCTGATACCTTAATTGCTCCACTGGTTACATAGGAATAGGTGCCTAGGGGCCTCATTTGCAAGCACCTTGGGTCCTCTGACTTTAGCAGCCCCACAGAGAAGCCTGAGATCATGGTGTGGGGGGGGTTGAGGGCAGGGACCTCCCAGCCCCTCAACAGTTGCCGCTGGAAATAGAACTGGGGTGAACTTGGCTGCAGTCTTGCCTTTGATCATGAAGGAGGCAGGATTGGGAAGTGTATGAGACTCCTACCTCCAAAAACAACAAGATGTTTAGGGGCTGGACTGTGGTGCACCTGGCAGAGTGCACACATCACCAAGCCCAAGGACCTAGGTTTAAACTCCTGGCCCCCACTTCCAGAGGGAAAAAGGAAAACTTCATGAACAGTGTATTTGCTGCAGGTGTCTTCTCTCCTCTCTCTCTCCCTATTTCTTTGTCTTTTACCCTCTAGCAATAAATAAATAAATAAATAAATAAATAAATAAATAAATAAAAATACCTCCAGCAGCTTTAGAGTCCTGTAGGTACTCAGCCCCACCTCCTGTCACAAATAAAACAGAACAAAACAGGGGGCTGGGTGGTAGCACAATGGGTCAAGCACACATGGCGTGAAGTACAAGGTCCTGCGCAAGGATCCCAGTTTGAACCCATGGTTCCCCACCTGCAGGGTGGTCACTTCACAAGCAGTGAAGTAGGTCTGCAGGTGTCTATCTTTTTCTCCCCCTCTCTGGCTTCCCCTCCTCTCTTGGTTTCTCTCTGTCCTATCCAACAACAATGACAACAATAGCAATAATACCAACAACAACAAGGGCAACAAAATGGGAAAAATGGCCTCCAGGAGCAGTGGATTCATAGTGAAGACACTGAGCCCAAGTGATAACCCCCCCAAAAAATTAATTCTTTGCATGTGCCCCCAAAGACACTAGGAATAAAGTACTTAGAACATTTGAAACCTAGCTGCCAGGCTCTGAGCACTGTATGTGCAGGACTCTACTGAAAGACCCAGTGGTCTCACCCATCCTGGGACTTGATCTTGCTCATCCCTGTTTCCAAGTCCCCCAGGGCTCTACTTTTTAAATGTAATCTGAGTGCTGTTGCTCCAGGTGTGATTCCTACACCCACAGCATCAGTCTCCCCAGAGCTTGTTAGAAATGCCCAACCTTGTGGTGTTGGGGACAGTATAATTGTGATGCAAAAAGACTTTCATGCACCAAAGGTCCCAGGTTCAGTCCCCAGCATTACCATAAACCAGAGCTGAACAGTACAGTGAAAAGAAGGAAGGAAGGAAAAGAAAGAGAAAAAGAAGGAAAGGAAGGAAGGAAGAAAGGAAGGAAGGAAGGAAGGAAGGAAGGAAGGAAGGAAGGAAGATAGAAAAGGCCCAGCGTTGGTGCTGGGAGACATTTCAACTGCTAGTTCACACTTCTGACCAAGCAAGAGGATCTGGGCTCAAGCGCCCCACACCACACGGAAGCACCACGCACAGGAGAAACTTGACGAGTGGTGGAACACCACAACTGCTGTGGTGTCTCTCCTCTCTCTGATTCTCTCTCCCTCTCTGTCTCTTGCCCTCTATGGAAAAGAGGAAGGAAGAAGGAAAAGAAGGAAGGACAAGAGAAAGAAAGAGAAAGGAAGAAAAAAGAAAGAAAGAAAAGAAGGAAGGAAGAAAAAGAAAGAAAGAAAGAAAGAAAGAAAGAAAGAAAGAAAGAAAGAAAGAAAGAAAGAAAGAAAGAAAGGTCCACTGGGTGGGATTTCCCCAGTGAAAACCCTGGTAGAAAAAAAAAAATGGACAGGTGGAAGCACTCACTTGCATAGTGTGCTGCTTTGCCGTGTACATGACCCAGGTTTGAGCTTGCCCCCTACCATATTGAAGGGAGCTTTGGTGCTGCAGGATATTTCACTCTCTCTGCCTCTGTCTCTAAAATCAGTCAGTCAATCAATCAATCAGTCAATGAAAGAGAAATGGAGAACCTCCAACCTACTACGTCAGAATCAGCATTCTTCTAAGACTAACCCTATCTCCCACCCTGGAGGCAGGCACCCTTCAACTGGGACAATCCATGTCTCTGGCTAAACCACTGTGCCACCAGCCTGAGTGCCCGTCAGGTAGCTGCAACCCTCTGTGGGGGTGCACCAGGCTCCCTTAGGGAGAGAGGGCATAGCTGGCAGTCTTTCTGGAAGGTCTTAGTTCTGTTCCCTGAGCTGATCTGTCTCAGTTCAAACCTCTGTTTTGACCTCCTGTGCTTTTTCTCCAAGTTCAGTACAGGAGGCTCCCAGCGTCCAGCCATCTGGATCGACACTGGAATCCACTCCCGGGAGTGGATCACCCATGCCACGGGCATCTGGACTGCCAAGAAGGTCAGTGAAGCTGTTGGGAGGGCAGGGTATGGAATGGCCCAGGGCACCTCCAGTGGACAGAAGATGAGACCTGACTTGTTTAAAGCCCAGGCACTCTCTCCCTCCTTCCAAACCCCAAGCGTTGGTCCTTTATGAGACAGGGACCTGATGCACAGGTGCCACCCTTCTCTGAAGCCTCCAGGTGTGCAGATGTCCCAATCCATCTCTAGTGGCAACCCTGCTGGTGCTCCCAGGCCTGCCTCCCTCCTCCTTCTCCTCTTCCTCCTCCTCCTCTTCTTCTTCGTGTATTTTATTTATTTTCCTATTCTTCACTCCTCCTGCTCCTCTTCCTCCTTCTCCTATTCTTCTTCTTTTTCTCCTTCTCCTTCCTCTTCATGTATTTTATTTATTTTGGATAGAGAAGTTGAGAGGGAAGGAGAAGATAGAGAGGAAGAGAAAGAGAGAGTAGGTGGCTCACTTGGTTGAGGGCACATGTTACAATGTGCAAGGACCTGGGACCCCACGCACAGGGGGAAAGCTTCACAAGTGGTGAAGCAGTGCTGCAGGTATCTATCTCTTTCCCTCTCTGTCTCCCCCTCCCTTTATATTTCTGGCTGTCTCCATCCAATAAATAAATAATTTAAAACATTAAAAAGAGAGAGAGAGAGAGACTGTACCTACTCATTAAGCACAATCACCTCTAGTTCCATCCAGTTCACTGTTCATGAAGCTCCCCCTAGAGTAGTGCTGTAGAGAGAATTACAGCACTACTTCACTAGGAAGTTTTCCTCCTGCAGGTAGGGACTCAGGGCTTGAACCTGTGTCCTTATGCATGGTAGTGCATGTGTTTAACTGGGTACCCCCTGCTCCTCCCTTTCTTACAGATCGTCAATGCCTATGACAAAGACCACATCCTGACAAACATACTGAACACTATGGACATCTTCCTAGAGATTGTTTCCAACCCAGATGGGTTCGCTTTCACCCACAGCATGGTGAGTGCACCTAGGAGGAAGGGGTCCAGGGTTAGCTTTGGGGGGTGGGGGAATGAAGGAAAGATCTTGGTGGCTTTTGCTGGCCTGAGATTCCTGGGTGGGGGGGGGGTGTTGGCTTCTTTAGGGGCTCCTTGCAGGAGGTCCTGCTGAGGCAGGTCTGTAGCTCAGAGACAGCAGCTGACCTCTTGACGTCAGGCTAGCTTCCTATCTACTGGCTTGTGTCCAGGGCTCTCCCTGCTTCCTGATATATAATTACCACCAGAGTTATTGCTGGGGCTTGGTGCCTGCACAATGAATCCACCTCTCCCAGTGGCCTTCCCCCCCCCCCCCTATTCATTTTGATAGAGAAAGAGAGAAATTGAGAGGGGAGAGGGAGGGAGAAAGAAGGACACCTGCAGCACTGCTTCACTGCTCATGAAGCTTTCCCCTTGCAGGTGGAGACCAGGGACTTTAGCCCTGGTATATCCCAATTTTAACAACAGAACCTCTGGTCTGTGGCCTTGGATTAGCCCCATGCTGGCCCCATCCCTTTGCTCTTCCCTGACCCCCCCGCCCCCCCATTCCTTACGTCCCTATTTCTGGCCAGGCAGTCAGACTCCCACCCCTGGGAATGGGTATGCTGAATGAGGGCTTCTCCTTTGGGCTTTCTCAGAACCGTCTGTGGCGAAAGAACAAGTCCATCCGACCTGGATTATTCTGCATCGGTGTGGATCTCAACAGGAACTGGAAGTCGGGTTTTGGAGGTATTCGATCTGCTGTCCCTGAAAGGCTGGGCTGGAGAAGGACTCTGCTTCTGACTCATCTTCCCTCCCTGTTCCAATTATGCCCACTCATAACTTGGGAGGTGATGTTGTGAACTAATGCAAGAGAGTCAGGGCCTGGGCCTGGCCATGGGGTATGGGAAGAGGCTGCACTTGTGTGTGCCCTATACAGAATACACTCAGCCTTCCTGGGAAATCTTCCCATGGAGGTAGCTACAAGACTCAACTCCTAAGTAAGGCAGAGAGAAGGGTTCAAATGGTACCAAGTAGTCTTCTCCTCCTTCTCCTCCTCTTCATTCTTCCCCTTCCTTTCCTCCTTCTCTTTCTTGTCCTCCTTCTCCTTCTCTTCTTTCTCCTCCTTCTCTCTCTCCTCTTTCTCATTTCTTCTCTTCTTCCTTCTCTTACTACTCCTTCTTCTCCCTCGAACTCCCTCTCGCCTTCCCTCTCCTTTTTAACTTTTTAAAAAAACATCTTTATTGGATAGAGACAGCCAAACATTGAGAGGGTAGGGGGAGATAGAAAGGAAGAGACACATTGCACTCGCAAAGCTTTCCCCCCTGCAGTTAGGGCCTGGGCGCTCAAAGCCAGGTCCTTGTGCATTGTAACATGTGCACTCAACCAGGTGTACCATCATTGGGTCCCAACTCCTTCTAATTTTGCATGAGGGGTTGACAAACTAGCTCACTTGGTTAGTGCGCTTGCTTGCTCAAACACATGAACCAGAGTTGAGTCTGGTCCCCCACCACACTGAAGTAGTGGTCCCCACTACCACTGAGCTATGGTATCTTTGTCTCTGTGTCTCTAGCTCTATCTCTCTATCTGAAAGAAAGAGCACGTGAAATAGCTCACTTGGATAGTATCTTGTTGTGCCTTGTACACAAGCCAGGTTGAACCTAGTCCCTGCAGTGTTTAAGGATGCCTGGGTGCTGGGGTCTCTATCGCTCTGTCTCTATCTTTAAAGTAAACAAACAAACAAAGTAGCACTGGGGAGATAGCATGATGGTAATGCAAAAATGAGGTAGTAAAGGGCCCAAGTTCAATCTCCTACACTGCCATCAGCAAGAGCTGAGCAGTGCTCTGATAAAAATAAATAAATGGTTCAAGTATAAATATAAATCATATGAAAGAGAGAGAGAGAAAGAAAGAAAGAAAGGAAACCAGAGCATCACTCTGGTACATGCAGTACTGGGGATAGAACCAGAAACCTCAGGCATGCAAGTCCTGTGCCCAGCCAGCTGAGATATTTCTCTAGTTGTTACCAGGGAATCTTGATAGTTAAGTCAAAACCCAGAGTTCATGGGTCCTTACCCTTCTTTGAATGGAACAAGCCAGAAGAAAACACCTCTGAACTTGCCCTGAGAGGCCCTGAAATCTGCTCCCTGGGAAGTTTAGAACAATAATCCAGGGGCCAGGCACCTGGTTAAAATGCACACATTACAGTATGCAAGGCCCCAGGTTCAAGCCCTTTATCACCACCTTCAGAGGGGAAGTTTCATGAGTGGTGAAACAGTGCTGCAGGTGTCTCTCTCTCTCTCTCTCTCTCCCTCTCTGTCTCCCTTTTCCCTCTCAATTTCCCTCTGTCTCTATCCAAAACAAAATTAATTAAAGAAAACAAACCAAGTACAAAACAGGCCAGTTTCTTATCACTGATGACTTAAACTTGGTTTGTACTTTTAACCCAATTACTTTGTATCCCTGTGCTGGTGGGCTGGTGGGCTGTAGGCAGAACTACGTGATTCCAGGGAAGGCTTCAACTCCTCCCACCCACCCACCACCACCTCCTTACAAATGTCCCCCAACCTGTTCTTGCCTGATGATTCCTCTCACCTTGCATGGAGCTTAGGGTCTAGCTGGAGGAGGGAACTGAAGCTTTTAGGGAGCCCTTAGATATATGTATGGATCCCCAAAATTCAGCAATTTAATGGGTTACTGGCTGCGTCTAGCAAGACAGACTCTGGAGCTGAGCTTTGTGTGGACACAGTTCTTGGCCCCCAGAAATGGCATCCACAGCCCACTGGGGAGTTGGGCATTGGCTTCCCAGGAGGCATCACTGTTGCTGTTAAAAAGCAGCTCCAACACCCCCCCCCCAAAGGTCCCCACCTGCAGGAGGAAAGCTTTGCAAGTGGCGAAGCAGTGCTGCAAGTAGATGTCTCTCTGTCTCTCTCCCTCTCTATCTCCCCTTTCCCTCACCATTTCTGTCTCCATTCAATGTATAAATAAAAGATAATTTAAACAAATTTTAAAAAGCAGATCCACAGATGAGAGGTTGACCCAATCAGATAGAACATTCTAGATCTGGATGCCCATTGCTTGGTAAATCTGGCTTCTCTAAATTTGTTCTCATCAGAAAATCAGGGTCTCGGTGTAACATCTGGAGTGAGACCCTTTGCTCACAGTTTGAGGGTGTCTGGAAGTGTGTGACTGACTGCTTGTCAGGAACACAACCATGTAAAAAAAGGTGACCCAGCCTCTCAAATGTCCAGGTGCTCACCCCCGGGGGGAGGGGTCCCCTCAGATCTGATTCCTGTAAATGCTCAGGGACCCCAAGTCAGACCAGCTAGCAGAAAGACAAATGATCCCTGAAAGAAAATAACCTTTGTGGGTTTCATCATAGGAGGAAAAAAAATCACCAGACACAATGTAAAAAAAATACATATATATATATACATATGTATGTATGTATGTATGTATGTGTAGACACATACATATACATACTTGAATAAAAAAGTCCAGAAGGTATAAAAAGGCTCCCACAAGCCCACTATCCAAAGATTACTGCTTTTAATAATTCACCATGTCCTTTCAGAGACTTCCTTTTGCTATAAATTGCATTTTTAGAGAAGGGAGAAAAATAAATAGCTAATGACTCCATTAGCAGGTATTTGTGAAACAGGCTCAGGCTCTGGGAGGACTTTGACTATGAACGTCAGCTAATTCCCATTTGGTTCAGGGAAGATTAGTTTATTCTGCTTAGCTCAAAGCAGAACTAATGGCCCGAAGTGTTTCTCCATATTTGGGCAAAGCCACCTGGTCGTTGGCAGGGGAACGGCTCTCTGTGCCTGCGTGGGCTGCAGACGCAGACAAAGCTTTCAGCCTCCCCGCTCTGCTCATCTGTTGCTATTTGTCATTCATCAAGTGCAGCAGGTGCAGAAACTCCAGGCAGACACAACAAACAGGACCACTGAGGGGAGAGCTGGGGGTGCCTCCAGATTGGGGGTTGCTTTTTATCCCCTCATGCCCTGCAGGCACACCCCCTTCTTCATCGGCCCATGCCCGGAGCCACTAATGAAGAGAGCCTCTGGCTCCTCCACAGGTTGACAGAATTGCCTTTTGGGTCAGCCAGTGTGTCTGGGTTGGTGACTCAGGCGGGAGTATCTTGTTTACGATTTTCTTATTGCTTTAATTGAATTGCCTCAGGATGAGTAATCTGTAGGCCATCCCTCACCTGCACTCATGGGGGGAGGATGGGGTGGCAGCAGTCTTGAGCATCTTCTGAACTGGTCCCTAGACTGGCCACTGCCCTGGGGGGTGTTCTGACCTCCTCAGGAGACTTTAGAAGGTGGGAGTGATCCTTGGCCTCTGGACTGGGCTTGGGTGCCATTATTTTAGAGAGGAGCTCCAGGAGGCCCTGGGATCACTCTTTCTAAAAGTGTCCCCATGGGGCCAGGTGGTGGCGCACCTGGTTGAGCGCATGTATTACAATGTGCAAGGACCCAGGGTCAAGCCCCCAGTCCCTACCTGCTGGGGGAAAGCTTTATGAGTGGTGAAGCGGGGCTGCAGGTGTCTCTCTGTCTCTCTCCCTCTCTTTCTCCCCCCTCTTGATTTCTGGCTGTCTTTATCCAATAAATAAAGGTAATAATAAATTTCAAAAAACTAAAAAAAATTAAGTGTCCCGGCCCATCTTTTAATTTTAATTTTATTCATGTATGCATGCTTTTTTTTTTTTTTTTGGATACAGAAAAATCAGGAGTCAAAGAGACAGCTGAGGCACTGCTTCACCATTTGTGAAGCTTCCTTCCTGCAGGTGGGCACCAGGTGGGGCCCTTGAACCCAGGTCCTTGTGCATTAATATTAGCATGTGTACTCTACCTAGTGTGTCACCAACCAATATTGTACTTTAAATATTTATTTTAATGAGAAAGATACAGAGGGAAGGAGGTGGAAAGAGACACATACACACACAGAGAATAACACTGCTCAGCCCAGCTCTGGCTTATGGTTGTGCTGGGCATTGAACCTGGAGCCTCAGTCATGAAAGTTGTTGCTGAACCATTATGCTATCTCCCCAGCCCTGCATCCCATAATCTTTAAAAAATTTTAAAATTCAGGGAGTTGGGTGGTAGCGCAGCGGGTTAAGCGCAGGTGGCACAAAGCACAAGGACCAACCTAAGGATCCCGGTTCGAGCCCCCGGCTCCCCACCTGCAGGGGAGTCGCTTCACAGATGGTGAAGCAGGTCTGCAGGTGTCTTTCTCTCCTCCTTCCTGTCTTCCCCTTCTCTCTCCATTTCTCTCTGTCCTTTCCAACAACGACTACAACAATAAAACAAGGGCAACAAAAGGGAATAAATAAATAAATATTTTTTAAAAATTCATAATTCCACACTGTTCCCACCACCAGAGTTCTGTTATTGCCTATAATCTTGACTTGGCCCTTGGGAGGAAAAGACCATAGAAGAGGAGAGAAAAGGAGAAAGGGAAGAGGCCAAGGAACCAAGAATCCAGGAGAAGATGGGAATCAGCTAAACTGTAAACAAAATAGAAGCAGAACTTCTCTTGGCTTTCTTCCCCAACTTCAACCCCCCACACATACACACACACGTGTACCCCAAGAAACCTTTTCAAAGACTCCTTTGCCTTGTAGTTCCCAGACCAGCTTCCACCAACTCTGGGAGATCTGTTGTTTCTTTTCCTGGTTCTAAGTCAATATGACTCCTGAGGCCATGGCTTTGGCAGAGTTTGAGCAGACACTAAGTCTAAGGACTTAGCTCCTCTGGGCATTCACCATGCATCTTCCCCATGGCCACAGTTGGTCTGCAGAGAAGGGTCAGCTCAAGGGTTTTGCTGCACACTTGGGGAGAGAGGATGGGGCCAGAGAGCCCGTGTGTCCTCTTGAGGCAACTGGCCTGCTTTCCCAGTGCAAACACAAGCTGGACTTAACCACAGTACAAGCCAAGGGAACTCCCCACCACAGGCCCCAGAGCTGATGCATTACTGGGCTGTTCATCTGATGTATTAGACTAGGGTAAGCAACACTAACAAAACTCCCTTTAGATCCAAGTGACTTACCACCTCAGAAGTCTTTTCTCTGTGCATATCAAGTCCGTGTAGGTAGCTCTGGTCCAAGGTGACAGTTCTTTCGTAGTTAGGGCCAAGATGTAAACTCTCTTAACCTAGGCATTTATATGAACATCTCAAGGATGTCAACATAAAGATGAATGTAATCTAAGTCTCTGCATTTTTTTCCTGTTTAAATCACTTTATTGGGGGAAAATAATGATTTACAAGGTATCTTGTAAATATGTTGCATCAGGACTGTTTCCTTTTAAAAAATATTTATTCTTTTGTTGACATTGTTTTTTTTTTATTGTTGTAGTTATTATTGTTGTCATAATTGTTGGGTAGGACAGAGAGAAATGGAGAGAGGAGGGGAGAAAGAGAGGAGGAGAGAAAGATAGACACCTGCAGACCTGCTTCACCGCCTGTGAAGCAACTCCCCTGCAGGTGGGGAGCCAAGGGCTTGAACTGGGATCTTTCTGTCATTCCTTGCGCTTTGCTCCACCTTTGTTTAACCTGCTGTACTACTGCCCGACTCCCATCAGGACTGTTTCTTACCTCCCCGTGATAGGTGTCTACACACCATGCTCACACCCAACTTAAGTCCTCAACATCCTTTCAACCCCTCCTACTTTCTCCCTCAGATCTGCTGCAATAGATCACAGCTAGTCTATGTGGCCCCCTCTGTTTTCCCTTTCTCTGTTTGTTGAATTTCACCTAAGAGTGGGCTCACTCAGTATTCATCCTTCTCCTTCTGCCCTTGTTGCTATTATTGTTGTTGGATGGGACAGAGAGAAATGGAGAGAGGAGAAGACAGGAGTACAGAAAGATAGACACCTGTAGACCTGCGTCACTGCTTGAGAAGCCATGCCCCTGTAGGTGGGAAGCTGGGGGCTTGAACTGAGAGCCTTTCGATGGTCCTTGTACTTTGCGCCATATGCGCTTGACCCTCGAACTACCGCCATCCCCCCACCCCAAACAGAGGTTTCTTTCTAGAATCCAACCATGCTAACACTCTGATCTTAGAACTGTGATCCACTAACCACCACCCCGCATAAAGAAAGAAGTAAATTAAAGAAAATGGGCCAGGTGGTAATGCACCTGGTTAAGCCCCTATGTTACCATGCAAAAGGACTCAAATTCGAATCTCCAATCCCCAATCCCCACCTACAGGGGGGAAGCTTCATAAGCTGTGAAGTTATGCTCCAAGTGTCACTTCCTTTCTCCTTCTGTCTTTTCCTTCTCAATTTCTCTCTGCCCTATCAATAAATTTTTAGAAAATTAAATAACTACTCTGTGAATCCCAAGTATCTTTCCCAAACTCAAGACTGATAATCCTCTGGGTGGTTTTCTCTTCCAGGAAATGGCTCTAATGACAACCCCTGCTCAGAAACTTACCATGGCCCTGCCCCGCAGTCGGAGCCTGAGGTGGCTGCCATTGTGAAGTTCATCACCACCCATGGCAACATCAAGGCTCTGATCTCCATCCACAGCTACTCTCAGATGCTCATGTACCCATATGGCCGCTCTCTGGAGCCTGTTTCAAACCAGGAGGAACTGGTGAGACTCAAGGCAGGGGGGCCCACTTTGGCAGACCCCTTGAGCGTTCAGGCAGTACCTTTGAAGCAAGAATCTGGCCAGCAGACCTCATTTGAGGGAGGATTGAGGAGGGAAGAGCTTGTTGTTCTCCTGGGTGATCAAGTTCAAAGTCGGAGGTGCTATGCTTTTTTTTCACAAGAGCCGCCTTACAGGTTCTCCTTCTGGGAGTCCTGAGTCCCAGATTCCTGGCCAGTTGGTGGGGGCATGGGGTTGTGGGGAACCCTGGGCCCTCACCCTCAGGATGTGACCTTACAGTACAATCTCGCCAAGGATGCTGTGAAGGCGTTGCACAAGGTCCACGGGATCAATTACATCTACGGCAGCATCAGCACCACTCTCTGTGAGTCAGCCTGCCCCTGGCCTTGGGTCCGAGTACTATGTCCACCTGGCATCCTCAGTCAACCTGCCTGGTCTCAAGGATGGTGGTGTCATCTTTATAACTGGGTTGGGTCAGAGCTATTCCCACATCTGCATGGCAGTGTGACACTGGACCCCCTGCCCTTCCCCCTCCCAAGTAGGCAGCTGTTTCCTGGTGCCATTAATTCATTCACAGTTCCTAATGCTTTGCATGTTGCAAAGTTCCTTAAGGGGAGAGGTTCTCTGACTTAGGTGGCTTTGAGGAAATTTTTTTTTTTTTTTTTTTTTTTTTTTTTGCAGGGAATGGTAGAAGTCAGGGCCTCCCTGGGCCAGGGAGCTTGGGGTGATCCTGGGTGGGTGTGTGGGAATTTTGATGTCCCTTATGCCCATTTATTTCATTTTATTTTATTATTTTTTAATTTTATTAGCGATTTGATAATGATTTACAAAATTACATGTCAATAGAGGTATAACGCTATACCATTCCCACCACTAGAGTTCTGAATCCCAAGTCCCTCCATTGCAAACCACCACAGTTCTCCCAAGGTTGCAGCTATGGGTTAATGGTCATCTCTACAACTATCTGTCTACATTCGTACATAATTGCCCCTTTTTTCTTCCGTGTCCAATCCTCTCTTCCCCTCCAAGCCACACATAACCCTATTACTGCATCCAAATATTTCTCTCTTTTTCGTCTCCTCTCTTTGGAACCTGATAAGAGCTGGAGTTCAGAGCCCTCTTATCCTCTTCCCCCTTTCACTTCTCCTCCACTGGGAGTATGGATCAAAGTTGTTTTTGGAGTGCAGAAGATAGGAATTCTGGCTTCTGTATTTGCTTCTCTACTGGAATTGGGCATTGGCAGGTCAGTCCATACCCCCAACCTGTTTCTGTCTTTCCCTAGTGAGGTAGGGCACTGGAGAGGTTAGGTCCCTGGGCACATTGGTGAGGCCCTCTGCCCAGAGAAGTCAGGGTGGAATCATGGTCACAGCTGCAACTTGGTGTCTGGAAGGTGGAAGGACATAAAGTGAGACAAAATGGTTAATGAACAGGAACCAAGATGTAGGAACAGGGCAGATGAGATTGTGGCTCTTAGGGTGGAAGAAAGCTTGGAAATCCATTTTAGGCGTGTTTCTAGGGGCCCATGGCTATGGTAGTTTTTGCTTGGGTTTGATAGCTAGTATGAAGTTGGACAAAACCATTGTCTGAGAAAATGGTGTTAGAGTAGAGAAAAGGACTAGAGAGTTAGGTCAGGGCAGAGAGTAGCTCCCATTCTTGAAAAAAAAATATCTGTGGATAGAATTAACTAAGGTCTGAGATCTCAGTTCATGGTCCTTTATGCCCATTTCTTCTCCTTTCTTCTTTTTTACTATATTTTTTCTCTATCTAGAGATAGAGAATTTGAGAGGTGAGGGGGGAGATAGAGAGGGAGAGAGGAGTGGAGGAGATTGCATAATGTGTATACAAACAAACTCTCATGCCTGTGGTTCCAAAGTCCCAGGTTCAATCTCCCACACCTCCATAAGCCAGAGCTGAGCAGTGCTCTCATGTTTCTTTCTGTGTCTCTGTCTCTCAAAAATAAATAAATAAACAAATACGAGTGAGAGAGAAAGAGAAACACTTGCAGCTCTGCTTCACCACTCATGAAGTTTCCCTTCAAGCTGCTCCCCTCCCCATCCCCTGTTCCCACCTGCAGGGAATCCCTTCATAAGTGGTAAAGCAGTGCTGTAGTGTTTCTCTTTCTCGCTCCCTTTTCTCTCTCTCTGTCTTTTCCTCATCTCTCAAATTTTAATCCTTTCACATGGTGATGTGTGTATTCTACTGTGCCCACTTTCTATTCAGAATGCCTCTGTCCCTTCTGACCTTTCCCTGTCCTTCCTTTTGGGGGGGTCATTTCCTTGCTTTCTTATTTCTAGATGTGGCCAGTGGGATCACTGTAGACTGGGCCTATGACAGTGGCATCAAGTACTCCTTCAGCTTCGAGCTTCGGGACACCGGGCGCTACGGCTTCCTGCTTCCAGCCACACAAATCGTCCCCACAGCCCAGGAGACTTGGCTGGCGCTCCGGACCATCATGGAGCACACCCTGAATCACCTCTACTAGCCACACAACCAGGCGAGAGCAGGAGGGGCTGACCTTCTCGCCATGATCTGGGGGCTTCTCCTGAACCCCAAGTTGTATACCCTCTTCCCTTGCCTGTGTCTTGAACCCTTAGGAAATAAAATACGACTTTTAATGAACTCAGTGGCCTCTGGAGTTGGTTGACACTGAGGATTGCATTCCAGTTTACAATACCTCTCCACCCCCTCCAGGTATTTGGGACAGTGGGGGGACCTGGCGTTTGATCAGCTCCTCCTGGGTACCCTCACGATTTCCTCTGGTTTCAAGAACAGAGCCATGATTAGAGGAGGTGCCAGTCACTGCCAGATTCCCATGTCATGTTGTCAGGGCCAAAGACATGGGATGCCCAAAAGATTACTCACAGAAAGATGAGAGATCTGTGTGTTAACTGAGAGTCTGGAGAGGTGGCCTTCACTGCATAGGAATGAGTGCAGATGATTAAAACATAGGCTGTGGTAACTGAATCTAAAGAGAGCGCCTTTAAACTCAACCTATGACTGCTGTTTATCAGTCAGCTTACTGATAGCCTCTCCCATATCAAAGGTTGAAGCATTAGATGTCCAGGAATTTTGGCTGCCTGTGGGCTCTTGTCTGATAATTCAGCTATGTCTGAAGCATAAGCAGATAGCTTACTGGAAACAATCTTTCAGGGACTTGTTTAGATACATCTGATATGAATGTTCCCCCAACATTCCCACACCCGGGGAGTAAAAGGCCTTCCCTTTTTCTCCATAGTCACTGTGATTGTCATGTCCTGAGCAGTTGCTAAGTAAACACTTTCCTGATGGGAAGTGGAAATCTTTGTGACGTAGGATGTTTGTCCCTTTGGCCTTCTCTCATCTTAGGGAGCAGGGATAGAGGGTCTCTTTGCCCTGCCTCAAGGTGCTCATTTAGCCCCCAAGAAACAAGAGGTCAGCTGATGAGCTGAACATGTTTGTGTAAGTCCCGGGCAGAATGCTAGCATTTCCTTTGCAAGGGCAGGACTTTTGTTGTCACAAAAGGAATAGTTTATGGACCCCTGTGGGGGCACAAAGCACAGGATTTTGCTACAAGCCACAGACAGGGAAGAATCAGAGCAAAGTAAGAAACTATAAAAGGAGAAAGAGGTTAGACCAGCTGATGAAAGGAAGAACCCAGGCAGTGGCCCACTTCCAATGTGGTGCCTGAGCAGAAGGATAGCAATGGAGGGGCAAAAGAGGGAGACAGGAGACTAGATGCAGTCAGATGACTGGGGATACTCACAGGTGTGGTTGGTAGAGAGATCTGAAAGAAACGAGAAGGTCAGTGGGTGAGGAGGTCTAGGCTGCAGGCAAGAAGGCTAAGCTCAGGGGCTATGTAGCCTGAATCCATGGTGGTACTGTTTGACTAAATGGGACTGTGTGAGCCCAGGACCAGTCATGCCATGGGAAGCATTGGGGAATCAGGGCAAGGAAGCCCTAAAGAAGCCCACTATCTCCAGGGAAAGAGCCAGCTGAGGAGAGAGAGAAAAAAGCCCAATTCAGGCAGTAGTTTCTCTGGGTTTCTTCTCTCTCTCTCTCTCTGTCTCTCTGTCTCTCTCTCTCTCTGTCTCTCTGTCTCTCTCTCTCTCTCTTTCAAGTTGGAAGTGCTTGATTGAGCTAGGATTTCCAAGCTAAAGTTTTCTGTTACTTGTGGAAATGGGAGGTCATGGGCTAAATTAATATAAGCCAAAGATAAATAAAGCAAGTTATCCCTTTTCATGGTTAAGTCTGTGATCATAACTTTCATACCCTCTGTACCAATGTTTTTATTTCATCTTCTGGGGTGGGGGGAGATACTACTGCATTAATAAACTCATCTGTCAGTTCTGGAAAACATGGTTTGGAGAGGGTTTAAAAGGCCATGTGAGGATAAACAAAATTACTCACCTGGATAGTGCAGCTTTGCTGTGTGTATGGTCTGGGTTCAAGCTTGGCCTCCACCTTACTGAAGGAAGCTTTGATGCTGTAGTTTCTGCCACTCTTTCTGCCTGTGTCTCTGTTTCTCTCTCTCTCTCTCTCTCTCTCTCTCTCTATATATATATATATATATATATATATATATATATATATAAAAGCTCAAAGGATGGAAAGTCATCAAGGGAGGTGTGAATGCACTTGTCAAACTCCAAAACCACCACTGTCACTTGCCCAAGTGTGACCTGTAGCCACACCTGCAGTAGGAACCAGAGGGTATTGCTTCATGTGAAGATGTTTGAGTTCCATCACCAAACTGACCACATATTCTCTTGGTAGTGGTGGTGGAGGGGGAACTCCTTAAATCTGCATTTTCCTTGTATCCAAGGAGTTCTGAGGTCCCTGGAAGATTGAGCACCACTGATTCCCCGCTCTCCTTACTTTTACCGGGGACACCTCCAAGTCTTCCAAGAGGGAAACTGGGGCATTAGGGCTTCTACCTCCTGCACAACCCAAGGTGGCTATGCCAGTGCAAGGCTGGTTATCCTTCTCTAAAATATCCAACAGCCCTTGCCCACAGCAGTGTGGTCTCAGACCACAGACATCAGTCTCACCTAGGAGCTTATTGCAAATGCCAAGTCTCAGAGCCAGACCTTCTGGATCAGAATCTCTAGGAAGGGGAGTGTGTGTGTGTGTGTGTGTGTGTGTGTGTGTGTGTGTGTGATGGAAGGTTCCATGTGGTGCAATGGTATAGGAATTTTGGTGCTGGGTGCACTGAGATGAGTTGTGTACATATACTTACACATACATCTGTGTGAAGTTACACTCCTAAAATCATATAATATTGCAAGTCAATGTTAATAACAACAATCATACAGCTAGAGACTTTTATTTGTACTGCTGATCCTGCTTGTTTCATCCCAATCGTCTTTCAAATGAGCTACTCCTTTAAATTTCTCCCGTAATAATACACTCTATCTAGAGGCATTCACTGGAAATTTCGAGTGCCAAGATCAAAACGAGTCTTCCACAAATGTTATACAACTGAGTCTCCTCTGTGTCCAACTTTTTTTTAAGTTTGGTATTTATTTAGTTATTTGGTCATTTATTTATTTGCTTTTGTGTGAGAGAGACTGAGACTGAGGGACTACCAGGGCGTTGCTCCGTTCTGGCATATGGTGGTGCTACTAGGGATTGAATCTGTGACCTCTGGGATCTCTGGCTTGAAAGTCTGGCATACTACCTCTGTACAATCTCCCCAGTCCTGGGTTTCAATTTTTTAATTTTGTATAAAATTCTTTATTAAAGGGAGAAAGGAGAGGGAGAGGGAAAAGGAGGGAGGGGGGAGAGAGAAACACTGTTCGGCTATCCATGGATTTCTACCCATTTGTTGTCTTTGATGCTCTTACATAGTACCAGGGATCAAAACCAGAGCTTCATGGGTATAAGACAAGCACCCTCCTGTTGAATCACTTACATAGCCCCCCACTGAAAGTGTTACTTTTTTCCCCCTCTCTTTTTTATCTTTTAATTGCCACCAGGCTTATCGCTGGGGCTCGATGCCTGCATGGTGAATCTACCACTGCTTCTCACAACTATTTTTTTTTCTTTCATTTTTTTAAAAAAATTATGTGATAGAACAATGAAAAGTTGAGAAGAGAGGGGCAGATGGAGAGGAAGGGAGAGAGACACCTGCAGACCTGTTTCACTGCTTCTGAAGTGTCCCCCTTATAGGTGGGGAGCAGGGCTCAAACCCGGGTTCTTGTGCATGGTGGTATGTGTGCTCAGCCAGGTGCACCACAGCTGACCCCCGGTATTCTATTTTCCAAGGTCTTACTTACTTCTTCAATAGCAATGATAATATTTGACTTGTTTATTTGCTCTTGTTTGTCTCTGTAATGAGATTGAGAACTCTCTGAGAACAGGACTAAGTCAGGATTACTCTGTTTTTTGTCAGGTACACAATGGGGACTCAATGTTGGCTGAAGAAGTTTTTCTCCTGTTCAGCATCACACATATTAAAACTAAGTTTAGCATGGTGTGACAGAGACCCACCTGACAGTAGCTTAACCAGATAGAGGCTTTATTTCTGTCACATAGGAAGAAACATCTGAGGTGGCCTGTCCAGGGTTAGTTCAAGGATTGTTTGATATACTGGGGACCCAGACCCCTCTAATCAGCTCTGTTTTGCCATTCTTCCAAAATTCTGATCCCAGTCTACTCCTATCATATGATGAACTCCAGGCAACAGGGACAAGGGGCAAAAAATGAGAGCCAAGTGAGTTAAGAGACCCATGGATTTAAACTGACATCTTATTGGCTGGTTCTGTATCACATGACCACATCCAGAGACAAGGGAAGCAGGGAAATGGCTTCCTAGTTGGACACAGTACTGACACCAACTAACTAAAAGTTCTGTTGGCCAGGAGGAATGGGAGTGTGAAAGGCATCCAGCAGAACCAAATGCAATTTCTTTGAGGGGAAAAGGAATCTAAAGTGGCTTCCAAAATCAGTTTCTTTGCCCCCAGCTCACCAAGTGACTGACTTCATAATAACATAGAATTTTCTAGAAGAAAGGCTCCATTATATACTTCTAGTTCCCACCCCTACATTTTTTCAGCCAGAAAGACTGGGGGGTCTCTAGGTCAAGGACTTGCACTAGGCCCCTCATTAACTTAACAGCTGAAAGAAGATGAAAATGGGGAGGTATCCCACCCAGGACTGAGGGGTCTCACCAGTAAACCCAGGGAGGTATTAGAGAGTTTGTGTGTGTATATAGGTGAATTTATTTTTAAAAAGTAATCAAGCTCAAGACCTAGACATGCAAGTTTTAGAGACATTGCAGAATAACCTCTCCATAAAACCTGAAGGTCCATACATTGATTTTTCATTTCATAGGTATATAGTGTTAAACAGGAGTTCAGTTTTTCTACATATTCCTTGACTTTTTTTTCTCTCTCTCCTCTTCCAACAAACTGTTCTTTTCTTCAGTATGTTTTTTTTTTCATCCTTTTCACCAGTAAAATTTATGAGCATTTATTTAAAAGAAAAAAAAAAACACTGGAAAAAACTGAAGAGAGAAAGAGCGATTATACATATGGAAAGCCATAAAGAACCACAGTGAATGTGCTGCGGTTATTGCTTTCTTAAAAAAACAAACCAAGCAGGCAGTTTGGAATGTGAAAGAATCTTGTGTGAGGGCAGGGCGGGTGGCAGAGGCCCAGGGTGATGGGCTAATGGTCCGTGTTCAGGGAGTTGCTGAGGTGCTGGTCACTTCCCCCAACCTCCTGTGTTTTCCCCGCTGACCATTCCAGACAAGGCCAGAGAGAAAATGGCTTCACTGAGAAAATTAAATTAAATTTGAAAAAAAAAAAAAACTCCTTTAGAAAAATAAGGCACAGGCAGCTACTGAGAAGAAACTGAGAGAGAAGCTATGGATCATTGCATCTACCAGGGCTTCACAAAATGGAGAAGCCACAAACTTGAAGCAGAGGGGTGGGAAAATCAGGTTCTCTTATGGGGTGTCCTGCTTTCTAATTCTCTGGAGTATTATTTTGGGATAATCCTTGGGAATGACAGCATGCATTGCAAATTCATCTGTTTTGCCTGTCCCTTTAATAGCTTCTCACACCCCCACCCCCACCCCCACCCCCACCCCCAGTCTAGAGTCATCCCTGCTCTCTCCCTAACCAGTTTTTCCAAGATCTGTGGCTCTCTGGCCACCTTCCTGTCCCCTCAGTGCCCCTCCCTCAGTCCTTTCCCCCCACCAAACATAACTAAGAACACGAGGGTACTGTTTCACAACATTTTACCTGAGAATACAGAAGGAAAATTTGATGTAGAAAATAAAATACTTCAACTAGGACCAGAAGATGGTTGAAATGTGGGTTGGTAGTTTGTCTTCTCATGAGGCAACCCCTCCCATCTTCCTTCTCCTTGACCCTCTGCCTACTTCCACATTGCTGGAGCAGCTGGTCTTCAATTCCCCCCCTTTCTCTCTGCCCAAGTGTGTAGGAATGTCCCCTCTAAAGTGCTCCCAAGCTCCTCTCTCAGGTAGGGAGAGGAGGAAACCTCCTTCCACCATTTTTTCTTTAACATAGCGTGAGTTCCTCGTCCTTCCAAGTCTCTGCTCTGGGCTCTGGCTTGATGTTTCCGGAAGACCCCCTGGAGTGCTTCACTCAGGAGGATTCCCTCCTTCAAAAGACAAAAGCTTATTTCCATGCTGGGGACGAACACCACTGGCCACTTGAAAGTGACAATTCTGCAGCTTCAAAGGAAAAACAGAAATTCTGCCAGGCACTGTTAGAAAAACTAAACACGAAGAGGCCACCGCTGGGACCTTCTCCTCCCAGCCTTTCTTACTGTCCCCCCAGGCCTGAGATCCCCCCTACTGCAGCCTCAGCAGGATGTGGCTCCTTCGACCTACCGTGCCACGGGAACACTCATTCATCATGAGCCCCAGGCCCCTGTGGGTCTTTTCTGATCTTCCCACAAACCTGGCAAGCTTCTCTCTATCCTGACCAGACTTGTCACCACAGCTATGATTTGTTTGGGACACACACACACACACACACACACACACACACACACACACACACACACCAGGATTGTTCTGAAGTGTCACAGCTGCAAAAGCCTGAAGAGACCATTATGACCAGCTCCCTCACTTCATACATGAGGAAACTGAGTGCCCCCTCCCAAGAACATGTGGGGGCCTGCTTAAACTAATGAAATGGGACTGTAGTCTTCTACTTTTAAATCTTTTTTTATTTTCTCCTTCTCCTTCTCTTCCTCCCCCCTTTTCCACTCCCTCTCCCACTCCCTCCTCCTCCTTTCTCTCCTCCTTCTTCTTCTTTCTCTCCTCCTCCTCCTCCTCCTCTTCCTTCTCCTTCTCCTCATTATTATTACCAGAGTTGTGGTTAGGTTTGGCTTGTGGTGGTATAAGGGCTCGAACCTAGGATTTTGGAACCTCATACATGAAAGTCTAGACCTTCTACTTTTATAGATGTAGATTTTGTTGTCAACTGCAGTTAGAGACATCTTTGTGGATTGACTTAACTTTCTTTTCCAGCCAAGGTTATTGCTGGGTCTCCATGTCTGTGCTGCCCCACCATTTCCAGTGGTTATTATTATTATTATTTTTAATGGAGGAGGAGAAAGACAGGGAGGGGGGAGAGAAGGAGGAAAAGTACTGTTCCATGGCTTTTGAAGCTTCCCTCCAGTAGCTGGAAACTGGGGACCAGAATAGGGTCCTTGCACATAGTAACTTGTATATGCTACCCAGTGTGTCACCATTTGGCCTTTGTGCAATTTTTTTCTTTGTCATGTGTGACAGAAAAACATCATGGAAAAAAAAAATCTCACTGGACATACATGAACCTTGTTGGGGTACTATCCTTTGCTCTAGCTGGGGGCTGTGAGGTAGTAGGTGGGGTGGCTAGGTCCACTTAAATCACGTGGCCTGAGAGTTGGGGAGAGGGTGATTCCTTAAGGGAAAAATGAGGGTGCTGATGTTAAGAGGAGGATACCGGCAAGCAAGAGGTGTCCACTGCAGTCCCCCTACTTGGCTGACCCCCACTCTCACAGGCCTCTGGTGCACACAGTTGCTACACCATATGCAACCTTAAACACACTTGTTGGAGGGAGACAGCTGAGTCTCATTCCTTTGCTGCAGACAGCCGTTCTGACTGCCCCTTTGTGCTATCTGGCAGGACAGCCCTTGTCTGCTGTCCCTCTCTGACCTCGAGTGTGGACAGTAACTTCTGCCATGGCTCTCCTTTGCCTCTTTAGTAATCCATTCTCTAGGTTCTGGCTTGGGGACTCTGAGCATTGCCTTGGAACCTCTGTTTAGCCTATGTGGACATTTTCAGCAACAGGGTCACCACAGAAGTTTGTGCATTATGTGTACTGCACAAACATGTTCTGCTGAGAAGGTGAGAGACTATGTTTGCCGAGAGGGGCAGCAGTGCCTTTCTCCAATTCACATAAAGGCTCTTCTAGAGTAAATCATGTTTCTAATAACAGAATCCCTTTAAAATCCTTTTTTAAAAAATTATTTATTTATAAAATGGAAACACTGACAAGACCATCGGATAAGAGGGGTACAATTCCCACCACCAAAGCCCCATATCCCATCCCCTCCTCTGATAGCTTTCCTATTCTTTAACCCTCTGGAAGTATGACCCAGGGTCATTATGTAAAATCATTTTTTTTTTTAATAGATAGAGACAGACAGAAATTGAGAGGGAAGGAGGGATAACAGAGGGAGAGACAAAGACAGTTATAGCACTGCATCATTACTCATGAAGCTTCCCAATCCCCGTGGGTGGGAAACTGGAGGCCTGAACTGGGGTCCTTGTGCATGGTAACATGTGCGCTCTTCTGGGTGCACCACTGCTAGCCCTAGCCTGTAAAATTTTGTAAGCTGGGGTCGGGCAATAGTGCAGTGGGTTAAGCACACGTGGCACGAAGCACAAGGACCAGCGTAAGGATCCCGGTTCCAGTCCCCGGCTCCCCACCTACAGGAGAGTCGCTTCACAGGCAGCGAAGCAGGTCTGCAGGTGTCTATCTTTCTCTCCCCCTCTCTGTCTTCCCCTCCTCTCTCCATTTCTCTCTGTCCTATCCAACAATGAACGACATCAACAACAACAATAATAACCACAACAAGGCTACAACAACAAGGGCAACAAAAGGGGGGGGAAATAGCCTCCAGGAGCAGTGGATTCATGGTGCAGGCGCTGAGCTCCAGCAATAACCCTGGAGACAAAAAAAAAAAATGTAAGTATATCAGCTTTGCTTTTTGTTCTTTATTGGGGGGGGATTAATGGTTTACAGTTTACAGTAAAATGCAGTAGTTGGTATATGTGTAACATTTCTTAGTTTTCCACAAAACACTCTAACCTCCCACCTAGGTCCTCCTCCACTATCATGTTGCAGGACATGAACACTAACCCCTCCAGAGTCCTTTACTTTGGTGTGATACACCAAAAAACTCCAGTCCAAGTTCTGCTTTGTGTTTTCCCTTCTGTTCTTATTTCTCATTTTCTGTGTATGAGTGAGATCATCCTAAATTCATCCTTCTCTTTCTAGCTTACCTCACTTAATATGATTCCTTCAAGCTCCATCCAAGATGAGGTGAAAAAGTGAATTCATCATTTTTAATAGCTGAGTAATATGAAATATATATATGCATATATATATATCACAAATTACTCAGCCACTCATCTGTTGCTGGACACCTAGGTTATGTCTAGGTTTTGGTTATTAGTCAGTTTTGCTTTTGACAGCAACAGAAACCCCCAGTTAATAAGAAGGAAATGTATATCTTTTCAAATCACATAGTTCAAAGATGGGCCAACGGATTTGACCACATCCAGAGAAAGGTACTTCCTTCTCGAGAGTGGGGAAATGTTTTCTTGTTACCTTTTTTTTTCTTTTTGTTTTTGTTTATTTATTTAGGATACAGTCAGAGAGGAATTGAGAGAGGAGGGGAGGAGACAGAAAGATATCTGCAGCACTGCTTCATAGCTCATCAAGCTTCCCCCTGCAGGTGGAAAGTGGGGGCTTGAACCGGGTCCTTGTGCATTGTGACATGTATACTCTACCAAGTGGACCACCTGACAAATGTTTTCTAGAGGCTTCCTCATTGGCCTTCTCTCATTGTATTTTATTATCATTATTACTTTTTTTTTTTTTTTTGCCTCCAGGGTTATCACTATGGCTTGATCCACTGTTTCGGTGGCCATTTTTTTTTTTTGGATTTTTTTTTTTGATAAGACAGAGAGAAATTGAGAGGGGCTGGGAAGATAGAAAGATAGACACCTGTAAATCTGCTTCACACCTTGTGAAGCAACACTCCCCCCCCCCCCAAACCAGGATCCTTGCGTGGGTCTTACACTTCCTTCTATGTGGCTTAGCTCTGTGCGCTGCCACCTGGCCCCTATTATTACTTTCAACTGTATGAAGGTAACATTGGTTTCTGAGGCTGTATATATTATGGGAGTACAGTCTCATAGTTCTTCAAAACTATGTTTCCCAGCACATTTCATTCATTAAGCTGAGTCCTAGCCCCCCTCCTGCCCTACCCTCAACCCAGTCATTTGCAGAGAAAGGGGCTTCCTGGGTTGTCTTATAGGCCCTGCTTAGAATGTATCTGAGCTGGAAATGGGGTGACTTTCCAGGGTGATGGGTGTGTGATGCCTGCGCAGCATCTGGATTTGTTCAGTGGGAAGAAGAGAGAGGTGGTCAGTGTCAGGGTGGCCTCGGAGATTGCATCACCTGCCTGATGGCCTGTCCTTGAATCCCAGACCTGCCTGGTGCTCTCTTTCTCATGCTAATGCCTCTTGGCACTGTGCTTCCAGTCTGGTGGCCCTCAGACTGGTGGACCATTGTGGAAAAAGGCCATTTGGTGGGGAGACAGCACCGTGGCCCTCTGCCCACTCTGCCCCTCCATTCCATTTTAGCAAATTGCCTTTTACCAAGAGGCAATTTCCAGTTCCCTGAGGTGTTGGGAAGGACCCAGGGGATTAGGTTCAGCCTCCACAAAGACCCAAATTCCTCTGCTGCTGTGCTTTTCAGTTTGCTGTCAGAGCTCACAGCACTGAATTAATCTCTTCCAACCTTGCAAGAAAAAAGATTAAGTGACTCTTGGACATCTTGGATTGCTGGCTGGAGCCAGCAAGAGGCTTTCAGGCCAGGCAATGCCCTTCCTCCTACCATACCTCCCCTTTTTTTCTGACAGGCTCCATCTTTTCTGCATGGAATTCACAGAAGGTTCAAGAAGTAGCCCACCTCCCACCCCCAAGTGTGTAGCATGATGGAAAGAGATTTAACATTCTTAAAATCTTTAGTTGAAGAATTAGAAAAATAAAAAGACAGATATTACTTTCATAATGCAAAAAAAAAAAAAAAGTTTCTATGACACCTTCTTTCCTGACCAGATTAGAAGGTTCTAGATCACTGCAGGGTACTAAAAGAGGAAGGAGAATAAAAGGTCTGGCTAAGATGGCACTTGGTTGAAGAAAAGTGAGGGTCTTGCTGAAGAGACAGAAATAACACCCCAGGAACAATTAAGGAGAACTAAAAGTGTGTGTGTGTTGTGTGTGTGTGCGTGTGTGCACACGCACGCACGGGTGCAGGTGCTAAACTGCATGATAAGCACCCCCTTTTCTTCCTTGCCTGGCAAAATCCTGTCCCTGAGTGTTAAGTTTAATATTATCTGCTTGGTGGAGGGCAGGCAGTAGCACCTGGTTGAGCTCACACATTACCATTTGCAAGAACCCTGGTTCAAGCCCCCACTCCCTACGTGCAGGGAGGAAATTTCATGAGCAATGAAATAGTGAAATAGACAGGTGTTTGTCTTTATCCCTCTCTATCTACTCTCCTCTCTCAATTTTATTTCTGTCTTCTCAAATAAAATTTATAAAAAAAGGCCATTAGGAGTGGTGGCTTCATCATGCAGGCACTGAGTCCCCATGATAACTCTAGTAGCAATAAATTAAAATATATAATGAAATAACATATATAACACCCCAGGAACAATTAAGGAGAAACAAACTCAAGTGTGTGTGTGTTAATAAGTTAAAATACCTGGGTTTGAGCCCCAGCTCCCACTTGCAGGGGTGGAGAGCTTCATGAGAGGTAAAGCAGGTTCTCAGGACTCTATCTCCACCCTCCTACTCTCCCCCTCCCCTTTCAAATTCTTTCTGTCCTAGCACATAAAACGGGGGTGGGTAAGGGTGGGGGAATGGCTCTTGGAAGCAGCAACAAGCCCCAGCATTAACCCTGGTGGCAATTAAAAACAAAACATATGTATATTACCAGATTGATAAATTCTTTTTAATTTTTTTATTTTTATTTATTTATTTTATTTTATTTTTTTATTTATAAAAAGGAAACATAGACTAGACCATAGACTAAGAGGGGTCCAACTTCACACAATTCCCACCACCAGAACTCCGTATCCCATCCCCTCCCTTGATAGCTTTCCTATTCTTTAACCCTCTGGGAGTATGGACCCAAGGTCATTGCTGGATGCAGAAGGTGGAACGTCTGGCTTCTATAATTGCTTCCCTGATGAACATGAGCGTTGACAGGTTGATCCATACTCCCAGCCTGCCTCTCTCTTTCCCTAGTGGGGAAGGGCTCTGGGGAAGCAGAGCTCCAGGACACATTGGTGGGGTTGTATGTCCAGGGAAGTCTGGTTGGCAGCATGCTGGCATCTGGAACCCTATCCAGAGAATCCCAGGTCACAAGCTGCTGCTTGTTGGAGTTCACATCAGCTGCTGCTTCGAAGCTGCCATCTTCCAGATTGATAAATTCTTCCCTGGATCTTAGGATGGATACTTTGTGTTTAGTCCATAGCCCTACTGGGATTTTTCATGCACTTGCTGCCCAAAAACTTTCCTCTTAGATCTCCGGTGTGTCTAATCCTGTCTTGGCAACAGCTTTTTACCAGACCTGCTGGAGTACCACCACAAGAGTTGGTTCTGTCTGTCTTTTCCATTAGACTGTGAACTCCTGGAGATCAGGGACAAGTCTTGGGAGGCAGTCCTGTTAGTCTGTTGTGATAAGCCAGGCTTCTCAAGGGCTGTTGCCAGCTATAGACCCAGCACGGTAGGGCCACCCCTGCCTGGCTTCCTGTGGGATGCAGGCCTCCCCTGGTTTGCAGTGTGGACTCAGATTCCTCTGCTCCAGTGGCCATGGTTTGTATGAACTCTTCCCACCCACTCTGCCTTCCCTCTCCACTCATGTCCCAGGTGTCAGTTTCCAGGGAAAGGTTCTCCTATCTTCTGTGCCCACTCCCCTTCTTCTTTTCTGGACGTTTTTCTCCACGACTCCTTTGTAGGTTAATTCCTATTTAGGGATAACTTCTTGGAGGACACAAGTGAACACTGTGAGTTGGTTACATCTATCTTTCCCTTTAGATCTTGAGTTCCCTGAGACCGAAGACCAATCTCTTGGGTATTTCCCTAGGGTGGAACACATGACCTGGGCCAGAGAATGGATACTGGTGGAATGAATTAATGGAGAAGAGACAGGAGTGAGAGGGAGAGTTCAGATGAATTTTCCAGGAGGGAAGGGGTCTTGCCAGGGCCCAAATGGCAGGCACAATCTTCATGAAGCCTCAAGATCTATTGATGAGGGAGTCTGGATGCTGACTTCTCCTGGAACTTAAAAGGAAGTTTTGGGGTAAACAGAATGAGGCCACTCCAGCTGGCCAGTTAACTTGGGGAGACAGAGGGAACAGATGGAGATCGCAAAGGTTGCTTTGGTTGTCGTAAGTACCCTTTCTGGAGACCCTAACACAGAACAACTCCCCTCAATGATTTTGGGGAGGCCCTGAATGACCCTACATATAAATGCAGGTTGGCATTAGTTATTTCTGCCATGAGATCAGCACCCCAAACCAGAGTCCTTTGTGCATTGCAATCCCAATAGGGCACTGACCCTGGCTTCCTGAACCCTACTTTCTACTCAGGTGACACCACCCCAGAACATCTTGGTTCTAGAGTTCTACAGTGGAGGGTAGAGGGAAATGCTGGCGAGAACTGAACTCTAGCCAACACTCTTGCTTGCTGAGCCTTGACTCCAAGGTCACAGAGAAGGTCGTGGTGGAGTGGGACTGGGAGGTGCCATTCTAGAGGCTGAACCCTGAAGGGCCAGGGGGGACCCTGCACAGAGCAGGAGAGGCCTTGGACCAAGTTAGGGGGTGTGAAGAGCCAACAAGTGGGGGGTCTGCACACAGGTGGGGCTTCCAGCTTGCTCTCTGGCAGGTGCAAAGAGGTGATGGTTGGAGACATGGGAGAGGGGACACATTGAAGAAAGTTCCAGCTGGGGTGATAGCCCAGAGTCCTTGCTCCTTCTCCACTCATGACCCCATTAACAAACAGGATTGCCACCTGTCTATAGAATCCTGGGATTACTAGGTCATGGGCAAACAGGGTCCCAATATGAGCTCCCCAAACTCTAGTGGACTTTCAAACCCCCCTCCTGGCCTAGGGGTTGTAGCCTATCTTATCTCCCAGCTGCCCTATTCCCTGCCACTTTATCTGGGAAGGAGAGGAAGTTTCCAGAACTCAGAGCTCCCAGCCATCCCCACCCGTGGGACAGGGTCCAGGTGCAAGGGTAGAACACCCCCCGCCCCCGACACACACACACACACCGGGGCCCAGCCAAGAGACCTTTCTGTTCGAGGAGGGTTTAAAAGGTCGGAGACACCTTCTTTCAGCCTCAGCTGACCTTCCCGAGCATCGGCAGCATGAGGGCACTGCTGATTCTGAGTGCCCTGCTAGGGGCCGTCTTTGGCAGAGAGAGCTTTGTGGGGTAAGGGTGTGGGGGGCGGGGGGGCTGCAGGGGCTGCTCAGAGGGAGACAGGGAGAAGTCAGGCCCCTGCCAAGGATCTGCAAGAGACAGCTAGACAGACCTAGGGGAGACCGGTCAGAGGGGGCCAGATTGGCAGCACCCTGTGAGGCCAGCTGACTGGGACAAGGACTGAGGAGGGTAGGATATCTCAGGACAGTGGCTTTAGCCCTGGGGACAGCTGAACCTGGAGGAAGAATTTTCAGCAGGGAAGGAGGCAATAGGTCTGGCTACCTCTGGATTGAGAAGTAAAAGTCTAAACTAGCTTGGGGGTCAGCAACTGTTCCAGAAAGTTCCAAGGAGCCCAGATCACCTTCCTTAACCTCCCTTATACTTCCCCCCTGTTCAGTTTGGAGAACTAAGGCCCAACCTAGAGATGGGTGTATGGGGATCTGAGCCACCTACTACCTCTCCTCCCACATTTGGGGAACATGTGTAGGCAGGACGGGGGCTTCTGCATTTCCCTCAGTTTCCCCTCCTGCTCTGGCCAGGCACCAGGTGCTCCGCCTATCTACGATCAATGAAGCCCAGGTACAGAAGGTGAAGGAGCTGGAGGAACTGGAGCACCTGCAGGTCAGAGGAAGCAGGATGTCCTCCCTAAGACCCCCCAGGATACCTTCTGGCTCATCTGGCCTCACCCCAGGACCCCCACCATGCCTTGGGGCTGGGGGGGAAGAATAGCCAGGGACTAGGCTCTCTTATGCCAGCCCCCAAGAATGCAGCCATGGGACTATGAAGGAGTGACTTAGACCCCCTATAAGTTCCTGAATCTTCTTGCCTTTGAGCAACTGAGCCCAAGGAAGATCCCCCTCTTCTGAGACTTCTATCTCTCTTGTTGTCTCTGAGCCCCTCCATTCTGCTTTCAGGGCCATTTTCCTGACCCCACCAGACTCAACCACTTCCCAAGGGTCCCTCTTCCACCTCTGTGTCCACTGGCCCCATCGTCCCAGGCTGGTCTCTCTCCCCCCACCCCCTCTTTCCTACCCCCGTGGCCTGAGGTAACTGTATTTTCCTGCCCTCTCCAGCTCGACTTCTGGCGGGGTCCAGCCCGGCCTGGCTCCCCCATCGATGTCCGAGTGCCCCTGGCCAGCCTCCAGGCTGTGAAAGTCTTCCTGGAAGCCCACGACATCAGCTACACCACCATGATCGAGGATGTCCAGTCAATCCTGGACGAGGAGCAGGAGCAGATGTTTGCCTTCCAGGCCCGGGCCCGCTCCACTGATGACTTTAACTATGCCACCTATCACACCCTGGAGGAGGTGAGGGTGCCTCTGACTCCCAGCTCTCTGCTTCCCATCTGCTGGCAGCAGGAAGCCACCGGAGAATGTCAGGGGCACCTGCTTTGTCTCGCAGAGGCCTGGCTCCACCTTGCTGCCGGGCTGGGGGCAGATTGGCTGATGGAACTTTCCAGGGTGGTGTCCAGGAGCCCACAGAGCATGGAGCTTACCTGCCCTTCCCACCCCTTTTCAGATCTACGACTTCATGGACATGCTGGTGGCTGAGAACCCACAGCTCGTCACCAAGCAGGAGATCGGCAAGACCTACGAAGGGCGCCCCATCTATGTGCTGAAGGTAGCAGGCGAGAGGGTGGTACACCCCAAGTGTGAGCCCAGCATCTGGACATGGGCCCTGGTCACCTCAGCTCCCTTGGCCTGCACGTGACTGGGCGTCTGAGCTGCCCTGAGGGGGGTCTCAGGAGGGCTGTACACAGGCACACCCACCATTCACATTTTGAGGTGATCCTAGTGTTTCTGGCCAAGTGGCACATTGTAGGATGTATTCTGGAGAGGGGAGCACAGAAAACATGTTTCATTAGTGGGACACACTTGATAGCTCACCTGGAAAGCTCACCCACTTTGTCATGACTCAAGTTCATGCCCAGCCTTTCCTTTCCTTCTCTCTTTCCTTCCTTCCTTCCCTCCTTCCTTCCTGCCTTTCTTTCTCTTTCTTTCTTTCTTTCTCTTCCTTCCTTCCTTCCTTTCTCCCTTCCTAAGGCTTCCTCTTTCTTCTTCTTTTTTTAGTTTTATTTGTTTATTATTGGATAGAGACAGAGAGAAATTGAGAGGGGAGGGGGGGATAGAGAGGGAGAGAGACAGAGACACCTGCAGTTCTGCTTCACCACTCATGAAGCTTTCCACCTGCAGGCGAGCAGCAGGGGCTTGAACCTGGGTCCTTGCACATTGTGATGTGTGCACTTAACCAGGTGTGCCACTGCCTGGCCCCTCCTCTCTTTCTTTCCCCCTTTCTTCCTTCCTTTCTTTCCTCCTTCCTTCCTTTCTCTATTTCTTCCTTTCTCTCTTCCCCCTTTCTTTCCTTCTTCCTTCCTTCCCCTCTTTCTTTTTTTCCTTCTTTCTTTCTCTATGTCTTTCTGTCTTTTGTGACGGTTCACAGAGAAGGCCTGGAAATCTGGCTGAGGCTTATTTGCCTCTGACATGGGCAGAGGGCCTGTTTCGGGGATCCCTATTCAGATCCCAGTCCCCATGGCACATTTAAGTGCTGCCCCCACAAACGGACCTCAGTCTGAGCTGTCAGAGAACAGGTGGCCTCTGAACTGGCCAGGCAGGTGAGCAAGGCCCTAGCCTGACTGTCTCTCTGCCCTTCTCATCTGTCCAGTTCAGCACTGGGGGAAACAAACGCCCAGCCATCTGGATTGACACGGGAATCCATTCCCGGGAGTGGATCACCCAAGCCAGTGGCATCTGGTTTGCAAAGAAGGTAAGGCCTCAGAGGTGAGGGGGACGGGATGTATGTTGGGGGGAGGGGCAAGGTCCATGGAAAGCCTAGCCTCCTCCACTCCTCTGGAAGCAGTGACTCCATGCTGTCCCCTGACTCCCCAGATCACACAAGACTATAGCCAGGACCAGACCTTCACTGGCATTCTCAACGAAATGGACATCTTCTTAGAGATCGTCACCAACCCCGATGGCTTTGCCTTCACCCACAGCAAGGTAAGGGCCTGCCATTGACTCCTCGTGGGGGGAGTGGGGCAGCCTCTGGACTCTGAGCCTGACACACAACCTAAGCTGGAAAGGGGTGAGCAAAACTGTCCATCTAGACCAGGGTTTTTTATATTCTGGGTACTTGGGAGTGCTTTGTTATTATTTTAAATTTTCTAAATGAAATTTTACTTTTATCATTGAAAAATCCTGGGTCTCTGAGATAGATCATTGCTCACTACTTTTACAATTTTTTATATCTAATTTATCTATTTGATAGCACAGAGAAATTGAGAGGGGGTGGAGATAGAGAGAGAGAGAGCAAGAGAGACCCATATCACTGCTTCACCACTTATGAAGCTTCTTCCCTGCAGGTGTCTGGGGACGTGAACCCAGGTCCTTGCGCATGTTCACGCATGCACTCAACTAGTGTGCCACTGCCTGGGCCTCCTTTTATTATAATTTTAATGTTCTCATTAGTGATTTAACAGTGGTTTACAAAATTTTAAGATTTCAAGAGTGCGATGATTGGTGGCATCTATTTGCATATTTTATTATTTTTTCCCCTTCCTCAGAACCGCTTGTGGCGCAAGACTCGATCCATCACAGCTGGCTCTGCCTGTGTTGGGGCAGACCCCAACCGGAACTGGGATGCTGCCTTTGGGCGTAAGGCCCAGAGTGACCTGGGGGGTTGGGATGGGATACCCAGAGCCTTCCTTTATTCTGTTGCCCACCCCAACTCCCACTCCTTTTTCCTGCCCCAGCCTGGAGGGGAGGGCTATGGGATGCCAGCTGGTCTCTCAGCCAGGAAGGTGGAGTTCTGAGACTTGGTTTCTCTCTTTTAAATGTTTCATTTATTCACTTTAGTAAGATAGATAGAGAGATACCAGAGTACTGCTCAGCTCTGGCTTGTCATGGTGCTGGGGATGAACTTGGGACTTCAGAGCCTCGGGCATGAGAGACTTTTGCAGAACTGTTTTTCTGTCTCCCCAGTCAGTGATATTTAAAGAGAAAGTTCCGCCCAGTTCTGAAACTCATCAGGGTTTCTGGCGGGATCTCAGCCCTGCTGAGACCCTTTCAATGGAGGAGCCTTTCTTAGCTCTCAAGACATGTCCATCAGCTTTACCCAAAGGGGGGGGGGGACATAGGCAGCCCCCTCCCCCACCTCAAACCTCTTATAAAAGGCCTCAGCTATTTCCTTGATCTGGGGTTGGGGTGACCTCTCCTACCCCCCACTCAGATCTAAGTTGGCAGCCATAGGGCTCTGGGTTGAGAACTACTTACCCCTTCTCCTGCAGAGCCCGGAGCCAGCAGCAACCCCTGCACGGAGACATACCATGGCAAGTTTGCCAATTCGGAATCAGAGGTCAAGTCTATTGTGGACTTTGTGACTGGCCATGGGAACATCAAGGCCTTCATCTCCATCCACAGCTACTCCCAGCTCCTGCTCTATCCTTACGGCTACACAAAAACCCCAGCCCCTGATGCTGTAGAGTTGGTAGGTGCTGCCCCTATGCCCTCCATCCCCACTACTTGCCATCTGCAGGCCTGGGTCTTCACTGGCTAGACCAGCCCAAGGTATGAGGGCAGACACAATATCTAGCCTCCTTTTCTCCCACAGACCACTAGGGAGACCAGCAGAGAGGACCAGCCTCACTGTCAGGGAAACTGAGACACAGAGGGGCTGAGCAAGGGGTAGAGCTAAACGTAAACATTTTTTTGTTTTAGTTTACTTATTTATTTTAGATAGAGACAGAGAGAAATTGATTCAGAAGAGGGATACAGAGAGGGAAAGAGAAAGAGAGACACCTGCAGCATTACTTCACCACTTGTGAAACTTCTTCTCCTGCATGTGGGGACCGGGGGCTTGAACCCCAGTCTTTGCACATGGTAGAGTGTACGCTCAAATGGTTATGCCACTGTTCCCCCCCAACTTTTTTTTAAAGGAAAGACACAGGGAGGGGAGAGAGAGAGAGAGAGAGAGATCACAGCATCGAAGCTTCCTTCAGTGCAGTGGGAGTTGGTCTCATATCTGGCTTGTACACATGACTAAGCAGTGTACTATCCAAGCAAGTTATTTCACTGGCCCAGCAGGGCTAGACTTTGACTTTGAACCCAATGTAGGCACTGTAGCAGGAAAGTGCCAGTGCTGGGAGCTGGCATCTGCACAGTGCCTGTCCAGGTTCCCGGGCCAGGCTCCTGGAAATACCTTGGTCCTGCTGCTGGCAGCTTGTGTGCCTGGCCATGATAGTGACCTTGCTTGCTATGTCCTCCAGGATCAGCTGGCCAGGTCTGCTGTGGAAGCTCTGTCCTCTCTTTATGGGACCGATTACTTGTATGGCAGCATCTACACAACAATCTGTAAGTTTGTGCATGTGGCTGTGGGTGGCCCTGGGAGGAAGCTCAGCTGGCAATTTCTGTCCCAAGGAGTGTCCTTCTTGGAGGAGGTAGCTGAGGGTGTCCAGATCTGAGGTGGGGGGGACACGACAGTTCCCATAAGGCCTGACAGTTGTGGGTGTGGTAAGAGTGCCTTCTCCCAGTGTAAGCTGTACCTTCCTCAGTCTTTCTGCACAAACATGTCTGCTCCGCTGAGACCCTTGGGGTTAAGTCGTGTTCTGTGTATGCATGAATGGAGGAGAGTTCTCCTGGCCTTTGAAGAGCACTTGCTAAGACATCCAACTTTAAAAAACAAAAACAAAAACAGAACAGTCCTGGGTGTCAGGTGGTAGTGGTACCCAGCTGAGCATCACGCTCACACGGACCTGGGTTCAAGTCCCCACTTGTCACCTGCTGAGAAGCTTCTCGAGTGGTGAAGCAGTTCTGCACTTATCTTTCTCTCTCTTCTTCTCTGTCTCCCCATCCCCTCTCAATTTCTCTCTATCCTATCAAATAAAAGGAGAGAAAAAAAAAGGGGAAAATGGCCACCAGAAGTGGTGCATTCTTATGCAGGCATTGAGCTCCAATGATAACCCTGGTGGCAAATAAATAAATAAATTAAATCCATGTATGAGGCCCTGAGTTCAACCTCTGGCACATGAATGCAGCGAGGACAGAGAGCAGTGGAGCTCCGTGGATTGTGAAACCAAGCTTTGTTGGTTTTCTCCCCCCGCCCCTTTCACAAAAATAGGAAAGATTACGCCACTGAGGTGGTTCAGCAGCACAGTGCAGGTCTTGCCTACACAAAGCCCTGGGTTCTATCCTTGGTAGTGTCTATATGAAACCAAAGTCTCCCTCTAATGCCCTTCAGCTAGAGAATCTCTCTGGTCTCTGCATTGCATGTATGGGAGGAGCACCAGCGGTACCTCAAGATGGAATTAAGTCCATGCATGCTAATTGAGCAGCTGCTGTGCACCAGGCCTTGCTCTTGTGCTTGGCTATGTTGGAAGTAAGCAAAGAGCAAGAAGCTGATGTGGAGCCAGGGAGCCTGGCAATGCAGTCCAATGAAGAAAATTACAGCACATTAGGTGATAGATGTCAGGGAGAGAGAAAAAAGCTCGACAAGGTGAGGGGACCTAGAAACACTGAGGGGGTGGAAGGGCTTAAAGGGAGTCCTCATGGGGAGGGTGAAATTGGGACAAGTGCTGGAGGAAATTGGCTGAGCCTATCTGGAAACAAGCCTTCCAGGCGCCAGCACTTTGTAGAGAGCAAAAGCCTTCTGTTGAAGTCTGCCTGGTATTGGGGTGGATACCGTAAGAGATAGCAAGGGGGCTGTGCAGTGGCAGTAGTGAAAGCAGGAGATTGTAGCAGAGGACAGGGTGGCAGTAGACTCTATGAGCCTCTAGAGAAGGAACAAAAGAAGGGGACAAATGGGGACTTCTTGGGCAGGGGAAATAGCATAATGGTTCTGCAAGAGACTCTTATGCCTGATGCTCTGAAGTCCCAGGTTCAATCCCTAGCACCACCATAAGCCAGTGTGAAGCCATGCCCTGGAAAAAAGTACAAAATAAATGGGGGCCTCTCTTGTGCTTCCTGTCTGGGACACTTAGGTTTTGGAGGGGATGCGGGTCACTCTTTTTCACCCAGGGCTGGCCTTGCTTGGGGACTCTAGGTCTTTTTCAGAAAGAACTTCGGCCCTGATCAAAAAGGTGTTTTCCTTCATTCAGTGTCGTTATATTCTTTTTTTTTTTTAATTTATTTATTTTCCCTTTTGTTGCCCATGTTTTCTACTGTTGTTGTAGTTACTAATGTTGTCGTTATTGATGTCATCTTTATTGGATAGGACAGAGAGAAAAATCGAGAGAGGAGGGGAAGACAGAGAGGGGGAGAGAAAGATAGACACCTGCAGGGAGTCGGGCTGTAGCGCAGCGGGTTAAGCGCAGGTGGCGCAAAGCACAAGGACCGGCATAAGGATCCCGGTTCAAACCCCGGCTCCCCACCTGCAGGGGAGTCGCTTCACAGGCGGTGAAGCAGATCTGCAGGTGTCTATCTTTCTCTCCTCCTCTCTGTCTTCCCCTCCTCTGTCCATTTCTCTCTGTCCTATCCAACAATGACAACAACAATAATAACTACAACAATAAAACAACAAGGGCAACAAAAGGGAATAAATAAATTAAGTAAATATAAAAAAAATTTAAAAAAAAGATAGACACCTGCAGACCTGCTTCACCACCTGTGAAGCGGCTCCCATACAGGTGGGGAGCTGGGGGCTCAAACCAGGATCCTTACACCAGTTCTTGTGCTTTGTGCCATGTTCGCTTAACCCACTGCGCTACCACCCGACTCCCGCCAAGTTATATTCTGATATGCACCTCTCTCTCTATCTCTATCTCCTTCTCCCTCCCTCTCTTTCTCTGATGCACACACACACACAAACACACACACACCCCTCCACGTGCAAGTCGTCACCCCATTCACACACATGCACTCACATAGAGATGTGCACATGTGCACACACAGAGCCCAGTGCAAACCTGGACTGTTTTCTCTGAAAAGATGGCTGAGGAGCTTTTGCTTCCATTCACCCCAGCTTGCACTCTTCCCTGCCAACCTGCCCAGGGACAAAGCTGCTTACCCAAGTGGGCAACTTCAGTATATTTAGAAATCTGACCTAAACATCTGCTGGACAAAGGCAATTCTTACAGGAGCTTTTGCAACTGGAGGCATTACTTACATTCCCTAGTGAAGCGAGACGCATTGCTATCCTGTCCCTTGGGATCTCCTGGGCTAGAGACCCCTTGGCAGCAGAAGCATCTTGAGGAGAAGCCAGGTTGCTTGATTAACAGCTCACACAGGGCAGATGCTAACTTCCAAAGACATTGCATAGCTCTGGCCTTTGGACCATTAGCCTGGTCGATGCAGATGTTTCCCAAGCCCGCTGACTTTTGGGCTCCCATTTTTGTTCCTGTCCCCAGACCAGGCCAGTGGAAACACCGTTGACTGGACCTACAATCAGGGCATCAAGTATTCCTTCACCTTCGAGCTCCGGGATACTGGGCGCTACGGCTTCCTGCTGCCGGCTTCCCAGATTGTCCACACAGCCCAGGAGACCTGGCTGGCTCTGCGGGTCATCATGGAGTATGCTCACAGTCACCCCTACTGAACTGGCCCTTCCACACACTCCTCTCTCCCCTCTCCCGTCTGACCCACCCCAGGCAACCAAATAAAATTTGAAGTGTCTAGAGAACAGAATGAATGTCTAGAGAACAGGAATGAATGTGAGGGTTTGCGTGTGGGGATGTGTGTGGCGTGCCTGATTTGCAAGTGGGGGCAGAAGTGAAGGATGTCTTGCAGGCCTCACTGGCAATGTGTGGATGTCTGAACTAGATGAGCCCTCAACGCCCCTGCTTTCCAAGTTCTGTGAAGTTGAATCCAAGTGGTGTTGGTTTTAATGAGACCACCCCGGGCTCAGCTCATCACTGGGGTGATTTGTTCATACCTTCTTAGCAAGCAACAGCCACAGCTGCTAACCAAATGCCCTCCCCTGCTAACTCCCTCCCGCCCCGCACATGGTGCACGGGAATTCAACTTGTACAATAGCCTGGCTAGTTGGACCCATTCATCTACAAAAGCAATAACCTTGAGTATGAAATAGAATAATCCCAGTGGCCACCGCTGTCTCCAATAGATGTTGCAGCCAGGCAAAGCACATTTCTATAAAACAGGATATGATCTCCTGCGCCCAAATTAGATTGGGAACCAACAATTGGGTTACATGGAACCGTTTACTGAAGATAAAGAGCAAACCCCAATCCCGAGACATTTTATTAATTGTAGTATATCATGAAGTCTTTGCCCATGGGGACAGAAGTCGTTTACTTTTCATTTGCCTCTTCCTCCCTAGCATCCTTGGTAGACAGTCTCTCTCTCCTCCCTCTCTCCTTCTCCCTCTCCCAACCTACCTTACTATGTTGGAAATTTCTCACATTTCTAAGGGTCTCCTCTTGATCCCCCTCCTCACTGTTCTTAAAAGTTGGCTTCCCTGGCTCGATAATTCTGATGAGTGACTTTACACTTGTAGCATAGGGTGTCTGAATTGCTTTTTTTCCTTTTTCAAACTAAGAAGTTGTTTTACTTCTTCCGGATAGCATCCTATGTGGCTGTGGAGGTGTGTGTGTGGGGGGGGAGAGTGGGGGGGGGGTTGTCCCTACAGAATCACTGGCAAGCGGAGAGACGAAGGGAAGTGTGTTGGGGGACTCTGGGCTAAGATGGCAACATCTCTGTCTCAGACCAGGTGAGGTGCCATGATGTAGCATTCCCTGACCACGGGGGAGTTTTCTTCTTCAAGTTTAATCTTGTTTTTGCTACCAAACAATCTATGAAAAGGAAAGAAATGAGGCTGAGGCTGTGCAGGTGCACATGAACTCATGTATGTGTTAAATCTGTGAGGCAAGATAAAATGGTGTTGCAGTCTTTAACGAAAAGAGGCCTTAAAGATTTTATATTTCCCTCATGTTCTCTTTCGGGAAACATTTCCCTGTAATCTATTTAATAAGAAATTAGAGATAAGCTGAAATCCACTTCAGTTGCTCAGCTATGGGTGAGTAAAAAGCTGATTTTATTTTCACTTTAGAAAGACCGATAAACAGGGCTGGAAAGTCAGCCTAATGGTTATGCAAAAGACTTTCATTCCCAAGACTCCAAGGTCTCAGGTTCAACCTCCAGCACCACCATAAACCAAAACTGGGCAGTGCTCTGGTCTTTTTCTCTGCATCATTATCTCTCTCATTAAAACAATAATAATATAAAAAAATAAAGGGCCAGTCGGGCAGTAGCGCAGCGGGTTAAACTCACTTGGTGCAAAGTGCAAGAGGAGTCGCTTCACAGGCGGTGAAGCTGATCTGTAGGTGTCTGTCTTTCTCTCCCCCTCTGTCTTTCCCTCTTCTCTCCATTTCTCTCTGTCCTATCCAACAATGACAACATCAATAACAACAACAATAAATACAACAACAATAAAAAACAAGGACAATAAAAGGGAAAATAAATAATAAAAAAATAAATAAATAAGGGCCAGGCGATGACACACCAGGTTGAGCGTACACATGCAGAAGGACCCAGGTTCAAGTCCCTGCTTGCCACCTGCAGGGGGGGAGCTTCATGAGAGGTGAAACAGTGCTAAAGATGTCTTTCTTTCTCTCTCCTTCTCTATCTCACCCTTCTCTCTTGATTTCTGTCTTCATATAATCATAGACATACAGACTGATAAACGCACACAAAAACTAAGTTAGCAACATAATAATATATCCTTTTCTAAAACTAGGTCACTTAGCAGGACCACTTTGCTTTCTAGTTCTAAAACAACCAAGTGCACTTAACATATAGATGCCCACCAACATCTTGAGTGAAGGATCTTTAATCTTAATAACAGATACATACATTTGATCACCTGTTTATTTAGACTTGCAAGTTATTTCAGATTCCCAGAACTGTAGTTTGGAAAGCAAGCTCTTGAGCAAGAAAAAGTGTGAAGACAGCTGAAAGACAAGGAATGAAGCACTGGAATGAAAATTTCACGAGGGAAGGATCACAGTGTCTTCACTAATACTTAATCCCTGCTGCTTTGCCAATTCCCAGCTCACAGTAGGGGCTTTGCAAATGTTTGTTAAAGGGAGACAGAATTTTTGCTGGGTGCTGGAAAAGCTTTACATTGTGTGCAGAAATAATTTTTAAAAATATATTATTTACAGATCTATTAGTAGTTTTTAGTTTCTAAATACAAAGAGTTAAAAGGGAAAATAATTGTATTTATTTATTGGTGTTTTCTTTGTTTGTTGAATAGAGACAGCCAGAAATCAAGAGGGAGGGAGACGAGTGAGGGAGAGAGACAGAGAGACACCTACAGCACTGCTTCACCACTCACAAAGCTTTCCCCCTGCATGTAGGGACTGGGGGCTCGAACCTGGGTCCTTGCACATTTTAATATATGTGTTCAACCAGGTGTGACATAACGTGGCCCAGGAAAAATAATTTTAAAACTTACTGCAGCATGTATGAAAAACTACTAGTAACCTTGAGGAAGGAAGAGCTCTTATAAGTAAAAGGGGTTGTAAAAAGAAGACTACCATTTCAAAAGGAGGGGGAAAAAAAGGCAATTCCCCAAAGAAGAAACACACACACACACACACACACACACACACACACACACACACAAAAAGCCAATAAAAGTATGAAAGATACTGGTCCTCTGGGTGATTTTTTTTTTTTTTTTGCACATTAAAAAAAAACAGATATATCATTTTTCTCCCATCAGATTGACAAAAAATAAAAAGACTGACAACTCAGTGTTATCAAGGGTATGAAGAAATAAGACCTGTCATACACACTTGCTGGTGGGAGGATAAATTCACACCACCTTCCTGGAGGGCAATTTGGTAATATAAATCACAATTTCCCATGGATTGCCTCTTTGACCCCCACACCCTTAAAAAAAAATCCACTTGGAGGAATTTAGTTTATAAAAATATTCAAGAGAAATTCTCATCTATGTCTGGACAAGACTGTAATAGTTAAAAAAAAAAACTTAATTGAAATGAAGAAGAACCCATGCACTTCAGATAGCAATATGATACACTGACACAAGGGAATAGCATGAAGCCGTTGAGGTCTGAGTCGACATGGAAAAATGGTCACAATATCCTAAGTGTGAGAAGTCAGCCACACAGCAGAAATGTACTAAAATTGGATGGTGGGGGACGGCTTCACAACTCTGTAAATTTACTAAAAATCATTGAATCACATCGTGAAAAGCAGTGAATTTTATGGCATGTGATTTATACTTCCACTTAGTTGTTTAAGAAAAAAAGAAAAAAGCTAAAAAAAAAAAAAAAAAGGCTTGTCGAGTATAAATCCTACTTTTTCTTTGAGACATACACAATTCCATGCCCCAATAATAATTGTGGTTATCCTGGATAGGGGTGATGATTTCTCTATATACTCTCCTGAATTTCTTGCATTAAACTTTTATAGTTTGGGGGAGGGGGAGGAGAGAGAGACCAATTTCAAACACACTGGTAACTTGTTTGTAGGGGTGTGTAATAATGGTAATAACCATAATACTTAACCAACAGCAGCCATCAAAATGGCTACCTTAAATTTGTGGCCAGACACCTCATTTTATTTTAAGTCATCTCCAGGCTGACTTCCCCAGAAGGAGAGACACAAACAGAGAGGCAGAGAAAAACAACGCTGGCATTGGGGCTCCCTTCAGTGCAGTCCGGGCCAGGTTCCAATCTGAGTTGCATGTGTGGCAAGGCAGTACACTGTCCAATTGAGCTGTTGTGTAGGCCCCCAGAAGCCTTAAAAAAAAAGATTTGAAACTCATTTCTTCTTTAAAAAAAAAAAAAAGGTTTAAAGGGGCCAGGTGGTGGGTGGCGTTACCTGGTTGAGTGCATGTTACAATGTTCAAGCTCGCTTTGCAAGTGGTGAAGCAGTGCTGTAGATGTATCTCTGTCTCTTTCCCTCTCTACCACCCCCTTCCCCTCTCAATTTCTGGTTGTCTCTGTTCAATAAATAAAGAGAATTTTAAAAAAATTTAATGAGAGAGAGATTGAGAAAAAGACAGCTCAGAGCATCACTCTGGCATATGCAACACTGGGGAATGAAGCAGGTGTCTCACACATGCAGTTCTTGTGCTTCATTTGCAGAGCCACCTCCCTGGCTGAAAACTCATCCCCTTGACTGAACTCCTCTATCAGCATCTCACCCAGAACAATGCAACTGCATTGTTGTTGTTTTTTAAAACACACCCAAGATAGGACTGGGAATAGTTCCTAGCAGAGAAAGGAGTTCCTCATGTCCTCCCAAGGGCTGTCCTGAGCCCCTCTCACCATGCAAATGAAAATTCCCCCCCTTGAGATCTGGCAGTGGTGTACCCAATAAAGCGTGCATGCTACCATGTGCATGGACCTGGGTTCAAGCCCGTAGTCCCCATCTGCAGGGGCAATCTTTACCAGCAGTGAAGCAGTGCTGCAGGTGTCTTTCTCCCCATCTCTTCCTTCCCTCTCAATTTCTCTCTGTTCTATCAAATACAGAAAAAGACAGACAAGAAAAAATAAAATAAAATAAAATAAAGTTCCCTGGTCCCCTTTTTGCCCAGTCCATTCTAGGAGCTATCTGGATGACTGATATTCTCCAGAACACCCCAATCCTTATTTTTAATATTTTACTTATTTTGTTTATAGAGACAGAGAAATTGAGAGGGAAAAGGAAGATAATGAGAGACACCTGTAGCACTGCTTTACTGATCAAAAAGCTTTCCCCTTCTAGGGGGGGACAGAGGACTTGAACCTGGGTCCTTGCACACTGACCCATGTGCACTCAACTGAGTATGGCATTGCCTGACCCTCATCTTTATTTCTATTTTTTATGTATATATTTATTTTCCTTTTTGTTGCCCTTGTTTTTTATTGTTGTTGTAGTTATTTTTGTTGTTGTTACTGATGTCATCATTGTTAGGACAGAGAGAAATGGATAGAGGAGGGGAAGACAGAGAGGGGAAGAGAAAGACAGACACCTGCAGACTTGCTTCACCGCCTGAAAAGTGACCCCCCTGCAGGTGGGGAGCCAGAGGCCCAAACCAGGATCTTTATGCTGGACCTTGTGCTTCGCTCATCTTTTATTTTTTAATAGACACTCATGATAGTTTTTCCTTAGACCAGTATCTATGGTTCCCAAAGTGGTTCGTGGACTACTGGTGGTCCATGAGAATCTTCCAGGTGGTTTCTCAAATGAACACTTAAGAGATTCTTGACTAGCTTTCTGGCTTTGGCCTGAAGTGAAAATTGAAATGTCATTGAATACCATCCAGTTATGACCTCAGAGGTCCCTGAGCCAGTGCAGGGCTATTCATCATCTTGGCAATAGTTGCAAGGGCACGTGGGACTAGGTGGATTTGAAGATGCAGACTCTTGCTCTGGGGACTCTTGAGGACTGAAACATCATCCTGTGAGCACTACCAGACCCAGATGCTGCTCACAGGCAAGCTGATAGGGCCAACCCTAACATTCCAACCTGCCTGATAGAGAGACATACTGAGCACCCGTCAAGTCAGAGAAACTGTCAGGGTAATGAATGCTTCCCCCAAGCTTTCAGGAGCCGCATTCATTTGGCAATGCACGCTGTGAGCATCTTCTAGCAACCGCAGAGGCAGAGGCTGCCAAATGTTTATTGCCAAATTGCAAGAAGAAAATGAAAAAGCCTTTGGCTTTGCTGCTGTAGTGGTGCTCGGAAACAAGTTTTAGAAGAGTGTGAATGTGTAAGAGCTCATGAACACGGCTGAGGCACTGAGGTCTGCTGGAGCTTCGTTTGAAGCCCACACCGTGCAGCAATTCACACAATTCGTCACGACCCGGGAATGAAAAGATCAGACGCAAATCTCATAGCGATCTGGCTTATTCACTAGCCGCTCACTCTCCCTTCCCGCAACCTCATTAAACACTTGTAACTCTCATTTCTGAAGTGAGGTCTTGTTAGGTGGTCATTAGGGATTAAAGCTGGGCTAGGGAGAGAGCACAGTGGTTATGCTGATGTTTCTAAGTTCCAGGTTCGGTCTCCGGCACCATCTTGAACTGAAGAAATAAACAAACATGGCCAACCTCAGCCCCAGAGCACCTATCGTCAAAGACAGGACACCAGACAGAGTAGAAATGTAGAAATACATCCAGGAGCAGATGAATTCCTGAATTTCCAGTGCCTTTTGTACATGCAAAGGAGGCAAGTTTTCAGATGGAACATCAGGAGGGGAAGGAATGCAAAGGCCAAGAGAAAGCTGCATTTTTACCGGTAGATTGGAGGCACTAACAAGGGAGAGCCCAGCACTCAGGGTGAGAAACAAGGGGCAGAGTGGCTGGACTTGGCTCTGGAGCCATGATTCTCCGGCTGGGTCCTGGGTCCGGGCTTTGCAACCCTTTCCCTCCATGACTCCGAGCCAGGTGCTTATTTCCCACTGCCTCCACCCCCGCCCCCCACCCCCGACAAAGTCTGCTCATCTGATAATGGGGGCGCCTACTTCATGGAGATGTTGCTGTGAGAACTTCACCAGTCCACAGACATGGTGAAGAATCTAGAGCACTGCCTAACACCTAGCAAGTTCTCCATGTAATCTGCTAGTTATACGATTACATATTATTAAATATGTATCATCTGTGTATCTTTAAGATTTGAACAAGAGGTGGTCCGGGAGGTGGCGCAGTGGTAAAGCCTTGGACTCTCAAACATGAGGTCCCCAGTTCGTCCCCGGCAGCAAATGTGCCAGAGTGATGTCTGGTTCTTTATCTCTCCTCCTATCTTTCTCATAAATAAACAAAATCTTTAAAACAAAAAAGACTTGAAGAAGAGAAACTGAGCCACTCTTGGATGGTGGGGTGCAGTGTGGATGCCATCAGTTCTACACGCTGATCTTGGGGGGACTGGGAAAACGAGCCTGGCAAACCACAGAGTGCTAGAGTGAGAACAATGACTGGGATTATTCTCTGGGTCCTGCCTACAGAGGGTAATTAGAAAAAAAAAAAAATCTTGGGCGGGTCAGGCGGTAGCGCAGTCGGTTACGTGCATGTGGTGCTAAGTGCAAGGACCCGCTTACGGATCCCGGTTCAAGCCCCTGGCTCCCCACCTGCAGGGAAATCGCTTCACAGGCGGTGAAGCAGGTCTGCAGGTGTCTATCTTTCTCTCCCCCTGTCTCCCCTCCTCTCTCCATTTCTCTCTGTCCTATCCAACAACAACATCAATAACAATAACCACAACAACGATAAAAAAAAAAAAATAACAAGGGCAACAAAAAAGGGGGAAAAATTCTTGGGGCCCGGGCAGTGGGGCAGTTATTAACACATTTTAACATTTTGAGTCCCTGCTTCCCACCTGCAGGGGGGATGCTTCATGAGTGTTGGAGCAGATCTGCAGGTGTCTGTATCTTCTCTCTCAGTTTCTCTCTGTCCTATCCAATAAAACAGAGAGGAGGGGGGCAAAGAAGAGAAACTATGGCGGTGGCGGGATCAGTGGATCTGTAATTACTAGCACTGAACCTCAGTGATAACCCTGGTGGCAATAACAATTTTAAAAAAAATCTCAGGTTGGGAGTCGAGCAGTAGCTTAGCGGGTTAAGCGCACGTGGCGCCAAGCAAGGACAGCAAGGATCCCGGTTCGAGCCCCCAGCTCCCCACCTGCAGGGGAGTCGCTTCACAAGCAGTGAAACAGGTCTGCAGGTGTCTTTCTCTCCCCCTCTGTCTTCTCCTCCTCTCTCCATTTCTCTCTGTCCTATCTAACGACGACGACATCGATAACAACTACAACAACAATTAAAAAAAAGGGCAACAAAAGGGAAAATAAATAAAAATTTAAAATTAAAAAAAAAAAACTCAGGTTGTGCACAGTGGGAGCACAAGGGGATACAATATCGCTGTTTGGTTCTCCAGAATGTCAGACCAGTGCTGAATGTGACGGTCCCATCCCAGGCTTCAATCTGGGCAAGGCTCATTCATTCACATATTCATATTCTCTCTCTCTCTCTCTCTCTCTCTCTCTCTCTCACACACACACAACCACTATAGTGTTGGTTCATCTCCCCCCCCTCCAGTTTACAGCTAGAATTATTTCAAATGGGAGACATATTTACATCCTTTAACAAATGCAGTCCATCAATCAATAGCATTTAACAAGTGACCCTGGTCTGCCACCTGATTTACCAGGTGCCTCAGGACATTATACAGGCCAAGAGAATTTGCGGCTGCTTTCAGAACAAAGGCTCACCCTCTGAAGGGAGATCATGAGGGGACCTCGGTGTGACAGATGTAGATTTGTAAACACACATTAAATCACATGCCGTACCCTGTTCTCTCAGAATTCAGTGCTGGCAAAATTTTCACCATTATATATTTTAAAGTGTAACTGCCCTGCGTGCCAATTTCGGGGTAGAGCAATAACAATATCAGTAATTACTACAATTCTAGGGAAAAAATTATTACCCGAATGCATTTTGAATATTCTGGAAGCACAGTGCTTCTTTCTTACTGCTTTTATAGGAAAATACATTTTTAATTAAAAAAAAAAAACTAACTTCACCGCATAGCACCGTGAGCACAGAACTAAGCTGATGAATTCTAATCCACATTTCTGATGGTTTTTGAGGGAAAAAATATTATGGGAGTTACAGCTTTGAAAAGAATTCTGGAGAAAATAAACATACATTGAAGACACTGAGAACATTTTTTGGAACCGGGGGAAGGAAAGTTTCTTAATGATTATCTTCAGAGCAGTGTAAGAAGGGAGTCATGAATCTCAATCCAGGTGGACAGAAATTAATTATCTCCCCTAAAAAAGTCAGGTAGCAAAAAACACAGAATGTATAACCAATATATAACATAACAGAAACCAAAACCAACATAAGAAAAATTACCTACATATTTCTTCCTAGCCTGCAACTCTGATTTCACTTAAATTCCACTTGGGAATTAGAGAAAAGAAGGTTTTTTGTTTTGTTCTGTTTTCATGGTGAACAGCCTTAAGAATTTTCATATAATCTAAATAGCACCCCATGAAAACTGCTCTGAACAACTAATGATCAGTATTCATTCTCTTCTCATTCTGATCTACCCAGCTCCCCACCCCCAAGCCAGTACGGCTGTATCTGTTCTGGCCTTCAACTACAGGCATACAATAAAATGACATTTAGGTCATTTGAATCATTCTAGATTTTTATGATTAGTTTTCTTCTTCTTCTTTTTTTATTGACAGGGTTAACACTTTACAGTGCAATCATTGACACAGGCATACAATTTCATTATATAATAGGCCCTCAAAGTTTTCTTCCTATCCTCTTTCCCTCCCCAGAGTCTTTGCTTGGTGCAGTAAATCCATTCTATACTTTTCAACAGAGGAGGCCTTCCTACAGCCCCTCACTGTGTTTGAATGAGGAGTGTGGATTTCTTCTACCTCCACCCTTGCTCCTCTTTCCCAAGTGTAGATTCCTTTAAAGCTCTGGATGTTGGGCACCACTTTTGCTGAGTGGAACAGGAGCTATGTAGTGACAAAGCTGGAGGTCGCAAGTTTCCAGGCAAGTGTGGAGAGTCCCTGAACCACTGATCAGAAAGTCCTTCTGGTACGTACTGCTGGGAGCAAGGGGCAGTTCCTTCCTGCCTGAGAGAGGAGAGAAACCCAGGCCTGCCCACTGCCTAGCTAAGGTCCCTTGCCCTGAATGGACTATTTTCCTGATTAATTTCTACAAAGATGTTGTCCTTTCTTGGGAGATGGCAGCAGAAAAAGAGGTAACTTGTTCATTGCCCCCACCCCCACCCCTCTTTCCCCATCCCTCTTTCCCCGTCCCATAAGACTCCCTCAAAGAAGAGAGGTGGTGACAGGTCTCAGCATAGTAAGAGAGACAACAAGTTAGAAACTATGTACTTTAATCTTTAACATTCCATAATTGCACAAAGGAATCAGTGAGCACTTAAATAAGACACGTCAGTTACTCTAATAGAAGAACTTGTGAAGTTGAACATTCAAAGCAATGCCTTGACTTACTAAAAAAAAAAACAAAACTGTCTGACAGTGACATTTAACACAAAAGGGCAGAAGCTGAAAAGGTCTTGTAGGAGAGCTTACTTAAAAAATCTTATCAAGAGGGCAAAGCACTACGGAGAAATTCATAAATACATACAACCTGACAGATCTCCCAGGTAAATACATAGCAGTCCTCACAGATTTGCTAGACAGATTTGCCCACATATATACAACAGTTTCTAACATAAGTGTTGTTTGGTGCTGGGAATGAATAATGGGAATAAAGAGAGACTATCATGGTTGGAAATCTAAAGACCAGTCAACTTTAGAATGGCATAGCCAGAACTTCATTATAGAGGGGGAAAAATTGCCCCCCTTAAAAATGTATATGCATCCAAAAAGTCTAAAAGGAAAATTCTGCCCACGCTAGGGAAAGTTGAATGTGGAAAATTTGCATTTTTAAAAAATCTATGCTGTAAAGAAAATAAAAAAGCCAGAGCATTTTGGCATTAGCAAAAGGCTGCACTAAGTTCTCAGGCAATAAATTTATGGGGAAACATGACAGGCTCCTCATTAAAGCTATGTGTACGTTGGCTGAATTTTATACAAGATTCTTGAATCTTGTGGAAAATTGGGCACGGCTTGACATCTGAACAATGTCCCTGGTTTGTTTGATTTCTAAAGCATTGGAAAATGTTGCACTTTGGAAATCAAGTAGAGAAGAATAAACACACTAAAACAGAACTGGGCTAAATCTGAAAGTTATTTTTCCATATGGCTCTAGGAGATATTTATTATCTTTATTTCTCTCACAAACAGAGCCCCTCTATGTTAGAAATACTGTGATATATATTTTTTTCCTCCTCCTCCTCCTCCTTCTTCTTTTCTTTCTTTTGGTGCTGAGAAAATAGTCCCGTTAAGGCTGATCTTACCCGCAGCCGTAACCACCCAAGGATAGGCAATTTTCAGTTGGCTTTTCTGAAGCTGGTTGCCATGACAAAGAGCACAATTTATTCCTTAGCCCCTTATCACAGCTACAGATCACAGACCATAAAAATTAACAAGGCTCTTTTCCTTTTCCTGATAATTTCAGAGTTCCTCAGCCTTACCTGAGGTCTTTTGTTCCCCCAATTAAATGGAATGAATGTCAGTCACCGAGCAATTCAATTAATGCTGATTCAAAATTCTGGCCCAAACCAGAATCTATAATCACAACCTCCTAATCACAGCTCAGTCCCCGAGAATGAAAAGTAAGCAGGAAATTGCACTAATTACTCAATTAGACTAATACTGTATTTTAAAGCAAGGGCTTAAAGGGTTGTCAGCTCTGACAAAGGGCTGTGGAGTCGTCCTTGCCTTTGTGTGTCCCACAGTTGCCCGACTGAAGCCTATGTTTTCAAGTGGCCGTAATTTCCACCCATCTCTGATGGATGGATGGATGGATGTGAGGAGGGCAGTGGAAATTTACAACTGATAAACCGACCACAAATGAGGGGTGGCTGGTGGGACGGGGGCGGGAGGGGTGATGACTTTCTCTGACTCTCACAACTGACAGGGCTTTCCTGTGAGGGGCCCTTGCTCACTCGCTATGTGAAGGCAGTTTCACCTGTCTGGCTGCAGAACAGCACAAGCCAGGAGCAATGTTCGGGAAGTTTCGAGAGCAGCTGGACGAAAACCTCAAGGCCGAGGATTCTCACAGCTAGCAGCTTCCAGACTCAGAGTACAGAGTGCTGGGAACTGAGTTCCTCAACCACTGAGCCCACCATGGCTGTGTGTGTACGTGTGTGTGTGTGTGGGGGGGGTAACTTTGGGGTACTTAAAACCTAGGACTCACCCACATCCCAGGGGATGGCTTCTTGGGCTGTGAAGTCTCCCTGAAAAATCTTCCAGAAACCAAAAACTGTGAGTGTGAAAAAGGACTGGTTGGAAAGAACGCACCAGATGTGAATGAAGTGTTTACAAAACAACATAGGCTATAGACCAAAGCAAGCTGCACCTTATTAAAAACAAATAATAGTAAGAGCCTAAAATAATTAGACTCTATTTTTGTTACTCAGTTGCAGAGGCTGGGATATTCTGTAAACAATAGGAAGGACACTAGAGCCTATCATGTCTGTTTTTTCCAAATCCTTCCTGAGCTGGGTGTGGGAGCCAGGGAGAGGGGAGCAATCCCACCACACGTGCCTCGGCCTTTGCTCTGCAGTTGTTTCTGAAAACGACCAGCTTGGGAACTGCCCAGGGGTTTCAAAAGGAGAGAGACATTTATTCAGCTAAGATACACAAAGCCTTTACTTCCAGGGTTTGACTTGCGCATGGCCACTGCCCAGTGAGCGGGGGTTCGAGTGGCTGGCAGGGTTCTGACTGCCACGAGTGCCTGGAACCTTCGAGTCTCTTCCAGAGGCGTTTGCTTGGCTCAGTCGGCCTGCGGGGAGCAAGAAGACAGGGGGTCGTGTGGGGTGGGGCGAGGGGGGGTGGTAGACAAAGCTGCAAGAATGATTACAGGGACAACCTGCCAAGTACACTTTTAAGTTAATGAAGTCTTAGGCTACAACCACTTTTAAGCTAATGAAGTCCTTTTCAGCCCCTACTTGAGGCTAAAGCTGACTCTTCACTTTTGAGACCAACTTGGAGGTGGGGAAGGGGCAGGCTTAAAAGGAAACCCTGGTAGTTCTTTCTTCCTCTCTGTATCGCCTAGCCAACCCAGCCTGCTCTTCATTTCGTCTTAGTAAAGAAGGGTGCAAGAGTGATGAGAGAGCTTTGAGCCCAAGGCAAGATCCAAAGTGGTTTAAATGTACATAGAAGAAATAAAAACTATCCAAGAAGGACTGCCACTATTCCTGAGCTGCCCATTTTCTTTGACAGACTCTTCTCTTTCTAAGTCTCTCTGCAATCAATGCCTAATTCTCACTTCAAACTGGGATCCCTTCTATTCAACCCCCCTCCCCACCCCCAGCACCTGCACACCCCCTGGCAAATACATTTAGAATCTGAATATGAGATTGAACTTTTCATATGATAAGGTGATGTCCAAGAGTTGCACATCTCAAGCTCAGCAGAAAACTTTCTCTCTAAAGGTCAAAACATCTTACTCAGGTTGTCTGTTGGGCCCTGTTCCTCTTCCAGGTAATATTCGATCTTTTTTAAGTCCTCTGGTGTGAATCTCCATTTATTCTCAGCTGGAAGGGGTGGCACTTTGGGGCTGGATCGTTTCCGGGTAGAACCAGGAGGAAGGGGTTGCTGGCAGGATGCTGGCAGGGAACCCGTAATCAGTCCTTCTGGAAATTTCTGAGCTAAAACTTTTAGACCTAGGTGTAGAAAATCATCAGAAAAAGTGGCATTACCACTGTGAGACAGAAGCTAGAAATGAGCCTGCGTGTCATCTTATTTTTGCTGACCAACTTCAGGTTGACCCAGAGATATGGAATCTTTCCTAACTTTGTCACTGAAGTTAGGACACTTTGTGACCGTAAGTATCAGCTGTCCTGTGGGGTTCAGAGAACCCCACCAGAGACCCATGTGCTCACATCTTCAGGGCTCAACTTTCCCACCGTGTCATTATTTTGGGAATTACAGACATGTGCCGGGGGAGCTCACAAGAGTGTTCTATCACCCCTGACTCCGGACTCCTCTCCCTTTTTCCAGAGTGCTAAGTTCTGAGAGGTGAAAGGTGATGGGGCTAGGGGTGGAAGGCAGTGAGAGTCTAGAGGGCTGCCCTGTAGGTCCTGAGCAGATTTACCTCCGGAAAGCATGAAGAGGTTCTCAAATCCTCGCTCGCACATGGTGGTGGCTGCCTGGCTGGCCAGTCTCTCATCATCATCGTACAGGATGATGATCTTGCCGTGGGCGTTTTTCTGAGTCAATGGGTTAAGGCCCCTCCACACTGAGCACACCGCCCTAGACTGTGACGAAGCCCCCCTCCCCCCAAGAGCAAAGAGCTGCCACGGTTTGTCTTCCTGAGGTCAGGGAGCATCAGCATTCACTCTGCCCATCACACCAGGAGTTACTGGATTATATTTTTTCCCCCTCCTGTGGTCATGGCAACCACACAAGCTGGTCATCTTTTCTTTTATAAACGCATTACAGGACCCAGGACAGCAGTAGTTACACACTTTTAAGTCCTCTGGCTCTTTTACCCATAGGACCTTGGGAAGTTAAGTACTACGATTTCCATTTTATAGACAAGGAAATGGAAAACTTTTATGTTCAAAGTGTCCACTGCAACCTCACTTACCGTAGTAACAAGTGGGAACCACCTGAAAGCTCAGTAGAGGAGAGTGATTTGGTAAATTTTAGTGAGTCTAAAAATGAGATTTACATTACATCAAAAGTGGAGCTTAGAAAGCACTTGTATTACACCCTAATATGAAGTGGGGAAAGAGCAAGACATTAAATTATAGCTAGAGCATGATGTCTGCTTTGTCAAAAAGAAGACATAGAACAGTCTGGAATAAAGTACATAAAAACTGTAGTTTGTTCAATTGTGTAGATTGCTTATTAATCATTTCACTGTTCTCTTTTGTATTTTCAGCATTTAAATAATTTTTACTACTTGAGTGGTCTTTTTTTTTTTTAATGAGCAAAGAAATTCAAAATTCAAAAAGAAAAAATTTACCTCCTAAATTTTTTTGGTAAAGCCTCTGGAAGAAAAAGTTTGGGGACTAATTATTAATGGGCCATAACCTCTAAGCTAAGAAGTTTTGGTCTTGTGCTGTATGACTTGTAAAGCATCTGTCTTAACAATCAGATACTTAGTAATGGCGAAGGAGCTGAATTCTAACACATGCTGAGCTAATTAATATCAAGGGTCCTTCACAGAATTTTCTTACCAGGAGTATGAATCATGATAATGTTTGATTCTTAAAATTCCCATACCATCCAGCTCCTTGAGATGCCACAAAGGATACATATTCCAGAATATCATTTGAGTAAGGGTTCATGGTCCTAGAAAGAGTTGCAATTGGGTAACTGTAAGCTGTAAAGAAAAGGAAAGAAAAAGAAAAGGCTTAGGATGCTTATAGCTCTTGGTACAGTTTGGTCCCAATTCCTATCTGGCTTAAAGTCTGAGAGTTAAGAGAAAGGCATATTAAAAATCAGTGGGGCATAAGCTGAATACTTTAGTGAGAGAAAAGAAACAGGACACTGAACAAAACATGCAGCTCTGCTAGACCGTGTCTGACACTGAGCACTGGGCCCCTGAGTCATCCAACCTCTCGTTGCTCTAGGGTAGATACCGCCAACTTCCAGACTCCCGTAATGGATCCAGCTACCACACGGTTTTCTTCACTGTTGGCTGTGGGATGCAGTTCAAGCCTGCACAGACCCAAGAATGGGCTCTGTTGTTGGGAACAAGACACTGTAAAGCCTTTTCTCTCTTACCTCCAACAATGTGGCACTGCTGGTAAGAATCCCTATCTCGTACATCAAGCAGCAGGAAGGGGCAGTCAGGATAAGGCTTGTCTTTGGTACTGGGCTCAGCTTTCTTCACTAGCCCTTTGTCTACGTCCAGCTCCCCAACACCACTGATGACACTGCAAGTGAAAAGTAGGCCAGCAGAAGTTGGTCAGGGCTTGGTGGCTTTAAGGTCAGTGCGTTTCTCCAGAACAGTGTGGGATTGAGTATGCTGCCATGCCTTTTCAAAGGCACTACACAAAGAAAAAGGAAAATGGACAGAATGTCTCAGGCCTGTCTCTGAAAGCCAGCTCCTGTGGATTCCTAGTCTGTCACAGTGGAGGCTAAAGTGGGAATCCACATGTCCTCACCTACCTTTCAAAGAACACATGTTAGGTCATTAGCATGAGGGGGGGTAGGAGTGCAAAAACTAGAGCACACGCTTCTCAAGCAATATGGCAGTGCTCCGAGAAAAAAGAGGAGAGTAGTTAATACAATGGTGGTGTGATGGATGCAGAAAAAGAAGAACAAGGGGAAAGAATAAGGTTGACAGGAGAGGGAAAAATGAAAGACACTTCTATATGTGGGATATACAATATGAAACAATAATGTTTTAAGTATTTCATGCACTTAGTGACCTTGCCAATATGAATTTTTAATCTGAATTTTTTCAACAGATGCCTGTATTTATTTTTATTTCATAGGTCACAATGTTGAAGTTTGGAGAGGCATTTGGGTTTGGGGACAGTCATATAATGGCACAGAAAAAGCTAGGGCTTAAATGAGGGAGGGAATTCACCACCGAGGAGTCTGTTTCTGTGGTGATTTGATTACTACAATTGGTCACCCTACTAATATGATAGGTAAAATCAGGCAAAAAATATGTATCAAAGTAATGGGAAGAGTAGGTGTTGTGAACAAAGTGAAATATCCATATTAGAATAAGATAATAGCTTCCCATGTGTGTATTAAGACACAAGTGTCAAACCACAAGCTATTCATAGCATAATTCCTTTCCTACCAGAGCAAATCAAAATCTGTATTTAAATCTCTTAAGTACCGTAACCATGACCTATACAGTGTGGACTCTGTTGAACAAAGTATTTTATAAAGGACTGCATCCTCAGTGGAAGTCTTGTTGGCCTACCTTGTGTAAAGGCGGTTTTAGAGTCCTTGTTGCAAGGAATAAGGTTATAAAACAACGGTACTGATGATAGCCATTCCTTGAATTTATTTCTCTAGTAGAGCTGTTTCACCAGCAGAAGGGGTGCCAAAAATCTGCACCTTCTTGTGATCAACAGTTAATATTTGTGAGACAGTGTTGTATTATATAGCACACGGAGTTAGAAGGGCCAGCCATGTGCAGCTGGAGAATCGACGCTGAGGGCTGCTTTTACTCTCCTATACACCTATTAAATATCAGAGTGCTGTATGTGACACTCTATTTTTCTTCTGATTCTGGACAGGGTAATTATAAGCTGCTGTAGACGGGAAGGGGGGAGGGGGGAAATCATACTCTTGAAGTCAAAAGACAGTTGTAAAGCTCAATGTTAACAGCAGGCTTGCATATACAAAGGCTGAGAAGAAACAAGGGTGAAAGTTGAGCATCTATCAATATATTCCTTGATTTGCTGCTGCTAATTTCACTTGTGTTATTTTGTTAGATTTGGTTTCTATTGAATATTCTTACATGAAATAAGATTGCTATGAAAAGATTCAAGAGGTGGTGTTTATACAGGGAAAAAAGTAGAAGGGCTGGGAGGAAAATTGGGGACTTTGCTGCTGCCAATCAGTTTCTAAGGTAATTAAATCACTGCAATTGGTCTCTCGATTAGTCTGAAGGTGAAATGCAGGAAAACATGAATCTGATTAGAGTACCTCTGAAGAGTTGAGCGGCTGGAGTCCCCTGTTCCTGCACTATTTATGAACTGGATGGGGCTTGGTGGCTGCTCACCCGGGCTTCCTTGCCCGTTGGTCCTGGCTGTGATTTCAGCATCTGGATCGGAAGTCCTGGAGTCACTGTCTAAAATTTGCAAACAAGTAAGGACTGTTACCCTCAGAATTTGCATGTACATGGAAGGCATGAAATAAGGCCAAGAAACCAAATAACCACTACTCAATTGTTGTATAAGTTCTAACATACAGATTCTCCAAATGTAGCCTGTGGATCTTAGGAGTCGCTTCAAAAGCCTCTTTTCAGGGGATCTGCATGCTAAAAAACTATTTTCATGAGATTAACATCATTCCTATTACTATTATCACTAGTGCACTGTTATTTGGTACAACTGAAATAATTAAAACTGCTAGTATCTAAGCAAGAATCAGGGCACTGGCACCAGATTTTATTAGTAATCATCCTATTTTGACCAATATTTGCAATTAATAAATATGACAGTCACACTAAAAAAAAAAAATCTCTGGTGAAACATTAGTGATTTTATAAAATCTCACCCTAAAGTATACACCTATTTACTATTCTGTATGAAGAAGTGGAGAACCCACATACAGCAAATTCACTATATACCAAATACTATGGTTGTCTCAAGGAAGAAATCTCACTGTGATTACTGTTGCTTTTGAACACCATTTTCACTTGGATGAGAAGCTGGCAGAAAAAAAATACATACTTATTTAGACATGTGCATTTGATGAAACTTTTCTAAAAAATTATCTAAATGAACTTGCTATTCTAAAGAAAACAATAGATGGAGATTGTTGCTATGATTAACTTTTGAACAAAAATCAAGAGTTTTAGAAAATGTATTTGTCATCAGGAGCTAGAATGCTTCCTTATCCTTTGTCTGAGAAGCTAAGCAGTGAGGTTAGTAAATGTGATTTTAGAAAAATATTGTGTACTGAAATTTGTCAGTATTTAGAAGACCTTCATAACTAAGTGAATCCATATTTTCCAAATGACCAGTAAATGATCCTACAAAATCATGGATGGTAAAACCCACTGCAAGTGCAAACAAACCAGTAGATTTTTATGTAGCAGAATATGAAAAGTTCATTGACAACAGGCTCACATTCCACTTTACAGCTAACCTTTAAGGAACTAGCAGTTGTCAAGTTTTGGTGTGACAGCAAAGAAAAATATTCACAATTATCTGAAGGGTTATTAAAATATTCCTCCTCTGTTCAACTATAGATCTGCACAAGCCAGACTTTCTTCATATATCTCAACCCAAAAAACATTTGCAACAGAGTATGTGCAGAAAATACAAGAAGCAGCTGCTTTGTTTTAAATCACGCCTGAAGGAGGTTTTTTTTAAATATAGAACAATGCCATTCTCAGTAATGTATTTTTGTGTTGAAAATATATTTTGCATAAAAACATTATTTATGTTTGCAATGGGGTTAGTATCATTATTTTAAATGACACATTAATAAACTTATTTAAGTTCTCAGTTTGATATTTTAATACCATAAATATAATTCACATTAGCCACAACTTTTCCTGGTCCTCTGTAATTTAAAAAATGTAGAGGGAACTCCACAAAGAATTTTGGTCCATACTCCCAGAGGAATAAACAATAGAGAAGTTTCCAATGGAGAATATGGGACACAGAAATTTGGTGGTGTTAACTGTATGGAATTATATCCTTATTACATTTATACCCCTTATAATCTTGTAAATCAATATTAAATCACTAATAAAAAGAGTGTAGAAGGAGACTGATATAAGAAGTTTGTTAATTCACTGTTCTGATCAGTACCGAAGAGAAGAAATAGAGATAAGAGATTGTTATAAGAGGAGGTTATTAAAAAAAATTATAAAGGGGGTTATTAACATTTAATTTACATATTATGTATTTAGAAATCTCAAGTAAATCCTATGATAAGAGAAGTAAAGTTAGATTAAAAAAATAAATAAGGGGGCCAGGCAGTGGTGCACCTGGTTGACTGTACACATTACAGTGTGCAAGGACCTGGGTTCAACCACCTGCAGGGGGAAAGCTTCACAAGTGGTGGAGCAGGGCTGCAGGTGTCTCTGTCTCTTTCCCTTTCTGTCTCCTCCTCCTCTCTCAATTTCTGTCTCTAATAATAAAGATAGTAAAAAAAAAAAAGGATTCTTTAAAAATAAATAAATAGGTATAAAAAGAATATTTCTCCATATGCCAGTTGGATAACAACAGGAAAAACAGCTTGTTTACATTAATGGTTGCAAATATAAAATGTACTCTCCTAGAAAATGAATCTAGTAAGAAGTGTAAAGGGCCTATAAAACCTAAAACGTCTTGAGCCAGAGATGGCTCATTGGGTAGGGTGCTTGCACTGCTATGCTCACAACCCAGGCTCAAGAACTGGCATCACGTGGGAAATGCCTTGGCAGTGGAGGATATGCCAGTGCTGTAATGTGTCACCCTCTCTCTATCTGAATGAAAAAGTGGTCTGGAGTGGTGAAATCACACATGCACGAAGCCTCAGTTCCACCCACACAAAGCAAATGCAAACTCTAAAATCTTCTCCAGGTCTTTTCTGGGGGAAGACAGAGAGAGATGGAGACAGAGATAGAGACAGAGAGAGGGAGGCTGCTCTAGAAATTGAACCCAAGTCCTTCTAAGTGTGAAGCATGTGCTCTACCACTGGAATCCCTCCCCAGATCCCCTTTAGATGTCTTACAGAATTTTACTTAGGGACACTAAAGGAAATCTAAATGAAGGGAGTAATATTAAGTTGCAATTTTCTCACTAGGTGGCTAAAAGTAAAATGATATTAATCTTCTCCACATTTAAATTTTTTAACCTTTATATACATCCCAATGGGAATTTTTTTCTTTCAAATCTTAAGATTTTTACATGAGAAAAATATACATATGCTGTTTGGAAAACCTGCCATATATATACACGTCAAATAGTGACATATACAGAAAAGACAAATGGTCAAAATAACGCAGAGCAACAATCATAAAATGGACTATATTAGAGAACACAGAAACAAATCCTCGAACACATATGAAAACGCAATCCAAGTTCAAGGTGACAGCAGATGTCAGTGGGGAGAGGGAGAACTCCTGAATAAATGGTCCTGGGATAAGCTGTCGACTATCAAGTGCAGGGAACCCCCTCACATCTTATACCTAAATATGTTAAGAGATGGGCTGATGTAGAAAACCTAACAAACAAGCTAGTAGACGGGAATACAAGTAAATAATTGATCTTATTTTGCATTTTACAAGGCCAAAGCAATTAAAGAAAACACACCATGAAAAGCTAACAGATTAAATCATGTAGAAATGAAAACCTCATTTACGAAAGGAAAAAGAAAATAAAGCACATTAAAAGGTGAATAACAAATTGGGGGGAAATATCTGTGACATACATGGATGAGAAAAGATTAATATACTTAATTTATAAGAAGTTCTTACATTAAGTAGTAGCTCTTTCATTGAAAATGCATCGTGTGCACAAGGTAAAAATGCAAGCCAGATTAAACTGTTAATGTGAAGCCTTCCTCTGGCTCGAGAACTGCAGGTCCTCAAGCCTTCCACAAGCGAAATACCTTACCATATTTATGTCTCTTTCCAGAAATAAAACAACTACATACATGCCTTTGCATATATTTTATTTCCTTCCCTTTTTACATAACCCGAAGAATGTCTTTCATACTGTTTGAGGCTTTGATGTTTTATTTGCTTTTAATGTTGTATTTTCACATAATATTAGAGCTTAGGAATCATTCCATTCATCAAGTAAAGATTTTTTGTTAATTTTTTTTAAATTTTATTGCCATCAGGGTTATTGGTGGGACTTGGTGTAGGCACTATGAATCCTCTGCTCCTGGCAGCCTTCTCTCCCCCCCCCCCCCCCAGAGCACTGATCCGCTCAGTTTTATGGTGGTATGGGGTATGGGGGATTGAACCTGGGACCTTGGAGCCTCAGGCATGTAAGTTTTTTTGCTTAACCATTATGCTGTCTACTCTCTTTTGTTTTCCTTTCTACTTTATTTTTATCAGGACAGAGAGGAATTGAGAGGGAAGGAGAGATAGAGAGGGAGAGAGAAAGATAGACACCTGCAGACCTGCTTCACTGCTCAGCATCCACCCTGTGGGTTGGGGGCAGGGGCTTGAACTTGGATCCTTCCTTGTGCTTGGTGATATGTGTGCTTAACCAAGTTAACCACTGCCCAGCCCCCTCAAGTTAAGATTTTTCTCACTCATTTTCAAGGCTGGATGGGTTTCCATTGTGACAATGTTTGGGTGTCCAGGGATTTTGCAGATAGAGATCAGATGGAGAGAGGGAGAGTGGGGAAGATAACATAGCACTGAAGCTTTCCAAAGTGTAACATAGGCCAGACTTGAAACTGGGATTTGAGCATGACAAAGCAGGCATTTTCCCAATGAGTTACCTTGCAAGTCTATGATGTAGGACTTTTACAAATTATTAAATTAATGATGAGCATTTTATTAGGATAAAATGGGAAAGGACATATTCCCAAAAGAATAAATATGACCAACACACACAGATGCAAAACTCTATCTCGCTATCAAAGAAAACCCAAAATATAACTATATTAGATACCATTTCCATCTATCAAAGTAGTAAATACTTATAAAAATGATGATCATTCAGCACAGGCTAGGATGGGGAGAATGGTCACATTCATTCGTTTGGGAATGTGAGCAGGCAGAACCTTTCTGGAGACACTGTGGCACCAACACTGAGCATCTTAAAAATGCTTCCAGCCTTTGACCATTTGCAGAGACTTATGTTCAGGAAATAATGAGAATCACACAGTCTTGAATTTACAATGCAGCGTTATTCTGTACAAGTGAAAAATTAGAATCATCCTCATAATGCTCAACAACAGAAGAATAATCAAATAAATTACAGTATCTTCAAATGATAGACATGACAACAAAGCCTTTACAATCAAGCTTTTCAAGTCTACTAATGACACAGGAAAGGATGCATGCTAAAATGCTCTCTGAAAATTACATAATATAAATCTATATACAAAGAGTATGGATTTAGTTAAGGAGCTAGATAAGTCAAAAATAAACCAAAATGTTAACAGTGATTACTAGTTCTTTTAATTTTCATATATATATATATATATATACATATATACATATATATTTGTTTCCTAGTTTTCTAGAAATATACTTTCAAGTCAGAAAAAAAATAAACATCACAACAAGGATATTTTTATTTTATTCCTTCAATGATAGCTAATATGCATACAGATACAATCTGTCCCACAGGCATTCCTGAGTGAGTTATTCTGTGTAGAGCACTAGAAAAAAACACTAATATTACTCACACATTATGGTGTCCTACTTTATAAGAGCCTATTTTGCTGTGCAAATTTATCTCAGAAGAGAAAATTGCATGTGCCCATATGTTCTGGGGCTGCAATTTCAACAATGAATTAAAGGACAAATCCAGGTTAACCAGGTTAAAATTGGGAGTGCTTGTATGAGGAGACTCAATTATCTCTGTTACAAAGAACCCTTATTTCTCTGCCTTGTGAGAAGCATCTGTCAACGATAAATTCCTGTCTTTTTCAGATTCTCTTTATCCTCCCTAACAAAAACAAGCCCAGGGAAATGACAGTTGAGTTGCACAAGCCCAGTGTGCAGACTTCCTGAGAAACTTGTCTTGAAATCAGAAGTGAAATTCCTGGCCTGCATCAATCTTAACAAAACACATTCCGTGTTAATACACAGTCACACATTGATTGCTGAGTACATCGGGGTAAAATAAATACCTTAACTGTAAATTCTTTTCACAGGAGTACAACCAAGAGGTTTTATGTTCGGCTGGGTATTTAAGAAAGGAAACCTGGAGCCTACCTATCTTTCTAGCCTTATCTTCTACCAGACATCAACTCATCCCTCAGACAGCAGTCAGACTGGATTACTCTCAACTGTCCAGACACCCTCGGGGTCTTTTCTTCCCCTAACTTTGCTTCTCAGACTCAGTAACTTCCCCCTTTTCTTCTAGTACCTGCAGAGATTCTATTCCACTTTAAGGTACAGTTCAAAAGCCTTAAGGAAGCCTACCTTGGATTTCTGTGTGACAAGTGCCTTCTTGGAAATCCCATAGCAGGCATAGGTTGACAGTGTCTTTACTGGAGAAACATAGCTTTATATCCTAGATCGGTCCTTACTAGCTGTAGTGCCCTCAGAAAATAACTTAGCCTCCAGGGCTTGGGCTTCTCAGCAATATATACCTTTCTTCTAGAGTTTTTGAGAAGATTAAATCTTCTCATGAGAAAATTCACAGGAAGTGCCTTGTAGAAGATATGTATATATGATAGATTTTCTTTCCAGTCCTCCATCAGGAATTCCTGCCATATCAGTAGTCTTGCATTTCCAATCCTGCTCCTAACTCAACCAACACACATGAACATGTGCTTGTAGACACACCACCATACATTCCATGCAAGCAGAAATATTCCTCTGTGTAATCTCCTATCACCTAACTCGAAAACCTATAATATATAGACAGTACTAAAAATATGTTGAAAAAAAGGTAATTGGTAAAAACTAGATTTTTTTTTTCTTCCTTAGAATAATTGAAGCACCAGACAGCATTTCTTGGAGAACAACAATCTAATTTCAAATAGATACATCAAAGTCCCCAAGCCCTGTTAACACAACAGCCAGCGTGGACGGTGTGAGTACTTCAGTCAAATGGTCCATCTGTTATTTCCCCCACACCCTTGATTCTCATTACCTTCTAGTCTTTGAATCTCCTCAGCTGTCACTTCTAGTGTTTGATCAGATAGGGAAGCCACTTGGATGACCTGATGGGGGGGGAGAATGAAATGTGTAGATACGTGCATGTCTGTTTGTCTTTAAACATAGGCAACTCTGTCGTTTACAAATGACAAGGAAACATCAAAGATTTCTTGTTTGAGAAGCTGTCAAGCGTCCTCAACTGGAGACTAAACCTCATGTCCCCTTACTTTGGGAGTGGTTAATTCCAATTTTGCAGATGATGATTCCAGAAGAAAAGATCCATTCAAACACTATACAACAAACAAAAGCCCAAAGATAATTTACAGCAAGAAAATGAGTAAGTTTAAATCCATGTCTACATATATTCTAGTCCCAATTTAACAGGCTATTCCTTAAAAATATAATTTTTTAAAAAATAGAATTGAAAATATTAATTCCCCAGTAAAGAAAAAAAACAGAATTAAATCTGCAACTGTTCATGCAATGGAGAAAAAAGGGGGACAATGAACATACTGATCATAATACCTTCTACTTATACGCAGTTTTTAAAAAATACTTTGTACAACTTAGTCCATAAAATCCTAGACCTTGAATTATAACAGTGGAATGTTTTTCTAGGGACTGGAGAGATAGTTTGTCTTAATTTTCAAATAAAAGAATAAAATGAATTGCCCAGGGTAACAGAGCAACTTACGGTAGAATGACTTGGTCATAGAAAGGATATTTCAGAGAACAGTGTCCAAACAGTTCAGTGTCCAAAATCCTAGATTCCAAATACAATTAAATGTACAAGGAAAATAAAGCCTGATCCATAAATTTGATGATCAGAAGTAGAATGAACTTTTTTTTTACTTTATAAAATTATTATTTAAAATAAAGAGGAAATTTTCACACCATCTTTGGAGGGAATACCTGTCACACACCAATTAATCCTCAACTAGGTGATATATATATAAAAAAAAATCAGAAGAAATTTCTCTGCAAACATTACCTAGAGTAGAATTTAGAAATACATAAAGTAACACAATTAGATAATCTTTATTCCAATGGAAGATCATTAAACTTACCAGCTGAGCAAAAGTTGTAACTTTTAGTCTCTTGAAAAGTTCATCTTTTTTGTATCTATAATCTGAAAAGCAGGATAGGACAAATGTTCTAAGTTTATTTTGCTCTCCTAGAGTTCTTCTTTCTAGTCAACAAAGTCTATGGTCTATATTTCAAGTGGTCTGTTTTTATATATGCCATTTCCATCATCATGATACCTTTAAAATTAAATGTGGAAACCTTCTTATCGCCTCTTCATTTCTTCCCCTTAGCTTTGGACTAAAGTTGAATTTATGACACACTTTTTGATTCTACAGACTTCACCCCTTGCTCTTAGTCTTTCATTATCATATTGTTTCCCCTGCTTTGGCCATACTGTGTTGCATCCATTCATGTAAACCACATGAAACTCTTTCCAGGGCCACAGAGGGGGAGAAATATCAGTATTTTATAAGTGAGATCAGAGACCCAGAGACACTGAGTTGCCTCTGGTCAAACAACGGGCAAAGCGCTCATCCTCTACTATTCACACTCTGCTCTGCAATGAGAACAAGTGTGCTCCTGAGGTCCCAAACCATGGTACATCTATAGGGCATTTCACACACAACGCTGCACACTAAGTATGACTAACCCTAATAACCTGTTACATACCAAGTTCTTATCAATTCTACATCAGTAAAAACCAACCCATTCAGTTTTCTGTGATGTAAGAATTTCTTCAGCTCTATTGGATAATAATTGGGAAAGAGTTAGCATTACTGAAGTGGACAGCTAAACATTATTAGGATGGTAAATTTCAGGTATGTGGCTTTTTGTAACCACTATTTTAGAAAAAAAACTAAAACATCAATATGGTTGCTACTCAGTGCTATCTTTACAGTTCTGAGGTATCACTCAAGTACACTTCTGCACTTAAGTTCAAAATTCTTCGTATGACATTAAAATTAAAAAAAAATTTTTTTTAGCCAGTCTCACTTTGTCTGGTACCTGTCCCACAACGGTGTATTAAAAATTTTAAAAACTGTTTTTCTTAGATTTCTGGAGATGACTGCCAATTCTGAAGAGTCTTCAAAATGCTCAACTCCCATCCACCCTTACCCTTCATGCCTCTTCTGGATTTTTAAGTATACATTTAAAGACGGCCTCATTATTTTAGAATTACTGAAGGTTAGCTGGATAATTACTATGACCTTCACAGCATGCATGTCTCATAAACCCAAGACTCCTAGCAACACAGGAAAGGATTAAAAGTATTCAGGATCATTTACCTGGAATTACTAATCATTTCCATGAATTAAAAAAAATTAAAAAAAAAAAAAAGAACTGGCCAGATAGGGTCTAAGAAGGATAATGTCAGCAAGGCTTCTCAAACGCCTAACCACTCAGGAGTCAGGAAATGCTACTACCTTAAGAGCTAGCAAGTTAGAAATCTGTCAAGACTCTTTCTTACAGGGAATGAAAGTTTCTATATTCTCAATTGTCTTAAGGAGAGCAAACTGATGAATAACTTATTTGAAAATTCTCACAACAGCTTCTTTGGAGTACAATGTAGCAAAACTTAATGCAAAGGGAGCTTCTGAAGCCCACTGGGATGAAGACCAAAGTAGGCTCAGCCTACTTATACTTCAAAAACTACAGCTCAGAAACTACAATCTTTGTTTCATTTGTTATGAACTTGTTCACCAAAACTCATTGATTTAGACCAAAATGGCACCCACTGAAAAATAACCAACAGCTTTCAAATAGTTTTTCACTGTGGCATTTATCCATTTATATTCTTGTGGTAGAGTTACATAGCTTAAAATACCATTCCCAGTACAAAACATGAACACTAAGAATCCCCTTTAACTAAATAGAGATAATCTGAAATAAACAAGTAAAGCCAGGATTTGCTATAATGTAATGATTGGCATTTCTAATGTCCTTTTGCAAGCACTAGAAATTCCACTGCACGTTTGAGTCTTAACTTTACATACCTGGTTCTGGTTTAGAAGGACAGCCATCATTAGGACTTTCTGACATTATTACTCAGAGGTAAAAGATCAAACAAGACGTCTGAAAGTAAGTTTTAAACTTTACAGAAAGAATGATTTGGAAAGCTCTGATAGTCTCTCCCTGCAAGGGTGAGCAGAGCTTTAAGAATGGAGCTTCTGCTAGCCTGGCTTCTCCCGAGCTCCAGGATGGAGACAAACAGTCTTAGTTTCAGACATGTTATCGAGTTCTGCTTTGTCAGTAAGTTGGGAATTGAAGTCTGTCTCTCGAGTTACTGGAAGGACAGAGACTTGACTATCTAGGATGTTTCATTCTCGGTCCAACAGAGTGTTATCTAACCACCAGTGGCCAAGAAAGGCCTTTGTAAAATGGTTAATAGACAGAGTATCTGTTTTCTCCAGGCAAAGTTGAAAGAATATTCAGATTACAAAGGAATTCTGAGTTTTCAGGGTTCTGTTCAAGTGCATTATTAGCAAGGGGAAGTTGGGGTTCACAGTGGAAGACAAATCAAAGGAAGTAACAGAACAAGGCCTGCAATTTCACAGAAAGACATGGCCTCTCAGGTAACCTGAGAAAAGGGATGGGTCTAGGATGTCACAAAACCAGGCAATATTCTCCGCCTTTTTAACCTAAAATGACACTTGCCACAGAAAGGGGGAAAGTGAAGGAAATAACTTCCAAAAATGTAGGTTCCCAAAGCAGATTCTGAAGTAATTCTAGTCAGGGAGTCAGTACCAAGTGTGTTCAGGACTTGGCTTTGGTCATATACTAAACCAGGTGACAGGAAGCACCCTCTCATTAAAAGGAAGCCCAGAGCTTCTAAAGAAAGTATTTTCAAGGACTCTACTCTTCAGAGGTGTTGCTTTGGGGGAATGTTAGATAAACTTCATTCACCACTGAGATGTTAATGAAACCATATCCAGCTCTTAAAGAAGTGTTTTATAAATAGAGTTTCACTAAACTGGGAGGAAAGGGACTTTTTTTTTTTTAAATGGGACACATTTCTGGGATGGGCACGTGAGCTTCCACTCAGCTGCAGTGATGGACAGGAGGGGATAAAGACTGAAAACCCCGTCTGAGGAAGGCCATCTGCTTTTACCTACCCCGGATGAATCAAGGATAACAATAATGAAGCGTAGGTGAGTAAATGAGATCTCCACACCCCCTACCCCCAGTTTAAAATGTTAATGTCTACCTAAAATGTACATAGACGTAGGTCATTTTCAAAATGTGAAACATAAGGGATGCTGTAACATAACCCACTTAAAAACCCACCCAAGCTCTACAGCATTAGCCCTTAATAACTGCAAGTGGCAAATCACAGAGTCAGCAGAAAGTTGCTCCTGGGCCCACGTATATCAGTCTGGGGTTTTTGTAATCCTGCAGCAATTTAGAGGGAAAAGAAACACCATCGTTTAAATGAAAGGGCCTGCTGTTTTAAAAACAAAAGTTCTGGTGAGTTTTGGATTCGTAGTCTTCTCTTCCCAGAAGATGGATATGACCAGAGCCAAGTCCTGAACTGTTATTAATCAGAGTACCTCTTTACTAGCATTAGCTAAATATTCCCTCAGCGTCGAGTTCTCCATGCTGAGGATTCGAGCAAATCCATCTCAGTAAATAGATGTTTCTATTTCTCCTTTAATTCTAGCCTTGATGTGTACGTTTCACGTCTGTTTTGGACACAGAGTAAAAAATTATGATTTTGCGCCAGGGTAATGCACTCAATGACTAGCAGCTTATCTTCGCAGAAGATTAGTTTTTAAAAAGGATGTGCATGAAATATGATATTTAATTAAAAGAAAGCAGACTGCAATGAATTTATAATGTAAACAGCCATGTTTTAAGAACAAGCTCTTCCCTTCTCACACCTCAAAGTCTCTTGTGAATGCTACCTAATTTATACTCAAAAGAACCTTAGGAAATAAGAAATATTATTACTCCCACCTCAGATACAGAGAAAATAAGAAGCCAGGGAAGATTAAATGCCTTGTAAAAGGTCACAAAGTCTGAAGTACAATGAAACTAGAAGGTTGGCTTCTCGCTGCTTTAACTAGAGCTCACTCTACATACCAACATTAATGGCTCCTATGGGATATGTTAGGTAGAACTCGAAGCCATGGGTCACGCTCCTTCCTATAAGAGCTGTACACAGGAAGGCACAGTGTTCCTCTCACCCCTCCAGGTACCTGCCAGAATGGCCTGACTCCCACTTCTCTGTGTCACCTGAAGAGGTTAGTGAGGACTGTTAATAACCGACATATACAGTTAGAGGGTTCCATTATCCCAAGCCATCAAATGGTGTTACTTACTTCTTTTGATCTCTTCTAGCTTCTCGGTGTATTTAGTCATACTGCTACCTAAGGGGGGGGGGGAAGATGATTTTAGGCACAACTTTAGTGGAAGATTAATACTGAGAAAATGGAATGTAGAACAAGTAATCCCCAAGCCTGTTCTTATGGAGTCATAGGAGGCATATACTGAGCACTATGTACTATAGTGAAAAGTCTTTGGGGTTGTACACTATCACTTAAAAGATGAAAAAAATGGGAGTCGGACGGTAGCACAGCGGGTTAAGTGCACGTGCCGCAAAGTACAAGGACCAACGTAAGGATCCTGGTTTGAGCCCACGGCTCCCCATCTGCAGGGGAGTCCCTTCACAGGTGGTGAAGCAGGTCTGCAGGTGTCTATCTTTCTCTTCCCCTCTGTCTTCCCCTCCTCTCTCCATTTCTCTTTGTCCTATCCAACAATGACAACATCAATAACAACATCAGTAGTAACTATAGCAATAAAACAAGGGCAACAAAAGGGAATAAATATTAAAAAAAATTTTTTTTAAAAGATGAAAAAATAAGGGGAATTTTTTGCCAAATGTGCCTAAGCTGGGTGCACAAGTCCCAGGCAATAGATAGGATCATTTTATAGCAATTATTTCTTCTTTCTGAGTCAAGATTTTCTTTATTCTTTCACTTCCCCATCATCTCCTGGGGAAGATGTGCAGAGAAGACAGAGGCACTGGTCTTTGACTATGTCTATAATGTGCTGTTGTGGCTACCAACCAAGCAACCTTCTCTCTCTGATCTTTGTGGTTTCCTTCTTTCTTGAACCTGGTCTGCTACAATGCTGATGCTGCAGCCTGAACTAGACCACACAGTCTGTTCACTAGTATTCATCACGGATTTGACTTGCTGAGAAATAACAGCAGATTCCCACCACTGAGGAAAGCCCCCAACCCTCCTGTTTTATAGTTTGGTTCTATAATAACAGAGTCTACCCAAAGTGGTTTGGAGTGTTTTCATACATTAAACCTGGCCAGGATCATCCTGGTTTCCAAATGAACTAAAGCCTAGATCCCAAGCCAGGGACCATTATTCTTTGCTGGGTGTGCTTCGATTAGATTTGCTTCAATGCAGCAAGCTCTATGTGGCACCTAAAAGGTAGCATGGGGAAGGAAAACATTCAAGAGGATTACTCTTTTCTAAAAGTGTGCTGACTTTTAAGACCTGACAGGAGCTAGTTAGAGGCAGCCCTGACTTAAGATAAAAGAAATGCTTCCCCCTGTGACAATAGTCCCATAAAACATTCCCTCACTAAAAAGAAATTATCATACAATAAATAAAATGTACTTGCAATGTCCAATGTAAGCGGTAAAGAGGAGAAGGTGAAGGAGATGAAGTGCTTCTAATCAAGGATATGAAATGTTTTCCAGGACTATTCTGAAATTTTCCTTCATGTTTAGGTCAAAAGCAGAAAAAAGAAAAGTCGTGCTCTGCAACCCAGAAAAAAACATCCTCAACCCACACGTAGGTCATGTATTATCATTAAATCTTTATCCAGAATTCATCATGGAATAAAATTCCGCTTAGAGCTTCAATTTTCAAGTTTTTCATTTAAGGGCACGGTCTGGCTCAGGATCAAGAAGCTGGACTCAGGTGGAGGCCTAGTCCCAAGACTGTGTCCTTCCCAAAATTCAGAGAGGCATGACAGCAGTGAGGGCTGCTCAGAAGGGCTGAACCTCCTAGACAGAGACACACTGAGTGCATGTCATGCTAGGCCCCACAGCACCAGGGTACAGGACTGGCAGCAAATATCATCTGTCTTCAAGCTGGAAATAGCCCGAGATAGATATGAGCTCTCCACAGCAGAAACCACACATTCTTCCTGGACACACATCCTTCCACTTTGCAGCTCAGGCTCAGGTGTGAAGTCAGGGCAAGCAGTGAGCTGTGTGTCTCCCCGCACCCCTCACTCCCTAACCCCAGTCTGATTCAGAAACCATGTTTTACACAGCTTTGGGCTCTGTTCCTGAGTTTCTCTCAGCTATGGAGTTTTAGGAAGTGCTTTCAGAGGACTGAGAGACACACGTCACTTGAGACTCATCCTTTTTGTCTGACTGGCCCACAGACAAAGCAAGTTATTAACTAAGCCAGGATTAGTATTTCTGACCTCCTGGTTACCAACAGGGCTCAGGAGAACACACTGCTTCTCTAGTTGTGCCCGTTTTATTACTGTTTTGGTTTGGTTTTGTGAATCCAATTTCACTGTGAGGTAAATATGTAGGAAGTGTCACTTCCTCAATAGTGTGTGGGGGGGGAGGGGAGTGGGCGGGTAGCATCTTGGCTCTAAATTCCGGGGGGTGTTGGTATTTTTTTGTATAGACAACAACAGACAGCCTTATTCAATAGTCTTTATTATTAAAACACTGCACTTCCAATCTCTAGTGGTTTCTACTAACAAAGTGTCTGAAATCCATTTCTCAATCGATTATTCACATTTTCAGAGTATTTACAAAGCACTTCATCTTGTGCCAGCACAGCCTCACAACAGCCCTGTGAGGTAGGCTGTCACTTGCACTGTTTGCTTTTCCCACTAATGGAGAAGGCAGGAAAATAAAGTCTTTTGCAGAGATATACAAATATTTGGCAAAATTAAGAACAAACCAAAGTGGGCTAATGATAAGATAGACATTCACTCTGTCCAAGACAGCGGGGAACGGAGGTGGGGTGGAGAAAATGGAGTATTTCTGCCCTGTTTTGCGCTTGGAGATGTGAGACAGTAGGATGGCTGATTAACTGGCACAAAAACCCTTAAACATGATTTCAGAAAGCATGAAAAGTAGTCTTTTCTCCCACATCATTACTTACTTACAGCTAACTAAACAGCTTCTCTTACTGGATCTCATTTCATCTGGAAATTGTTTTTAGATTGTCCTTTCAAAGGACCAGAAATGAATCAATTCTATAATTTGCTCATTTATAAAAACACATCTTTGTTTGATTCAAAAGCAAGGGATATAAAATAGGATCAGTAAACCAACACTTTTTTTTTTCAGAACTGAAATTACTACACATTACCACCAGATAAATTTTTCCCAACAAGACAATGATTAAAAAATAAAATGGCAGTGGCTCCCCGTTGTTATTGACTATGATTTCAAACCCTTAAGCTAGCACTGAAGGCGCCAGCATCTTACCTGCCTCTTCAATCTCGCCTTAATTACTAAACTTGACAAACTCTCTGTTCGTCTTCGGTTCTCTCACATGTCACCTTGTCCACGTCATCACCCAGTGGTAAGTGACCTTTCCTTCCTCTGTAGCGCTCAGCTTACCACTCACGAGACACGGCTTTATTTGTGTGCAAGTCTTATCTACCTTATTATCTTGAAAGTCCAAGATTATTTACACACACACACAGAGAGAGAGAGAGAGAGAGAATATCTTAATCTTTTTCATACTATAGCACAGGAGGCACTAAAGTCAAGTCTGCAGAATGAAATATACCATGAAGAGCTGTGTGAGGAATCTTCACAAGGAATTGTTTTATAATACAGACAACCACACCCCAATGGGGTTTGTATTTTTATACACCTCTTTATATAATTCAGTCTCTATGCAGTATATGTCCTACATAACCCATGTAGTTTCAGAATTCAGACAGCCTGAGAATTGACATGGTGGTATTTAGCTTCTACTCAGTTTGTGAGTTAAATTGCAACAGAAGGCATATAAAATGAGAGCTGCAATTGGAACCAAGAAGAGGCTGCCTAGCAGTGGCAATACGGATATGCAAAGATAGAGCATCCCTGACGAACTGAATGACTCATTCAGTAGATTTTCCCCCCTTTGTTTTCTTATAATTTAATAAGATTATTTATACTGAGCCAGTGAGAAAAGCAAGTGATTTTGAGCAGCAGTAATCTAAAGTGGGTAAGATTTATAAGGCACGAACTCAGTTGCTAAGAGACAACTCTATTGCTTTATTTTTCTTCAATATTTCCCTCCTCTGTGGAGAAGTTCTTTTGGCTCAGAAGGAGCAGAAAGCGTGAAAAGAGGCACAGTGGTCCTTTGTTAATCTCAATAAGTTATATGAGGGTATAGTGCTTTCTGGTTTGTAAAAGGCTTTCACATACATTTTTTCCCTTTGACATAAGAAACAGAATTAAACGCCAAATAAAAACGAAGAGTCCCTAGTCTAATGAGTTTGAGTGTTTAAGATCAAGGCTATTAGCAAATATTCAGAAAATATAAAGACTTAAAGGGAAAAGGGGGAAAAAAAAAGGATGTGACTAGTTTGTGTGGAAGTAACACAAGTAAATTAAAACAAAATTGAGATAAGGTTAGAGAAGAAGAGGTGAAAAAGTTTGCCTAATTTTAGAAAGCCGGAGACATCTGGAATTAGACTTAATACAGGTTGGAATGAGAGGGTAAGGCAGGCAATGAATGGGAGTGGGAGACAAACAAAGGGAGAGCCTGTGGTTGGGAAAGTGTCCCTTAATCAGCCTGCGGGTGCCGCAGAACTGACACCCAGAGAGAGAGCTTGAGAATACACGGGAACCCTGCTGTGGAGACTGAACAAAACGCCTTCAGGGATTTCATCAGAAGCAAAATCCGTTCATGGCATAGTCTGGCAATGCTGGGTGGGGGAAGCAGGCAAGATACATTCAGGCACCTATGGAACAAAAGAAATATTTGAAATTCAAAATAATTCATATTTTCAGCTGTGGCTATATGTGGGTGTTTGAGTTTCTACGAGGTAAGTCAGAAAGCATGAACATTTAAAAAAAAATTCCCATGGAAGAGGACACTATCAGTTTTTGAAGAACTGGATAGGATGTGATTTAGGTGAAGACAAGAGACAGCACAGAATTCTTGATTTTTTTTTTGTGTGTGTGTGACTAACTCTGAATTGTTTGCTGTTTGGTTAGAAAAGATGAGATCTCGCTATCCAGCCTAGAAATGGGAGGTGTTTACTCATGCTTGGGACTATTCCCCTGTTCTGATTACGGGGCCCAGAACCAACCCACAGGTGGGAGCTCCTTACTCATCCTGGAGCTGCAGGTCACCCTGTGTGACTCCTCCATCGTCCCACCCCTTTCCACCTCATGACACTAATATAGGTGAGACTGTTTGGACAAACTGCTGTGGGTTGAGCTACACCCGTCCCTGATGACTACCCAGAAGGTTGAAGAGATCGGGACCTCACACATAACCCAGAGGCCACTGCTCACCAGGTAAAGAACTTTATATATACACGGTGGTTAAGTCACAAAAATGCAGAGAAAAAAATAATTAAAAAGTTCCCTTCAAACCAATTTTGATATAATTCCTAAATTTAAAACAACAAACACTACAGTGAGATTTCTCATCTTCCTCTCTGTCTTCTCCCTACTTCTTCATCCGCTACAAAAATAAATAAATAAAATAGAAAGACTTCGTGGAACAGCAGAATCATGCAGGCACTGAGCCCCAGTGATAACCTGGGTGGGGGAAGGGGGAAGACTTCTCTACGAGAAAAAAACCAAAAAACTTTAAAATGATTTTGAGTTTCAGGCAGTGAAGCACATTTTGGCCCATCCAAAAGCTTTTGAAAGCTAATTTGGGAGATTTCTGCTTCCAGGAAGATGAGGTAAACGTACTTTTCTCCACTCCTCTTTGCTAAGCACAACAAAAACCCTGCATAGTCCACAAAATAGGAGAAAATATTTGCAAAGCACATTTCTGACAAGAGTCTAGTATTCAATGTATATGAAAGGCCGCTTATAATTCAACAATAAAAAGAAAAATAGCCCAATTTAAAAAAAAAAAATGGGCCATGGTTTTGAACAGTTATTTTTCCACATGCAGATGCCAATGTGCACATAAAAAGGTGCTCAACATCATTAGTCATTAGGAAAATGCAAATTAAAACCACAACGAGATCCCACTTCACACCCACATAGGTGACTATAATCAAAATGATGGACAGTAACAAGCACTATTGAGGATGCGGTTAAACAGAGCCCTCCCACACGGCTGGTGGAGAGGCAGAACAGAGCGGCTGCTTTGGAAAAAACAGCTGGGCAGCCATTCAAAATATTAAAACAGTGAGTTACTATATGACCAGCCATTCGACTCTTAGCAAGAAAACCCTGAGAAATTAGAAAGTGTATCTCCACATAAAAATTTGGACACTCATACTCCCAGCAGTACTAACTGTATGTGATCAGCCATATGATATCAAGTGATAGCAATGGCTCAAAAAAAAAATACATACATATATATATATATATATATATATATATATATATATATATATATATCAAGCTACACAAGAGAAAACAGGTCATTTTCTATATTCCCGTGGCTGCTGAAAGTTGAATTCAGGATTTTAAGAATCTCAAAACTAAAATTTCCAAGTTTGGATGCTTTGCTAAAGATTATTCACCAACCGTCTGAGAAACAATTAACACTAGTAAGATACAATCTCTTCCAGAAAACAGAAGAGGAGGCGATACTTCCCAACAGGTTTCATGAGGCCAGTATTACCCTGCTACTGAAACCAAAGACAGCCAAAATAAGAAAATAAATTGTAAAGGAAAAAAATAATAACTCAGCAATATATAACAAGAATTATACACTGTGACTAAATGAGGTTTGTTCCATGGATGCAAAGCTAATAAACAACTTGAAAATTCATCAGTGTAATCTACTATATTAACAAACTAAAGGGGGGGGCATACTGTATCAACTGATATAGAAAAAGCATTTGATAAAATTCAGCAGTCTTTCCTGGTAGCAACCCTGAGCAAAATAGGAAAGGGAGTAAATTTTCTCACCCTGAGACAGCTAGCATTATACTTAATGATGAAAGACTGAACGCTTTCTCCTGAAAGACAAGGACGTTAACTCCCATCACTCTTAACTGATACAGTTCTGGAAGTTCTAGCCAGTGCAGTAAGGTGGAAATAAAAGGCATTCTGACTGACAGACTGTAAAGGAAGAAATAAAACTGTTCCTTTTAGTAGATGACATAATTGTCTACACAGAAAAACCCAAGGAATCTGTTTTAAAAACCCCTCCAATACCTGGTGAGTTTAGCAAGATCCTCAGGATACAATATAAGCATATAAAAATAAGCTGGATTTTTATATACTAGCAATGAACACATGGTTACCAAAACTAAAACCACAATATCATTTACAACTGCCTCCCCAACTAAATATTTAGGTGTAAGTACAACAAAACAGGCATACACATTCAACACTGAAAACCATATCATGCTGATGAAAGAAATCAGTGAAAATCTAAATAAACAGCAAGACGTTCCTGTTAATAGATTAGGAGACTTGACATAGTAGAGATATCAATCAGTTCTTCCCAAACATACAGGTTTAACACAACTCTAGCAAAACCACAGCATTAAAAAAAAAAAAAAAAAAAACCATAAATAGTATTCTAAAATGTACATGGAAAGACAAAGGAATTCAAAGAATTCAAATCACTTTTCAAGGAAAAATAAAGTCTAACCAATTAAAAATATCCAATTTATTATGTAGCTATAGTCATTGAGACGTGGTATTGGCAGAGGAACAGACCTATAGATCAATGAACAGAAGACAGAACCCAGAAATATATCTACAGAAATACTCTCAACTCATCTTTTTAAAAGAAATTTATTGATTTATTTGTTTTTATGAGTGGCGGAGAAAGGATATGAGAGAGACCAGAGCACTGCACAGTTCTGGGACAAGGTGGTACTGGGATAAATTCAGAGCCTGGGGTTATAGACAGAAAGTCCTGTTCTTTACCTCTGAACTTTCTCCCCAGCCCACTCAACTAATTTTTTTTCTTCTTTTTTTCCTGGCACTGGGGACTCAAATATTTGACTTCACCACTGCTAGGCCAACTTTACCATAGCTTTTATTTCAGATAGGAGCAGAGAGAGAGAGAGGTAAAGATATGATAGCACTGGAGCTTCCTCTGCAGTGCTTGGGGCTTGACCCATGTACAAACCCTACTGGTTGAGCTATCTCACCAACCCCCTACACACACACCTTAACTGCTTTTTGGCAAAAGTGAATGAGCAATGCAATGGAGGGTGGCAGTCATTTTAACAAATGGTGCTAGGGCATCTGTAAACAAAAAGTTAATGTAGACCCAAGTCATACACCTTATTCAGAAATTACCTTAAAAGGGGATTATGGACTTAAAATGCAAAATCTAAAGCCATAAAGCTTTTGGAAAAACATGACAGATTATCTTTGGGGTCTAAATACAAGATATAGACTTCTTAGACTTGACAACCAAATCATGCTCTGTAAAAATAAAATTTAATAAATTAACATATAGTAAGTTAATAAAATACATAGTATATAATGAATACATTATAATATGAAAAAGTGTTGCTCTCTAAAAATCTGGTAGGAGAATAAATAGATAAGCAACAGGCTGGAGGAAAATATTTGCAAACCATGCATCTAACAAAGGCATATAGAGGAACACCCAAATCCCAACAGAATACAGGTAAAATGTTAAGCAAAAGGCATGAATAGACATTTAATGAAAAAGATACGTAGATGGCAAGTAAGTGCAAGAGTAATTCCCATAAAAGTAAACATTAGGAACCGCAAACCAAAATTGCAATGGCTTACTGCTACACAGCTTTCAGAATGACTAAAGAACAGTGACATCAACAAAAGCTGGTGAGGATGTGGAGACACTAGACCACTCACAGTTTGCAGGTAGGAATGTAAATGTGAAATAGCCCAGCTATTTGGTAGTTGCTTAAAAAAAGCAAAACAAAACAAACTACAAATGCAGCCACTCTATAACCCAGAGATTGTACTTCTGGCATTTGCCGCAGAGCAATGAAGATTTAAATTCATATAGCTACTTATACATGAATGCTTACAGCATCCTGATTGGTAATAGTCGAAAAGTGGAGCACTCTGGAAGCCTTCAACAGGTAAGTGGCTAAACTGTGCTTTGTGCCCACAGATGACTGGCTAACGGAGTTATGGGATACAATGGATGGAATTGGAGGTAATTATGCTGAGCAATTAAGCAAAGAGATGGGAGATAACAACCAGTTGGCTTCACTCATATGTGGAACCTAGAGATCTGATTTACATGAACTTGCCAAAAACAAATAACAACAATAAAAACACCCCGAAGCAAGAAACCATTTCTAAGACTTGTGAGAACTGTGGTGGTTCTCTTTGGGAGGTAGGGTGGCGAGGACACAGAACTTTGGTGGTGGGTGTGGGGTGGAACTATGCACTGTAATCTTACAATTCTGTAACATTAATAGTTTGAAAACAAAATAAAAAATTGTGGTATGTGCATAGTGGGGCATAGTACTTCAGTGAAAAAGGGAAATAAGATAAACATGAAACACAAGAACCTGAATTAATTTTCAGGGAATTATGCTGAGTGAGAAAGTCGATTCAAAAATTGGCATGCTATGTGATTCTATAAAAGCATGTGTAAAATGACAACATTTTAGAAATAGACAACACATCAGTGATTTTCAAGGGTTAAGGAAGTAGGTACAGGTGAAAAGCAGAGGTGGCAACATTGGAGGCTAGAGAGATAGCGCACTAGGTGGGGTCTGTGCCTTGCCAAGCGTGTGGCCCAGTACCACATGGGAAGGCCGTGACACTGGGAGAAGCTTGGGCACTGTAATCTCTCTCTCTGAAAGAAAAAAATTAAAAAGTGACATGAGGGACACCAGGGATCTTTGTAAAGGAAATGTTCTATAAACAGTACATATAAATGCCAATGTTATGGTTGTGATACTGTACTGTGGTTTACAAGGTGTTAGTTACCATGGGAAATGAAATAAAGGGAAGGGCACACGGGATCTCGGTATAACCGGTCACAAATCCTTATGATGCTATAATTACCTCAAAGTAGAATGTTTAATTAGCAAAACACTAGTTTAAAAAGAAAACTCAACATGTAAAAAAAAAAAAAGTATGATGTATTACAAAAAAAAAATACAAATAACTCAATTTCAAAAGAAATAATTTTTCAGTACTAGTGTTGGACCAAATTTCGGTTATAAAGTAAGCGGCCAAGAGAAAGAAAGAAGTTTTTATGTAAAATTCCAGTTCATATGGTGGTTACCTTTGGGAAGTGGGAAGGTGGGGACACAGAATTCTGCTATTAGGGGTGGTGTAGAGCTAACTATATGCTGTAATCTTATAATCGTGTAGCGTACTATTAATCACAAATTAAAAAGTAAAATAAAAATACAATCCTAGTTCAGTTCCCAGAAGAAAACAATAAGAAGATATAGAAAACTGCATATCTGAAATCAACATCAGCTCTTAGGAATTTTATTTTTAAGGAGATAGGAAAGTCTCAAAAGAAAGGCATCCTTTGTAGCAGTCTTCATGTAGACTTTCTGTGTGTGTGTGGGAGGGGGGATGGGATATATTTAATCACAGAGTAGCTTAATACAAAAGGGAGGTTCCACAGTTGCAATTAAGGAGGTGATAGATGGAGATGGAGAAGGCGAAGAAGGGATTAAAGCAGAAGAATGCTGTAGGATAGCCTAAAAGAAAGCACACTTCCTAAAAGACACTGACTTCCTCATGGAGCATGCTGAAATTCAAATGAGCCCCCATACTCTATGCCTCCAGTTTTGTCCTCCTCAAAAACAGAGATGGTGTTCTTTTACCAGCCATCAAACAGGGGATTTGCAAGGATAAACATCTGTAAAACAAAGAAATGTTTGCAAGAAAGTTTCCAAGAAATAGTTCTGTAAGTGTGGCTCATTTGAAATATATGTCTATTTCAATGAGAGAACATATAATAGAAGACAACAATTTTGAGGCAGAGAGTGAGAGAGAGCATAGCACCAAAACTTCCTTCAATGCAGTACATTTTGACAGACCACAAATGAGATTTAAACAAAGTCTTTTTTTTTTTTCTCAGTTGCCTTGAGGTTATTGGTGGAAAATTCAGGATTGCTAAAGACATGCCATACTCCCAATCCACTTGCAAAACCATCTTAACAGGATGGATTTTCCACAGCAGACTTTAAAATGTTGAGAAAAAGATTAAACAAATAAATAACCAAATCCTCCCAAGACTGCAAATCCATCAGGGGCCTGGGGAATGGGCTTTATCACGACACTGGAAAATGTGAAGAATGCAGAAAATAAGCAGCAACACACTCTCAAATTTCATTTTACCTGAACTGCAGTGCTAATTTAATTTTGTCTGGTATTTCTGTTACTCATTCAAGTCTGTCTGCCTCTACTTGAATCTAAGCCCTCTGATTGCAAAAATCACGACTGACATTCATCTGGATGTGTCCTGTGATCCATAACTTTGTGTGTCATTGGCATTCTGCAGACACTGAAATCAACAAACGTGCACATGTAGAATTGCTTCCCCTCTTTAAGGGAATATGTTCAAGATGCTCCAAAATGCAGACTGACCCCTGAATAATTACACAGCTTCAGTACTGCAGCTTCACCAGAGTGTTTTCATTGATTTCTCAACTTATAAGTTATATGAATGGAATTATAGATTTCTCTTGAAATAGTTTACAGAGAGCAATCGAGAGGGAAATAGGAGGTAGAGAAGAAGAGAAGGAAGAGAGGGGCCAGGAGGTTAAGTGCACATAGTACCAAGTGCAAGGACCCGCACAAGGATCCTGGTTTGAGTCCACAGTTCCCCACCTGTGGGGGGGAGGAGGGTCGCTTCACAAGCGGTGAAGCAGGTCTGCAGGTGTCTTTCTCTCCCCTCCTCTCTTAATTTCTCCCTGTCCTAGCCAATAAAATGGAAAAATGGCCACCAGGAGCAGTGAGGTTGTAGTGCAGGCACTGAGTCCCGGTGATAACCCTGGAGGCAAAAAACAGAGGAATGAAGGACACCTGCAGCACTGCTTTACTACTCATGAAGTTTCTCCCGCTGCAAATAGGGACCAGGGGCTTGAACCTGGATCTTTGCACATGGTAACATGTCTGCTCTGCCGAGTGTGCCACCATCTCACTCCAGAATTTTTGTTTTTAATTTGCTTTCAGGACTTCAATGGGGCTGGTTTCATTGATTTCCAATGAGTTCTTTGCTCTGATGTACTTCTTTAAGTCCCCCCCCATCAATTTTTTTCTTTTCAGATAAAGTGTGAAAGACATAAAGTGAGAAGGAGAGACACTACAGCACCACTCCACCATTGATGAAATTTCCCTTTGCTTGGTGCTCCCGTGTAGTGGCCCAGGGCAGGACCTTGGGCAGGTTAAATGTGTACACTCCACCTGGTAAGCTATCAATCCAGCCCTCTGAATGGACATTTTTACCAATGATCTGAAAAGGCATTTTTCAAAGCTAAATCCTGAGCCCAGAAAGGCATGAGGAAAGGCAATGAGAAACGTTGTTTTTGCCATGAATTATACCAGACCAGGCAAGACAGACTGCTTCTGGCTAATCGTTAGCTAGTGGATTTTTATTATTTCAGGTTTTAATGTTACAGTATGTACTCACCAGTATCCAGTCTTGACTTGACATGTTGATACCTTGGGTTTTGTGGTATCCGTCTTGTCAGATACTAAAGAAATAAAATAAAATAAAAAAGGGAATTCACAATGAGTGGGGTTAATATAAAGGGTAAAGGCTGGTAACCAGCCAGACACTTTGAAGTGACAGAACAAATGTCCAACTTCATCCAATTTTAAGTTGGAAGGAGCTCTGGAAGTCCAAGTAGCTTACAGGCTCTCCACAGGTGAAGATGGTTATCTTGTCATGAAAATATTTCCACTATTTTGTCAAAATAATCTCACAGCACTGTGTAATTAGGAAAACAGCTCTTCAAAACTAATTTCTGATACTGAGCCAAAACTGGTCTCCCTCTACACTCCATCCATCCCTTTACATCCTCTGCTGCAATCCAGGGTAAGCCACGTCGCTCGCCCTGTCAAGGAACTTGTTAATCCATTTTTAAGAAAAAATGTAGATAATTTTATTAATTTTATTATTTATTTTGGAATAGAGACAGAGAAGTTGAGAGGAGAAGGGTGGAAACAGGTGGAGGAAGAAATAGGGAGGGCAAGGGCGAACTGTGACACTGCTTCATCACTTATGAAGCTTCTGCCCTGCAGGTGGGAGCTGGGGGCTTGAACCCAGTCCTTGCACACTGTAAAATGTGTGCTCAACTATTCGTATGAGAAGCATAGTGTTTTTTTTTTTGTTTGTTTGTTTTGTGTAAGTTTTACATGATGGCTCCGAGGAGGCCATCACCTCTGGGCACTCTCACAAGGTGGAGATGTGACCCACACCTCGTCTGAAAAGGGACATGCAGCCCCAGCACAGGGCTCAGACGCTGCCTGGGCAGGCCTCAGGTTGGCAGGCTTTTCTCCCTGCTGGCCTGGACTTGAAGGCCCCATTGATGTCACTGTGATGGCATCTGCTCTGTCCAGGGCAGCTGGGGAATATCACAGGATCAGGGTTAAGCTTATGGTCAGCAGAAAAGCTCATGTCAGGTCTTCCTTGACCTGGTCACCACTAGTGAACTTCGCAGCTACACACAAGCCATTAACCAGGGTTAAGTTTCAGTGGCTTCTGAGAAGCTACCGAGTGAGGGCAAGTAGCTGAATCCTGACATTGTAAAAAATGGCTTTTTTTACTCAGTTTGTTTTCCCTCTAGGCTGTGAGCTGGAAAATCGTGAGTCCCACAACAGGTAACTAAATTCCAGCTTCACCTCCTGTCACTCTCCTACACGTGCTCCAGTTAAACTTCCCTGAATGTTTCACAAAGGTGCCACACTCAACAGGTCTCTGGTTTTTGTAAAAGGCTGCCTAGGAAGCTGTTCTTCCACTTGTCCTTGGGCAAAACTTTACTTCCCCTGCAGAGCTGTCCCTGCTGGACTTAAGCACTTCCTTTCTTCCTGGCTCCCAGAGTATCCAGACCCGGCACCCTTGTTTACATTTTCACCTTCTCTAGTCAGGATTTCCTTTTAAAATTTTAAAAAATATTTTATTATTTATTTTAATGAGAGATATACAGAGGGAAAGTTATATAGAGACAGACCAGACCATTGCTCTGGCTTATGGTGGTGCTGGGAACTGAACCTGGGGTCTCAGAGCCTTAGACATAAAAGTCTTTTGCAGAACCATTATATTGTCTACCCAGCCCAGGTTTTCCTTAAAGATGGGGACAAAACCTTAGTATGTAGTAGGTATCTTTACTGATAATCAACAAGTGAATATTTAGAATGGTAGTTGGATTACAGTAACTAACTGGTTCCTTCCAAGAAAACATCAAACATGTTATCATATACAGGAAAGACCACAAACCATAGCATGTCTTGTGGGCAGGAGTGAAAAATAATAACTTACATATAGAAATATATTTTTAGAATTTCGGAGGAGAAATGGTTAGGAATCCATCAAGTATTGCTATATTTAAAGTATGTAATTTCTAAACTGTATTAAATCAAATTTACTATATGTTAACTGAAATATAGAAAACACTTTGATGTAATCATAAGTTACAGTATGATTACAATTGTTTTTATTTTAAAAATAATTCTATTACAACAGAATACCTGCATACAATTTAAATCAGATACTTCTGAAAGGCTTCTAGCAAAAAGTAGCAGTACCTGTGCTTTCTCTGTATCCTCCCTCAGTCCTGCTACCCAGAAACAACTGCTCTTGAATTTTTCTTTTCTTTTTTTAATATGTAGATAAGTCTACTATTATTAATGTCAATGTAATAGTTTTCTAATTTATCAGCTTTCACAAGTAGATTTTTTTTTTTCCTCTTCTCTCTCCAGGTCCTGATACAATTGGAGTTCAGAGCCATCTACCTGGCCATCTTTCCCAGACATTTATCCCTTTGGGAGTATGGACCAATCATTACAATTTTAAGGGTTTATTTATTTATTTATTACTTTTACTTTTTTAAGGGTATAACTTTCTGAAAGTAAACTTTCAGTGATTTTTCTGGATTTGGGTGAACAAAAATAATCCTGTTAGTATTTCAATTATATTTTCCCTTTGCACAGGTACAACGTGGTAAAGTGTAATCTTCCAACATGAGGCAATGACTTAAATCAATCTGATTTCAGGATGGAGAATATTTTCAACATATAAGATCAGCAAACAATTGTGTTGCTTTTTGATGAGCTTAAAGGTCATTTTGACGAGTAATTCGAGCACTAGGTTCTTACTGAAAAAAAAAAAATCCTGAATTACAGAGTAGTTTTCAAGAAAACAAACATTTTAATGAAAGTAACACTAAAAAAGTTTTTCTAAATCGTGAAAGCATGCTTTAAAAAAAAAGTCTTATCACTGAAGTGTATTTCCACACACGGAAGTTTATTATTTTGCAATGCTCAGTCATTGGCATAGACGTACTATTTGCATTCTAACTATGTAATAATTTGGTTAAGCATATATTTCTGCAATGTTTAGAAGAGTCATAAACATTAAAAATAAAGCAATTATCTCTCAACAGATTTAAAACAAAAACTTTTCAAATTATCCACAAAGCATAAAACCTACTAAAACATCTGACAAAATGTTTGTCAACCAAAATTTTTGAAGACTTTTTAAAAAACTGAGGACACATACAGAGAACTCTCAGCTTTTAATTTTGATAGTAAGGACATATAAAGAAGGGAGAAACAAAGCAATACATCACAACTACCCCCTGCTATTTTAATACTAAAGCACAGTAAAGAAAAGGAAAAAAAAACAAACCCTACAATAAGGATAGTGCTTTAACAATATTGTAAAAGCACTTGTGATGCTGTCTGAGTTTTTCATTTCATCCCAGCAAGTAAAACCTTTGTCACAGATGCTAAGCTTTGGTCCTCAGAGAAGTGTATATGGAGTCTTGAACTATTTTATCCTGAGAGAAGGACTAGAAGGCTCCTTTCTGTCTATATGAGAAAGCGGCTCGTCCTAGTCCCAACTTCTTCCTACAGAAAGACCAAGTTTCATAAGTGAGAACTAGAAAATAAAGACCGTAGAGGGGAACTTTCAGGTGAGTTCCCCCAGTACATGACAATATCCTAGCCCCAACCAAAAACCAAAAGAGCAAACTAAAAAAAAAAAAATCAGGTACATTACATTGCCTGGTAAGTTGGCTAATAAAACCAGATACTATGATTCAGTTACAACCTTAGACTAAGGGGTCTCTCTTTTTTTGCACTCTATTTTTCTAAGTCTTGTATGTTTTTTTTTTTTCCCTCTGTTCCCTGTTACTTTTGTTTCTCCTCCTTTCTCACTAGTTTCTTAGCAAGGCTTCTTTTGAAAAATTCCAGGCTGGTCTCAGCTGAAACCAATGGGGATTTGTCCATATCTAAGCCAGCATAGCTAAGAAGTGAGCGTGTCTCTGGGGACCAGGTGTGGTGGCAGCAGAATGATGGGGGAGAGAGAGAGTGTGGACAGCTGCAGGCTGGGAGCCCTTCCCGCCCCCAGCTTTCCCTTACATAGACTAATGAGAATTCCATATGCCACAGTAGAAAAATGTTGTGTTTCTTTCCCATTTTCCCCATCTTGGCCCCACTTCTTGTTCTTGACTTTCTAGTCCCAACCACAAACAGAAAATGATCTGTGCTGTACTCTAAGCAGAGCACCGCAGAGTCTGACGGCACAACCACACTCCCAGTCTTAAAATTCCTGCATGGGGGCTTGGATGGGGGGGCGGTTTGCTTCTTGACCTACTGACCAACTAGGTTTTCTCCCTCCCAATTATATAAACAGGATGGAATGGTGGAGAGCGAAAGGAGCTAAGAAAAGCAGTGATTTCAAGGAGGACTATTCACTCGTACAACAAAACCTTATTGAGGGCCCACCGTTCATTCAATTGACACTTCCTGGGTACCAGGCATAAGCCACTGTGCTGAGGACACAGTGGTAAAAATAACACAGTCCCTGCCATCCAACTCTCTCTCTTGCTGGGCAAGAAGATGAGGGAACTAACAGACGATACAGTGTGGGATGAACAAGGATGGGGCAATGGGTCTTGTAAGACTGGCACTGAATCCAGACTAAGGGTCAAAAGCTGTTGGCGGGGGTGGGGGTGGGGGATAAGGGGGAAACGGAACTCTGAGCTGACTCTAGGGAGGTGAGGAAGTGAGTCAAGCTGACTGGGAAGTGGGGAAGAGTAATAGGGTTCTGGTGACTGGCAGACCTGGAGCATGGAGGGGTAGGCAGAGGCAGATCACAAGGGCCTTGTGCTCATACTAACGCAACTGCATTTCATCCCCTAGATCTCTGGTTCTCCGTCTGGCTGACTTCTGCTCCCCATTCCTCCTTGGGGGCAACTGTCTACATCTGGAGACACCTTGGGTTGTTTAGAAGTAGTTGGGGGGGGGGGGGTGCTCCTAGCAATGCCATAAGCAGAGGCCTGGAGTGCTGGGAAATATCTCACAATGACAGAGAAGTCTTTCTTCCCCAACAAAGAAGTGGCTGATCTGAAATACTAATAGTGCCGAAGTAGAAAAATCCCAGTGGACAGGATGGGGAGAGTCTGAGGAGGAGCAGTGGGACTGTTATCTCTTGTAGAAAGGTAACACTGGAGGCACCATGGAGCTCTGACAGAACTACAGTAGAGGATGAAGGGCCAACAAAATAGCAGAAAGATGGAAGGAATGAAGAGCAGTTAGGAGGAGGCTGTTGTCTTAAGAGGCTCTGTGGGCCTCAGGAAGTGGCAGAAACGAGGAAGATAGTTTCAAGACATCTTAAGATGAAAAATCAATAGGATTTCAGAGTGACTGGTGTAAGAGGGGAAGACGGGAATCTCAGTCTCCAAAAGGGACATAAGGAGGAAGCACACACTGAAATACGTGGTTTGTTCCATTTGGGGCTATCTGAGTGTGAGGTACCTGTGGGTTATGCAGAATGGAAATGACAAACTGTCTGTCTGGGTCTGGAACTCAGAAGAGGCATCTGGGTTAGAATGGACAAGTTCACATTGCAGGCAGCAAGGAAACTGAGGAGTGGACAAAACCACCCTTCGAGTATAGAATAAGAGAGAAAACACACACACACACACACACACTTAAAACTCAGGTAAAGGGCTAGGGAGATAGCAAAATGGTTATCCAAAAAGAGTTTCATGCCTAAGTCTCCTAGGTCCTGGATTTAATCTCCAGCACCACCATAAACCAGAATCTAGCAGTGTTCTAGTGAAAAATAAATAAATAAAATAAAATAAATAAAATAAACTCAAGGGGGAAAAAGTACCATGGATGAGACTCCCAAGAGGCCAGAAGTATCATGAGAGTGAAAAAAAAGTTTCAGGAAGAAGAGGGTGACCAGCAGTGATCAATAATGTCAAGTCTGAGAAAAGGGAATCATTTATGAACAAGCAAACAAGAAAGCAGGTCAAGTACAAGAACAAGAGAAAAGTGAATCTGGATTGAGCAAGACAGGGGGACACTGCCATCGGCCCTGGTGGACACAGTTACAGAAAATGACGGAGCAGAAGCCCAAACAAAAGCAGGTGGTTGAGTGTCTGAGTCGGGAGGAGAGGAAGAAGAGGAGAGGAAGAAGAGGACAGCAGAACAAACAACTACCTGCCCCCCCCCCCCCCCGAGAGTTGCTAAGGGCAAGTTCTTGTTTTGCTTTGTAGAGAGAGAGGTGAGGGTGTTCAGGAGCATAGGAGAAATGGTTGAAAATGAGGCGGGGAGGGATGGAAATGTGGAAATGGAAGGCTGAGGTTCCTAGAAGGCAGGTAAGTGGGAGAGTCAGCTTTGCGTATCACTCACTAGTTTAGGCAAATCTAAGATATGATCTTTGTCCTTTGATCATGATGAAGTTTGTCAGGCAGTTGAGAAAGTTCACCTTTGGGGTCTTATTTCTTGCTCTTTGACAACCTACTATGTCACTGGCCCCTTTGAAGACTCAGATTTACAAGGAGGGTCAAAAGATAATGCCCTTCCTGTCTCCCCGTCCGCCCTATCTATTTAATCCAGCACAGACACATTGTCCAGGAAGATGCCACAGAAAAACACAGTCAGGTGTAATCTCTTCTTACCTGGACCGTCACAGCACTCTGTCCCAGTCATCTGCCCTCGAGCGGAGCTGTCTCTTGCAGATTTCTACAAATGTGTGAAAGCAATAAGCACCTGCCCAGCGGATGATGTCCTGAGGGCTAGGTGACATGTAGTGTGCATACACAGACACCGGGCTCTGAAACAAGTCCACGCACTGGTGGGAATGAAGGCGGCTTCACAGGATAAATGGCACCAGAGCTGTATTTTAAGGGCTGCACCTCTATGGCTAAAAAGACGGCAGAGGCAGGGTGGGGTGGGGTGGTGAAGTTGGGGAGAGTATGGAAAAAGCACCCCAAGCAGAAAAAAAGTTCCAAAGCTCACTTATAAATGTATTTGCAGAACAGCAAGTGGTTCTGCTTGTTGAAGAAAGCCCAACGACAATAATAAAGTCATCGCTGCTGATGTTTCTTGAGCAGTTACAGGCACTTATCTAAGCATATTTTCCGCATTATCTTACTTTACCATCACAGCTAGCTGTAAGGTAGACATTGACATTATCTTCAACCTATCCATTAAGAAACAGAGGGGAGAGAAGGGTGGAAAGATATACTGAATTTACTTAGCTGGAAAATGATGGGACTTAGAGTGATTGATTTATTCAGAGAGAGAGATTGAGAAAGATCTGCTAAGATCTGGCTTATAGTGGTGCTAGGGATTGAGCCTGGGACCTCAGAACCTCAGGCATGAAAATTTTTGTATAACCATTATGCTCTCTCCCAACCCAGATCTATTTGTGGCATTTTGAAATTTTACAGAAATTTTATTTAGAACAACCCACAAGTGGAAAATATCCAAATGCCCTTTAATAGTTAAACAAATTGTGAACACTGGATTTATTTTTGACCAGAGCACTGCTCAGCTCTGGCTACTGGTGGTACCAAGGACCGAATTTAGGACTTCTTGGATGCAAGTCTTGGCTACTGTCAGTGAGCTAGCTCCCTAGCCTAATATATATAATGCAGGACTGGGGCATGAACCTAGGTGGTAACTCTTAAGCTGCAGGCTCAGTTCAGTTTCTATTCTACATTTCTGGAAAGAGAGAGAGAGAGACAGCAAAGTACTACTTCCCCATCTGTGGATTTCTATTGGTGTTTTTCATAGTGTTCCTAGTGGTACTGGGGTTTGAACCTGGGACCTCACTCACACTTAAGATGTGCATTTCTTTGCTAGCTTATCTCCTAGGCCGTGGAACTTGGATTTAAATTGAGAGATGTGGCTGCCAAGCTTGAACTTAAACACTCTATAGTACCTCCTCATTCAGGCAGTGTTTCTGATAAGTGCTAGCAGATCTATGAGTTCTGCACTGTATGCAGAATTTGGAGAATGTCAGCATTATTTTCAAAAAGGTTTATAACCCCACAAACAGGTTTAACATTGAACACAGAAAGGTGTGCTTTAAAAGAAAAGCCCTGAAGGTAGACTGAGGGTATGGACTCAGCCCTGAAGATGATGGAAGGCACTAGAGATGCTGAACAGAGATGTCATCAAAAGAATATTTTTGGCAAATTGCTAACATGTGCAAAGTAAGGCTAGGCTTCATGAATACACAGATGTGAAGTGGAAAGAATGGGGAGCCTGGGGAGGGGGTGGCACTTCCAGTTGAGAGTGTGCACTTTAAGATGCTCACGGACCTGGGTTTAAATCCCCACTCCCCACCTGTGAGGGGGAAGTTTCGAAAGCAGTGAAGCATGTCTGTAAGTGTCTCCCTATCTCCCCCTCCTCTCTCAATTTCTCTCTAGCCTAATAAAAACAAACAAGAAGAGAGAGAGAGAAAGGCACCAGGAGTGATGGATTTGTTGTGCAGGCACCGAGCCCCAGCCAGAACCCTGGTGGCAATAAAAAAAGGAAAAGGGAATCACAATGTTTTGTTTTTAAATTTTAAAAAAGAATGTGACATTTCAGACTTTCTACCTCTCTCAAATGAAATTCACAAGGCTCTTTGCATTTCAACTGCAATATACATAATACAACTTACATTTTAAAGATTAAAAAAAATTATTGCACATTTTGCCCAGAATTTCTCTTCTTTGTATAGAAAGGAAGTCCATGAAATGAGTGGAAAGGGTATAAATTTAAAACACAGCTTCATCCAAAGAAATCACATTTTAAATAGCTCTTTTAAAAGTAAATATTTATTAATGAGAGCTTTTAAAAAAATATTTTTATGAGAGAGAGAGAGAAGGGGGGGGGGAGAGAAACCAGAGCACCACTCCATCCCATGCATTCCAGCCACTGGGCCACCTACCACTGGTCACTAACTGGGAGTTTCAATTTGGTCAGCTCTACATATCTCAAATATCAGCCTCAGTTTTGCCCCTTGTGGCTGATTCTAGTTTTCAGGCTGGTCACAACAAAATTTTGGGATTCCCATCCTGCTTACACTGGGATGCTGACATTCTTTCTCAATGAAGGGTGAGACCTCAATTCCCTCTCCTTCACTCTGGACAGGGGCTGGTGACCTGGGACAGAAGTCACTCTACATGGTGGCTGAGGCTAGTACATAAACGGCAATGCGACTTCCACCTGGTTCTCTTGGGACACATGAACAAGTGTCTCTTAGGAACCCAACCGCCATGATGTGAGGCAGGTGAAGCCAGATGGAAACAGCCAGGAGGTAGTATGGTCAACGATGCAAGCTGAGGTCCCCATCAATAGACTATACCAACAGCCAGACCTGTGACTGAAGATGCCTTCAAGATTACGATAACTTGGATGTGAGGGCGATCTGGCTGCAACATCTGTTACCCCACTGATGGCCAGGGTTGGATTCAGCTGATCTGGCTGGCTAGGCGGGCGTCCCCTTCCTCCCTCACTGCTCCATGCGTGTCCTTCCCGAAGCTACGCTCTAGGTCGAAGAGGACAGCCTTCCCCGAATAGAGACAGACCAGTCTTCAGTCAAGGGTATACGAGTAGCTGCGTTCCCCTGCTAGAACCTCCAAACAAGCTCTCACGATTAAGATAACTCTAGTCCTGGCTTTCATCTGCAAGGCTGTATGAGAAATCCCAAGAAAAAGCAAGCTAGCTAAGCCTAGACAACCTCTAGAACATGAGAGGTGATGAGAAAATCTAACTAATGCTACTTTTATCTGGTAACCTGGGGGAGGAGTGGCTCATGATATAGCAATACAGAAATAGGAATGCCATCCCTTTTATGGTCTAGCTAAACTCTGAGAAGTATCTGCACCTTACTCCTTCATCTGCTGCAATGTAGATATTACCCCCACCATTTTACTATGGTCCCTGTGGAAGGTAACCAGTATGGAGATCAACTAATTGCAAACATCACAACTGCTTCTGAGTTTTTAATTGGGTAGTTGTTATACTGACCCCACCTTCTTTAATTCCCTTATTCTTGGATCAGTTTTCCCTCTCTGTCTTGATACTCCAATGACATATGGCTCAGTTCTCTGTCTAACACTTAAAGACTGTATTGCCCAGAATTCCATATTCTCAATTTATAGCTTCTCTGTATACCAAACACTTAGCTTTAATGCCATCTATACACTTCTGATTTCTAAGTAGTAATCTTGACTTCCTTTCCCAACTCAGAAATATATCCATTTACTCACTCAACAAATGGTTATGGAACAATTATTATGTGAGACAATGAAGACAAGGTCTCATGGCCCTGAAAGTATGTCAGGAAGCAAATATAATGATTCACAGATCATGATCTGCTAGGGGAAGATAGCTTATTGAAATGCTGCACCTAATTTCACTTCTTTCCAAGTCATTAATACAACATCCTTGAAAGTGAGTTATTTTAAGAACTTAAGGCTCAAAATCAGACTGGGGGATGTGATGGCAACAAGTTTTTAAAGTCTAGAAATTGCATCAACAAATAAAAGTGACAAAGGACTCCAGAATGTTTAAAGGAAAGCAGGAACAGCACTAAGAGACTAATAAGAGACTGAGGGTGGTGGCTCCCAAGGGCCTCAAGAAGTGGAGTGGAAGGAAAGACTGTAATGAGAACCACTGGCTGAAGGCTGCCTGAGAGGCAGTTGGATCTCCAACTCCCTCTCCACCTGGTCACTGAAGATTGCCCCCCTCCATCATGGCAGATATCTAGACATATCTGAGAAGGGTTTCCAAACAAAGAGAAAGGCAGAGATATTACTAATAGAAACTGGAGTGTTAAGTGAATGATGCATATGCAAGCTGAGACTTAGTCCCCAGCCCTAATTCCTCCACGAATTCATCACAGAATTCAAAGGCATGCTTTGGAAAAAAAAAAAAAGTAGCAGGAAAAATTATAGTGACACAGGGAATTTTCTAACATTATTTACCAAAATTTAAATAATACAGAATAGAAACTCTACGGAAAACAAAACGAAGTAGGAAACTAAAACCTGGGTCAGTCAGGTAGCTCACCTGGGAAGGTATCTGTTTTGCCAAGTGCATGACCTATGTTTGAGTTCCTCATGGCACCAGGGAGCGCATCAGTGCTATGGTGTTTTTCTCACTCTTTCTCTGTGTGCCTATCTGAAAAAAGTAGCCCAGAGCAATGAAGTCCTGGTGACAACAACAATGGACAATGGATAGAAAATATAATCCTAATAATTTTTACTTTGGCAAGGGTACACAGAAACAAACAAACAAACAAATTTCCATGGAAAAATTTTTCAACTAGCAAACCAGGAGAGGCTCTGTGGATAGGGTGCTAGACCCTCAAGGATGAGGTCCTCAGTTCAATCCCTGGCAGCGCATGTGTCAGAGTGGTGGTCTGATTCTCTGTCCCTCTCCCTCTCATAAAGAAGTAAATCTCTAACAAACAAAAACCAACTTTAATTAGGAGTTTGGCAAAAGACACAAAGATATTTTATCAAAGAGGACGTTAGGACAGCAAACAGCCACATAAGAAGAAATCAGATATCTGACCTTAGTATCCACTAGGAAAATGCAAGTTAAGGTCACGATAAGAAGTCACCACACTTGTATCAGAACAGTCCAATAAAAACTGACAACACTATATGTTACCACAAACGTGCAAAACCTGGATCTCTCATATACATCACTGATGGGGTTGTAAAATGGTACAACTACTCTGGAAATCTGTGCAGCAAAGTCTAAAACTAAATGCACACTTACAGAACAAGTCAGCGAGTGCACCCTGGGCACCTGTCCCAGAGACATGAAAATTAGTGTCCACATAAAGAACTATACTCCCCCAATACAACTTTATTTTTAGTCTTCTCAAACTGAAAAAAAAAAAAAAAACAACACCAAAATAACCCACCATAGGCTAATGGTTAAACAAATTGTTACATAGCCATGCCACAGAATATTAGTCTGCTGTAAAAAGGAGTGAACAATTGCTACAGGCAACAACTCACACAAATCTCAAGAACCTTATTCAAATGGGGGAAAATAAATAAACTCAGTCTCAAAAAGTTATGTGCTATATGGATTACACTTATGTAGCATTCTCAAAATGACAAAAATCACAGGAAAGATTACACAAATACTGGTTTACAGAAATCAAGGGAGACTGGGGATTGGCTCAACAGGTTTATATATTTATTTATTGCATGCACAGAGTCCCCGATTCCATTCCGGATGTGCAGAATAGATCTCTGGTCTCTTTCTATCTCTCATAGAAATAAGTAAATCTTTATTTTATTATTTTTTTAGAGAAGACAATAAAGGGGGGAGGTAGGAAAAGGAAAGATATTTGCAGTAATGGCACAGCTCTGTATCATGATTGCAAATCTACGCACATGCAAATCTTGACTACAGTAATTCTACGCATGTCTTATACAAATACCAGTTTTCTGGTTTTGATATAGTACTATGCTTACATAAGATGCAATCCAGTGGAGGAAAGTGGGTAAGCGTACATGGGTCCACTTTGTACTGTTTTAGCGACTTGTGAATCTATATTTATCTCAAATAAAGTTCTTTTCATGAACAGTAAGAGCTCCTTAACTAAACAGAGCTCTTAAAAACCTGATTGCAGAAATTAAAAACTCAATAGAAGGATTAGATGAAGTTAAACAAATCTCCTAATGACAGCAAAAAAGACACAGATGTAGGAAACAGAAGACAAAAATCTAAGAAAATCAGTGAACCAGTCATAGAGAAGTAATGTCAAAATAATGAACTCAATAAAGACAGGATGGGGAAACTGTGACAAGTGTATAAAAAACAAAATCAAGAACATTTTACAGACCAGAAAGAAGTGAGTTCCTGAGGCCTACCAAAATGAATGAACTTACAGACTCATAGCAAGAAAATTTTTTGTGGAGCTGAGGAGACAGAATAATGGCTAAGCAAAAAGATTTTCTTTCATGCCTGAGGCTCTTAGGTCCCACTGCCACCACTCTAAGAGCTCAGCAGTGTTCTGGATTTTTTTTTTTTTGTGAACTATCATTACACTGGAGACAAAGACTCCACATGCTTCTAGAAAGGAAAAATTAAGTGACATACAAAAGAATGCAATGGCTGGACTGCTGGGCAGTGGTCCACCTGGTTGAGCACATGTTACTGTGCACAAGGGCCCTAGTTCAAGCCCCCAGTCCTCACCTGCAGGGGGAAAGCTTTACAAGCAGTAAAGCAGTGTGCAGCTGTTTCTGTCTCTCTCTCCTCCTCTAACCCCCTTTTCTCTCAATTTCTTTCTGTTTTAGCAAATTAAATAAAGTTTTAAAAATGCAATGGCTTTGGACACAGGATGCTAGAAGAACACAGTGCCTTTTTTTTTTTTCCAACATGACAAAAACTTGCAACTAAGAATTCTGTACTCAACCAAATTCTCAGGCAAATACATGGGGAAAAAAAATAACATTTCTAGACATGTCTAACCTTTTAGGCATGAATGAAGAAAACATTGCCTAAGCAATCCTACCCAACAAACTTACTGGGAATAGTGTTTTTACTAAAACAAGAGAGTAAGTAAGACTTCTTCATCTGGGATCCACAAGACATCCTTATGACTACACATCCACCGAGGGTCCACAAAGCATCCTTGCTCTTCTCTTCCTACACCGGAAGACTCCTCTTTCTTCTCTGTTCCTGACTTCCATAATGGCAAATACACCAATGAGTAGTCGACACCTGGAATCTAAGTCCTCCCTGTCATACTCTCATAATCAGGACTTTTTTTTTTCTTTATTGGGGAATTAATGTTTTACATTCAACAGTAAATACAATAGTTTGTACATGCATAACATTCCCCAGTTTCCCATATAAATAATCAGGACTTTTAATGATTTCACCCTTAGGTATTTCTTAGTTCAGCCCCTATTTCCACAAGCTTACTATAGGCTTACCTCATACTAACCCCCGAATCAGTCTCCCTATCTCCTGGGACTTCCTCACACTTATCTTCCATGTTGCTACAGCCACGAATGCCTAAAATGCATATCTGACATGTCATCCCATTACCTGAAACTCCTCAAAAGCTTTCTAAATCCTGATCAATAGGCAAGGCAGATATGGTGACTGAACCACCAGCACTCTCTTACCTTTTCTTCTCCACCTCCATAGCTATTATAATAGATCAAGGCAACTCTCCCAATTCTGCCCAAAACCAGCTTGTTATCTTTCTCAGAGGCTTATATGCATACACCTTGACATGGAGCCATCTGCAACTCTTATTTAGAATACAGGGCAAGAGCTTCCACAAGGCACAGAAGGTCCCTCCAGACTCCACTCTGAGCTGTCTACAGGGAACATATTTTTATACCTCCTCATCTGGTGGGGGACCCCAATTCTCCCTACCTGGAATGCTTCTTCACCTGGCTAATGTCTTTGTCATCTCTGGTCACCTCCAGATTTGTGTCTCACCCAGCTCAGTTGGGTCCTCGCTTTCCACTGTGCTCTCTTGTACCCCAGCTGCATTTGCATTGTTGGGGTACAGTTCATCTGACAAGTCTTCCTTGCCTGACTCAACTTCTCCAAGGGCGAAGGCTTTGTCTCGGACTCTCTTTCTTGCATGTTCTTCAAAGGTGCAGCAGAGTTGTAGAGGGGGAAAGGGATGGGAGGTGGGGGGTGGGAAACACAAAAGGGAAGTGAAAAAGACAAAAGAAGCAAAAAGTCTATTGCAGAAGGTGGGGAAAGTAATGTCACATTTGGCATCCTTTCCGAAAGGTTAGGTCTGCTTGTTCTTGCACTTCTCCTGTCAACAGACAGGATGACACCTTTCGACTTGGTGCCTGTAAAGTGTGTGTGTGTGTGTGTGTGTGTGTGTGTGTGTGTGTGTGTGTGTGTGTGTGTGTGTTGGGGGGCGGGGGGAATGTCTTCTTAGTCCTTTACTTGTGTTTTGTCACTGCTATTCTTAAACTGTAAGCCTTCTGAGGACAGGGGCTGTGTCATTTATGCACTTGGTTCTTGGGTAGCAAAGCTTGGAGCACTGTCTGCGAGGGCAGGAGGGAGGGCTTACGCCCCAATGAGAAGAGGCCTGAGCCCCAGCGCCCCCAGACCGCGCCGCCTCCCTCCCTCCCTCTGCAGACCCCTCCTCACTCCCGCCGCTTCCTGCCTTCCGGGCGGCGGAAGTTGCCGGCTGCTCTTCCCTGCCCACGTGGGGCCTTTTCCGGTGCTCCCGCCCCCACCAGCTCTCGGGTCCGGACCTGGCCCTCACCTCAGGATTCCCAATGTGCCTTCGGACAGACATTTTGGCTCCAACCGACCACGCTCGGGATTCTAGCCTCGCGGATTACCTCTAACTCTAGCTTCCTACATCCCCCACCCCTGCTAAATCGCTTCCCTATAAACTCTTCTCCGATTGGTTTATCTTCCCCGGTTGACCAATGGAAGCCCGTCTTACTGTCTGATACGGGGTCAAAGGGGATGAAAGCCGGTTCAATGGTTACCAAGGGCAACGCGGGACGCCGGCTGCTGTGGTCCTTTGTGAGCAGTGCCAGGCCCGAGGGCTCCTGCCTCAGCGCGGGAAGAGGGGCGCGGGGGAGGGGAGCCCTGGTGCCTGGAGGGGAAAAGCTACTGCAGAATCTGGAGAACAGAAAAGGGGAAAGTAATTATCCCTAGTTAATGTGAGGGCACAGGTGACAGCATAACGCACCCTTTCCTCCTCCCAAAACACATACACATCCACCCAACCACCCCCATTCTGATCAAGCTTTTGGACAACTTCTTCAATAAGAACTAGAGATGGGACGAGGTTGTTCAGCAAGAATGGGAGTCAATAGCTGATTATTTTCAGGTTAGGTTAATATGCAAATTATGCAAAATAGCATGCGTAAATACAGTAATTACTGTTGCTTTAAAAGCTTTCGGCTTAGCCAGGGAACAGCGGCCTTAATTGCAAAGCGCGCACACCATTCTGTGATTCATCATTCATTTAACACATATTTAATAAGCACCTTGAGAGCAAAGCTGCAGTAGGTTTTGTGGAGGATGGGAGGATGACTAAGACCCAATCCCGTTGCCAAGGAAACCATTGTGACTCCTGCCACCAGCCACCACCTGTTCTTATTCCAGATCTGAAAATTAAGTCCTAGCACCTTTACAAAGCAATCACACACACAGTTTGACTTGGCTTCAGAAAGTCCCGCCAAATCCATCAAAAATTATTATTTCCTTTACATTGGCAGGAACAACACAGTAGCCCTTTGTCCTTTTGCTTTAAGTTGTTTTTTTCCAGGAAGGGAGAATGGTTGCTCTGAGCTGTTCATACTCAATACTCTTGAATACTAGCATATGTCTGAGCTTCTTCAGGGTCTGTGCAGATGACCCATTGAATAACAGGGTCTCCTAAGCCCTTCTCTTCTCAGAAGGGCAGGATCCCACCCCTACCTTGAATCCTGTTGTCACTCCCAGGGGCTTGACCTCCAGGGTTTAAACAAGCCACAGCTGTCTCATGCACTTTCATGCCTACTGAGTTTGTCTTAACTTCCCTATTGTTCTCCTGCCTCTCTTACTTCTTGAAGATTTCTCACCCGTGCACTAGAAAAAGGAAGAGTTTAGAGGCTGAAAAAGTTGAGGAGGCCATGGTGGAGGGGGTGATATTTATCACCATGCTTTACACAGCCAGCTGGAGCTTCTAGTTATGTTACTACTAAGCCTGTATGCTTAGCTAGTGGAGTGTGTGTTTGTGTGTGTGGTGTGTGTGTAGGGGGGGGTGATAAAGATTGCGGGTATGATAAAGAAAAGAAGATAGAATAAGCATTGACCTAAAAGGTGAGAAGTGGGACAGATTAAAAGACAATCTTAAGTAAAATGAAGTTATATACAAAAGGGGTGCAAAGAATAGGAAGACATTTAGGAGAGTGACAATTTTATGATAATTTATAGATAAAAGAAAAACATTTGATAAATACATGAAATGTCTTCAACTAGTAATGAAAGGAATACAAAACAGCTAGGTCTCTCCCATTTTTTTCAACTAATAAATGGATGAAAGGGTCTTTTTGCTTTTTTTATGATAATGTTCAGTGTTGACTAATGAATCATGAAGCACAAGCACTTACATTGTTAGTGTGATTGTAAAGAAATGTGACTTTTAGAGAATAATTTGAGAAACCTTCAAATGTTAATATTCTGACAGTTTCTCCTACTAATAAAATCAGATACACAAAGAATACACTCACAGAGGTTTACTAGACTTTTAAATTAAAAAAAAAAAAAGACTAAAACAACCTAGTTGATCATCAGTGTTAAAAATAATCAAAAAAAGATTATGGCGTAACTACAAAAGGCAATGTTATAGAACCATTGTGGTCCAGGAGGTAGCTCAGTGAATAAAGTATTGAACTTTCAAGCATGAAGTCCTAAGTTTGATCCCCAGCAGTGTATGTACTGGAGTGTATGTCTGGCTCTTTTCCTCTTTCCTCCTACTTCTCTCATAAATAAATAGATAAATAAATAAATTGGGTCTTTTTTTAATAGAACCATTAAATGGTATCTTTCAAGGATTAATGACATTGGAGAATTCTTTCTAATAGAGTAAATGAAACAACCAGAAATACTAATTTTTTTAAATATGATTTTGATTTGTGTGGAGAAAAATGCAGGAATTTATAGGAAAAAACTGTAGTTTAATGTAAACCATCTCTGGATTGTGGAAATTGGATTTTTTTTTTTTTTTCCTTTTTACCAGAGCCCTGCTCAGCTCTGTTTTATGGTGGTGTGGGGGATTGAACCTGGGACTTCAGAATCTCAGGCATAAGAGTCTCTTTGTATAAGCATTATGCTATCTACCCCTGCCCAGAAATTGGCTTTTTTATACTTTTGTGTAGTCTAAAGATTTTCTTCAGTGACTATGAATTCATTTTGCACCTTAGTTAAAAAAATTATTCTCCTAAGAATCAAACAACAAAAACACCTGATTCTGAATTCAGTCTGCAAATTGTCTGTGGCCTTTGTCTGGGCTGATTTAAACTGAAGTTGAATTCTGTGTAATTCCTCTGTCTGAAGAGCCACTGCTCTCTCCTTCCTGGCAGTAAAAGACTCTCCAGGCACTTGAATGAGATCTTTGCAATCAGAGTCGTGATTGCTAAGAGGTTCGAGCTTTGTTCCTAAGAGAAGAAGTTCTGATTCTTTTCTTTAAAAGTTCCTACTTTCACTGATTAATCTTATTTTCCACGAAGTTAGAAGTGCTCTTGTGAACTTACATTTGTTTGATGTCTTCCTTTTTAACCCTGTATGCATTCCAGAAGACTTCCAATCTCTACAGAGTTGGTGGGAACACCAAAGTGAGTGGGACTGACTAAAAGATAGTTTGGGACACTTCTTTTTTTCCCCAGTAGCCTCCCTTCCTCTTCCTGGAAATAGGTGGGTACTTGGATGTCAGGAATCTGGCCTTCTCCTCAGCCAGAAGCTGTCCTTCATCCTGAATCCATCTCAATCTGCCTCATATCCAATGAAGGCTCCCTCACCTTCAGCTCTCAGCCTGGTTTCTGGACCAGAGCTTGACCTCGCCCCCCCACCCCCCATTTCAGAGACGCATCTGCTGACATCATTTCTCTACTATGGGCCTTAGTGCTCTTCTTTTAACTGCATTCATCTTAATTCCCCACATAACATGCACTTTTTAAAAAATGATGTGATATACTCGTTTTGTTTTAATTTTATATATTTTTTTATAGAGACAGAAATTGAGAGGGGAAGGGAGATAGAACTAGAGATACTGCTTCACTGCTTGTGAAGCTTCCCCCTACAGGTGGGAGCCAGGGGCTTGAACTAAGGTCCTTGCACACTATAATGTGTGCACTCTGCATGGTGTACCACCACCACCTGGCCCCTGGCATATACTTTTTAATGCTTCAAGAATTAATTCTGCTCAACCCACTCCTGGGGGTCCCTTCTTTTCCCTTCACCGCCTAATAAGGATCTAAGACATGATCTCACAGGTCCACACTGTGATCTGTAATAATATACTGATGGTTCAGGTAATAATTTGGTGTCATTCTACTTGGTGGTGGAGTGGGTCCAATGGAGGAGCAAGCATGCTGGTCTTTGATTGATGCTGGATCCTCTCCAGGCTAGGCCAGAGTCAAAGTGCTTAGTCTGGGCCTAAAGATCCCAGCCATCCCTGTACCGAGAGGAGTAGCACTACCTCTCTTCCAAGGGAACCATTCTCAGCTGTTCTGTTTTCTGTTGGGACAAAGAAATTAACGGCCTGGCTGCTTCCTCACTGGGATTCCCCACACCTACAGTAGTTCCTCAGTCACTTCTGAGAGCCCCATGAGGAGCCTCTGGGGTAGAAAGGACAGATAATGTCGGCTCCCAGGGAGACCACTCCACCACTAAACTCAGGATCTTTGCTATCATTAATCACATTCTGTTTCTAGCTTGGAGTTTGCAGAGGCCAACTGCTCTGCCACAGATGCAGTTTCTGAGAAAGCTGAAGAGCCAACTTGAATCTCAGAATGACCTTCCTAGGGGACAGAGAATCTACCAGTCTTCAGAGGTGGCTGTGTCCATCTGGACACACTGGACAGCTGAAAAGCCCACATCCCACGAAAAGGTCAGCAGATGTGCCTCATACGGACGCAGTGTCCACATTTCTCAAAATGACCTGAGAAGCCTGGGTTTCACACAAGATACACAGGGTGATGATTAGCAGTCCCTGTGCAAGACTGTGCGAATATAATCTCTGTCCTTCGTGGCTTTGAAATAATCAAGACCATATCCTGTCGTAAAAGCAAACAAAATCAGTGGGAGTTCTGCTTTTGTTTAGGATGTAGAAAGCCTTAAGGAACATCACTCCCATCGAACAGTTAAGAAAAAAAAAAAAAAAGAAAAGTAATCATAACAAAATCCTGAGTTTTCTTGAATCCTTCAGGGAGATGAGATCTCAAAGCAACCACATTCCAGTTCCAAAAAGTGACAAGTTCTATTGAGGAGAGAAGGGACACACATATGAAGAAGGACAACAGCTTCACATTGGGCAGAACTCTGGAATAACAGTGACCGCAGAGAAGTGAGTAAGAAGGAATCAGTTAACATAACTGAGAGTCAGTGGTGGCTAATCTTTTTTTTTTTTTTTTTAAGATGTATTTGTTTGTTTATTATGACAAAGAGATTGAAAGAGGAGAGAGAAGAAAGAGAAAACCTAAGTATCACCCAGCTCTGGCATATGGTGGTACTGGGAACTGAATCTGTGGCCTCTGGTGCCTCAGATATGCAAGCTGGAGTCCTTACAGCCAAAGTTCTTGTTTTTATTTGTTTGTTTGTTTTGTTTTTCTTTACCAGAGCAGTGCTCAGTCCTGGCATAAGGTGGTGTGGGGGAATTGACCCTGGGACATTGGAGCCTTAGGCATGAGAGTCTGTTTGCATAACCATTATACTATCTACTCCAACCCCCTCCCAGGTCCTTATGATGTTTAATTTTATAAGTCAACCTGAATAGGCATATTACTCAGACATTCAGTCAAATTTTGTTCTTGATGCTTCTGTGAAAGTAACTTTTCAAGGAGTATAATATATATATATATATATGGTTTTTAAAAGTAATATTGATTAAGGTCCCTAGTCCCCATCTGTAAGGGGGAAGCTTCACAAGTGGCGAAGTAGGGCTCTTTCTCTCTGTCTCTCCATTCCCTCTTGATTTCTGTCTGTAACTAAAATAAATGGATACAATATCGTAAAAAGATTATTCATTTATTATGAAAAAGAGAAAGGGAAGGAGAGAGAATCAGAGCATGGTTTGGCTCTGGCATAAGGTGGTGCTAGGAATTGAGCCTGGGACCTCTGAGACTTTAGGCATATAAGTTGGTACTCTAACAGGCTGAGCTATCTCACTAACCCTGAGTTTAATATTTAAATTAATAGAGTCTGGATAAGTCAGATTACCCTGTATTATATATGTATGGGCTATATGTAGTCAGTTGAAGATCTTATAGAAAGAAAGGGGGGAAAAAAAGAGTTTCCAGAAGAAGAGGAATTTCTGCTAGCAAGCTGCTTTTAGACACCACTGCAACATTCACTTTTCCCTGAATCTCCAATATGACAACTTACTTTTTTTTTGTCACCAGGGTGTGACTGCCTCTAGTCAACTTTTTCAGACAGCTAAGATAGGTAGGTAGGTAGATAGATAGATAGATAGATAGATAGATAGATAGATAGATAGATATTATAGCATTGAAGCTTCCTCCAATTCATTTTTTAAATTATTTTGTTTGTTTGCTTGCTTGATATTGACCAGAGCATTGATAAACTCTGGCTTCTGGTGGTTCTGGGGATTGTACTTGGATCCTTTGGTGCTTCAGGCATGAAGGCCTTTCTGCATAACCACTATGCTATCTCCCCAGTCTGCTTTCTCTAGTTCTATAGTGCTCACATGAGGTGTACCAGGAATTGGAATCTAGTTCACACATGTGGCGAAGCAGGCACCCTCCCAGATGAGCTATCCCCACTTCAATTTTTTAGACCTGCTAGTCTCCATGATTGTGTAATCCCATTCCTTAAATATCTCTCTGTCTCTTTAGATCAACAGATGATAGTTGCATCAATAGACAGAAAGACGGCCAGGAAGATAGAACTGTACATCCTTATCTGTATATATTTCTGTTGGTTCTGTTTTTCTGGACAACCCTGACTAACAGAGTTCCAGACTCACAGGGACTTTATTCATTTGTAAAGGTTTTTGTTTGTTTGTTTGTTTTTTGTTTTTGTCTTTTATCAGAGCTTTGTTTTATCAGAGCACTGGTTTATGGTGGTGCCTGGGATTGAGCCTGGGACCTCTGGTGCTTGGCATGTGAAAGTCTGCTGTGTTACTACTGATACCACTTCCTGGACCCTATTTGCAAGGTCTTTTAGAGACAGAGAGGGGTAGGAGAAAGAGAGAGAGCAAACAAGAGAGAGGAAGAGAGAAACCCAGAGAAAAAAAGACTACAGTACTGAAGCTTCTTTCAGTGTGGTAGGGCCGGGCGGGAACTGGGTCACACACATGGCAAAGCAGCAGCACACTATTGAAGCCACAGGAGTAGAGACAGCAGACTCACCTAGGTGTCATTGGGCAGAGGTATAGAAATAAAACCTATCTTGTTTTTTGGGACAGGCATGAAACCAGCCTGCTCAGTACCAAGAACTCTGCTGACATCTGTTGCTTCAGGGACAAAGATAGAAGCAAAAGCCATTTATTTTGAAGTAGAGAGTAAGGATAAAAGGTAGGAAGGTCATGAAAACCCCTTAGCTTAAGAATCTGTACCACCAATAGAAAGTAAACTTAGCTTGTCACCAGAAGAGAGATAGCTAACCCAACTGCCCAAGGCTCAAGGTACAAGGCAGGGTTTGACTACCATGAAGGCCAGAAGGATAGAAACACCGAGAATGTCCCCGTGCTCCCCCCCCCCCCAGGTGAACAGGTCTTACTGGAAACTGGACTAAGAGAACCAAGGGCCACCACCTGCTTCTCCCTGGGCCTAACCACCAGTGGAAAAGTAAGACTGTGGAGACAAAATTCTCCTTGGTGATGCAAATGTGCAGCAACTACTGAAAGTCAGTGCTAGAGCAGGCATACCAAGGAAAACCCTCCAGTGACCCATTCCAATAAGCACAAGGAAATGGCACTCTGGTACATGGACACAATGGCAATGCATCTAAACTCAAACCAACTCAACTACTGACTGGCTTAACTCAGCCTCTCACAACACTAACCCAACAAAGAGGAGTTTCCAAAGTGTAAACACTGTTTACTTCAGTCTCTAGCATTCAACAACAAATTATGACAATACAAAAAGGAAAGAAGAAATAGAAAGGCTTAGCAGCAAATGATAAAGCAATAAACAGAACCAGATGTCAGCAGTACGGATATATAGAGCAGAAAGTTCTGGATAACTAGGAGTAATTAAAAATCTCATGGATATGAATCAAATGGAATACAATAATTCAACATGTAGGGTGAGAAAGATAGCATAATGGCTATGCAAGAAGACTATCATGCCCTAGGCTCTAAATTCCCAGGTTCAATCCCATACACCACCATAAGCCAGAACTAAGCAGTACTTCTCACTCTCTCTCTCTCTCTCTCTCTCTCCCTCTTTCTTTCTCAGTGTGTATTTATCTCTAATTAAAATAAAATTATCTATGTATGGATTTTATAATTAAAATAAAATTAAAAGCATATATATATATTATACTGTCACCAGGATTATCTCAGGAGCTTGGTGCTGGAACTAGGTACCTACCACTCCTGGCAATCCCTGCCCCTGCCCCCACTTTTTTCTTTCTCCCTTCCTTCCATCCTTCCTTCCATCCTTCCTTTATCTCTTTCTTCCTTTCTTTTTCTTCCTTTCTTCCTTTCTCTCTTTCTTCCTTTCTCTTTCTTCTTCCTTCCTTTCTCTGTTTCTATTTCATTAGATAGGACAGAGAGAAACTGAGAATGGTGGGAGAGATAGGAAGAGAGAAAAACAGAAACCTGCAGACCTGCTTCAGAGCTCATGAAGTGTCCCCTCTGTAGGTGGGAAACAGGAGTCAAACCCGGGTCCTTGTGCTTGGGTACATGTGCCCTCAATCAAGTGCACCCTCACCCAGCCCCCATAAAATGATCTTCAAAAAGAAATTCAGCATGTAATTGTTCCCACAATGCTTTTGTTTTTGCTGTTGTTCTCAGAAATCTTTAAAAGTATTAAAGTGGGGAGTTGGGCAATAGCGCAGCGGATTAAGTGCAGGTGGCACAAAGTGCAAGGACCCGCATAAGGATCCTGGCTAGAGCCCCCCCCCCTCCCCACTCCCCACCTGCAGGGGAATCGCTTCACAAGCAGTGAAACAGGTCTGCAGGCGTCTATCTTTCTCTCCCCATCTCTGTCTTCCCCTCCTCTCTCCATTTCTCTCTGTCCTTTCCAACAACGACATCAATATCTACAACAATAACTACAACCATAAAACAACAAAGGCAGCAAAAGGGAATAAATAAATAAATATTTTTTAAAAATTTAAAAAGTATTAAGTAACCCAAAGGGCATGTTTATATAAGAGATGTGTATGTATACCATAAACATTTCCTATAGTAGATATTAAAATAGAATTTTTAGAAGATATATATTTACTAGAAAATAGACTTATTAATGCTAATGTAAATAACAAATTTTGGGCCAGTGAGATAGTTCACCTAGAAAGGTGTCTGATTTGCCAGGTAAGTGATCTAGGTTCATGGCCCCAACTCTCACTGCACCAGAGGAAGCTTTGATGCTGTAATGTCTCTGTCTCTCTTTCTTTGTCTCTCCATTTATGACTGAAAAAAATTGGCCTGAAACAATGAAGTCCTGGCAAAGACTACAACAATCATTTTCATTAAAATGTTTTCTGAAACAGAAAATTTCAGCTAGGAAAATAGCATTGTTTTACTCTTTTCCTTTTTCTTTTTTTTTTTCTTCTTTTTTTGTGTGAATCACTTAATGCTGGAATTGATACAAGGTAGTTAAATTGTCACTTGTGCTCTGCATTAAATCTGTCATGCTGCATTATTCTTACTAAAATGGATGATTTCAAAAAGTCAAAAATACAGAATTAAAGAGCTAATGGAAAAGGTAGAAAATGTGTTTGCCCATATACCAAATCTGGGCAGACAGAAAACTATAAAAATAAGAAGTGAGTGATTAAAAATAGAGTATCGAATATGAAGAATTTTTATAAAGGATCACAAGCATATATTACTGTTAAATGTATTCATAAATTTAAAGATACTACATTAGAAATTATCAAAAATGAAATACAAAGGAAAGAAGGTGAAAGAGAAGAGTTGAAATGATTGAATTTCAAAATAATGAAATCACATCAAGGAGACAGTAGAGAATGAGGCAGAATAAATATTTAAACATGGAGATACCAAAGGTTTCATCAAAATAAAGGAAAGCAAATACCACCAAAATCCTGTGTGACACCCCTTCCCCCATCAACCCATAACCAGTTGTCACAAAATCTGAGAGATGGTTTGGTTTTTTCTTTCTTCCTCTTCTTTGTTTTCTTTTTCTTCCTCTTTTTCAAGTTCATTTGCTCTAGTTATTAATATTCCACACATAAGTGAAGCCATCTGATTGATGTCTTTTACCACTTTGCTTATTTTATTTAGGATAATCAGTTCCAATTCTATTTATTTTATCCTATTTATTTATTTATTTAGTTTAACCTGTTTGGCTATGACATATACCCACACCTATAGGGGTGTGCAATCACTTTTTTAAAAGTACTTATTTATTTGACATAAACAGAGAAATCAAGAGAGAAGCAGGAGATAGAGAAAAAAAAGAACAGAGTGACAATTGCAGTGCAGCTTCTGCAAACCTCTGTTAAATCGTTAATAATAAAGTAAAAGTAGAGAAACAAATTTCTACACTTAAAGCAAAAAGATGGGCCAGGTGGTGGCGCACCTGGCTGAGTGCATGTGTTACAGTGTGAAAGGACCTAGATTTGAGCCCCTACAGGGAGAAAGCTTTGTGAGTGGTGAAGCAGTGTTGCAGGTGTCTCTCTATCTCTCTCCCTCTCTATAAGCCACTTCCCTCTTGATTTCTGGCTGTCTCTCTCCAATAAATAAATAAGATAATACAAAAAGAATTTAACCATAAATTAAACAAATATTTTAAACAACATATTTAAACAAAATATTTTTTAAAAAAAAGGGAAGGAAAGCAACTAATTACAGATCCAAGGAACACAGAGAACCTCAAACAGCACAAACACAATCAAACCCGGGTTAAACTTAGAACTAAATCCACCTCATCAGAGTGAATATACTACCAGCCATGCATTTCTCTCATTTTTCAGAATATTCTAAAAGGCTACCAGAAAAAAAAAAAGAGAGAGATAATATATTTGAAGAAATATTATAAAAAAAACTTCTTATGAATAGTATACAAAACAACAGGCAATGGAGGAATATATTTTAAAGAGCAGAAAGGGAAGAGAAATCAACCTAGAACCCTATACTATATGAGCTGAAAGTGTCTTTTAGAAGTAAAGATGTTACAGACTTTCTCAATACTATCAAACACTTTCCAGAGTTGACAAAAATTGAAAGAATTCACTGCCAGAAAACTTGTATCAAGTGAAGTGTAAAGGAAGTTCTTTGGCAGAGAAAGTATATACTAGTAGAAATTTGGGTATACACAAAGAATTGAAGGGCAATAAAATGATGAAATGGGGCAAGCTTAAAAGATATATTTCTTTTTATTCTCTTTAGAAGAGAAAATTTACTAAGAACAAATAAAAGTTGTACATCCTAAGATTTAGCATAAGTAATGTGAAAATGTATGGTGACAATAGCACAGAGATTGGGAGAGGAAGTAGGATAGGCTGTGGTTTGATTCTTTTTAAAAAATATTTATTAACATATTTGATAGGACAGAAAGAAATTGAGGGAGTCGGGTGGGAGCGCAACAGTTAAGCGTAGGTGGTGCAAAGTGCAAGGACCCACACAAGGATCCCAGTTGGAGCCCCCGGCTCCTCACCTGCAGGGGAGTCACTTCACAAGTGGTGAAGCATGTCTGCAGGTGTCTTTCTCTTCTCCTCTCTGTCTTCCCCATCTCTCTCCATTTCTCTCTGTCCTATCCAACAACGACATCAATAACAACAACAATAATAACTACAACAATAAAACAACAAGGGCAACAAAAGGGAATAAATAAAAAATAAAAGAAAGAAACTGAGAGGGGAAAGGAAAGTAGAGATGGAGAGAGACAGAGAGATATCTGCAGCACCGCATCATTTCTAGGGAAGCTTCCACCCCTGTAGGTGGGGACTGGGGGCTTGAATCAGGGTCCTTGCACAAGGCAGTGGGTGTGCTCAGCTAAGTGCACCACTGCCCAGCCCCTTAGTTGTATGATCCTTCGCCTATACGTGAAGTTATAAGATACTTCAGGGTAGATTGAATACATTTAAGATGTACATTATAGTGTATATCATGTGCAGCAACTGCTTAAAAGAGTCATAACTAGTAAGTCAATAGTGGAGATTAAATTGATTAATAAAAATACTCAGCTACTCTAAAGAAGTCAGAGAATTATGGGATTCTCTTAAATAGAAAAACTATAAAATGAGTAGCAAGAGATTAAGTCCAACTGTATCAATAGATAAGCATGTATGATACAAACCAGGAGGTCAGTAAACTACAGTCCACTGTTCAAATATTGCCTGTTGACTTTTTGTAAAATAAGTTTTAGTGATATATTATCAAATATGTTAATTTATATATTGTTCATAGCTTCTTGCTTGCTATAGTGGCAGAGCTGAGCACTTGTGACAGAGATTATATAGAAGAAATTTTCCATCCTCTAGTGTAAACACCTGATTAAAAGCACAGATCACCATATGAAAGAAAGTTATCTGTTGGTCTGCTTCTAATTCTGCTTCTAAGACCCCTTCTGTTTTGATCATCACGTTAGGTTCACTTGCACTGCTTACTGCTGTGGTCTATTTACATAATCATTGTTTTGTTTGAGACCCACACTGGTTTAATCCCCACTGGTTCGAGCTCTTTTTCCACTCCACCCTCTCTCCTAGTCACATCCTGTTTTCTACCATTTAATCCCCACTGGTTCACACGCTTTTTTCCTTCCTCCCACCCCCTATCCTACGTACTTCCTCTTCCTGACACTTCCGCCTCAGGAGATAGAAAGGACAGGATTTTCTAATGAAGAGAGATTGATTGATTGCACTGCATCCCCGCTCATCAATAAAGATTGAACTGCGTTCCCAGCTCAGCCATGAGTCCCTGGTCATCTGTCTCCTGCCCGCAAAGCTAGCACGGCATATTGGTGCCCAAACAGGGACCGGCAGTTATCTATAAGAAATATATTTTCAGAGCTGGGCAGTGACACACCTGGTTGAGTGCACATGTTACCATGCACAAGGACCTCAGTTCAAGTCCCTAGTCCCCCTCTACAGAAGGGAAGCATCACAATGGGTGCTAAATAAATAAAATAAATAAATAAAATAAAATAAGAAAAAAATATATTTAAAAAAAGGGATACAGGTTGGAGGTGGGAGTGTTTTGCAGACACTTATCCACAGGGAGATGAGAAATCATACTCATGTGTCTATAACTGTACCGTAAACCATCAACCCTCAATAAAATGATAATAATTTTTTAAAGTTTGGTGGTTTGACAAAAACAAAGTCACCATGTGAATTCAGCAATTCTACTTCTAGATATATATATTCAAAGGAAGTGAATTCAGGAACTCAGATACTTACATACTACTGTTCATAACAGCATTATGTCCACCAGCCAAAAGGTGACAACACTTCAAGTGTCCATAAACTAATGCATAGATAGACAAAATATGATACACACACAACTTAAGATGTTTTAAGTTATAGACTTCATGTTATGCATGTCTTACCAAAAATCAATACCAAATAAAAACTGAACCGGCAGAATTCATTTTAGGGAAACTATACTTTGGTACTCTTCAATGTTCCTCCATAGAATTATAATTAAAGTTTCTATTACTTTTCACAATACACAGATCTTTGGAATTCTTTCATCTCCCTGCCTTTTCAGCCCAATTTCTTCTTACCAGTAAGTTCTCTAGTAAGTAGGGTAGCAACAAATATACTTCAAATTTGCTAGGTCATCTCTTGCCTCTGAGTCTTTGTGTGTGTGGGTCCTTCTATTTGGAAAGTTCTTTTCATACTTCGTTTATTCTTTGAAAAAGAGAAGAAAATCATGTCTTTCTGAGAGCCTTCTCCAGTTAGTTCCTACCCCTGTCTCAGAATCCAGGAGGTGGGCTGAGCAGTGTTTCTCTTACTCTCTCCCTCTTTGTCTCTCTCCCCTATCAACTTTTCTCTGTCTTAACCTAGAAGAAAGAGAGAGAGAGGAAGAAAGGAAGGAAGGAAGGAAGGGGAAGAAAGAGAGAAAAAGAGAAAGAAAGAAAGAAAGAAAGAAAGAAAGAAAGAAAGAAAGAAAGAAAGAAAAAGATAGGGAGGGATGGAGGGAAAACGGTGGTTAGGAGTGGTGGATTTGCACAGGTACTGAGCCCCAGCAATAACCCTGGTGGAAATAAATAAATAAATAAATAAATAAATAAATAAATAAATAAATATCCAGGAGGCATTTTCTCTAAATACCTCCATGGCTTCCTGATTCAACCAACAGTGTTGTGATAGCTGATTTCTTTGCCTGCTTTCTTTACCACCCCATTGGCTTCTTGACAGTAGGAATGTCAGACATCATTCTTCACATTCCTAGTATTTAGTACGGTGCCTAGCACAGAGGAGGCACACACTAAGTTCTTGTGGAATGAACTAAATTGTGTGTGAATGCTTGTAAAATCACATGGGAGTCCACAACTTGGGAAGACTCCCCTTTATCACACAGGTCATGTCCGGCCTTTCTTTACTGTTGTCTGGTATATCAGGATGCAACTATGAAGTGTCCCGCACCCTCACCCCAAACTGATAGGTAATATCAACTGCAATCATTAGACTAGTGAAATCCATACACAGGGGATATGAATGAATGTTTGCAAATGTCATCCTAAGAAATAGGATGTAGCAGTGCCTGGAAATCTAATCAAGGCATGACGGAATGTAGAGGAAAACTGTAACATAATCAATGGCCTTAACAGCTGAAGAAAGAATATGTGAACAGAATGGGGTTGGGAAGGGGGGGGGGGGTCTGCAGGGAGTGCTGGAAAGTGGAGCCAAGGAACAAACATTTGTCATTATGTCTCCAGTCCTGTCAAGGGAAAGAGTTGTGTTTCTTTTTTGACCATTAGGCACAAATATGCAGTCCATCCTGTATCCCTATGGATGCCACAAAGCTCATCCAATTCCTTCCCTTTGTTCTGATTTCATGCTCACAAACAAGCTCTTGATTATAATCTGGCTATCCGTGTAGATTTTCCAACGGGAGAGAATGCGCTGACCAGTCAACATGAACATCTGGTCCATTTGGCAAGGAGTGTCCTCTTTGTATATGAATGCATTGGTGTTCTGCTTTATACATCAGTCAGTTCACACACTCCAGGGGCTGCTGAGGTACTCATTCTCCCAGCTCTCTGGGAGCCTGCCCATGCGTTCCTGTTCTCCTTTGTTTGCACGCTCATTCCTCGTGGGCTAAAGGCAAAGTATTACAAGTCATCCACAGTTCCCCCAACTTAGAGTCCATCTTACTTTGAACTTTCCCTTCTAGAGGAAAAGAGACCCACAACTTTCTCTCCTCTTTGGAAATCTGACCTCTGCTAATCATCCAGTTCTCATCTTCCCATACCCCAAATTCCTTGCCAGTATGTTTGTTTACCCTAGTAATCATTTCCCAAGGCCATGGATTAGGGAACAGACTTTCTGAGAACATGGTTAAAGATGAGATGGGTCTGGCAAGACTCAATCTATTAAGGGATCAAGCATAATTAGAAGAATGAACAAGACCAGCTTCTACCTCATTACATTAATCTTCTCTAAATGAATGCTGAAACAGTTTCTATAGGCCCTCAGGTTTTAAATAATTGGGGCCAGCAAGATAATTTACCTGGATACCTCCCCCCAGCCCCCCAATCTGGATGTCTCATTTCTTTTTCTTACTTAATTGTCCTGGATAGAACCTTCAATCCAACATTAAATAGAAGAATCAAGCACAAACACCCTTGCCTTGTTTGTGAACTTAGAGAAGGAAACTTTACCATTATGTATGATGTCACCTGTGGATTTAAATCCAGAAAAGATGTTCAAAGTTGTCAAATTCTTATTCTGTGTCTTTTGAAATGAATCAACTACATATTCTGGGCACAGTATATAATCTGAATATACTGCTGGATTTGCTTTTCCGGTTTATATTTTATTTTGTTTCTGTCAGTTTTTCTTATTGAGCATTCCTGGTCTAAATTCATAAGGGATATAGGACTTTAGGATTTTTTTCTTGTCAGTTTTGATATCCACATAATAGCATTCTTATAGAATGAATTGGGAAACTTGCATTTTTTTCTGCAAAATAATCAGTGCCAGTTTTATTCTTTTTTAAAAATGTATTTGGTAGGTTTAACTGACAAAGCTCTTTGATTCTAGCTTTTTTGTGTGTGGAAAGATTTGATTACTAATTCAATCTCTTACTACTTCCAAGTGTCCTTTATTTTTTCCTCTTCTCTCTCAGATGAGAGAAACTGCTTAGCTTCCTCTGGTATTTTTCAGATTCACTTCCCTTTCAGTGATGGTATAAAAATAAGATTCTTAGGGACAAACGCTTTGGGTGGGTCTTGATGGAAATGATATTCAGAGCCCTCTGGTCTTCTTCCCCTATCCTATACTCCTCTGGGAGTATGGACCAAAGTTCTTCTCTGGGGTGCAGAGGTGGGAATTCTGACCTCTATAATTGCTTCTCTCCTTGACATAGATGTTGGCATGTTGATCCATACCTCTATCCGGTGTGAAAGCTTCTTTCTAAGAAAAACTATAGCTATTTTGGCCTGAGAGGTGGCTCAGTAGATTAAAAAAAAAGAGGTCCTAAGTTTGATCCCCAGCATCACAAGTGTCAAAGTGATGTTGTAGTACTCTTTAATTCTCTCATAAATAAATACAATTTTAAACGATAACATATAGTAATTTATAGCTATACATTTCCATATAAGTACTGCCTTTGCTACATTCCATGAGGCCTGTTTATTTATTTTTTTTCTACTCATCTCAAAGGATTTTTCTAATTTCCCTGGAGACATTTTCTTTGATCTGATGGGTATTTCAAAGTGTGTTGTTTAATTTCCAAATATTTGTGAGTTCCCCAAATTTTCTTCTTTTAAAGATTTGGAATTTCACTCAATTTTTATCAGGGGACATACTTTGCATGATTTCTAAGTTTAGTAAAATTTATTTTGTGGTCTAACATAGAAAACTATCCTGGAGAATGCTCCCTGTGAATTTGAGCAGAATGTGTATTCTGAGGCTACCGGGTAAAATCTTCTGTAATTGTTTTCTAGAACTAGTTGGTTTAACATGCTTTGTAAATCTTGTTTTCTTACTAATATATTTAGTTGTCTTACAGAGCATTGAAAGTGTGTTATTAAGGTTTTCAACTACTGTTGAGTGATGCCCCACAGAGTTCTGAAATTATTTTCATTTTTCTTCATTTTTTGATTTCTCAGGCTGGGTAAAATCAGCTGAACTAGCTTTCAAGTTTCAAAGAATCTTTCTTCTACATGGTCAGGTCTATTTTAAACTGTCTATAGTTATTTTTAAATGTTTCATTATCGTACTTTTTAATTATGTAAGTTGTATTTGGTTCTTTTCACATTTTTGAGTATTTTCTATTGGATCCAATCTTGTTCTCATACTTTTTTTTTTTTTTTTTTTTTTACCAGAGCACTGCTCAGCTTTGGCTTATGGCGGTGTGGGGGATTGAACCTGGGACTTAAGAGCCTCAGGCATGAAAGTCTCTTTGCATAACCATTATGCTATACCCTCACCCTGTTCTCATACTTTTAACTTTCAGTAGATGGTTTTCTTTTCTCCTTTGAACATTTTTATAATAGCTGATTTAAATCTTTGTCCTTTCAGTCTTATATACGGACTTTCTCAGGGATTTTTTTTTTTTTTAATAATTGCTTTTTTCTCCTTGTGTATTGATCCTATCCTTATTTATGTTCACATCTTCTAACCTTTTCTTTTTTGCTGAAAACTGGATAACATGACATGGTAATCTGGAATTCATATTGGCAATCTGGAATAAAGTCTGTAAATCAGATTCTCTCCCTTCTCACTTGGAGTTTATTGTTGCTGCTCCTTGTTGTTGAGCGATTTTTCTAAACAAGGCAGTATTTCTTTTTTTAATAATATATGGCCAATTAAGTCTCTATTCTACTAGCTTAGTGGTCATCTTATAATAAAACAGATTTTCTTAAATTCTTGGAATCAATAAATGTCCCAGAATTGTTAGGGAGCTGGTTGTGTACGTTGGGGCACACCTTCAACACTCAGCTCAGCGACTGAAAATTCTTCCTTACCTTCTACTTTCTGTTTACACAGAGACTCAGTCAGCAGAAACCAACTCTTAAGGTCTTGGCTGACCACAGCTCTGCAACACCCCCCCCCCCCCCACCCAGTATACAGATCTTTTCAAAGTCCCTATGGACACTTCATTCCCAGATTTTCTTTTTTTCTTCTTTCTTTCTTTCTTTCTTTCTTTCTTTCTTTCTTTCTTTCTTTCTTCCTTCCTTCCTTTTTTTTTTTTTTTTTTTTTGTTAGTCTATTATTTGTCCCAACCATTATCTAATGACGCAGACAGCTGTGAGTCTAAACAATTGCCTCTCATTGTTTTTGACAAATGTCCCAGGGAATAGGTTTTTTGTGTTGGGTGAATCCTGAGTCACATAAAGACAGCCTTGCAAGTGGGGTCTCCCAGGGAACCACCAGATAGGTCAAATAATGATAATTCTTTATGAATGAGTCTTTGAAGAAGTTCCAATTCCATTCCACCCCATGACCCCCACCCCTCTGATGGCTAGCAGGCTGCTGGTTTTCATTGCAATTGTGGGCTGTTGGTTTTCAAAGCTATTATGGAGTTGGAATGAGGTGCATGGGAAGAGGGCAAGTTAAGTGATCACAAAAACTCACAGTTCTTACTGAGATTTGATTGCTTCTCAGAAAGAAAAAAAAATGATCATTGGATTGCTCTACGCCTTTACATTTTGAAAAAAAATGATTTAATTAAGTTTTATTAGTGTTGTTCTTTTGTTTAGTGGAGGTGAGGATTTTGAGGTTCTTTTGTCTTCTGTATCTGCAGACGTCATTCAGCAGTGTAATCTCTTGATTGGCATAAAATAAGGTTTTCTCTTGTGTGTAGTTTCTAACTTTTCACAATACCTGTGTATGATTGGTCTCATCTATATTTTCTAATTTTCCACAATACACACAGGATGTGTCTGCTACGATTTACATACACGTCTGCTGATTTACATAGAGAAAGAAAAAAAAAACCTAAAGTGCTTAGACTTTGAGTTGCCATCTTGGTGAATTTGGCTGTTCCCAAGTCCCATAACTTAGGGATTTTATATTCCTTTAACTTTTCCATATTATCTTTTGGTTACCCTTGCCAAGTCACCTCTCATGACAAGAAATAAAGCTTTTCAAATTAAAAGTCTGTCACCAGATAAAGAGAATGGTGTGGTGAATATGACTTTCTAGTTAGTTTTGAGAGAAAGAACTCAGGGTAAAGAGGTTGTTGATGGAATGATTATATGTTCTAGTTCTCTTGGGACAATATCAATTTATACCTGTTGTCAAAATGTACTAATCAGTATACCTATGTTTCATACTCTCAAAAGTGTCTGGGTTTGGACAACAATTTTTATGGCTATCCTAGTTACAGATGGGGTTCAGTCATCACAGTAGAAATCAAGGAAGCCAGCAGATGACTTGTGTCATACCACAAAGACAAAAAAAAAAAAAAAAAGAAAAAGAAAAAGAAAAGAAAGAAAGGAAGAAAGAAAAGAAATGGCAAATTGATCCAGGACCCAGATTGAAATATGGTTCCCCAAAAAGAGGGCTAGAGATGTCCTCCACAATTTTTCAAGTATCTCTTACCCCTTCCCCCATCCCTTGAGTTCGTCAAACCGTTTCCTCTGGTGTTACCAGAAAGCAAAATCATCAGATCTTTCTCTCAACTGTCTTGGCTTACTGAAGAACTCAAGCTCATGTCCTACAAACATTTCCCAATTTGCCACTGGTGGGAGTTGCCATGTGGTATTCTCTCTCTACTCTCCTTGAGCAGACATATCATGGCACTTGTGGTACTGAGCTATCTGGTGAAGGAAATTCTACTAAGAATAAACTTCCTGGTGTTTATAGTTTGGCTGAAGCTTACTTGGAAGTGCAGAGATCTAGGTACATGATCAGTTTTAGAAGGGCAGAAGTTACTGCCAACAGGTTAGTGAGAGTAGTTTTCTGGGATCTGGCAGAAGAGATGTGTGTATATGTGTGTGGAGGGAAGGCGGTTCAAAGCACCATCTAACTGTGGTAAAAAGCCATGTTTGGACATCTCTGGCTTGAGGTCAGACAAGTACCTTTATTTGTTTCTTAACTTTTTAAAGCAGAGGAGCATCAGACAGAAATTCTAGTTTGGGACAAAAATCTGGATTTTGTTCATTGAGAATATAAGGCACAAGCAATCTCAGAGTTCAGTGCAATAACATGGTGTAACCCCGTACTATGAAAAAACTCTTTCAACAAAGGGTCAGGAAGCAGTCTGAATGCCTGTTCTCACCTTCACATGGAATCATGCAGTGTGGCCTGGGGTGTTGATAATGCTTTTTCAAAAAAGAAGTGGTGATCAGGTGTGTGACAAATTGGCAGGTGGGATCTAGCTATCACATAATAGTAATCCATTTGGTCAAGATTTGACTGAAGGGAGAACTGTTTAAAAGATATTCGTACAGTGCCAACAAAATCGTCTGCATCATTTATATATTTTTCTTACATTCCCTTAACATACTGAATTATATCAAGTGACAAGTGTTAAGCAGTCTTTTGGATAAATTCCCCCTTGTTTGTGATGTTTTGTCATTATTATATATTGCTGCATTTAATGGATTAATATTTCATCTCTGTTTATGTTCATGAGGGATATTGGCCTCAATTTGTTTTCTTTCTTAAAATGTATTTGGTTTCAATATCAAGATATTGCTGATTTCATAAAATGAGTTGAAAAGTATTCCCTTTTCTATTTCCTCAAAGAGTTTGTGTAAGATTGATATGATTTCTTTAAAAAATGTTTAATAAAAGCCAGTGAAACCATCTGGGATTGGAGTTTTCCTTGTGGGAAGGTTTTTTTTTTACACTCAACTTTTATTGAGTTATAATTTACGTGCAATGAAACACATTAATTTTAAGCATGCAGTCCAGAGAACTTTGAAAAATATATATACCCATGAAAGAACACCTGAAATCAATTCCATCACCCTTAAAGTCCCCTTACACCCCAGACCAAGACATATACCTCTCTTTTATCCCCAGCTACCACTGATCTGCTTTCTATCATGATAGATTAGATTCACATTTTCTAGAATTTCACTTAAATGGAATCTTATGGCATAGTTTCCATTATCCATTATTTTTTTAAAGTAATCCATATTGCTATTGGCATCATCACTTAGTTTCTCTTTATTGCTGAGCATAGATATACCACAGTGTATGTGGCCATTAACCTGTTAATTAACATTTGTGGTTGTCTTCAGATTTTGACTATTATGACATTAACTACTATGAATATTCATGTGAAACCAATGGTGGGTGTATGTTTTTATTTTATTAATTTGTTTTTTGACAATTATTATCATCAAGTCCATTGGATAGATGGGTACAATTTCACACAATTTCCACCAAAGTTCCACATCCCACTGATTAGCCTCCACTGGAGGCTTTCCTATTCTTTATCCCTCTGGGAGTATGGACCCAGGATCATTATGAGATGCAGAAAGTGAAAGGTCTGGCTTCTGTAATTGCTTCTCCACTGGACATGGGCATTGGCAGGTCAATCCATACTCCCAGCCTGTTTCTGTCTTTCCCTAGTGGGGTAGGGCTCTGGAAAGGGGGTTCCAGGACACATTGGTGAGGTTGACTGCCCAGGGAAGTTCAGGTTGGCGCCATAGTAGCACCTGCAACTTGATGGCTGGAAAAACATTAAGATATAAAGCAGAATTGTTTACTAATTGTTTGATTATTTTTATTAATTAGTAACAAATTGTTTGCTAATCAGAAACCTAAAGGTAAGAATAGAGCAGATGAGATTTGGGGTCTCCATTTTGGAAAAAGCTAGGAAGTCTATTTTAGGTATATTCCAAGAAGCCCATGACTTTACTAATTTTTGCCTGAACCTGGCAGCTAGCATGTAGGTGAATTAAAGGTATTGTCTGGTGAGATGGTGTCAGAGTTGGAAATTAGACTAGAAGGCTGGATCAGGGAAGAGAATGATTCCCAAATATGGGAAAATACAGTTAGATTCCATTAACTGTAAACCCCATCAATCTGATCTGGGGCCCATATTAAGCACAGGAGCCTATGTAATCTCTGTATCCTTGTAGGTCTGAACTCACATTCCATGTTCATAGCTAGGAACATTCTAGGCTGTACTCATTTCAGGACCCATCTTTCTCAAGTGGCAGAGTATGTTGATCCAGTCTCCCTTCAGAGAGTGGGGCAGTCCCTACCATTGTTCCACATTGAAGGCAAGGGGGTCTTGCCAGTGTCCATGTCCAGTGGAGAAGCAATTACAGAAGCCAGACCTTCCACCTTCTGGACCCCATAAAGAATATTGGTCCATATCCTAAAGGGATTAAAAAAAAAAAAAAAACAGGGAAGCTTCCAATGAAGGGGAACTCTGATAGTGGGAATTTTATCCTACAATCTTGTAGATCATTATTAAATCACTAATTAAAAAAAAGAAGGAATAAAACAAGGGGGGAAAGACTCTTTTCTTTTTATTGCCATGAAGGTTATTACTGGGGCTTGGTGTCACCACAATAAATCCACTGCTTTTGGTAGCCATTTTTCCATTTTTTTTTTCTTTTCTATTTTATTTGACAGGACAGAGAGAAATTGAAAGGGAAGGAGGGGATAGAGAGGGAGAGAGACAGATACCTGCAGACCTGCTCCACCACTTATGAAGCTTCTCCCCTGCAAGTGGGGAGTGGGGGCTTGAATTCAGGTTCTTGTGCATGATAATGTGTGTTCAATATGGTGCACCACCACCAGCTCCCTCAAAAATCTTATTTAAATGTTTAGGCAGTTTTATACTATATATTGTGTTATAATAGAAATAGAGGAAATAAGTTGTAATATGCACAAATTAATGTAATTAAGCACAAATATGTAGGCGGAAAACACTCGTCCAGTGTCCATCAGTCAGTGAGGAAAGACATGGAAGCAGAGAATAGGATTGTGAGATAGGATACTTGAAGCTGAATCACTGGGATGCTTTTTCCCATAATCCAGGCTTTCATCCATGTCCACCATACTGACTCATCAGAGAGCCGGTCATAACTCCTAGTGGTCCATAAGCAGGTCACAAAGTGAGGGTTAGCTGTATCTTAAAGTAGCCATCTTTAACTTATTTTATAGCACCATTAAATATTGTTGTATTTAATATTAATTATGCAACTGTATACCTGTGCACATCTCTCCTGCCATTTGTGCTTGGTTGTCATCCATTTTACTTCATCATTTTTTTTTTTAACTAGGATTATCACTGGGGTTCTACGCCTGCACAACTCTACAGTTTCTAGTAACCATTGTTTATAGGAGGTGAAAGAGATAGAAAAAGAGATAAGGAGAGACAACTACAGTGTTGTTCTGCTGCTCATGTAGGTGGGAACCAGGGCTTGAACCTGGGTCCTTTGCACAGAGGAATGTGTGTGCTCTACCAGGTAAGCTTTCCTCCTGGCCCACATTTTGCTTCTTTTTATATGAATCCCAAGGCACCCTGCAAATATTTCAGCTTAAGTAGTCAGGTTGACATGAGAGAAATTATAAAAAAAATAAATAAATAATGAGAAAGACTGTCCCTTTTAACCCATATTCTTGCCACTACTAGAATACACTGGTGTATCTGAGGTTTCTTCCTTCAAGAGAGAATCATTTTCTTTTTGACTGAAAACTTTCACAAATAGTTCTTACAGGAGTGCAGGAGACAAATTATTTCAGCTTGTATTTGTCAGAAAATGTCTTTATTTCACCTTATTTTAGAGAAAAAGACTTTTGTATTTTGGAATACATTTAGACTTGCAGAATAGCTATAAAAGACAGCACAGGGAATTCTCAAGCCCTCCACTATTTCCTCTATTATTAACATCTCTCTCTACCATGATACAGTGATCAAAACTAAGAAAGCAAACATCAGAACATTTCTACTCACTGAAACCCAAAGGACTGGCATAATAGCTCACTGGGTAGGATGCCTGCTGAATCTAGGTCCGAGTCCTAGCACCACAAGGGAGGTGCTATGACATCAGCTCCAATGCTGGCATGTCTTTCCTTCTCTCTATCTCTCTGTCTCTCTATCTGAAAGACAAAGTTGGCCTCAGGGAATTATGAGGTCATGCATGTGGGAGACCCCAGCTCTTCATAAATAAAAATAGATAAATAAGCAAATAAATAAACCTCAGCACTTTTTTTTTCATTACTGTCCTCTCTCTGGATCCTACGTAGGTTACAACACTGGTTTTTTTTTTTTTTAAATATTTTTATTGCCATCAGGGTTTTATCACTGGGGTTCAGTGCCAGCACTATGAATCCTCTGCTCCTGGTGGCCATTTTTTCCTTTTTTTCTTTTCTTCTCACCTTCCTGTTATTCTTGATAGAACAGAGAAAAATTGAGAGGGGATGGAATACAGAGACAGAGAGAGACAGAGAGATACCTGCAGACCTGCTTCACCACTCCTGAGACATCCCCCCTGCAGGTGGGGAGCAGGATCTTGAACCTGGGTCCTTGCACATGGTAATATGTGCACTTAACTGGGTGTGCCACTGCCCGGCCTCCATTATGTTGTTCTGAGTAATCATGTCTCTACAGTTTCCTCAGGTTTCTAATAGTCTCTCAGTCTTTCCCTTTTTTTTTTTTTTTTTTTTTTTGGATGATCTCAACGGTTTTGAAGAGTACTAGTCAGGATATTTATAATGATTTTCAATTTTGGTATTACTAATATCTTTCTCCTAGCTAGATTGGAGTAGGGAGCAGGGAGCTTTGGGAAGGAAGACCATAGTGATAGAGTGCCTTTTTAAAATCTCATCCTAGCTAGAGGTACGTGCTATCCCTGGTGATGCTACCTTTGATCACTTGATCAAGTTAATATTGGCAGATTTCTCCGTGGGATAGCTAAGATTTCTACCTTCTATCTGCCAATTTGTCTTTTCTTAGAAATGAGTCACCAAGTCAAGAAAGGGAGGAATTAAATTCCACTTGTTGGAGTGAGGAGTATCTATCTATCTGTCTTTCTGCCTATAATAAACTAATCTACCTATTATCTATTTTCCTATCCATTCATTAGGGCAGCCATTAATTATGACAGTATGGACTTAAGTATACTTCTTTTGTATTTCAGAATATAATTGAGCACTATTATTTATGTTGTTGTGGTCATTCACATTGTTCCAGATTTTGGAAGTTGGGAACTTTTCCAGATCGACTCCTATGTCCCTTTAAGAAGTCCTTCACCCTTTTGCTTTGTTAATATTTTACACATTTATGATATGTTGGGTAGTGAGAGGTCTGACCTCCACTACCCAACATCCATTTACTTAATTGTACATCTCCCACAAACATGCAAAACAATTTCAGAGCTGTGAGTCTGTATGCCAATGGAAAATAAAATTGTCAACTAGAACACAGTTTTTGTGTATATCTTCTTTCCTTTAACTTTAAGCCTCTGGTGGAAATTTTTTTTTAATTGTGGAGGAGGGATGGGCTAATGGTTTACAGTATGGTTGTTGACATGCTGGTTAAATTTCTCATCTCACCTGAGTCTGGCAAACACTCATCTTAAGTCCCCTTCCACCAACATGCAACAGGACCTGAAAACAACCCTCTACCCTCCCCAGACTCCTTTGCTTTGGTGCAATACACCAAACTCAGTTCTTTTCTGCTTTGTGTTTCTCCTTTCTTTTCTTGTTTCTCAACTTCTGTCCATGAGTGAGATCATCCCATATTCATCCTTCTTGTTCTGGCTTATGTCACTTGACACAATTTCTTCAAGTTGCATCTGAATGAAGTGAAGAAGGTGAATCCATCATTAATAGCTGACTAGTATTCTATTGTGTATATATACCACAGCTTTCTCAGCCACCTAGGAGTTTCTTTCTTTTTTTTTTCTTTCTTTCTTTCTTTTTTTTTTTTTTTATCACACACACACACCAGGGTTATCACTGATACAGGTTATCACTGATTAATCTACATGATAAATCCATTGCTATTGGTGGCCATTTTATTTTATTTTTCTTCATTTGATAGGACAGAGAGAAGTTGAGAAGGAAGAAGGAAGAAAGATAGAGACACCTGCTGTATTTACTTCAACACTTGTGAAGCTTCCCCTCCACCCCCGCAGCTGGGAAGGGGGGGCTTGAACCTGGGCCCTTGTGCATAATAACCTATGCTTACCAGGTGTGCCATTGCCTGACCCGCTGACATTTCTTGAGTCAGTCCCTTTCCACACACACAAGTGTGACTGTATCAAGCATTCTTCGTACAGTTAAGTTTATTCATCACACTTTATATTACAACTTAAGATTCCCCAAACATTCCAGATAACACACATCTGTAATGATGGCCTTTTTACTGTCATTTTATAATAACAGATAAATCCCCCCCCAAACACACAACATCATGGTTTCATGAATGTACCCATTTCACCACTCCCAGGCTGACTTCTTTCAGTTTTTCTATATCAGATACAAAAAGATGGAGGCACAGAGAGAGACACCACTACACCTGAGTTCCTCCCATGTGTGGTTGGGACTCAAGCCCAGGCTGCATGCATTGCAAAGCACATGCATTACCATGTGAACTATCCCTCTGCCCAACAGTAAGTATGAAAATCAAATAATGAGGGCCGGGTGGTAGCACAGTAGGTTAAGTGCAAATGGCGCGAAGCTTAATGACTGGCTTAAGGATCCGGGTTCCAGCTTCGGGCTCCCCACCTGTGGGGAAGGGGGCATCGCTTCACTGGTGGTGAAGCAGGTCTGCAGGTATCTATATTTCTTTTCTCTCTGTCTTACCCACCTCTCTTGATTTCTCTGTCCTGTCCAACAACAATGACAGCAATAATAATAACAACGATAAACATCAGGGGCAACAAAGGGGAGGAAGTAAATAATGTGTATGTTTTCAAAATGGGCTACTGTTATTCATTTGCCTTTCCACGTGAAGTGCAGAATAAGCTCATAATGTTTACAAAAATGTTGCCTGAGATTTGGATCAAAATCACATTGATGCTATAGACCATCTGTCTTGGGTAAAATTAACATTTTTTTTTTAAACCAGAGCACTGTTCAGCTCTGGCTTATGGTGGTGCGGGGGATTGAACCTGGGACTTTGAAAATATTTTGTTAAATTTACAACCAAGTCATGCTGAGAGGGGCTTCTGATGTGAATGATATTCTTTTATTTTGTTTTACTTTCAGGCTCCTGTTGTTAATGGCTTGTCTACACAGGAGTACAATTGACAGCTACATGCAAATTTTGTATTTTGCAGTTTTGATAAAAATCGCTTATTAGTTCTAGGAGGATTTTTTTTTTGGTAGATTCTGTGGGACATTTTATGGACATAATCATTTCTCCTATGACTAAAGATAGTTTTATTTACTATTTTAAAAGCCTCTATGGCCTGTATGCCTACATTCTTTCTTTCCTTCCTTCCTTCTTCCCTTTCTTCCTTCCTTTCATTGCACTCATAAGAAATTTAAATGCAGTGTAGAAAAGAAATGTGTGGTCCAGGAGGTGGTGCAGTTGAACTCTCAAACTATGACGTCCCGAGTTCAATCCCTGGCAGCACATGTACCAGAATGATGTCTGGTTGTTCCTCTCTCTCCTCCTATTCCTCTCATTAATAAATAAATGAAATATTTTTTAAAATATTTTTTAAAAAGAAGAGAAATGTGGGGAGTCGGGCACAGCAGGTTAGGTGCACGTGCCTCAAAGTGCAAGGACTGGCTAAGGATCCTGGTTCAAGGCCCCAGCTCCCCACCTGCAGGGGAGTCCCTTCACAGGCAGTGAAGCAGGTCTGCAGGTGTCTATCTTTTTCTCCCCCTCTCTGTCTTCCCCTCCTCTCTCCATTTCTCTCTGTCCTAACAACGACGACATCAATAATAACTATAAGAATAAAACAAGGGCAACAAAAGGAAATAAACAAATAAATATATATATTTAAAAAAAGAAGAAGAGAAATGGTAGAGGGGTGAGGTGGTGGCACACCTGGTTAAGTGCACATGTTACTATGCACAATGGCCTCGGTTCAAGCCCCTGGTCCTCACCTGCAGGGGGAGAGTTTCATGAATAGCTCAGAAGGCTAGAAATGGACCTACCCTATGATCATGCAATTCCTCTCCTGGGGATATATCCTAAGGAACCCAACACACCCATCCAAAGAGATCTGTGTACACATATGTTCTTAGCAGCACAATTTGTAATAGCCAAAACCTGGAAGCAATCCAGGTGTCCAACAACAGATGAGTGGCTGAGCAAGTTGTGGTATATATACAATGGAATACTACTCAGCTATTAAAAATGGTGACTTTGGGGGTTGGGCGGTAGCGCAATGGGTTAAGCGCACATGGTGCGAAGCACAAGGACTGGTATAAGGGTCCAGGTTCAAGCCCCCCGCTTCCCATCTGCAGGGGAGTCGACTCACAAGCGGTGAAGCAGGTCTGCAGGTGTCTTTCTTTCTCTCCCCCTCTCTGTCTTCCCCTCCTCTCTCCATCTCTCTCTGTCCTGTCCAACAACGACAACATCAATAACTACAACAATAGGGGCAATAAAAGGGAATAAATAAATTAAATTAAAACAAGTAAACAAATGGTGACTTCATCATTTTTAGCCAATCTTGGATGGAGCTTGAAAAAATCATGTTAAGTAAAATAAGTCAGAAACAGATGAATGAATATGGGATGATCTCACTCTCAGGCAGAAGTTGGAAAACAATATCAGAAGAGAAAACACAAGTAGAACCTGAACTGGAGTTGGTATGTATTGCACCAAAGTAAAAGACTCTGGGGTGGGGAGGGGGAATACAGGTCCAAAAAGGATGCCAGAGGACCTAGTGTGGGTTGTATTGTTGTATGGAAAACTGGGAAATGTTATGCATGTACAAACTATTGTATTTACCGTCAAATGTAAAACATTAATTCTCCAATAAAGAAATTAAAAAAAAACCAAAAACCGCTCCCCACCTGCAGGGGGACATCGCACAAGTGGCTAAGCAGGTCTGCAGGTATCATTCTCTCTCCATCTGTATTTCTACTTCTCTTCTCAATTTCTCTCTGTCCTATCAAACAAAATCAAAAAGTGGGGTGGGAGGGATGGCCACTGGATTTGTAGTGCTGGCACCAAGTCCCAGCAATAACCCTGGAGGTAAAAAATAAATAAATTAATTAATTAAATAATTTTAAAGTGATAGAGAAGACATCTTAGAAGAAAGGCATTAAATTTCTCAACATTAAATATGGTGTTAGGGTGTTCTGTAGAAACAGTCTTTTAAATTAAGGAAGTTCTCTCCTATCATGAGTCACTATTGAATTGTATCAACATCTTTTCCCACAGCTACTGATATGGCCATATGACTCCTTTCATTTAATCTATTAATATGGTAAAGTATACTCATTGCTTTTCCCAGCTTTGCTGAGATTTTATTGACATACAATAGGTGTGGTTTTATGATGTACAGTGTGATAATTAGATAAAAGTTTAGTTAACATCTTTATCCTTTTGCATAATTATGATTTACATGTGTTGATAATGTTTAAGATATTCTGTTCTAAAAACTTTCAAATATAGGGTATAATATTAACTATTAGTCACTATTATGTTGATTATCCTTCTTCTTCTTCTTCTAGCGTTTGCCCTTCTTCCGTAGCTAGTCAACAGCATCAGGTTGAGCCTGATGTAAAGTTTCGAGACCTCCTTTGAATCTGGAGAGGTGGCAGTCATTGACTATGTCGGTCATAGTCTGTCTGTAGCCGCAGGGGCAGTTCGGGTCGTCTCTGGCTCCCCAGCGGTGGAACATAGCAGCGCACCGGCCATGGCCTGTTCGATAGCGATTGAGGAGGGCCCAATCATAACATGCTAGGTCAAAGCCGGGTTGACACTTGCAGGGGTCTGTGATGAGGTGTTTGTTCTTTACCTCAGCTGACGGCCAACTCTGTTTCCAAGAGTCTGGAACAGAGAAGTTCGGTGTAGGCATAGGGGACCAGATTGCTGTGAGATCAACAAAGACAGCACCCGTCTTTAAATTCTTCTGGAATCCATTTTCAATGTAAGTTGAGAGGGCCAGGGCTTGTTCGCAGGTAGAGCTTCCTGGGCGGAAACCAGCTTGAGCGGGTGATAGGAATTTCTCTGTAAGAGGAGAAATACGTGACAGAAGCAGCCTCTCAAGGAGTTTGTAACACACGGAGAGGAGAGAAATTGGTCTATAGCTGGCGGCCAGTCTTTCTTTGGTTTCAAAACTGCTATTATCTTCGCACGACGCCAAATTTTGGGCATAGATTCAGATTCCAAGATGTGGGACAGGAATGTAGTGAGCCACTTCTTTGCCGCGGGGCCCAGGTTAAGAATAAGTTCTGGGGTGATGTTATCATAGCCAGCAGCCGTTCCCAGTTTAACCCTCTTCAAAGCGTCTTCCAGTTCAGACAGTGTAAAGGGAGAGAGTTTTGGAGATGGACAAGATAAACGGAAGTGGGATGACCACTCATGGGAAATTTCTCTTTTCCAGACTGGGTTGATCTTAGCACGTCCAACTTGAGTTAGGTGACTGGCCACTGAGTTTGGAGATACAGGAGGATGGGAGACGGGAGAGGGTTGGCTACCGGCACCTAGACTATGACGAAGCTTCCAGGCCTTCCTACTTGAGTGGGTGAAGTTCAGACTTTCCGTGAGTTGTTGCCAGCGGGCTTGGCGTGCTGCATCCAGGGAGGCAATGAGATGGTCGGCCACATCTGGGTCGCCCGACTCATCATACTGCTTTAGTAGTTGCCCACATTCAGCATCAAGACAAGGCGTATAGTTAGCACGTCTCCCACGAGGAATAGCTTGGGAAGCTGCTTTGAAGTGCTTGGTGGAAGTGCCTGTAGGAATCTTCAGAGGGGATAGAGTTAATTGGAATTGCAGGAATAGATTTGTTGGTAAGATCACTGAACAGACGCCAGTTTGCTTTCCGATTACCCTAATATTCACTCACAGATACATATATTTGTATTATCTTTTATATATTAAAGGATTTCATTTACTAATATTTTGTTGAGGATTTTTGTATCTAATTCATGAGATGTATTAGGTTATAGTTTTCTTCACTTGTATCTTTGTCTGATTTTTTTACTTCAAAAAAAAACTGGTGATAAAATAAGTTGAAGAATTTTAGTCCTTTGCATTTTGTGTGAGAGAATGTGCAGAGTAAGTGTTTCACTTATTAAACATTTCATTGAGTTCAACATGAAGCCCTCTTGTCATGGAGATTTTCTTTTTGAGGGAAAGTTTTAACTACAATTAAAAAAAAAATTTAGTGATTTAACAGTAATTAGAAAGACTGTAAGGTAATGGGTACAATTTCATACAGTTCTCACCACCAGAGTTCCATGTTCCATCCCCTCCACTGGAACCTTCCCCTATCCTTTTTTTTTTTAATTTCTTTATTGGGGGATCAATAATTTATCGTTGACGGTAAAATCCAATAGTTTGTACATGAGTAAAATTTCCCAGTTTTCCACACAACAATTCAATACCCACTAGGTCCTCCTCTGCCATCATCTTCCAGGGCCTGAACCCTCTCCCACATCCCAGAGTCTTTTACTTGGGTGCAATACACCAACTCCTGTCCAACTTCTGCTCTGTGTTTCCACTTTCTGCTCTTGTTTTTCAACTTCTGTCTATGAGTGAGATCATTCCATATTCTTCCTTCTCTTTCTGGCTGTGATCTCACTTAACATGATTTGTTCAAGCTCCATCCAAGATGGGGTAAAGAAGGTGAATTCACCATTTTTAATAGCTGAGTAGTATTCCATTGTGTATATAGACCAAAACTTACTCAGCCACTCATCTGTTTTTGAACACCTGGGTTGCTTCCATGTTTCGGCAAATTGTGCTGATAGGAACATAGTTATACACAAATCTTTTTGGATGGGTATGTTTGTTTATATATATGTTAGGATAAATCCCTAGGTGAGGAATTGCAGGGTCATAGGGTAAGGCTTCCCTATTCTTTATCCCTCTGGAAGTATGGACCAACATTCTTTATGGGGTGCAGAAGATGGAAGGCATCTGTACTTGTTTCTCCACTGGACATGGATATTGGCAGGTTGATCCATACCCCAGCCTGTTTTTGTCTTTCCCTAGTGGAGTAACACTCTGGGTAGGTGGGGTTCCAGGACACATTGGTGAGGCCATCTGCCCAGGGTCAGAATAGAACCATAGTAGCATCTTGAACTTGGTGGCTGAAATGTGGTAAGCTGTAAATCAAGAAAAATTGTTTAATAAGCAGAAACCCAAAGGTAGGAATAGAGCAAATGGAACTAAGTGTCTTCGTGTGGAAAGAAGCTATGAAGTCTATTTTAGGTATGTTTATTTGTTTGTTTTTTGCTGCCAAGGTTATTGATGGGGCTATGTATCTGCACATGACCATTACTCCCAGTGGTCTTTTTTTCTTTTACCATTTTTTTTCTGTTTTATAGTGGCTGAGAGATAGAGATAAAGGGAGAGACAGACACAGAGAAGGAATTGTCGTATGCTTTACATTGGTTTGTCCTAGCCCTCCCCCCGCCAAGAGAATTGGATCAGTCCTGTTAATTTCGCGGGCCTGCTTGGCCCCGCCCGAAGGAACCCCGAGAGAGGGTTCCTGAGTCCGAGAGTTCCTGAGTCCGAGGGTTCCTGAGTTGGAGAATGACAGAGTTCCTGAGTTCATGAGTTCAAGAGGAAGAGAGAGAGGGCCAGAGAGTTCCTGAGTTCGAGAGTTTCAGGGTTACAGAGTAAGAGAGAGTTCCAGTGTGTCAGAGTTTCAGAGGGTTCCCCCGTAAGAGAGAGTTCCTGAGTTCCGGAGTTCGAGAGTTTCAGAGTTACAGAGTAAAAGAGAGTGTTTGTGCCGCCGCAAAGAGACAGCAGAGTTCTGTTTGGTGATTAGTTTGTCTTAGTTTATGAATCGTTGTTCCTGAATAAAGAAATACAGCTTCCCTGCCCAGCCGTTGTCTCCGCGTCTCTGTTACCCGCCCGTGAAGCAAGCCAGCCCTGCAAGAGCCTCCGAAATTTTAACAACAAGGAATGAAACTTGCAGTACTTCTCCATTGTTTGTGAAGCTTTCCCCTGGCAAGTGGGGCTGGGGGCTTGAGCCCAGGTCCTTTTGTATATTTGTATAATAACATGTGCACCCTACCATCATGCAGCCCCTGATATTTGCTCTCTCTCTCTCTCTCTCTTTTCTTAGTCATGCTAGTCTTTGATTCTTAATAGAGGGCATCCTGTGAGTAAGTATGTACCAAGTAAGTCATAATATGTTATTATTTGTTTTACTGTTAGTGTCTATTGACATTCTGTCACTCACTCCTGACAGTGGACATTAAAATAAATCAGAACTCAAGCACTGGTCTAAAAGCTTTGGTAGTGTTTCTGCTATTGGTGAAAACTGGACTCTGAGGGCCAGGCAGTGGTGCACTGGGCTAAGCACACACATTACCATGCACAAGGACCTGGGTTCAAGCCCCAGCTCCCCACCTGCGGGGGGGGGGATTACTTTACAAATGGTGTCTATCTCTCTCTCCCTTTCTATATCCCCTTCGCCTTTCATTTCTCTCTGTTCTATCAAAACTAAATTGAAAGAAGAAAAAAAAGGAAAAAATTGGCCACTGGGATTGGTGGAGTTGTAGTGCTATCACCAAGGTCCAGTAACAACCTTGGTGTCAATAAAAAGAAAGAAGGGAGACAGGACGGAAGGAAGGATGGATGGAAGGAAGAAAGGAAGGAAGGAAGGAAAGAGGAAGGAGGGAGGGAGGGAGGAAAAAACAAATAAAACTGTATTGCTTGATATCTGATCTTACTGGGACACATTGGATCGACCTTCTCGTGGTGCATCCCGTGAGTACCCATTTATTGGGGAAACTGACGATCCTTCCTAGCCGACTGAATCCACATGGATCCCAGTCACTTTCAAAGCCAGCAACAAGCAGCTCCTGACAGCTTTCAACCTGACGCTGTTGACTGGCTACGGAAGAAGGGCAAACGCTAGAAGAAGAACTGGGACACCTAGAAGCCAGATAGATTATGTTCAAACATAACTCCTTTATGATACACACTCCTTTTGTTTCATGAACCGACAAGCTTTTTAGATATAGATCTGGAGTGTTCTCATGATAAGGAATTGTTTAATGGCTATATACATATATATAATAGAATTTATCTATTTTATTATAATAAATTATGCATTTAATTATATTTATTATAATAAGTCATGTGTTTAACCTTCCAAATAATAAAAGCCTAGGGCCAGATGGCCTTACAATGAACTCTACAAAACCTTGAAGGAGGAGTTAATAACTATACTTTTAAAGCTATTTTAAAATATTAGAGACACAGGAATACTCCCTCTCACCTTCTGTGAATCCAACATCACCCTGATACCAAATGCAGATAGGGATACAACAACAACAAAAGAAAATCATAGACCAATATCTAAAATACTGAATAAAACTTGAACCAATCAGTTACAGAAGTATATTAAAAAGATTATACATCATGACCAACTGGGATTTATCCCAGGGATGAGACTGGTTCAACATACAAAAGCCAAATAAATGTGATCTACCACACCAATAAAAGAAAAACCAAAAACTACATGATTATCTCAATAGATGCAGAGGAAGTTTTTGACGAAATTCAACATCTCTTCATGATCAAAATACTACAAAAATGGGAATATATGGAACATTTCTCAACTTGGTGGTGTCCATATACAGCAAAACCTACAGCCAACATTATACTCAATGGTGAAAAACTGAAAGCATCCCCCCCAATCAGGGCTGTCCACAATCACCATTACTATTAAATACAGTGTTGGAAGTTCTTGCCATAGCAATCAGGCAAGAGCAAGTAATTAAAGGGATATAGACCAGAAGAGAAGAAGTAAAACTCTCACTATTTGCAGATGATATGACAGTATACATAGAAAAAAGCTAAAAAATCCAGCAGAAATCTCCTGAAAACTATAAGGCAATATAGTAACGTGTCAGGCTACAAAAGTAACACATCAAAGTTGGTGGCATTTCTTTATGCAAAAACTAAGTAAGAAGAAGAAAAAATTCAGAAATCAGTCCCATTTTCTATAGCAATCAATAAAATATTTAGGAATAAACTTAACAAAAAAGTGAAAGACTTGTATTGTACACTGACACTATTCAAGGAAATAGAAAAAGATACAAAGAAGTGAAAATATATTCCATGTTCATGGATTGGAAGAATTAACATAATCAAAATGAATATTCTACCCAGGGCATATACAAATTTAATGTAATCCCCATCAAGGCCCTACCCAATTTTTAATAGAATAGAACAAAAAGCTACAAATATTTATCTGGAACCAGAAAACACCATAAACCACCAAAACAATCTTGAGAAAAAAGAACAGAACTTTATACTGACTCACTACAGACTATTGTGTACTTTTGCTTTCAGGTATATATTTTGCCCTAGTTTATGGAGACATGTGAGCATATGCTCTATCTCATGGGACCTAGTCTATATCTAGGTTTTGGGACTTTGTTAGGAAGTGAACCTCCTGGAATGAATTAGAGAATACTATGAAAGGAAAGGTCTCACCTGAGTAATGAGGGTGAAGGGCTGACATTCCATGCCTGACGTCTCTGGACACAGTCTGAAGTGAAGCATGCTGAGGTGGTACTTGTTGCATTGACTAGGTTGGGATCGGTGAATGCAATATCATTTGATATGAATTGAGTGAAGCATGCAGGAAAGTGAGCTCTACCCTAGAGGTTCCAGGACTGGGGAAATATAGGCTCTATAGAGGAAGCAGGAGGTTCCTGCTGTCTAAAGGGTTTAAGAAGACAGTAGATAGGAGCGAGGCATAGCACAGCGGGTTAAGTGCAGGTGGCTTAAAGTGCAGGGACCTATGTAAGGATCCCCATTCAAGGCCCCAACTCCCCACCTGCAGGGGAGTCGCTTCACAAGCGGTGAAGCAGGTCTGCAGGTGTCTCTCTTTCTGTCCCCCTCTCTGTCTTCCCATCCTCTCTCCATTTCTCCCTGTCCTATCCAAAAACAATGACAGCAATAACAACAACAACAATAAACAACAAGGGCAACAAAAGGGAAAATAAATAAACATAAAAATTTTTTTAAAAAGAAGGCAATAGATAGTTATTGCTATAATCACATTATTTGGCAATTGAGTTAACTTTGAAATATCCCTTTGTTAGGATTTGCTGTATCATACACACCATCACCATAGTTTATCTCTTTTGACATTATTTGTATATTGTTGTGCCACTGGTTGCTTCTATTCTCCCTGATCTAAGTTTTTTTTTTAATTTTTTTATTGTTTTTTTCTCTTTTTTATTGGGGAATTAATGTTTTATATTCAACAGTAAGTACAATAGTTTGTACATGCATAACATTCCCCAGTTTCCCATATAACAATACAACCCCCACTAGGTCCTCTGAATCCTTCTTGGACCTGTATTCTCCCCACCCACCCACCCCAGAGTCTTTTACTTTGTTGCGATACGCCAATTCCATTTCAGGTTCTACTTGTGTTTTCTTTTCTGATCTTCTTTTTCAACTTGGGCCTGAGAGTGAAATCATCCCCTATTCATCCTTCTGTGTCTGACTTATTTCACTCAGCATGATTTTTTCAAGGTCCATCCAAGATCGGCTGAAAACGGTGAAGTCACCATTGTTAATAGCTGAGTAGTATTCCATTGTGTATATATATACCACAACTTGCTCAGCCACTCATCTGTTGTTGGACACCTGGATTGCTTCCAGGTTTTGGCTATTAAAAATTGTGCTGCTAAGAACATATGTGCACACAGATCTTTTTGAATGGTTGTGTTGGGTTCCTTACGATATATTCCCAGGAGAGGAATTGCAGGATCATAGGGTAGGTCCATTTCTAGCCTTCTGAGAGTTCTCCAGACTGTTCTCCACAGAGGCTGGACCAATTGACATTCCCACCTGCAGTGTAGGAGGGTTCCTTTGACCCCACATCCTCTCCAGCATTTGCTGCTGTTACCTTTTCTGATGTGTAACATTCTCACAGGAGTGAAGTGGTATCTCATTGTTGTCTTTATTTGCATTTCTCTGACAATCAGAGACTTGGAGCATTTTTTCATGTGTTTCTTGGCATTTTGGATCTCTTCTGTGGTGAATATTCTGTCCATGTCCTCCCCCCATTTTTGGATGGGATTATTTGTTGTCTTGTTGTTGAGTTTGGCAAGCTCTTTATATATGTTGGTTATTAAACTCTTGTCTGATGTATGGCATGTAAAGATCTTCTCCCATTCTGTGAGGGGTCTCTTGGTTTGGGTAGTGGTTTCTTTTCTGTCCTTCTGGTTGCTTTAGGGTTCCTTTGTTCTTCTTCTTCTTCTAGGTCTTTAAGATGTGCAGTCAGGCTGTTTATTTGTGCTTTTTCTTGTTTCCTAATGTGTGCTTGTATAGCTATGAACTTCCCTCTCAGTACTGCCTTAGCTGTGTCCCAAATATTTTGATAGTTTGTGTCCTCATTTTCTTTGAAGTCTCGAAACATTTTGATTTCTTCCTTGATATCCTCTTTGACCCAGAGGTTTTTAGGAAGTGTACTGTTGAGCTTCCACATTTTGGGACTATTACTAATCTTTTGTTGATTGTTAAGTGTTAGTTTAATTCCACTGTGGTCTGAGAAGATGCTTGGGATGATTTCAGTGCTCTTAAATTGGCTGATGCTGTCTTTGTGGCCTAACATATGGTCTATCCTTGAGAATGACCCATGTGGATTTGAGTAAAATGTGTATTCCAGTTTCTTGGGATGAATGACTCTGAAAATGTCCAATAGTTCTAGTTTATCTATCTCTTCATTTAGCTCCCTTATGTCTTTATTGATTTTCTGGCTGGATGATATGTCAAGTTGAGAGAGTGGGGTGTTGAAGTCCCCTACTATGACTGTGTTGCTGTTAATATATTGCTGTAGCTCTTTCAGTAGACATTTGATATATTTAGATGGCTTGTCATTGGGTGCATAGATGTTAATAATTGTTAAGTCCTCTTGATTGACTGATCCTCTGAGCATTAAGTAGTGTCCATTCCTATATTTTTTAATCTTATCTATTTTAAAGTCTGTTGTGTCAGATATGAGAATAGCTGTTCCTGCCCTTTTTTGTGGGCCATTGGCTTGTATGATAGTTTTCCATCCTTTCACTTTAAGTCTGTGTTTGTCTTGTTGAGTTAGGTGGGTTTCCTGTAGACAGCATATTGTTGGGTTGTATTTTCTGATCCATCTTCCTACTCTGTGCCTTTTAATAGGTGAATTCAGGCCATTGACATTTATTTATATCAAAGATTGAAGATATTTTAACGCCATTCTTGTAGAGTTTTAGAGTGTTCTGATATATGTCCTATTTATGTTGGTCTGACTGTTTATAGAAGAACTTTCAGAACTTCTTTCAGTGAAGGCTTGATGATAGTTGATTCCTTCAACTGCTGCTTGTCTGAGAAGGTTTTGATGCCTCTATCTAGTCTCAATGACAGTCTAGCAGTATATAGTATTCTTGGTTGAAAGCCTTTCTCATTGAGCACTTGGCCTCTATCTAGTCTGAATGACAGTCTAGCAGTATATAGTATTCTTGGTTGAAAGCCTTTCTCATTGAGCACTTGATAGATATCTTGCCATTCTCTTCTGGCCTGTTGTGTTTGTGTGGAGAAGTCTGCTGCTGATCTTACGGGTTTTCCTCTGTAGGTGACTCTTCGTTTTTCTCTTGGAGCCTTCAGGATCCTTTCTTTATCCTTATTCCTTTCCATTCTAAATGTTATGTGTCTTGGTGTCTTTAAGTCTGGGTTAATTCTGTTTGGGACCCTCTGGGCTTCTTGAATCTTTATGTCTTTGATGTTGTCTAGACTAGAGAAGTTTTCTGCTTTTCTGACCTGAAGAATGCTTTCTTCCTCTCCCTCTCTTTCTTCCTCTGGTAAGCCAATAATGCATATATTGTTTCTTTTGAAGTCATCCCATAGGTCTCTGTTGTTGTTTTCAGCATCTCTTAATCTCCTTTTGAGATCTCTTACTTCTTTTTTAGTTGTCTCTAATTCGTCCTTGATCTTGCTAATTCTGTCTTCAGCCTCATTGATTCTATTCTCTCTGCCCTGCACTGTTTTCTGGAGTTCATCTATTTTGTTTCCCTGTTCTGATACTGTTTTAGCTTGTTCAGCTAGTTGTGTTCTTAGCTCAGCTATTTCAACTTTCAGCTCTCTAATAACCTTGAGATAGTTAGTGTTTTCTTCCAGAGTCTCATTTGTTGTTCCTGTATTTCTGATTACAATTCTTTCAAACCTGATCTAAGCTTTTTAGAGAGTCAACATACCAAAGACTCAGCCTATGTATTAAAAACAGTCTGTGATTTTAAAAGTTTGAGACATTCAATCAATTTTTCCTGTCTCATATTAATTAAATAGTGATTTATATGACTACAAACTAATAGGAGTATACACAATAGTCTGTAGTGAGTCAGTATAAAGTTCATAAATAAATAGTGTCTACTTAGACATCCTCCTCACCTACTTCCTGTTACAGTTCTCTCACTCACTCCAATGCTAACCTTATCAAAGTAAGGCATGCAAAAGCTGAATAAGGGCAAGAGACTGGCATACTTTAATGATTGACTCTTTAGTCACTATCAGGCCACCCCATCAGCTGGGGACCTATTTGGGGAGTCCTGAGATTCCCAAACAGACATGATGGGCCTAGACCTCAAATAAATCCCTTTCTCCATTGTTACCAGTCATTTCTATCAGGAACAACACAATAGACCCCATTTGTAGGCCCCCATAGAACCTTGCCCTCAACTTGGATCAACCATGGTAGAGAATGTTCCATCCTCTGAAGGGAGAATGGACAACATACTCTATGCTACACCTGAGGAAGATGGGTCGATATTGGGGCAGTTTGGAAAGTTCCTACTCATGACTGCAGACTGTGAGCTCAGATCTAGAGGGATGCAGAGGTCACATAGGCTCCTAAGCTGATTATGGGCCCCAGATCACATCAAATCGATGGGGGTTTACAGTCAACAATATTTATACCCCTTTCCCATATTAGGGAGCTACTCTCTTCCCTGATCCAGCTTTCTGGTCCTTTTTCCAACCATGACATCATCTCCCCAGACAATAACTTGGATCCACTGGCAAATCAGATTTTAGGCTCAGGGGAAAAAAGAAAAAGAAAAAGAAAAAAAAAAAAACTAATATAGCCACAGGCCCTTTGGAATATAACTAAAATATGCCTACTAGCTATCTACAAAATGGAGGACCCCCCCCCCCAACTCTTCAACTGCACTATTCCAGTCTTTAGGTCCATGATTGGTCAACAATTGTTTGGCTTTTTATGTTAACTCTCTTTTTAACCACCAGGTTCCAGATGCTAGCATGGTGCCAACCAGACCTTCCCAGACAGACAACTCCACCAATGTGTCCTGGAGCTCCACTTCCCCAGAGCCCTTCCCCACTAGGGAAAGAGAGAAGCAGGCTGAGAGTATGGATCAACCTGTCAATGCCCATGCTCAGTGGGGAAACAATTACAGAAGCCAGACCTTCAACCTTCTGCATCCCACAGTGACCTTGGGTCCATACTCCCAGAGGGTTAAAGAATAGAAAAGCTATCAGGGGAGGGGATGGGATACAGAGTTCTGTTGGTGGGAACTGTGTGAAGTTGTACCCCTCTTATCCTATGGTTTAGTCAATGTTTCCTTTTTATAAATAAAAAATTTTGAAAAAATAACAGAACTAGAGACATCACTCTCCCAGATCTCAAACTATATTATATAAGGCCATTGTAATCAAAAGTGCCTGGAATAAAAATGGAGACTTAGATCAACTGAGCAGAGTTGAGAACCCAGAAATGAGCCCACACATCTACAACCACCTAATATACAAAATAGACAAAAATAGACGCACTGTTAATAGACGTGCTAGCTTTTTACCATCCTAAAGTCCCTGTTCTCACTTGCTCTGTTCCTACTTTCTCTTCCTAACAAAGGCAATCATGGTAAAGCAATCAATAAATACATGCAAGAATTAGGTATGTTCTAAGTTTTTTTTTTTGTTTTGTTTTTGTTTGCTAGAAGTTAATTTGGAGACTGTAGCTGAATCATGAATATAAATGTGATTTCCAACAATGGAGCAGACTTTTTTTTTCTTCTTCACAACGTTGCCAATATTTCTCATTTCCTTTTTGGTTGATGTTAGCCATTCTCACAGATGTAAGATAGAATCTCAGTGTCACTTTAATTTGCATTTCTCTAATGATAAATGAAATAGAGTATTTCTTCCTATATATTTTTAGAAAACTGTCTGGTTCTTTGGCCCACTTTTTCATTGTGTTATTTTTACTTCTTTTGTAGATCTATACCAATTCTGTATAGATGTCTGACACCAGTTGCTTGATACAGATGTCTGATATCAGATGTGTGATGTGCAAAATATCTTCTCCCATTTACTGGGTTACCTGATTATCCTTATGTAGTTTGCTTTCAATGTGTAGAAACTACTTAGTTTCATATAATTTCATTTATTTATTCTTGTTTTTCTTTCCCATGCCCATGGGGCTGAGTCACCAAAAAGATCTTTGATGTGAAAACTTTTATGTTTTAGATCTTTATTTATTTACTGCATAGAGACAGTCAGAAATTGGGATAAAAAGGGATGAGAGAGAAGGGGGTGAGAGAGAGAGGAGAGAGAAAGAGGGAGAGAGGGAGGGAGACAGAGAGACAGACAGAGAGACCTGAATGCTGCTTTACCACTCACAAAGTTTTCCATTTGCAGATGGGGACTGAGGGCTCAAACCTGTATCCTTGCACGTGGTAACATGTGCACCAAATAAAGCCCCACAAAGATAATATCCTTCCTTCCTTTCTTTCCTTCCTTCCTTCCTTCCTTCCTTCCTTCCTTCCTTCCTTCCTTCCTCCCATACTTTCTCTCTCTCTCTCTCTCTCTCTCTCTCTCTCTCTCTTTCTCTCTTTCTTGCCAGAGCACTGCTTAGCTCTGGCTTATGTTGGTGCTGGGGATTAAACCTGGGAACTTTGGTGCCTCAGGAATGAAAGCCTTTTGCATAACCATTATGCTATCTCCCCAGACTGGTCCTGCAAAGTTTCATCAATGTTTTCTTCTGTAAATTTTAGGGTTTCTGGTCTAGTATCCTGATCTTTTGGTCCATTCACTTTGACTTTGGTATATGGTGTTAGGTAAAGATCTAGTTTCCTTTTTCTACATGAGGCTGTCCAATTTTCTTGGCACCATTTGTTGAAGAGACCCTCTATATTCTATTGAATCATTTTGGCTGCTCTGTCATATATATTAGGTGGCTGTAGATGTGTGGGCTCATTTCTGGGTTCTCAGTTCTGCATAATTGATCCAAGTGTCTATTTTTTCCCCAGTATCATGTTGTTTTAGTTACTATTGCTATGTAGCATAAACTGAAGTTGAGAAGTATGATACCTCCATGTCTTTCCCTTTTTCTTTGGTTATTTTTTGCTTTGGGTGGTTCCACACAAATTGTTGAACAAGTTGTTCAATATGCTTTAAAAATGCCATTGGGATCTTGATAAGGGTTGCATTGAAATTGTGGATTGCTTTTGGCAGTATTGCCATTGTAATGTTTATTCTTCTAGGTCAAGAACAAGGATTGTTCTTCCATTTCTGTGTGTCCTCTATTTCTTTTAACAGTGTCCTGTAATGTCGGGCTAGCTTTGCTGGTCGGAGAGAGATGACCAGGGAATCATGGCTGAGCTGGGATGCTGTTCAATCTGTATTGATGAGGAATGCAGTGCAAGCTAGCTATTTCTAATCACAATCCTGTCCCATATATAATCTGAGGCAGAAGTGTCAGGAAGAGGAAGTACGTAGGATAGGGGGTGGGGAGAAGGAAAAAGCGCTAGAACCAGTGGGGATTAAACCAATGAAAACAATGACTATGTAAATAGACCACAGAGGCAAGCAATGCAACAGAAGGGGTCTAGAAGCAGAATTTAGAAGCAGACCAACACTATAATTTTCATTTTAATGTTCCTTCACCTCCTTCATGAGACCCACCCCAAAGTATTTTGTCTTTTTTGGGTTCTATTGTAAATGGGATTGAGTCTTTTATTTCTCTTTCCTCTGGCTCCTTGTTTGTATACAGAAATGCTACAGATGTATGTGCATATATATTGCATTCTGCTATTTTATTAAATTTATTGTTTCTAGTAGTTATTTGGTGAAGTCTTTGGGGTTCTCTAGGTATGTATTTTGTCATCCGCAAATAGTGATAATCTGATTTCTCCCATTCCAATGTGTACCTTTGATATCTCTTTCTTATCTAGTTGCAGTGCTGAGGAACTCAAGGACTTTCTGTTGAATAATTGTGGAAATAGTAAACATCCTTCTCTGGTTCCCAATTTTAGGAAGAAAATTTCAGATTTTCCCCATTGAGAATGATGTTAGCTGTGGGTTTGTCACAGATGGTCTTTAGTACTCTGAAGAATCGTCCTTCTATTCTCAGTTTCTGGAGTGTGTATTATAAATGAACGTTGGCTCTTGAAGAATTACTTTATAATACCCCAAATGAAAGAGCCCCAATGTTTCATCTACAGATGACTGCAGAAATGAGTGAATGCAAAGACAATCGATGACTCTATAGTTGAGTCTATGTGATGGATAACTATTCATTAAGGAAATAGAATCTAGGGCTGGAAAGATAGCATCATGGCTATGCAAAAGACTTGCATGCCACAACTTGGAATAGCCAAAACCTGGATCAACCCAGGTAGTCAACAACAGATGAGTGGCTGAGTAAGTTCTGGTCTATATACACAATGGAATACTACTCAGCTATTAAAAATGGTGAATTCACCTTCTTTATCCCTTCTTGGATGGAGCTTGAACAAATCATGTTAAGTGAGATCACAGCCAGAAAGAGAAGGAGGAATATGGAATGATCTCACTCATAGACAGAAGTTGAAAAACAAGAGCAGAAAGTGGAAACACAGAGCAGAAGTTGGACAGGAGTTGGTGTATTGCACCCAAGTAAAAGACTCTGGGATGTGGGAGAGGGTTCAGGCCCTGGAAGATGATGACAGAGGAGGACCTAGTGGGGATTGAATTGTTGTGTGGAAAACTGGGAAATGTTACTCATGTACAAACTATTGAATTTTACTGTTGACTGCAAACCATTAATCATTCAATAAAGAAAAAAAAAAAACTTGCAAGCCTGAGTTTCTGAGGTCCAAGCTTCAGTGATCAGTATTCTGGTCTCTCTTTCTCTGTGTCTCTCTCAGTAAAATAAATAAAATATTAAAAAAAAGAAAAATGATGTAAGTATCAGGGCACATAACTGGATCTCAAAATCATATGTTTTGTAAAAAAAAAAAAATCACCTAGGGGGAAAACACTGCGCTTTCATTTATAGAACTTCTCTTTATTAAATTTTTTAAAAATTATCTTTATTTACTTATTGGATAGAGACAGCCAGAAATCGAGAAAGAAGGGATAGATAGAGAGGAAGAGAGACAGAGAGACACCTGCAGCCCTGTTTCACCACTTGTGAAGCCTTCCCCCCGGGGACCAGGGGCTTGCTAGAACATGAGTCCTTGAGCACTGTAACATGTTCATTCAACCAGGTGTGCCACCGCCCAACCCCCTTTTTTTAAAAAAAAATTATTATTATTTTTATTTATTGGATAGAGACAGCCATAAATCTAGAGTGAAGAGAAGACAGAGAGTGAGAGGGACACAGAGACACCTGCACATCACCACTTGTGAAGCTTCCCGCCTGCGAGTGGGGACCAGGGGCTTGAACCTGGGACCTTGTGGACTGTAATGTGTGTGCCTAGCCAGGTGTGCCACTACCTAGCCCCATTTATAGAATTTATTTATTTTTATTTTTTAATATTTATTTATTTATTTATTTATTTTCCTTTTTGTTGCCCTTTTTTTCATTGTTGTAGTAGTTATTATTGTTGCTGTTACTGATGTTGTCATTGTTGGGTAGGACAGAGATAAATGGAGAGAGGAGGGGAAGACAGAGAGGGGAAGAGAAAGATAGACACTTGCAGAACTGCTTCACCGCCTGTGAAGTGACTCCCCTGCAGGTGGGGAGCCGGGGGCTCAAACCAGGATCCTTGCATAGGTCCTTGCACTTTGTGCCACATGCACTTAACCCGCTGCACTAGCGCTCAACTCCCTATTTATAGAATTTCTAACCTATAGTGAGTAAAGCAGGATCAATGATTTTATAGGAGCATGGACAGAAGTTAGGAGGTAGAGTAAGGGGAAGAAAGATACATTGTAAGAGAATAGAAGGATGTTCTAGATGTGATAAATATATTTATCATCATCATCTGAAAAATGGTGATGATTTCAGGAGTATGTCTTTATATTAAAATTCCTAATATTTTATATTTTTAATATTTGTGATTTATTATGCCAAAGTCGTATCCCAGTAAAGTTGCTAGAAACTTCTTCCTTTCTCCCCCCCTCCATTCCCACCCCCAGACAATGAATAAAAGGGAAAGGGAAGGAAAGAAGGCTGGGAAAGTTTTGGAGTAGACTTTGCTTCTGTCAGCCCTCCCTCTCTGGGCCACTGTTGTTGTGGCGGTCTGTTGTCGGGCTGCACTGCGGAGAAGAGAGTGGACGTCCAGAGCAAAGGGGTACACAAATCTTTATTATAGGATGGGGGGGTTTGGTTCAGACCACGTGGGGCCAGCCGGCAATGGCGGTCCCCACTACCTGACCACGGGGGGAGAGAAGGGGGCGAGATCTGAGAGAGGGGGAGCTGAGAGCCCAGAGAGAGGGGGGGTGAGGGGCTTTTATTGGGCGACAACCAGGGGTGACGTGTGGGGCCAGGATTGGTTGAAGGGGGCACTGCTAGGATTTCGTGGGGCGTACTAAAACCTGGGGGCGGAGACTGCATCAGAATAACTCCTCAGCAACATCTCCTCCTATCCCTTTATATCTAAATGGACACAGGAAAGAAAAATGGAATGGAGCAGGCTTAAATGTTTTTAAGGAATGCCGTGCTCAGGTGGGAAGATGTAGGACTTTCTGTGGAGGAGGGAAGGTTTCAATGGCTGCCAACCTTGTGAGATTTATGCGTCCTCCTGTGCTCAACCCCTCTTTAGAGAGAGAGACTTACCTGGAGAGACTCATCTCATAGGTTTAAGCACAGCCTGCTCAACCATCTCTTCACAATAACTCTACACCTTTTCTTTCTATCTAGTAATAGCATGAGATGTACAAAGTCTGTAAAAGACTATCATGGAGCAGAAACCTTTTGGGCATAAGCCTAAATGATATAACAAAACAGGAAGGGATAAGTAGGGGAGTAGTAAAAGCCAGTGTGGCGTGAAGGGAAGGATTGGTGTGTAAAGGAACATTCCCTGCTTGGGGTGGGGGAAGGGCAAGGGTACATAAAGAGGGGGAGGCGGGAGGGCATGACCCACAAAACAGAGGGGCTATTTGGCTCAGTCGGTAGAGCATGAGACTCTTAATCTCAGGGTCATGGGTTCGTGCCCCACGTTGGGCGCCAGATGTTGTTGTGGCGGTCTGGTGTCGGGCTGCACCGCAGAGAAGAGAGTGGACGTCCAGAGCAAAGGGGTACACAAATCTTTATTATAGGATGGGGGGGGGGTTGGTTCAGACCACGTGGGGCCAGCCGGCAATGGCGGTCCCCACTACCAGACCACGGGGGGAGAGAAGGGGGCGAGATCTGAGAGAGGGGGAGCTGAGAGCCCGGGGGGGGTAAGGGGGCTTTTTATTGGGCGACAACCAGGGGTGACGTGTGGGGCCAGGATTGGTTGAAGGGGGCACTGCTAGGATTTCGCGGGGCGTAGTAAAACCTGGGGGCGGAGACTGCATCAGAATAACTCCTCAGCAACAGGCCACCTCCTTGTCTCATTCCTATTCTTGACTCTCCTCATATCTTGATTTTTTTCTCCTTTGGATGCTATCTTTGCTTTTATTTCCTGTCACCAAAATAATGGGGTTAGGACTTCATGGGATCCTTTTTCTCTTTCCCTTAAGGCCCTGTCATGCCCCGAGCTTCCTTTCTATTATTCCCAAATCCATGATCATGTGCAGAATAACAGTTTCTGTCCCCTCTATAATTCTGTTCCTATAGGTCAGAGGTCCTTCCACTGCCTCACTCTAATACCAACAGCTTAATGGCAGCAAAAATTGGGCATGCTTATTATTTTAAATGTCCTTCAGTGTCTTGACTCAAAACTCCATTGTTGACTTGCAGAACCTTGAAGACAGCATCACCTCTGAAGAGAGTCCAGGCCCCTTTAGCCAAGGCTATTGGTACCATCCCTTTGAGGAGGGGCTAAAGACCTTTCTTTTGCCAGGAATCATTTTAACCAAGTCCACAGTCTCCAGCTGCTTCATCTTGAGAGCAGAGAGTGCTGCACTAATAGGCAGTCCTCCCAGTGCAATTTATGGCTCCACAGCTCTGAAAATTACAGTCATTTACAGCCTTCTCCATTAGTGCCCTGACCCCATCCAGCTCAGTCTGCATGTTTTTGGTTCCTGATGTCTAAAGCTTCTTGTTGCTTCACTACCTGGTCTCTCCAAGCTGAAAATGTTCCCTTTTCATTTCCTGGGAGCCTTCTGCTCTGTAAACTTGCTCGATAGGAGGAACAGAGGGTCACTTTTGTTTATTTGTTTTCTGTTCATGGGTTCACTAATTCTTTTATCGCAAACCCACAGCTTTCCAGAGTTGGTTCATTGGTAGGGGAGAGAGAATCTATAAATTCTTATTCTTTCCAAAGTCCCACGTATTTAAATTCATCAATCAATATCTTGCTTCAAAGAGCCAGGTGGTTTTGCTTAACATGTCTCCCATTGTCAGGTCAACACCAGCCCACCCCAGATGTGGCTATGAGCCTCACCAGTTATGTACCAGTCTGGGATCAACCAGGGATGAGGTGATATGGAGCCTTGTTCTCTAGCAAGTTTGACCTCAGCAGCCCTTACAGATGGGTCAGGGATACTTCAGCAGGGTTGTTCTCCAACTTTAGTGCAGATGGCGACTCTCCTTGAGGGTTTGCTGGCACAGAGGTTGCTGTGAGCTGGGGAGACTGACCACTATCATGGTGTCAATTCCTGTGTGATGCTGGGGTCTCTGATTCGGGGACCACACTTTGAGAAGCTCTGCTTTAGTCCATTGTCAGCTGCTGTTCAGGACCTTCTTGATGTGTTCTGCTACTGCTCTAGTACAATTTTTTTTGTTACTGGCTATTGTTAGGAACTCCATATTTGTCCATCCTGCTCATCTTGGCTTGTTCCTTACTTTAGAACTTCTGACAAATATCACTGGTTCTTCCTCCTGCAAGAAACCTTCCTCTAGTTACTACATCCCCAGGGTTCCAAATGCAATGCCTAAACCCTTAGCTACCTTATAGGGGGGTATCCAGGCCAATTTGTACCAAGTCCTAGCCTGAGACTCCCAAACATTTCATTCACCCTCAGCAACAGCTTTGCCTTGAAACTAAGTGTCAGGCATTAAGCCAGCCCCCCACCCCCCACTTATCTATCTTCTTTCTACCTCTAGACATGCCCTGCCTGCAGGGGTAACATTAATCCCACCAGTTAAAACCATTGCAACAGTTGCTAAGGAAGTTCCCAGCGACTTTTTCCCTTCTCCACCCCCTTTTCCTAGCCATTTCTGTTTCTGACTTGCCACTTCCAGTTTTATCCTATAAAAGTCACTTCTGTTTCTGGTTTCTCTCTCTTCTCCTATTCCTCTCTTTCCGTGTCCCTACCTGGAGGAGGGCAGGCGTGCAGGGGGAGGCGGACACTGGCCACTGTGTTTTTTGGCTCCACATGACTTAACCTGCTGCGCTCACGCCCGACTCTGGGGCTCCCGCATGAATAAAGGTTTGTATTGCTACCGCCATGAAGTTGGTTCCTGGATCATCTCTCTCCCACCCGCGGCGCTAGCCTGGAAACTAACCAGTTGACACCTGTGGATTCTGCACTAATAGTTCTTCCTCTTCTTAAATCAACCCCCTAAAGTTGTTATCACAGGTACCACAAGTAGAGTCCTTGAATTTGTTTTGATTATTATTTCTCCACAAAGGGACAGAGGCTAGGAGAGAGGCAAGCATTTGGCATTTCTACTCTGAACAAATGTCCCTCTTCCCCTCTATTAAATCTCTCGAGGGTCTGACCACCTTTCCTAACCTAGAAACAACTAAAACAGCTTCCTTCTCCCTATCATTGTTTTTCAAAGCACTTCAGTCTGTATTTGTCCTTTAAAGTACAATTCTTTTATGTCATCTAGTCTAGTTTCGAAGATTTCAGCCATTCGAAGTGCTTTTTTTTTTTTTTACTTCTTTCTTCTTGACGTCCCTGTTATTTTCCTATTTGCTATTTCTAAGCTAAGACTGTTTCCAGGGTAACAGTCCTCTGCTCACCAAGTCCGCAGCTCTAGCCCCCCTCAGTGAAGGCCTCTCCACCTTCTATGTGCAAATTGGGTTTCCAGAACCTCATGCTCCAGGTGCAGACTGATTGGGTTTTATCCCCCCTCCTTCCTTTTTCTTTTCTGACCTTTGGGTTTGTAATTATTTAATTTCATCATCTACCTCAATTCAAACAACAAATCTATATTGTCATTTGAGTTCTTCCATTCTGCCCCATCCCTCCTTGTTCCTTGTCGTCTAAAATCTACCAGAGCTAGTCACAATTTATTGATTAAGATTTCCAGAAAATCCTTGCTCTAGAGAAACAGAAGCAGTAATGGCCTTGCCTAGCCTGTGGCCAAGCAACAAATGTCCTACTGATTTCTGTGAAATTGGCCTTTTGAAAATTAAGATACGATGGATGTAGGAGGTTGTGTAAGTTTCAGGTGTGCAATGTGTAAATGTAATAGATTCACAGAACGTAATAAGATCACTAGGGCAGCATTAGCAAATCCCTGTCTTTTAATAAGGTCTTCCAGGGGGTAATTTTCATGTTATCTCAGAATGTATGAAAGGAGGGGCCCTTTCTACCCTTGCCTGGTTCCCTGGTCCTTGGAGTCACATGATCTGTGCTAAAGAGTTCTCTCTCTCTTTCTGTCTTTCCCCCTTCCTTCCTTCCTTCCTTGTGATGAAAAGAGAGGGGGGAAATAATAAGACAAGGTACCAGTTAGTGATTCTTTTGCTTGACAAAGTGTTGCCACTCCCATTATGTCCCTTTCACTCTTCTGGTGTTAAATATCTCATTAAAAATTGTGGTCCTTTGTTGATTCTTTTTGTATTTTATTAAACCTGTGAACACAAAACCTCTGGGCTCCATCTCTCTTCCTCCACCAATTCTGCAGCTTAAAAGCTGGCTTAGGAGAGCTCGTTATTGGAGATGAACTTCCCCTGACCCCAGACATGAATCCGCCTCTCCAAGAACATGAGATTTCTTTCCCTACCAAGAGACACTGATTTAGACCCCAAGCCAGGGCTGAATCCCATACTCCCCACATGAGATGTTACCCAGGAATGCAGCTGCAATTAGGGTTTGTGTGAACAGCCCTGAACCTTGGTCCCTGATGCATAAACTCCTATCAATCCTGCCAACCCTTCCAGATGTTAGACCTGTCCTCGAAATCCCAAGCCTTTCAATTCAGAATCCTGGCCTGGTTTCCGCTTCTGGCAAAGTTGTCTGGACACTGTAAAAATCCCAAGAACATCTCTTATCCCCAGTCCTTATTCCTTAAGGAAATACTTCTCTAAGTTTCCCACCAAGGCATTCCTCATCGTGGAAAAGATTGAATTCACACGAAGGTGAATTCCACCTTCCAGCGGTGACCTGGAAATGTTATTATTTCAAGTAAGAAGCTGGGATTTCATCTTAAAAATGTATTATTTTTTTTTTGGTATCCAGCCTCATAATGTATTCTATTTGTAGTCATATAAAAGCCCTAAAATGTATTAGCCATCTGGCAAAGTGGACTTGACACTTAAGAAGAATATTATCTTTCTTCTAGAGTTTGGGGGTGCATGGAGGTTACCACATGAGGGCTTCAGCCACCTCAACCTTGACTTGGAAATTCTTCTTTTTTTTTTTTTTAAAGTCAATTTCCTATGCTACTTCCTTCAAAGGATGATGCCAGTCCCCAACCTTACATTTTTCTCTTTCTAGAATCACCTTCTCTTTTGGCAAGAGAATAGTCCCCTTTGAGTGGCATCTCCTTCACCACCTCTCCAACACATCTCAGAGAATGTGGGTACATGGGTATCCTTGCTGGAGGATACAAATACCAGAGACAGGGTAGTTTGAGCAATAAACATTTGTTCCTTACAATTCTGGAAGCTGGGAAGTCAGATGTCAGAACAGGTAGATCTCGTGTCTAGTGAGGACCTTGCTTCTTGGCTTGAGACGGTCACCTTATTGCCATATCCTCACATAGTGGGCCATGAGAGAACTCTGGTCTCTTTTACTTTTTAAGAGGATGGTAGCCCCATAAGGAAGACTCCACCCTCATGAGTTTATCTTAACCTAATCACCTCCCAAAGGACCTACCTCTTAATAGCATCACATTGGGGTGAAGGGCTTCAACATAACATAAGGGTAGATAACATAATGGTTATGCAAGGGACTCTCCTGCTTGAGGCTCCAAAGCCCTCAGTTCAATCCCCTGCACCACCATAAGCCAGAACTGAACAGTGCTCTGCTATTTAAAAATCAAAAAATAAAACAAACAAAAAAACCAAAAAACTTTCTAATTCTATTGTATCCCTCTTATCCTACCATCTTGTCAATCATTATGAAATCAGTAAAAAAAAAAAAAAAAAAAGGAATTTGGGGGAGGACACAGACTTTCACTTGATAACAACAGGCCAGGAAAGATTCCCTTCTCCTTCATGCTAGGCTGATGCAGACAGCACTCAAGGTTATTGTCTTGGGCTCCATTATTCTGAAAATAACACACACACACACACACACACACACACACACACACACACACACACACACACTTTTCCCTCCCTAACTCCCAAAGTAGGACATTATAATAGTCATCTGTAGCTTTTGCCTGCCAAGTTGCCTTTAGCCTGACCTTATTCCTTTTTTATTATTATTAATCTTTTCAAGAACCACCCTTCAGTGTGCGACTAAGACCACCCAGTCCCTGATCAATTCTACGCATGGTCCTGTAACCCACTTCCTGGTCATCTGAGTCCTAGTGTTGAGAAGGTTGTGTGTCCCAAGCTGGTCATTAAGAGTTGGCCCTGGACTTTTCCCTGCTGTGTCTTTTCCTCCAGAGGGAAGTAAGCTGCTATGTCATCATTTCATGGGGAGAGGTCGTCTGAGAGCAAAACCAACTCAGAAGGAAGAACCATTAGGAGAGCCTCATTCTCACAACTTCATTCCTGCACCTAGCAATGTCTGAACTGATTCCCAGAACTCACAGGCACATGAACCCACAAGTTCCTTCTTTCTTAAATTTGCTTGCCTTGAGTTTCTGTTACTAGCAATTACAAGGATCCTGACTACACATGCAAATCCTTTGGTGGTGGGGGTGGGAGGGAACAAACATAGAAACAGACAACAAAGTACACTGAAAGTGTGACTCTTGTGTTGTCATCATCTCCATAATGAAAAATATAGGAGTTGGAGTGGTGGCACATCTAGCAGAGTGCACATGTCACCATGAGCAAAGACCATGGTTCAAGCCCCGATTCTCACCTACTGAGGGAAAACTTCATGAGTAGCAAAGTTGTGCAGCAGATCTCTCTCTTTCTCTCTCTCTCTCTCCTCATTTCCTTTCCATTTTTCTCTGTCTCTGTCCAAACAAGATAAAACAAATTAATCACCGAGAATGGTGAATTTGACATGCAGACATGGGAGTCCTAACGATAATCCTGGTGGCAATGAAAAAAAAGTTTAATATTCACTCTTCTAGGCATTTTCTAAACTTACATAAATAATATTTTTGTCATCTAAAAACTAATCTTGCTCAGGTATAATTTTCACACAGTAAAATTTGGTTAAGTCTAAGCCTATGTTGCACCTGTTTCACCACCATCACAATCATTAAATAAAACATCCCCACTAACTCTGAACGTTTCTGTGTGGGAGTAGACAGCACAGTGGTTATGCAAAGAGACTCTCATGCCTGAGGCGCCAAGGTCACAGGTTCAATCCCTGCATCGCTATAAACCAGATCTGAGCAGTACTCTGGTGAAAAAAATTAATAAATAACAATGAAAGTTTCCTAGGTCACTTCTGTAATAAATTCCCTCTCCTGGCCCCTAGTGCCACCAATCTGCATATATATAATAATAATAATATGTAATTTATTGGGTGAAGACAGAGAGAAATTAAGAATTCAAAAGAAGATAGGGAGAGAGACAGAGAGATACATGCAGCACTGCTTCACCACTTGTGAAGCTTCCCCCACTGCAGGTAGGGACCTGGGGCTTGATCCCGGATCCTTCCACATTGGAATGTGTGCACTCAATCAGATGTGCCATTGCCTGGTTCCTCCAATCTGCTTTCCATCTATATAGATACCAGAACTACCTTCTTTAAAAAAAAAAAAACATAAACAGGATCATTTAGCTTTTAGTCTTTTACATATTGTTTCTTTCACTTAAAATGATGCTTTTAAGAAATACCCACACCGTTGCATCTGTCAGTAATGTATTCCTTTTAATTGCAGTATCATTCAGTTGAACAGATATGTTAATCTACCCTTTTTACAAGTTGAAGGATATTCGGGATTCATTCTAGACTTGGCTGCTCTATACTGCCCTGAACATTCAATAAGTCTTTGTATAAGCATACATTTCTACATACATTTCTATTTTCCTTGGGTGGACACACTCTATCAGAGTAATTGAGTCACCAAGTATAAGGAATGGTTTAACTGCTTCCCAAGGGGTTGTGTCATTTTGCATTCTTGCCAGCAATGGGGGAGACTTTTATTGGTTCCACATTTTTGCTCACACTTCGTATTGTCAATATTTTTTGTTTTAGCCATATTACTATATTCAATATTTCATTGTAATTTCAGTTTGCATTTATTTTCCTGATGAATGACTTTAGACGTCTTTTCATAGATAGCCTTGCCATTTATATATCTTCTTTGATAAAGTGTCTATTCAAATAGTCTGGTAATTTGTAAATTGGGTTGTTTGTCTTATACAGACTTGTAAGAATGTATATTTGTACATGTGTGTACATGTATGCAATAGGCTCTACATGTAGTTTTCAGTTCTTTATGAGTTGTATGTATTGTGAATACTTTTAGTTTGTAGCTATCCTTTTCATTTTTATCACAGTTATCTTTAGAGAACAAATGTTTTTAATTTTGGTGAACTCCAAATTATCATTTCCGGTTATATTTTATGTTCTTGTCAAGAAATCTTTGCCTAGCCAGAGCTCTCTTAAGTTTTCTCTCTCCTGTATTTTCTTCCAGAACCATTATAAAGTTCTTATAGTATTTAAAGTTGTGATTCATTTTGATTACACTTTTCTATGTAGTCTACAACTCATTTTGAGTTAAATATTGTCAGTTATGGGAGCAAAGAGTCCAGGCTTTTTCAGTGTGTGTGTGTGTGTGTGTGTGTGTGTGTTGCATGTGAATAGCCAATTGTTACAGTGCTATTTTTTGTTAACATTATCTTTTCACTATTGAATTGTCATGACAAACTAGTTAAAATCAAGTGACTGTGCATATATGTACCGGATTCTTAGCTCTCTATTCTGTTCCATTGCTCTACACGTTAATTTTTATGCCTATATCACCTTGTCTTAATTAGTACAGAATACAGTAAGTCTTGAAATAACATAGTCTAACTGCTCTTTATTTCTAAAACCATTCTAGCTGTTCAAGTTCCTTGCATTTCCACATACATTTTTTAGAAACAGTTTGTTATACTCTACAAAAGTCAACTCAGATTTAAATTTTGTTTGTATCAAAACTAAAGATGAATGTGGGGAAAATTAATATTTTAATAATGCCAAGTCTTGGCTAATCTATAAACATGATAAAATTACTTATTTAGATATTATATGATTGTTCTCAGTAATGTCTTCAGTGTACCTTGTTTCCTTACATCTGAGTGCCTCCTATTTTTGGATGTTTCTGTAAATGGCATGATTAAAAATTCAATTTCTGATTGTTTACTGCTAATGAATAGAAATATACTTGATTGTGTATACTAACTTATATTCTGTAGTATTACTAACCTCCTTTTTCATACTAATAATTATTATTTTGCAGGCTCTTTAGAACTTTCAACAAAAGCAATCATCTAAGCAGAGACTGTTTTGCATATTCCTTTTTTCAATATATATGATTTTAATTTATTTTCTTGCATCTCTTTACTAGAGAGAGACTCTAGTACAGTGCAGAAGAGAAGTGTGTGGAACAAATAGTAGGGGAATATGATATTAGCTGAAGGTTTTCCGTAGATCTTCCTTTTAGGGTCGTGGATGCTTCCTTGTCTTTCTGCTTTGCTGCAAGTTTTTGTTAAGTGGATTTGAATTTTGTCCGATACTTTCTACATCTCTAAGGATGTTTCTTTTCTTTTTCAGTCTTTCTGTGTGGTGAATTATTGACTTTTAATGTTAAGACAGTTTTGCATTCCTCAGGGAAATTCCAGTTAGTCGTGAAGTATCATTTATTCTACATATTGCTAGATTAACTTTGCCAAAAATTCATTAAAGATTTTTTTGTACCTATGCTCATGATGGTATTGGTGCATAGTATGCTGTGATGCCTTCTTCTGGTTTTAGCAATAAAATAATAATGACATCATCTAATGATTTGAGAATTGCCCCTTCCTATTTCCACAAATTTTGTGTAAAGTCAGGATCATTTTTTTTCTTCGGAATGTTTGGTAAGATCTACTAATGAACTTCTTTATACATAGAATTTTCTTAGTGTGAGTTTTAAACTTTCAGGAATCTAATTGACTTGTTACACATAGGGACATTCAAGATCACGTCTTAAATAAGCATTGGTAGTTTGCACTCTTCAAAGAATTCATCTATTTTTTTTTATGTTTTTGGGTTTATTTGGTGTCAGATTGTCTAGAATACAAACCTTTCATCCTTATAATGTCTAAAGATCTGTTTTTAAATACCTCATAGATATTATAAGTTTTACCTTCTTTCTCCTCTTCCCTGGCTAGAGCATGATTTATTTTTATCACTATTTTCAAATAGTTCATTTTTATTTTAATTTTTCTCTATGGTCTGTTTTATATGTCATGGATTCTGTACTTTGTTATTTTGTTTATTCTGCTTTTGGTCTATTTTGTTTTTGCTCTGGGTTTACTTGGTGCTTTATATTTTCTCAAGGTAAAAGGTTAGAGTTTTTTATTTCAGACAGTTCTACTTGATGAATATCATCATTCATTGCTGTAAGTCTTCTTAGCACAGTTTTGGCTATATCCCACAACTTTTGATATACTGTGTTTTTATTTCCATTCAGTTCAAATATTTAATAATTTCTCTTGTGATATATGGTTTGGTCCATGAACTATTTAGAACTCTCTTGTTTAATTTTCAAATATTTGGGGGTTTCCATATATGTATTTTTATGTTACTTATTAACCATTTTATTCCATTGTGGCTAGATAACACATACCATACAAACTCAATCCTTTAAAATTTATGGAGGCCCTGTTTTATGGTCCACAATATGATCCATGATGGTGAACATTCCAGCTCAGTTGAAAATACTGTTAGTTTTACTTCTGTTGTGGGGAGTTTTCTTTAAAAGGCAATTAGTTCTGCTTGACTGACAGTACTCTTAATTCTCATGTTCAATCTGCTTCTTCAATACATTAGTGAGAGAGGAGTGTTAAAAGTCTCCACATTTAATTGTGAATTTCAGCAGTGTTTGCTTTAGCTACTCCGAAGCTCTATTATCAGTGGCATACACATTTAGGATATTTTTTATACCCATATCTCTCTCTCTCTTTTAAATAACACAACCTGATCAGTTTTATTCTCCTTTCACTTTATTAATATTCTAGGTGTGCTTAAGCACTGTTAAAATTTAGATATTTTGTACAACATTGTTATTTTAACATTTATAAACTAGCATTATATAATAGGAAAAATATCTCTAAGGGCTGGGAAGAAAGCATAATGGTTATGCAAATAATTTTCAGGCCTGAAGCTCTTGAGCTCTCAGGTTCAATCTCCAGCACTGCCACATGCCAAGGTGAGTAATACTCTAATGAAAAGACAAAACAACAACCATATATTCATAAGATATTAATAAGAGATAGATAGAACCAGTGCATTACCTGGCACATGCCTGAGAGAGCAACATTTTATGTGTTACCTCCTAGGACACTGTAAACTTATAGCTTTCAGGATCCTATGCTGCACCCTAGATCATTATGTCACATATGTTCTATGTGAAGAAACAAGGTCGTTTCAAATATTATTTTATTTAATTTTTATTGAGGATTTTGTGCACATTAACCTACCTACATTTTTAAATTAATTTTTTTTATTAAATAGAGACAGAGAGAAATTGAGAGGGGGGAGGCAGAGGGAAAGAGACAGAGAGACACTTGCAGCCCTGCTTCACTACTTGTGAAGCTTCCCCTCTTGCAGGTGGGGACCAGGGACTCAAACCTGGATCCCTGTGCACTGTAACGTGAGCACTTAACCAGGTGCACCAACCACCTGGCCTCTAACCTATCTACATTTTTAAAATTATGTGCTTCAGAGATAATATGTCAAGTCTGACCTCTTTTTCATTGTGAATTCTGTGGGGTTTGTGTGTGTTGCCAGGGTCTTTTTTTATTTGCCTCCAGGGTTATCACTGGGGCTAGGTGCCTATAGTATGAATCCACTGCTCCTGGAGGCCATTTTTTCCCCTTTTGTTGCCCTTGTTATTATTATTGCTGTTATTGCTGTCATTGTTGTATAGGACAGAAAGAAATCAAGAGAAGAGGGAAAGACAGAGAGAGAGAAAGAGAGAGGGAGAGGGAGAGAGAGAGGGAGAGAGAGAAAGAGGCCTGCAGACCTGCTTCACCGCTTGCGAAGCGACTTCCCTGCAGGTGGGGTTGGAGGCTCGAACCAGGATCCTTGCGGGAGTCCTCATGCTTCACACCGTGTGCGTTTAACTCGCTGTGGTAACAATAGGTCCACCAGGGTCTTATGTATGCTTCCCAGCTGACTTTTTTGTTCCTTTTATTTGAAGTAGGAGAGAAGGACAGAGACGGGGGTAGGGAAATAGAAGAGGAGACACCACAGTACCATGCCACCACTCCACAATGTGGAGCTCCTCCCTGCTGCTATCCATAGTGCTCCCATGTGGTGCCAGCTTCAAACCCAGATCCTCTCACCTATTAAGATGTGAATCCCGCCAGCTGAGCATCTTCTCTCCCCTATGCTTACTTTTTAACAACTTTGGGATATAACTTACATGCCACAGAACTCATTTATTTAAAATTAATCATGTAGGGCTGGGATACAGCTCACCTGGTTAAGTGTGTTTGGTACCATGTGCACAAGACCTTAGTAGCATGTGGGAGCTCAAGAGATGAGTAAATCATCAATTGGGCTTTATTTCATGGCCCAATCTCCCCAGTGTAATGCTGGTTGAATTCCCTACTGTTCAGACCACAGAAGGGAAAATCTCTGAAATATCGGTCTCAATTCAATAAAAACTTTCAAATAAATAATTCTATTCAACTGAAGACCTTTCCAGCAGATGGAAGAACATGGTATGGCATCCAGGGCTCTCACACCAGTCTGTCTTTTAGCCTCTGCCAAAAGCAAAGGAATGTTTCATTTGGAAGTGTTCCTTGTTCTTATTTTAAGGTAAAGCTTTACTCTTACTTGATGACTGTACAATTCCTAACATTATCCTAAGGTTAATTGTGAAAACCAGTGATCTTACAGTGCTGAAAACAAGGGTCTGTCTGGTAGATCCTAGGTAGGGACACCTGAAATTTTAAATAGATTTTTACTGTTAGTTTAGTAAAAGGCGAAAGATTTATGTGCTCTGAAGAGAAACCAGAGTATTTTTACTGTTAGTTCAGTATACATTGTTATTTATATATGTTTACAAAATTATATATCACAGGGATTGGGTGGTGATGCACAGGGTTAAACGTATATAGTATGAAGTGCAATGACCCATGCAATGATCCTGGTTCGAGCCCTCGGCTCCCCACCTGCAGGGGAGTTGCCTCACAAGCAGTGAAGCAGGTCTGCAGGTGTCTTTCTCTCCCCATCTCTATCCTCCCCTCCCATTTCAATTTCTCTCTGTCCTATCCAATACAACTGAAAAAAAAAAAAAGGCCACCAGAAGCAGTGGATTCATAGTGCAGGCACAGAGTCCCAGTGATGACCATGGAGTGAAAAATAAAGTAAAATAAAACCATCTCCACCGCCAAAGTTCCAACCCCACTGTAACCCACCACTACCCCATTACCTGTTTTCAAAATGTCCCCCTCCTTGCAAAGTTGTATCTAGTAAATGCCACCAACAGTGTTCTTCTGTTTAATTTTACCCTCCCTACCTTGTATGTTGCTCATTACTTATTCCCATGAGAGTAGCTGCTCTCATTTTGCTGGTCCAGCATGAACTGCCCACAGAAAGTTTCTTTACTCTGTTTATTGAAGAAGGAGAGGAACATAAATATGTTTTGCCTACATATAAAGTTAATGGCCTGTGGTGAAGAATGTAGACTTTCAAGCTGCGTTCCATGCTGTTTGGCTTGGGAAACACTAGGGCAGTGTGCTAGACAGCTGGCATAGGCTTGGAGGAAAAAGGTGGGTCTTCTTGGGCAACGCCTGCCAAGTTGGACAACGGCCTCCATCGCCTTTCCCTTCCCTCTTGCTGAATGCACACATCAGCATGTCTGTGCTCAAATGCTTCTCCTCTCTAGGGAGGGATTGGAACACCCAGGGGGAGGGCATGTGCTTCCCCTTGCTCTGGGTCTTCATTACCCCCAGCTGGACTTTTGAATGGAGTTGGAACACTCTTTGAGCACTGGACCACACCATCATATGCTTTGTTCATCTCTTCCTCAGTCCTCCATACTCTCGTACCATCTTGGTGAGAGTCTGGCTGTTGAAAGAAATATCTTTCTGCTTGGGGCAAAAGAATGCTAGGAACTGTGAGGAAACTTGAGATATTAGAGATTTGGAGAGTTGGGGATATGAGTAGAGAAAGATCTGCCAACAAACAAAATGTTTCTACAGACATTGAGGGCTGCTGCTTTGCTTTTTAGCAATTTGCCACTTTGTGTAGCAATGTGACCTCTGGGTTCCATCTTGTTTCTCTGTCCCTCTTCCCATTCCCCAGTAGACAAATCACCCCTTACCCCATGTATGTTTACCTCTATCACTGAATGCAGGCTACTGAAGTTCTCTACAGTCACAAGAGCGATAGCCATAGCAAGTCTTCCTAGGTGCCAGGCAAGTCTCTAAGTGCTTTCGATTTAGATTTTATCCATCATTTAGACCTCCCCCGCCCTCTGCCCCCCCCCCCCACCTCACAGTAGCTTGGTGTGCTCATCTGTGGAAACTTCTTGGATGCTCTAAGGTCACACCTTCAGTTTAGTTCCTTCTTCTTCCACTTTTCCAGGTGGGCTTTGAGAAAATTTTATTATTGCTTTACAATTCATCAGACCTTCAGAAAACATATTCATAGCACTAATGGAATAAGACCAGATTATACAGAATCACAGCAAAGCTTTTTTATTTATTTGTTTTTTCATTTAGGCTGACATAAAAGACATTTATTTGGCCTTCTATAACATTAATTTAAATTAGAATGCTCTACTTTCTTCCACAAGCCTAGAATAGCTATACATTTTCCTTCAAAAGACAATTAAATTCTGTAAACATTAATGTTTTAATAAGTTACCTGTGCAGGCCAGGAGGTGGTGAGAGGTTAAAGAGCTGGACTTGCAAGCATGAAGTCCTGTGTTTGACCTCCAGCATCCTATATGCCAGAGTGATACTCTGATGTCCTTTCTCTCTCCTCCCCTCTCTCTTTCTCCCACTCATGATACTAAATAAATATATTTTTAAATAGATATTTAAAAATGACTTAGTTATGATTTTTCAAGTATAATTTTAAGTCTACATACCTTAATGAACAAACAAAAGCCAATAAGCTTAGGCTCAAATCCTGGTTCTACAAACCACCAACTTATTCATCCTTCAAAGCTTCAGTTTTTACACTGGTAAAACTGTAACATGAATAATTCTTTTGTTTGTTTTTGGTATAGAGCTATAACAAGAATTAAATGATAAAATGTACAGAAGGCATTTGGCATCAAGTTTGGCACACAGCAACCAACAACTGTATGTTATATTCATTCTATCATCATCATAACAAAAGTCCAGGTTGGCACAAGAGACACAGAAGTGAACAAGATGCCATCCGTGTATTAAGGAGCTCAGAATGTGAGAGGAGAGACACAACAGGCACTCAGTACAGTGTGATAAATGGTACTGTTGAGGTAGATGTACAAAGGAGAGAGATGACACAAAGGAGGGAGCAATTATTTCTGAAGGAAGTTTGCAGGGAACATTTGCAAAGAAATCATAGTAACCAAGTTGAGTTTTGAGGAGTCGATTTATTGTAGACAGTCACTGCGGGGAAGAAAGTATTGTGTGGAAAAGAATGTGGGAAAGGTGTGGAGAAAGGAAATTGTTATAATTTGGGAAAGACTACAATTAGTAACTGTGGCCAGAATATGAAGTTTATTGGCAGGTGGGGTGGGTAAGTGAGTGGAGCTGTCAAAGGAGAATATTCTAGAGGAAGGAAAGAGTCAGATTTTGAAGTTTGTTTCATGCCAAGCTAAAGAGCTTGAAGCTAGCATTGGGACTGTGAAGTTAGTGAAGGAGTTTAAGAAGCAAAGAGATGTGTTCAACTCTGTAGTTTAAATAAAACCTCTAGCAGGTGTGTGAATGAGGAATTGGAAAGGTGTGATGGAGGAGAACTGGGAACTGATTAGGAGGCAGCAGTCCAGGTGAGAGATAATGAGGCCTGCAGAATCTATGATGACAGTGGAGATGAATGGAAAAAGATGAATTCAGATATCCTTGAGCTACCACTTTCTTTTTTTTTTTTTAATTTTTTTTTAACTTATTTTATTTATTTATTCCCTTTTATTGCCCTTGTTGTTTTATTGTTGTAGTTATTATTGTTGTTGTTGGATAGGACAGAGAGAAATGGAGAGAGGGAGGGGAAGACAGAGAGGAGGAGAGAAAGACATCTGCAGACCTGCTTCACCGCCTGTGAAGCGACTCCCCTGCAGGTGGGGAGCCGGGGTTCGAACCGGGATCCTTAGTCCGGTCCTTGTGCTTATGCCGGTCCTTGTGCTTTGCGCCACCTGCGCTTAACCCGCTGCGCTACAGCCCGACTCCCGAGCTACCACTTTCAAGATGGAGAGGAGAGGGAAAGAAGGCATGTGTTGGGGTCCATACCCAAGTTTTGGGCCTCATGCCACTATGTCACAGGTGTTGATGGTTATGTGTGGGAGATTAAAATAGATGGTAAAGCCTTTGGCCAAAACAGAGAAGACAAGTTCAGGGGAAGGTAGTGGACCCTTCCACAGTGTAGGCGGAGAATGGTGGGAGTGAATTTAATTAAACTCTTGTGCAGTAGGTATTTGTGGGCCAGTCCTTTATAGCTGAACAGCAGGCAGGCAAAGAATAGACCCACAGTTTGGAATAAAAGGTAGGGGTAGAGATAGGGCATTGGGGAGTCTTTTGGACTGCTGTGAAGTTCGGATATCTGGAAGGTTCACGCAAGAGCTCTACATAGTTCACCGCTTGCCAAACACACTTACTCTCATCACAAGAAAGTTCTCAGATCGGTGCCTTAGGGAGTTGAATTCCCATCTATTCAAGCCCTCGAGTTCCTCTCAAAGGCGAGGCCTGCCGTTTCATACCCTTTGCAATAGGTGGCGCTGACTCCCGGCAGGGATAAGGCGGCAGCACATGTCAGGCTTAGGCGCGATGGGCCGGGGCGCGGAGGTGGCGACGCTCTAGCACCGCGCCGGGTTTTCGGTGGCCTGGCCGGTCCTCGCTGGGGACTGGGGTAAGGCCGAGAACCTCTGTCCGAAGGGCGCGCATGCGCAACCGCCTCCCCCAACATGGAGTCTTGTAGCCCAGGTCTTACCTGAGTCAGGTAAGAGACGGGGCGGGGAAGGAGCGTCCCTGCACCCTCGCGCTCTCAGCTCACTGGAGCGTTGGTCATGGCCTCCCTTGTGGGAGCGTGTGGCTAGTGAGTGCCTGGGCCACCCCAGTCCTGGGGACCCAGTGTGGGACGCCCAGGGCCCAGGAGGCCGTGAGGATGCGCCAGTGCGCGCGGGGCCGCGCCGGGGAGCGCGGGTGTCCGCACGAGGTGTGCCCGCCACGCGAGGGCCACGTGGGCAGGCCCTGGCGCGCAGTCTACCGGCACTTCGGGCTCGGACGAGCATGCACAAGTCACCTAACCCTCGCGGGGGAACTGGGCTCCCCTCCCTCCCGCTGTCTGGGCATTCAGCTACTCTCCAAGGGGGGTCGGGTTGCAAGCGGCAGGGAGGCCGCGCCTTCCAAACAGGGGGAGGGGGGGGGGCTGGAAGGTTGCTAAGGTCCCGCCGGCCTGGGACAATGCATGGGAGCCTCCCGGGGTGTGTGTCTGAAGGGAGGTGTGGGAGGGTCGTGTGCACCGTGCGGGAGCCTGCACCGGACCGGGAACCGCGGGTGGCTGGAGCTGGAAGACAGTTCGAGAAGCAGCGCTGCTGTAGCTCCGTGGGTGTCCTCCGCGCCCCCCCCCCCCCCAACTCAAAGCACAGTTGGGGAGGATTGCTGTGGAAGGTGTGAGGTGTTGATAGCAATCGAGGGAAAAGCAAAACACCTGCTTCGGAGGAGTTGACTCATCTATGGAGGAATAATTTAGTGTAGGAAGTGGGATTTGTCTTTTTTTTTTTTTTTTTAAATTCCCAGAGTGAGTTGTGTCCTCTCTCCCTTTTCTTCCCCAGGCACCTAGAAAATTGTCTGTCTGTCTGTCTGTCTGTCTGTCTGAGAGAAAGTAGTAGCTGTGTTCCTTAGAGTACCGGCAGTGATCATCTGATCAGATAAGGCCTGCGAAAGATAAAGAGCTGTAAAAACACAAGAGAGGATTTTCCTTCCAACCCTTTAGCCTAATTACCGTGCAAGTGGGAAGGAGGCGTCCTAGGTGCAGAACTGTGGGGTAGCTTCAGTCATAGTTCAGGGTTGTGTTATGTACTCCATATTGTAGAGGTGTGAGAGACTTCTGGGGGCTTAGAACACTGCAAGCTAGAAAAACCCGCACGTTTATTTTCTCTAGCTAATGGGCCGCCCAGCCCTGTTGTTTCTTTCTTTGCCCACTTTCATCTTATGAACCTTTTTTCCCCCCCAGCCAAACACTTTTACACCCCTGAATGAGCCTGCCCGGGAAGAAAGACACCAATCACCTTTTTTTCAATCTTCGTTACATTTGCTTGAGCAGGACGTTGGATGTGATTATATTGATCAGTCTTCAGTTCCTCTTGTGTGCTTCAGGAAACAACATACTAAGGGAAATAAATACACACCTCTTGGGGCTAAGGGTCACTTGTGGAAGAAGACTCACTTGTGAATTTGACACTTCAGTAAAAGGGTTATCTTTTCTGAGCCTTAGTTTCTATTAGATGGGAGAAGATCTTTATATCATTTGTGCATTCATATACCCTGGGCCTGCAGACCTGCCATAGAGATACTCAGCCTCTAGTGACAGGGAACTTGTCACCCCCTGAAATGATTGAGCCATGCAGTCTCCCCCACAGCCACTGCCGTTGGGAGAATTCTTTATGTTGAATCGACATCTGTTTTCCCTACAAGTTGCTCTCTACAAGTTGGAGACATACAGAACCTAATGTCTAACGCTGCTTCCACAAATATTTGAGGACCACTAACACATTTCCTTCTTCCACTTGCTCCACAAGGCTCCTTTTCTTCCAGTAAAGCATGCCTGGTTATTTTAAACAGGGAGGCAGTGTGGGGTAGTGGAAAGAACGCCAACTTTGAAACTAGACACACATCTGTGTTCAGTCCCTTCACATACTAACCCTTTGGTGTTTTAAGGTGTGGCATCAGACTCTGGAAAAATGCAGATAAAAACACTCATGTAGCCAAGCTATTACGAGGGTTAGTGATAAATTAGGTGCAGATCTATTTGATAGTGGGATCTTAAAATCTGAGAGCTGTTACATCAAGCGACATAATTTGCAGTACAGTTTGGTTGATTGTCTCTGAACAAATTCCTGTTTGTTCTCCGAGTCTCAGATCTCTCTGTAGGAGAGAATAAAATGCTTTCTGTGAGATCTAACTAGCAGAATAGAGTAGAAATAACATATTCTGGAAGCTTCTTTTAGTTGCAATGTACAATGGCTTTTTGGAGCCCTGATGCAGTTGACACCAGCTGTCATCTCAAACCGTGAGACTTTTCCCATTTTGAACTTTTAAAATGTATTTCAATCAAGAATTCAGCCTATAAAGGCAGCAGCCCTAGATCTGTCCCGTTGTCTCCATAAATACCTACTTCTTTTTGTCATCTTCTAGATCTTGAACTGGACAGTTAAGAAAATAGGATTATTGAACCTGTGTTGCCAGCCCTGCTGACCTCATACCTCAGTTGTACATCAGCCAGCTAATAAATGCAGAACTTTCTGTGTACCATTTTGCCCAACTCTGAGGCTTTATTATCTGGGACTGTTTGAGGATTGGAATGTGTCAGTGGTGGATGAAAAACTGTCGGTTGAGGGAACACGGCTACATGTGCTATCGGTCAAGTGTGGTGTCTGTATCGGACATCTGAAAGGGTGTACTGAGAGCCAGCCAGAGGCAGATTAGAGATTTATGTAGGGTTATGTGTTTTCTCAGGCGCCCCAACTGTTTTCTACCTTGAGCCCTAGTTCTCCCCCCACGGTGGTGGAAGAAGCTGCTTGGTGGAAGTACTCAGTCACATTTAGAAATTCATTAACTCTTCAGCTCCTGGTGTGCTTTCACCATCTTTTTCCTCTCCCTCGACTTTTGCAAGCAAATTCCACTTTGGCCAAGGCGATCTCTCAAAATGATTTTCTGCCTTTTTTTTTTTTCTTTCAGATTCCTAATTCCTACTTAGGAGGGTCTTCTAAACAGGAACCCTCTCTCTGCCTAACCAGGTACCAGTTTTGAGTCTATTTCTACCCCAGTCCTGGCTTCACCAGGGAAGTTTTTTCTAGCCATGCTTTCCAGGCAGGTTTCCCTTGAACGCCAGACTTAGAATTCCTCTTGTCTTTAAAAGAGCTGCCCTGGGTCACTCCTTCCCCCTTCAAAAAAAGTCTCTCCTGTCTCCCCAGCTGTTCCATGTGGGCAGACATGCTCCATGGCTTTCAGAATAAGGTCCTTTGTGCGCACTCAGACCCTTACAAATACAAAATCGCCTTCATCTTGGATGCCCGGTGCTTCTGGCCTGGGAGAGTGTGGAATTTTTTTTTTTTTTTTTTTTAAGATACCACCGGATCCATCCACAATGTGTGTAAAAAAAAAAAAAAAAGACAATGAATAGAGAGGTTGCTGTTGTCTTTGAATGAAACTGACAAACCTTTTTACTTTGTGGAAAAGGCTGATTTAAATTTTGCCACTAAAAAAGATGATTTGGTTCTTAAAAGGCAGCAGCGGTGGTCAGTTACAATGGACGACCCTGCACTCTAAGGGACAAGTTTAAATGTTGTCAGGTCACCGATTTAGACCATAAAGGATTTCACGCCCGCGGTGGCTGCTCGTTTTCTTTAGAGACAAATTCCTAACTCCTGAGGATAAAATGCTTTCTAGCCTCATTTTATTTATTTACTTATTTATTTTTGGGCGGGGAATGGGGGGTGCTGTTCGCACTCCAACCCTTATAACTCGCAGCCTCCTACCCTCAAAAGGTTGTGTGGTCCTGCGCCTCCCGGGCTTCACAAGCGCCTTCGCCTCGGGCTGGAATGTTCTTTGTCTCATCGGTAAATGTCTATTCATCATTCAAGACCACCCTTCCCCTTGCCCCTTAATTACTTCCTCCCCCGTGCGTCCTCAAATTCTTGTACTATTCATGGAGGATTTATTAGGGGCCTGCTTTGGCGGGCTCCAGAGACACAAAAGGTGAAAATTCCCCAGATCGGCCTTTAGCGGTCTAGTATGTTGAGGGACGTGGGGATGGAGATGGGAAGGGGGGAATGAAGGAAGCCAACCTGTCACAGAATGTTGCCGAGAAATGAAAGGGACACAGGTAAATGGCATCCGATCGTCAGTCTCCCCCGCCAGCATCCCGCACCGGGCCTTGCCTCCTGTGTCTTTGTATGCCTGCTCGCTGCCTGCCGCAGCCTAAGGTGTCACAGCGGCGTGCGTTCTGTGCCCCACGTTATCGGAGCCACCTGGCTTGCAGACACGCTCTTAAATAGTGGTTTCCCGGCCCTCTGCATGTTGAGATGCCCCGCGGGCCGTGTAGAACCCGCTTACAGAGAATCGTGCTAGTTCGCCGGTGCTCTAGGCTGCAGACCGGCTGGGGCGGCGTTGAGTGGAAATGAGGTCTGCAGCGCCCCTGCTGGTGAGAGACTTTACTGCCTCGCAGCTTGGTTCCCGGGGCTGTGGGGATGCAGCCCTCAATTTCGATGCATAGCCTGGAAGCACGATCTCGCGGACACTGTAAAATGCACTCCCATTCTCTTTTCAGAGGCGTAAAAGATGCCTTTTGAGAGGATAACACGTGAGAAACCGCCATCATCCTTTATCTCTGAATCACCCACCACCATCCTTCATCCCTAAATCACTGAGGTCCATGTACTAGGGAAGACTGAGGCCCAGACATGTAACGAGCCACCTTTAAAGTGAGCGGTCGCCGCCGTAGGGCTGCAGCGGGCTCTGGCAGGCCGACCACATCGTGCCGCTGCAGAGGAAGCGTGCCTGTGGCTGACCCCGGGAACCCACACTTCCCCAAAGTTTTACCCCTCCTGCTCCCTAAGCGACCACCTTATGAGTTGGCCCATTCGTGTGCTGGGCTTATCCAGACAAGGGTCTCTATCAGTGGGTTGTGCTCTAGGCCAGTCCCCGGCGGTTGGGGACCTGGGAGGTGTCAGGCACTCGAGGAATGCAGCTTGGGGCTGGGCCCAAGGCTATGCTGCACCCACACATTGGGGACTGGTGTGGGCATTGCAGTGGCAGCCCTAAGCCCTGTTGCAGCAGTGGTTCAGCGGCCGCCTCTGAGGCTGGGGCATCGTGGAAAGTCTAGGGCATGTGTCTGGGGTCTCAGGGGTCTGTCCTCTTCCTGCGGCAACTCGCCCGAGCAGGATTTCTGCAGCATAACCTCGAGCCCAGAGTTTTGGGGGTGCTTTGCAGGAAACAGTGGTACTTGGGGGGCAAGGGGGTGTCGGTCGACGTCCCTGAAGGTGCCTCCTGGAGAAGCGGAGCAAGCGGGGCGCCCCCGCCCAGCAGCATCTGCAGGGTTGCAGGGCTGCAAGGCTGCAGGGAGGGGGTGCGGGCAGGGGCGGTGACTGCGGCAGGAGGGGTACTGCAGCGGCGCAGTGGGCGGGTCCGGGGCGGGGCTGGGGGGCTCTAAAAGTCGGTGCCCGCTCTCCCAGCGCTGCCGCGGCAATCAGCAGCTCTCGGAGCTTTCGGCCGCTGGCACCTCCTCTGCGGCAACCGCGCCTCGCCCGCCCCGGCTCCGCGCAGTGCCGCAGCGCACGCTCGGGTGGCCGCTCGCTGCTCGCTGCTTGCCGCGGCCGGCACCGCCCTCGCGGGTTGGGTTGCGCGCTGCGCCGGGCCGCCTGGCTTGGCTGTGCAAGATCGAGGCGCGGCACGGAGAGGCATGGACTAGGACGCCGCCGCCATGGTGCGCCGAGATCGCCTCCGCAGGTGGGTGCGCGCCAGGCGTCAGGGGGTGTGGCTGGCTGGGAGCTCTGTCCTAGACTTGGGGTGCCGCCGGAGCGAGCGGGTGGGGACTCTGCCTGTTAGAGCGGGGGCTGTGGGGCGGCGGTTCCCCGGCAGCGGCAGCGGAGAAAATCCCTCGGGAGGGTGGGGGCGCGCACTCCCGTCCTCAGAGCCCACTCGGCCGACTTGGGAGAGGGTGTCACTCCTGCCTGCGCTGGCGTCGCCCTGACTTCGCATTTCCAGACCCCAGTGTCGCCAGGCTAGGATATGTAGGATATTTGTTTTTTTTTTTTTTATTTTTTTTGGCTCTTGCCGCCGCGGTTGTGACTTGCCACTTGGAGACTCCGGGATCCTTCCTTGGCGGGATCGAGGGTTATTTTTTTAAATTATTATTTTTTGAGACCCCGGTGTCACCCTTGCGTGACTTAGGATTTTTTAGACCCGGGCATCGCCCTGGCGCGATTTAGGATTTTGAGACCCCCATTTGGCCCTTTGCAGTTAAGGCTTATTAGACCTGAGCATCATCCTGCGCGATTCAGGTTTTTTAGATCCAGGCACCATCGCCTTGTGCGATTCAGGATTTTTAGACCCCGGGCTCGCCCTGCGCGACTTTGGATTTTTAGACCCCCTTTTCGACAGTCGCAGCTTAGCCTCCCCAGACCCCGGCCTCGCCCCCCGCAGCTGAGGGTCTCCAGACCCCACTCCCGCCCGGCGCGGGTCAGGGTCTTTAGACTCCGACTGCGCTCCGGGCACTTGAGGATTTTTAGACCCCGGTCTGGCCCCACGCAGTTTCGGATTTTCCGATCCCGATCCCGACCCACGCACATTAGGGTCTCCAGACCGGGGCGTCACCCCGTGCAATTCTAAGATTTCCCCCCACCCTCAGCAAAACCTGGGATTGCTCTGGCACGGGTGGCAATTTGAACCCATGGTCTCAGCACAGCGCAATTTAGGATTTCCCTCCCACATTTAAGACCTCACTCGACATTGCTGCGGCACGATTTAGGGTTTTGAGACGAGACAGGAGTTTGGCCGGGGCGCGGGTGTGTGATCGTCCCGAGCGCCAAGAGCAGTGCCCCCCCTGCGGGATAGCGGGAGCCGCAGTCCGGCGCGGCGCCGCAGCTGGCGGGGCGTGGAGGACCCTGGGCTGGCTGCCGCGAGGGGCACAGCATAGGCGCCGCTCGGCCACGCTGGCTCCTGTCACCGACGGGTAAGTATCTCTGCGAGGTCAGCGACAACTGAGCGAGCCCGAGGCTGCGGCCACTTAGGTCCCAAGCGAAGCGGTTTCTAGAGTGGTTGGTGGCGACAAGGTAAAGTGGGTTGCAATGAATAAATCCCCCCCCTTCTTCCCCATGTACAAGACGTAGCAGTCAGGGGCGCAGAAAGATTGGCCAGTTTCCAGAAGGTTTGTCAACCAGGATTTACGATATTTGACTTGTGGCTCATTGAATAATGAAGATTTTTTTTTAATCCATTTTGCGTATTCAATTCCAAACGCGTGCCACGCTCAATATCCTAAAATGTCGCTAGGGCCATTTTTTTTTTTTTTTTTCTTTTTGAACAGGTATCTTGACGGATTGCTTTGGCTTCCCTAGAGGATAAAAAAAGTGTGGTGGTCTGGGTGTTGAGAGAGTGGGGTGTTTTGCAACAGAGTGCATAAACTGCACCATGGGGGGGGGTCCTCTTTGCGGACTCCTCTAGTAGCCCCTCCCTGACTCTCTGCTGAGTCATTGCAGATACTGGCTGCGGGAGCCTGTGAATGAATGAGAAGCGGCACGGGCACGGGAGTTGGTGCAGTGCCAGTGTGCAAACCAGTGAGCTGAATCTCGGGGGGAACGGTCCTGCTGCTTTTTGTCATCTTAGCTTTCAAAGAGATATTGGGACATAGTCCGCTACTGTCGTGGGGTGAAAATTGAGACACAAAGATCACGTTTAGGGCACCCTCTGTGAATGATTTCTAATGTTAATTAACATTTAATCACTGATTCGGTTTGATGGACAGGAGAGGGGAGGAGGGAGGAGGGGAGGATGGAGGAGGGGAGGATGGAGGAGGGGGGAAAAGGGAGGGAGAAGAAGAGGGAGGAAGGGAGGGAGAGAGGGAGGAGGGGAGGGGAGGAGAGGGAGGAGGGGAGGGGAGTAGAAGAGGGGGAGGAGTAAGGGAAGGGGGAGGGGGCAGGGGCGGGGAGACTTTCCTAGCCATGCCCAAAAAATTAGGCAGTGGAAGTGAGCTTCTTTAATGGGTGTGGTCGTTTTTACCACTGAAGCCACAGGCTTATTTATTTATTTTTGAACTAAAATTTTTTATGAGTTGTATTAATTTGTGATGGATTGGGATTGTGGCCAGATTATATGGATGGCTGTGTATACAGATATTTCTACCAGGACTCTTGACAATTTCATATATATATATATATATATATATATGTATATATATATATATATATATACACACACACACACAAATGTATATATATATATATATATATATATATATATATATATGTAATAATGTATTTTCTGGACAACTCTAATTTTGGTCTTGGAAGGTATTTGAATTCTGGTTATTTTGAGCAAACTTTCATTCTATTGATAGTTTTTCCCCCTGGTGGCCATCAGGATTCAGAAGCTATTAACAGAGGGAACTGTTTCTGATTCCTATTTAGTACTTGGTAGCTTTGAGGTTAAATGACTTGTACCTTTGTAGTCCTGGGCAGGAGAAGGCTGGTTTTTCAGACTTATGCGCTTCTTCCAAAGGCAAAATTAATTTTCACATGGGAGTGGCTTCCTCAAAGGTCTAAGCAAAGCAGAAACATAATGTGTTGTGCTGACCACTCAAGAGATTAGATATTCAGGGTCACGACAGAGCCTCTCCCTTTACTCTCTCAGACTCCACTGAGTGATTCAGATAGTAACAAGTGGTCTTCCCTTGTATCAGAGGATTGATAAATATTTAAAACAAAACAAAACAACAAAACAAGAGTATCTCTGCTTAATAGCATGTGATATTAACACAATTAAATATATGCAAAACCATATATATATATATATATATATATATATATTACTAGTAGCAGCCAGTGTATTGGTAATAGAGCTTTTAGAGTGAATGTAAAGGAATTAATTATTTTCCTCTAAGGAAATGGTGCACAATACTTAACCCTTTGTTTTTTTATTTTTTTATTTTTATTTTTATTATTTTATTTTATTTATTTATTTATTCCCTTTTGTTGCCCTTGTTGTTTTATTGTTGTAGTTATTATTGTTGTTGTCGTTGTTGGATAGGACAGAGAGAAATGGAGAGAGGAGGGGAAGACAGAGAGGAGGAGAGAAAGATAGACACCTGCAGACCTGCCTCACCGCCTTTAACCCTTTGTTTTACATAAAACCCTCTTCAGTAGGCTCACAGGGTGGGGCTGAGGAGCTAAAGTGTTGGTGGTGGGGGGAGAAGATTATACATTAAAATGATGTTCATTTCCCTTGACATTCAAATGGTAAGATATAGTGATGGCTTAGCAGGCAGAGGTGTGTTCTTTATCCTTGGTTAACGTTTTTTGCTATGTTGCAAAAATGGGCAAGGTAGTGATAGAAAGGTGTAGAAAGATGATCCCCCCCAATTTTGCGACAGTATGTGTGGGCTTCTGGGCTTCTGCGAAGAATCCTATGCGCTCTTGTCTGACTGCTGACCTCACTCGCATGATTTCCCTGCAGGATGAGGGAGTGGTGGGTCCAGGTGGGGCTACTGGCCGTGCCCCTGCTCGCAGCCTACCTGCACATCCCGCCCCCCCAGCTCTCCCCCGCTCTTCAGTCCTGGAAGTCTTCTGGCAAATTTTTCACCTACAAGGGAATGCGCATCTTCTACCAAGGTGAGGACCAGAGCCCTTAGCACACACCCATGCATCTTAGGCCCCTACCCCCACACTTACTTAGTGTCCCAGGGGACAAACTGCCTTTTCTGTGTAGTGAGCTTAATAGTGAGAACATTAAAACTGGTGGTGGGGGGTGGGGGGTGGGTGGAGAGCACAAAATTGTAGTGACGTATAAGTTCCTCTGTAGAGCGCCCCTAGTGTCGAGTAATGTTAACACTGTTCACGGAGCTACCAGGCTTTCCTCCCCTCGGCCCCACTTCCACCCCACCCATCTCTAATTTCATTTTATTATTGTCTATATAAAGATTATCTGTTACATGCATAATGATTTCAATAATCGTAGACCTTTCTAGAAATTAATTTGCTAATGATAATTGTTGTTATGACTGCTACTCAATCAAGTAATTACCCTTTGCGAGGCATTGAGTTCAGCTCTTCAGCCTTCGCTATTTCATTTAATCTTCGCAACCATCCTCAGAAGTAGGTGTCCTTAACCTCGTTTTCTAGGCAAAGAAACTGAGACGCAAGACTGGACAAGATTTCTTTTGGGCGGGGGTCAAGAGCAATAACGAAAAATGTTTGTTTCATAAACCGTTTTTCATTATTGCTCCTGACCTCCTTTCATTGGCTATATTCAGTGCAGTAAGTATACTATTTTGTTTATGCTGACCATTCTGTGGTTTCCAGGTTTTCAATGTTTTAAGTATTTTGAATGGAATATTTCATGTGTATTTATTTTTCCCTTATATATTTTAAACACTATTATCTGTAAATGAAATGATATCACATGGATTCTTAAGACTTAAGTCTCTTAGGCCAAAGCATATTCCATTTTAATTGATTCTAAATTATTTTTTTTTGCAAGCCCTATTAAATTCTCCTGGCAGTGGCAGTATATGGGTGTCTCTTTTAATCTAATACTATCAGCAAAGCATTTTATTATTTCAATGGCTATTTTAAAAGATTCTTAAAAAAAAGATTCTTAAGCTGTAAGAAAGGTATCTTTATATGTTCATTAACTTTCTTTGTAATTGTTAGAATTTAAAATAACTAGAGGCACTATGCATTTGATAGTGGGTTGGGTCTCTTGTGGGATAGAAGCTAACTAGAAAAATAGCATTAATTAAGGTGTTCGCCAGTCTGTGGACTTGGAGAATTTTGTGAGTCCTTTTATTTATAAGGTACAAAGAGTTTGTAATATTTAAGTTTTAATTGCGTACTTTTAACTGTAAAAGTTTACTTTCTACTGTACAGAAATTTTCATGATAGTACATAATGGATATTTGGAGAAAAAGTTTTTTTTAGATTTAGATAAAAGTAAATAAGCTTCATTCAAGTGTTTTCATAGTAATTTGCAGTTTTTAACATAAATAGATGAAAAGGAGAAATAAATGCCTAGTTGATAACACATTTGCATTAAAAGTCATTCTTTAAGCATCCTTCATTTGGGCAATGTTTCTTTTACTTTATGCCAGATTATATAGATCTTAATATCTCCAAGATTATTTTTTATAAGGTGTTGTCCTGACTGATTGCTCTTTCTTCCAGACTCTGTGGGAGTGGTTGGAAGTCCTGAGATAGTGGTGCTTTTACACGGCTTTCCAACTTCTAGCTATGACTGGTACAAGGTAATGAAATCAGATTTTGGGGCCCTACAAGGTCTTTAAAAATCTAAAAGCAAGGAGTTTGTTGCTAGCCCAGCTGCCTACTAGAGAAGATTACATGTAGAACTATTTCTCCTTCACTATAAGGGAGTAAGACACTCTGGCAATCTGCAGAGTGTCAATGCCAAGTTGCAAATGCTGGAGTTCCTCCCTCAATAGATATTAATTATTAAGAATAACAACACACTTTCCAAGAAGATCATCTGTGAACCTGCGGTAGTTCCATGGGAGTCCCCCCCCCCCCAGCATCCCCACCCCCTATTGAGACCTATTTAAAATACTGAGCTAAGACAGGGGTGTTGGCGGTTAGAGGAGAGGAAGGACAGGATCAGAAAGTCCAGTCATTCTTTCTTCTTTTCATACAGATCTGGGAAGGTCTTACCCTGAGGTTTCACCGCGTGATTGCCCTTGATTTCTTGGGCTTTGGCTTTAGTGACAAACCGGTAAGCAGGAGCTAGTTGGGTGACCAGTGTTGAGGGCTGGGGCTCAGTGAGAATAGAGGGGTCAGGATGGCCAACAGACCTGCACTCAGGATCTCACCCTATGTACCTTGGTTCTGTTCTCCCTTAGCGACCGCACCACTACTCCATATTTGAGCAGGCCAGTATTGTAGAGGCACTTCTGCGGCATCTGGGGCTCCAGAACCGCAGGATCAACCTACTGTCTCATGATTATGGAGATATCGTTGCCCAGGAGTTGCTCTACAGGTCAGTGACACTATTCGCACATTGTTTCACTAGCTCACTGGATTCTACTTAGCCCCTTTCCGTCTAGGGGGTCTGTCATGAGCCTCTGAGTTACATACACTCTTCCCTGTTTTAGGTTTAAGCAGAATCGATCTGGCCGACTTACCATAAAGAGTCTCTGCCTGTCCAATGGAGGTAATGACTTTGGCAGTGGGTGGAAAATGAGGTGCGAGAGTCTAAAAGGGCCACATTTACACAGTTACACAGTTACAAGCAGACATGATTCAATGAAGGGAGCCTTATCTTTCTATTTCTGTCACAACTATTTTCGTAGATTCCTGAGGTGAGCTAGCCCTGTCTCAGAATGTTTTTATAGATAGCAAACATAAATAGGATCACAAATGGAATTTATTATATCACCAACCATCACTAAACTGTGATATAGGAATGTGTTTCTTTCCTAAAACACACACATAGCAAGATCTGGTGGTAGGTCTGGTAGTGAATGTGACTAGAAGTAGCAAGGAGATTAAGTCTTGCTTTGCAGTAGCTTTAATAACTGCACTAGGCCATGCAAATAATTGCAGCGGAGCCATTGCAGGCTCATCTTATGGACTCTTAATTAATGGCAATGTTAAATTTTAGCTTGAAAGTGGTAACCCCCTTGAGTAGACCTTCTGTAAATGTTTTCTCTCTATGCCATTGAGTCTGGCTTATAAATCATACATATATATTTATAAAACCTCCATCCAAATGCCCCCTGGCTATCAGGAGATTAGGAGTCTGTCCCTTTGTCACCAGTGCTTGTGACTTTTTCCCATTGAGCCTGCAGAAAAATGTAAAATAAAAAGTCCCAGGTTTATTATTACTTATTTTCAAGAAACTATACTCCCCCTGCTCCCTCCCCCCCCAAAAAAAATCTCTGGTTTCTTTTGTCATGTGACTCATTAACAGATTTTTATTTTAAAGTTAATTTTGGCAATAAAGGTGTAAAAATGAATAGGATAGTTTCATAATGGTTTCTTTCTTTCTTTCTTTTTTAAGTTGTTGGTAAATGACTAACATAAATAAGTGTTTTTCTCTAGGTATATTTCCTGAGACTCACCGTCCTCTTCTTCTCCAAAAGGTTAGCTACTCTACTAAGCCTTTCGTTTCTAAGATGTATACTCACATAAATAATGTTGGGGCCTATTAAATGGGCCATAGTTTAAAACTCATCTCATGAATTTAAATTAATGTAACTGTGTCTGTTTCTACTGGGTTGCTTACAGCTTCTCAAAGATGGAGGTGTGCTATCTCCCATTCTCACACGACTGATGAACTTCTTTGTATTCTCTCGAGGGTGAGTCAAGGACTGATTCACGATACCCTGAGCACAGTGCAGTGCAAAACTGTCACCATTAAAATTCTCGGTCAAGGGGCTAGGCGGTGGGTGGCACACCTGGTAGAGAACACATTACACTTCAAAAGGTCCTGATGCAAGCCACTAGTCCCACCTGCAGGGGGAAAGCATCACAAGTGGTGAAGCAGTGCTGCAGGTCTTCCTCCCTCTCTCTCCCCCTCCTCCCCCTCTTCCCTCTCAGTTTCTCTCTATAATAAATAAAATATTAAAAAAAATAAATCTAAAATTTTTTTAAAATCAAATACCACTATATTAAAACAAAAGTGTTGACTACTTGATAGGGACAGAATAGAAGGGATTTATAAATCCGTTATGGGTTGGACTCCATATTTTCTGAGGCTCCAGTCATACTGGATATTTTGAACTCTTCTCAGACTTAGCTCTGCTTTTCTGGACTCTTTCAGTCTCACTCCAGTTTTTGGGCCATACACCCGACCTTCTGAGAATGAGCTGTGGGACATGTGGGCAGGGATGCGCACCAATGACGGGAACTTAGTTATTGACAGGTGAGTAATCACCTTTTGCTTTAGTTTCCACATAAGTGTTTTTTAAAAATTTTATTTATTTATTAATTGGAGAAAGATGTGGGATTGCTTGTTTCTTGCTGGCAGATTAAGAAAAAGTCTTGCCCTGCAATTTCTAAGGAGGGAGAATAGAGTCAGCCCTGAGCCTAAGCCATGTGGTGCCAAGCTTGGACAAAAACATCTGCCAACTCACTGTCAGCTGGCTTTGGCAAATCCTTCTTTGTACTTGTGTTAAGTGCTTGAGGATATATAACCATAGATAAGATTATCTAAAAGATAATGTTCATATCTCTGTTGTGGCAACAGGGGCAGAGATTTCTCTGTCTTGTACAAAGAATTCCTTTCCCTCAGTTCAAGTAAGAATGTAGTTGCTTTCACAGAGGGATCTGGAGATGGTGATAGTCATAAATAACTTGAGATAAAACCCTGTCCTTTTGCCAGCTGGGCCAGTGTAACTGGTGGCTTTGCTGGGAGTTGTGAAGTAGAGGGAGCCATTTCTCTGCCACCCCAGGCCCCCACTGGCTACCTAGTCATCCACTGCAATATAAATTGTAAAACCAAACTTGCTTTTAAAAAATCCCCTGTATATTTCCTTTTCCAATATCCAAACAAAAATGCCACTTGCAGAGGTGGTATTTGATGATTGACAAACATTATGGAATTGTCAGGCAGAATAATTAGAATACAGTAGTTTGAGTCCGTAAAAACAAGCAGACAAAAACAGCCAAAGAAAACTACTTTATTTCAAGTCAAGGGAATGAAGCTTTGTGCTCATCAGCTTCTATACAGGATTTCAAAAACACATTGATAGCTGAGGCCACATAATTAAGTCCTCTATATTGTAGGTCAAAAGTGTGTGTTGTACCTTTGGGCCTCAGGGCTTGTTAGTGGTTAGCCAGTCACAACCTGAGTGGCTTAGTATCCAACCTAGCTTCTGACCTTCTCAGAACTCCTTCCCCACTTAGTAAACACCAAGCGTTATCAGTTCCCTCACTGGCAGAAGGCATGATCTCTGCTTCCCAACATAATGGTTAACTCTGGGAGGCTAACACAATTAAAAGAAATAAAATAAATTCACAAATGCGGTAGATTCAGTGGGATGTTGTGGGGAATGTCAGGTTGCTTCAGGATTAAAAAAAAAAAAGATACATGTAGATACATTGACACATTGTGTTCCTGGTAACATGAGCTTCTGGGCTTTGCGGCTGCACAACAAGAAAAATTCCTCTGGCTGCTACTGACTTCTTTGCCCTTTAGTCTCTTACAGTACATCAATCAAAGGAAGAAGTTCAGAAGACGCTGGGTGGGAGCTCTGGCCTCTGTAAATATTCCCAGTGAGTAGTTCTATATTATACCTTGATAAGAAAATGGGAGGACATCGGGGTTAAACTTAACTGTCAGGTGTAGCAGATAAAAATGTGGGACATTGGGAGTCGGGCGGTAGTGCAGTGGGTTAAGCGCACACAGCGCAAAGCGCAAGGACCGGCATAAGGATCCCGGTTCAAGCCCCCAGCTCCCCACCTGCAGGGGAGTCGCTTCACAGAGGGTATCTATCTTTCTATCTATCTATCTTCACAGCAGGTATCTATCTTTCTCTCCCCCTCTCTGTCTTCCCCTCCTTTCTCCATTTCTCTCTGTCCTATCTAACAATGATGACATCAGTAACAACGACAATAATAACTATAACAGTAAAAAAAGAAAAGACAACAAGGGCAATAAAAGGGAAAATAAATAAATAAATAAAAATATGTGGGATATCCAGCTAAGTTCCAATTTCCAAGAAAAACAACAAATATTCTCCAGGATATTGTTGCAATATTTGGAGTGCATATATACTAAATAAAGTAAAATAAAATAAAAAATGACCTGAAGTTAAAGTTTAAGTGGGCATCCTTTACTGAGACACCTGTCAGGAGTGGGAGTTAGATTGGTTTCAGTGTTGTGCATTGTGACTGCCTTTCAAGATAAAATGCTGAAATGCTGGGACAGAACACTGTTTAGATGCTAATCAAGAGGCTGGCGGTGGTTTCTGCTTATTTGTTTCTTCATTCTTACAGATTTAAAAGGAAAAATCAATGTCTCTGACTGAACAGTAACACAATAGTTATTAGTATTCATGAAATTACTGGTTGATTTAAAAGGTCAAGGGTCAGTTATAACTGGTGGGGGAGGGGTGGAGGGGGGACAATAAATAACAATTGCCTGGATTTTTTTTCTTAATAGAAAATGTTGACAGTATAGGGCACAGAAGAGCTAGAGGAGACAATGAATGGCTCTGCGTAGAAAATGTCCTAAGTGTAGTGAAAGAATTTCAGTTTTCTTTCTTTTTTTTTTTTTTTTACTTAAAGACTTTATTTTTTGTTTTTTTTAATGTTTTATTTATTTATTATTGTATAGAGACAGAGAGAAATTGAGAGGGGAAGATAGAGAGGGAGAGAGACAGAGAGACATCTGCAGCCCTGCTTCACCACTTGTGAAGCTTTCCCCCTGCAGGTGGGGATCAGGGACTTGAACCTGGATCCTTGCACACTGTTATGTGGGCCCTTAATCGAGTGCACCACCGCCTGGCCCCCGGTATTCTTTTTTAAAAATATTTTTATTTACTTACCTTGGATAGAGACAGAGAGAAATTGAGTTAGAAGGGGGAGATAAAGAGGGAGAGAGGTGAGAGAGACACCTGCAGCACTGTTTCACCACTTGTGAAGCTTCCCCCCCCAGCAGGTGTCTCAGGGCTTGAACCCAGGTCCTTGCACATTGTAATATGTGTGTTCAACTAGGAATGCCACCACCCAGCCCCAAGAAATTAGGTTCTCTATCATAGTTTTATTTATTTATTTATTTATTTTTATTGAAAGGTAATCTTTTTCTGGGGGGAGAGCTAAATTTAGGATTAGTGTAGGAGAGCAGACATGAGAGCTATTTGTAATTCCTCTTTTCTTTCCTAGTTCATTTCATCTACGGACCACTGGATCCTGTGAATCCGTATCCAGAGTTTATGGAGCTGTACAGGTGAGGTTCCCTGAGGGATCTTTGCTTGATTGCTTCCTCACTGACATTCATACAGAGCACATGATAAAAGTGTGACATAATTTTACATTGTTATGTAAATGAAAGTGTAAAAAAATTCAGTTGTATGTACTCTGGATTTATACGACTGTATTTCACTCATATATGGCCACTGCATATTACGGGGTGCACAGGTAAGCTATGGCTGCTACATACTCGTAGGCATACAGGTAAGAAGAGGGTGTTCTGTGAACCAAGGAAAGGGAATGGATGTATTTTAAGAAACGGTTGCCTTACTCTGACTATAAAGCTAACTTGTACTCTGCTCAGCTACAAGATCAATAAGGAAAGATTGAGAAAGCTCACTGTGACAAAGTATGAGGATATGAAGTCTCTGATTACATCACATTAGAATGTTCCATACCTTCACATGACCTAGCAGAAACAACCCTGTAGTAACACTGCTTGCATTTGATTTCACACAGAATACTTTCTTTCATCTCCTTGGCTTCAGCAAGGTCTTTTCTTATCATTACTTGGACAATGAGTTGCTGAGTTGCCCATCTTTCTCTAAGGCAGTAGAAATCATCCTGCTTTGATATGTGTTGCACAAGGTTGTTGTCTGTTAGATTATGGACATTTTATTTATTTAATTTATTTATTAATTTTTTAAATTATTATCTTTATTTATTGGCTAGAGACAGCCAGAAATCAAGAGGATGATAGAGAGGGAGAGAGATAGAGAGACACCTGCAGCACTGCTTCACCACTCGCAAAGTTTTCCCTCTGCAGGTGGGGACCAGGGGCTCAAACCAGGGTCCTCGCACATTGTAATACATGCGCTCAACCAGGTGTGCCACCACTTGGCCCTGATTATGGACATTTTAAACAGCAGTCTGCATATGTCATAAAAGGAATGAGCAAGCTTATCTGCCTAAGATGTAACTCCAGAGTAGAAGGCGAATAAGCTCTTTGTGGGTTCCTTCCAGTGTGGGGCATTTACCGAGGCTGCCCACTGGCTTAGCTCCCCCTCCCTCCAGCCTCAAGTTCACCTACATGGCTCCTCCCTCCCTCCAGCCTCAAGTTCATCTACATGGCTCCCCCCTCCCTCCAGCCTCAAGTTCACCTACATGCTATTCTCTTCCACTAGGAAAACGCTGCCGCGGTCCACAGTGTCGATTCTGGATGACCACATTAGCCACTATCCACAGCTAGAGGATCCCATGGGCTTCTTGAATGCATATATGGGCTTCATCAACTCCTTCTGAGCTGGAGAGAGTAGCTTCCCTGTCTTACCTCCCCTACTCCCTTATCTGTTGTGTATTCTACTTAGAAAGAAATGCCCAAAAGAGGTCCTGGCCCCCAAACACTATTCTCTCACAAAGTCTACCTGACTCACATTGGTGAACAGCATGGAGTAAAAAGACAGTAGAAGCTCTGACTAAGGGTGTCCTAATAATCCATCTCCCATTCCTTTGACATCTAATCCAGCATGTGGACTTGCTGTGGTCTTTGTGTTATTAGGAAATTCTGATGGGCACTACTACTCACTGATGCTGAAAGGCAGACATTCTTTTACATAAGAGCCTTTTGAAAGATACTTCTGTGGACTTTTCTAAAATATTTAGAAACGCTCATTTCTTGGCCTACCCCAATTGGAATCACATAGAAAAGAATGAGGAGAGGGTACCTTCTTCCCTCTTCTAGAATGGTGTTAAGGGCATGTGCTTTTTAAGTGCTACACAATTCAGCTTCAAGTGAGAGTAGGTCTCCCTTGCTATAATTTTGGATTTAGTTTAATCAGCTGTTTTTGATTATAGCCTTTTTTTTTTAAATAGATGTTAGCTTTATGATGTGGTATTCAGTTTGAATAATGTATTCTCAGTACGCTTGAAGACTATGATTTACTCACACGTATTTTGTAAGGATACTAACCCAGTAGACACTTACTCTGGCAGAGTAACAAACCTAACTAAACTTGTTTGATTTGTGAAATTGAACTAAATCCAAAGTACTTACAGAATTTCCTAAAATCACGGGACATGAAGGACTAATAGTGTTTGTGCCAGAGATGGACTGTTATTAGCTGGGAAGACTAATCCTAACAGCATGTAACAGTCTGACTCTTCACACCTCAGTGCTTGGAAGCATGTCCCTCCTGAGCTGGAGGGGAGGGGATCATTGTATAGTCCAAGGTACTATGCTGAAATCCACAGATTCCTCTTATGATGCTTGCTTAACTTCTTCCTACTGGGTGTCCCAGAGAGGTATCCTCATTAACTTAGCTAATTCCTGTACTTTACAGACAGGAAAGTTCCAGGAACTTTTAAGAAAAAAAAAAAAAAATTCTGAAAGACCTATAAGCAAATGGTGCTGCATATATTTTTTAAACCACAATTCCATTGTCTTAATCAAAACAATTACTGAGTGATTCTTTTTAAATTCTTTTTATTAGCATCTGCAAGTATAACAACTGCAACTGGAATAAGTGTTTACTTTCTTTTAATAAAAATGAATTTTGACAAAAGTGGACTCTGGCTTCCCCTCCCCCACCACCCCTCTGGGATAAACTTTTCCAACATTGCCAGGAACTTTCAGACACACATTCAATTAAAGGATGTGATGGAGTTAAAGCAGCTGGGGTATAGCATAGGATTTGATTTTTCTAGTACACCCAAAGCATACTATCACACCACAGTTGGCCAAGCATAATAAAAAGGGGGAAAAAAAGAAAAAAAGGGGGGGGGCATGCACAAGGACAGATAGTAGCTTGATCTGCTGGCTCGGGGCCAAATATTAATCTTTCATGGGAGATTCATGCCACTAGCATAAGAGCTCACTGACAGTGAAGTAGATAGCAACTTCATCTTGCCCAGGAAAAAGTTATCCAACAGAAGCCAAGATAACATCTACAGGTGTTCGCTCTTGGCTTCTGACAGTCACCTGCATGGTCACTCCATCTGCTAAGGCCAACCTTGACCTCACCAATAAGTCATGGCCACCTCTGAATATACCTAAGAGGAGACAGTGAGAAAAAGCATAGTAAGAACTCCACACAGATTCTGAATAGTGTAACTTATCATGCTCTGCTTGCACCTCCTTTCTGGCTTTTTTTTTTCTTAAAGCTCCCCTTCCCCAAACTTGTGTTTACTATGGAAATTGAATTCATATGTATATATTCTAAATGATCTTTTAAGTTTCTAAGGCACCAGTGATATAGAAGATAGTGAGTAATATTGATCTGGAGTGCTCTAGTGGGGCAAGGTGGTGGCATTAGTATCTGTAGGGTAGATTTAATTAAGTGTTGTGGCTAGAAGTACATCTCAAGAGAACAACTGAAACAGCTAAACCATTTATTTTGACAGAGCTTCAAATTGTAATGTATATAGTGAGGAAAAGGAAGCACAGCAGAGAATGAGATGCCATGCCCTTCCCACTAGATTCTGCAATATTATCCAGGGGAAGACTGAGGGAAGTTTCTTACCTGCCAGGAAGAGGGAATGAGAATTCTTGTTCTCGGGTACTTTTTCTGACCTCTCACATGGCTGCATGCCCAGAAACTTGATGATGTTCTTGACAGCTTCTGTGTGGAGAAGATTGAGGCACAGTATTAGAAAAGGCCAGTGTAGGGATCTGCCTCTGCCCTGGTGTGTGCTGGAGGCTGGGGATTGGGGGCACTGAGGTACTGATGGGGGTGGGGGGTAGGGCTCCTCAACTAGAAACTAGTTGGCTTAATCAAATGACAAAGACAGGGTCCTAATCCTTAAAGGGAATTAGATTGTGAAGTCTTTACATCAGCAAGGGACATTCTTCTGAAATGACATATTTGCCAGGCAGCAGTATAAAACCTAACAGCAAAACTGTTCTCACCATCAAGAGTTTTGGTAGAACTGAGGGCAAAGGTCTCTTCTTTCTCAAAGGCATCTCCCACCTCTTCCCAGGCAGCAGCAAAGTTAGGCTTCAGTATCTTCTGAATGTGGTCAGACAGAGTCAACTCCAGGTCTTCCAGCTGGGGGGGGGGGGGGTGTCACAAGCAAGGGGTGAGTCAAGCTAGTCCTTAGGGGCAGGACAAAGACAGAAGGGGCTAATTAATGCAGGTTGATGACTGATCGTGTTCTAGCCTTTACTGGGGGTCTAGGACACTCTGCCACCAAGCTAGCCTACTTCTGTAGTAGATAAAGTCTATACAGACCTTAGCAAAGAAAAGCAAGAAATAGGACATCTGCAGAGCTTTCTCTGATCAGGTAACAACTCTAAAATTTCACATGACATTATTAATAAAAGGCCTGTAAAGCAGAAAGGAACTTTCCTGAACTGTGAACTTATATATATTTTAAACTGACAAGGCATGTTAGAAGAAAACTCTTATCTTTCTGTTCTCTCTATAGGAAATGACAGTCCAAAAATAAGAATTTGATCAAAATTTAGAGGAAATTGTTAGATAAGTAACAAACTATGCCATCCCCCCCATCCCCGGGATTTTGTGGAAACTCTTATTAGCACCTAAGATTTGGTTATGTTGTAATTTATTTTTTTTCATTTACAATAAATATTCCTTTTCACACCTTAAAAAAGAAAACAGGACATCTGATAAGAGCCATATGGATCTCATTTTATAGCCATGAGACAGCAGAGTTTTTTTCTCCTGCCCACTAAGTTGATTTAAACAAACAAACAAGCTGATCTAAACAAAGTTTCCCCTGTTTTTAAGACCACAGTATGGCTACTTTATCAGCAAACTTAGAGCTGCTAAACAGCCAATCTCTATGATATTCTTGCACTTAGAATTATCACTATACTATACTGACATCAAAGAAAGGGTGACTTTTTTTTTTCCTCAGTTCCCTTTGGCATGACACACTCCCATCAGAGAGAAAGATAATTAGTTCAGGGAACTCCCCAGTTGTAATCTGCATAAGAAGAAAGCCATGCTATTCTAGCAAGTTGTTCTGTACAGAGAGAGATCATTCAGTGTCCTTAGTTTGTTAAAGGGAGCCTTTGTATAGGGGAGACTCACCACGTATTCATCTTCATACCCCTCCTCAGCTGGAACTCCGGTGTCAGGGTCGCAGTCCCGGACAGTGAATTTCATGGTGCAGCTAAAGGTTCCTGAAACTGGGGGAAGGAAGCACATCCTATCAGTGGGGTCAGCAGCACAGAGTTTCCAGGGGGCAATTCAGGAAGCATCACCTGCTTTTGGCATTGGCTACACTGTTGCACCAAGGAAACATGCAGGTTGTCTTCAGGAGGGATGTTCCTTGAAGACAGCCGCCAGTTGGAAAAGGCAAACTAAGTAGGATTTTAAACTAGTCCTCACTGTGGGCTAGAAAAGTGGAAGAATTGGTGTGTTGTGGTTAGTAATAGTGAACTTCTTGCTGTATTGAGAGGCTCTTGTGTCTGGGAGAGGGAGGCCCTGTCCAGTGTCAGTGGGTACACTTGAACTAGAAGCACCACCTGCCCTTTGCAAAGGCTAAGGTGTTACCAAGGAAGCGTGCAGGTTGTCTTCTAGGAGGGTGGTCCTTGAAGACAGTCTGCAGTTGGAAAAGGCATAGTAAGTGGGGTCTAACTAGTCTCCACATTGGGCTTGAATAATAAAGGGTTGGTGTATTTTCTTTAGTACAGACACCAGTGTCAGTGGGGTCACCAACACAGTTTGCAGGGGCAACTCAGGAAACACCACCTGCACTTGGACTGTTATGAGGTTGTTAAGGAAACATGCAGGTTGTCTTCTGGAGGGAGGGGAGTGGTCCTTTAAGGCAGCCTGCAGGTGAAAAGGCCAAGTAAGACTTACAGCATATTGTGCGAGAATAGTAGAGTTGTATATTGTGTTTATTGCAGACTCCAGTGTCAGTGGGAATGCCAGCAAGGAAGCACCACCTGCTCTTAGCACTGGCTACTTGTTACTGTGGAAACGTACAGGTTGCCTTCTAGGTGGGTGGTCCTTTAAGGCAGTCTGCAGGTGAAAAGGCAAACTCAGTAGGATTAAACTGGTCTGCAGTGTGGGCTAGAATAGTGGAGAGGGGTTTGTTGCTATTAAGACAGACCCACTGTCAGGGTCATGGTCCGAGAGGGTGAACTTCATGGTGAATCTGGGGGAGGGAAGCACAGGCCAGTGCTGGGTGTGTCAGCACAGGAAGCACCACATGCACTTGGTCCTGCTCTGTTGTTATTCAAAGAAACGTGCAAGTTGTCTTCTAGGTGGGATGTCCTTGAAGACAGCTTGCACCCAGAAAAAGGGCAAAATGAAGAGGACTTTAACTAGCCTGCAGAGTGGCTAGGATAGTAGAGAGTTGGGTGTTGAGTTGGATAGACCACAGTGTCAGTGGGTGAGTCAGATTAGAAACATGCAGGCTGTCTTCAGGGGGGCTGGGTGGTGGGGGTCCCTGAAGGCAGTCTGCAGGTGAAATGGCATTGTAGGTGGGGTTTTAAACTACTTTCCAGGGTGGGCTAGATAGTAGCGAGTTGCTCTACTGCAGTTAGGACAGACCTGGTGTCAGGGTTATGGTGGGAGACAGTGAACGTCATGGTGTAGTTAGAGGTTCCTGAGTCTGGGGGAGGGAAGCATAGGCCAGTGTCAGTGGGTGTGCCAACACTTGGTTCTGGCTAATTTGATCTTAAAGAAATGTGCAAGTTGTCTTCTAGGTAAGATGTCCTTGAAGACAGCTTGCCCCCAGAAAAAGCAAAATTAAGAGGATTTTAACTAGTCTTTAGGGTGGCTAGGATAGTAGGCATTGGTGTGTTGAGTTTGGATAGACCACAGTGTCAGTGGCTGAGCCAGATTGGAAACATACAGGCTGTCTTCTAGGGCCTTGGGGTGGGGGAGGGTCCCTGAAGGTAGTTTGCTGGTGAAAAGGCAATGTAGGTGGGATTTTAAACTAGTTTCCAGGGTGGGCTAGATAGTAGCGAGTTGGTCTATTGCAGTTAGGATAGACCCAGTGTCAGGGTCATGGTCAGAGACAGTCTGCAGGTTAAAAGGCAAACTACACTGTTTTAAAAAGTTTCCATCATGGATTAGCAGAGTTTGGTATATTGTGTTGAATACAGACCCCAGTGTTAGCGGGCTGATTGATCAGGAAGCACCGCTTATATGGGGCACTGGCTACTGGTTATCAAGGAAACATGCAGGCTTTCTTCTAGGGAGGTGGTCGTTGAAGGCAGTCTGCAGTGAGGAGGCAAACACACTGGATATTAAACTAGGTTGGACTAGAACAGTAGAAAGTTGGTGTTTTGTGTTTGTTTCAGATCTCATGTTTGCAGACAGGTGAACTTCATGATGTATCTACAGGTCCCTGAGTCTGAGGGAGGGAAGCCCAGTGGGTATGCCAGCACTGGAAACATCACCTGCACTTGATAGTGTTACAATGTTATCAAGGAAACATGCAGCTTGTCTTCTGGGTGGGGGGGGGGGGGTGGTCCTTTAAGGCAGCCTGAGGTGAAAAAGTCAGTAGGACTTTAAACTAGTCTGCACAATGGGCTAGTGAGCAGAGTTAGGTTTAATGTGTTTAGTGCAGACCCCAGTGTCAATGACACGTTCCCAAACAGGAAGCACCACCTGTACTTGTCACTGGCTACTTGCTATCAAGGAAACATGCAGCTTGTCTTCTAGGGGAGGGTGGTTCTTTAAGGCAGCCTGCAGGTGGAATGGTAACAGTCTGCAGTGTGGGCTAGAATAGTGGAGAGGGGTATATTGCGTTTAGTACAGACCTGGTGTTAGTGTCAGGGTCATGGTCCGAGAGGGTGAACTTCATGGTGAATCTGGGGGAGGGAAGCACAGGCCAGTGCTGGGTGTGTCAGCACAGGAGGCACCACATGCACTTGGTCCTGCTCTGTTGTTATTCAAAGAAACGTGCAAGTTGTCTTCTAGGTGGGATGTCCTTGAAGACAGCTTGCACCCAGAAAAAGGGCAAAATGAAGAGGACTTTAACTAGCTTTCAGGGGGGCTAGAATAATAGTAGAGTTGGTATATTGTGTTAGACAGACCGCAGTGTCAGCTGGCTGGTTAAAATAGGAAGCAGCACTTGCTGTTGGCACTGGTTACTTGCTATTGAGCAAGCGTGTAAGTTGTCTTCTGGGGAGAGGGTCCTTTAAGGCAGCCTGCAGGTGGAATGGTATACTAAGAAGGATTTTAAACTAGTCTGCTTGTGAGTTAGAATAGTGGAGAGAGGTTTGTTGCATTTAGTAAAGACCCAATGTCAGGGTCATGGTTGGAAACAGTGAACTTCATGGTGTAGTTAGAGGTTCCTGAGTCTGGGGGAGGGAAGCACAGGCCAGTGTCAGTGGGTGTGCCAGCACTTGGCTCTGGCTAATTTGATTTTAAGGAAACGTGCAAGTTGTCTTCTAGGTGGGATGTCCTTGAAGACAGCTTGCACCCAGAAAAAAGTAAAATTAAGAAGATTTTCACTAGTCTTCATGGTGGCTAGGATAGTAGAGAGTTGGGTATTGCGTTGGATAGACCACAGTGTTAGTGGGCGAACCAGATTGGAAACATGCAGGCTGTCTTCTGGGGGGTGGGTGGCGGGTGTCCCAGAAGGCAGTCTGCAGGTGAAAAGGCAATGTAGGTGGGATTTTAAACTAGTCTCCAGGCTGGTCTAGAAATAGCGAGTTGGTCTATTGCAGTTAGGACAGACCGGTTTCAAGGTCATGGTCAGGGACAGTGAACTTCATGGTGTAGTTAGAAGTTCGTGATTCTGGGGGAGGGAAGCACAGGCCAGTGCTGGGTGTGTCAGCACAGAAAGCACCACATGCACTTGGTCCTGCTCTGCTGTTACTCAAGGAAACGTGCAAGTTGTATTCTAGGTGGGATGTCCTTGAATACAGCTTGCACCTAGAAAAATAAGAAGACTTATAGCTAGTCTTCAGGCTAGTTATAGTTATAGGCTAGAATAGGATAGTTGGTATATTTTGTTTAATTAGACCACATAGTCAGTGGGGTGGCCAGCATAAAGGTTTTGCAGGTAATGCAGGAAGTACTATCTGTCTTCGGGACTGCTAAGTTGATATCTAGGTGATGTGAAGGTTATCTTCTAGGGCTTGACTCTTGAAAGCAGTGTGAAGTTGGAAAAAGCAAACTTTATAGGTTTTTTAACTACTTGTCAGGGTGGCTCTAATAGAAAGGATTGGGTGTACTGTGTTTAGTTAGACCCCAGAGTCAGTGGGTGTGTTAACATAGGAGGCACCAGCATCCATTGGCATTGGCTACTTATTATCAAGGTAACATGCAGGTTATCTTCTAGGGGGATGGTCCTTGAAGGCAGTCTGCAGGTAAAAAGGTAAACTAAGTAGAATTAAATAAGCCTGCACTTTGGGCTAGAAACTGCAAGTTGTTCTATTGGCCATTAATACAGACCCAGTGTCAGGGTCATGGTCAGAGACTGAACTTGAGGGTGTAGTTAGAGGTTCCTAGATCTGGGGGAGGGAAGCACAGTCCATTGTCAGTGAGTGTGACAGCACAAGAAGCACCACCTGCACTTGGCACAGCTAAGTTATCAAAGAAATGTGCAGGTCGTCTTCACGGGGTTAGATCCTTGAAGACAGCTAGCATTTGGAAAAGGCAGAGTCAGTAGGATTTTCCCAGTTATGGGGGGGTGGCGGGGGGGCTAGCACAGGACAGTTATTCTTTGTGTTTAGCTATACCTCAGTCAGTGATGCCTACACAGTTTCCAGGGGTAACTCAGCAAGGCCCACTTGCACTTGACTACATGTTAAAAAGGAACCATGCAGGTTATCTTCTAGGGGGGTGGTTAAAGACAGCCATAGTTGGAAAAGGCCATCTAAGTAGGATTTTAAAGTAGCCCTCATTGTGGGGTAGTAAAGTTGGTGTGTTGTCTTTAGTATACACTAGTATAGGGTCATGGATGGAGACGGTGAACTTCATGGTGTAGCTGGAGGTTCCTGAGTCTGGGGGAAGGAAACCTAGCTAGGTGTCAGTGGGGTCACCAGCACAGGAAGCCCCATCTGCACTCGACACTGCTATATTGGAATCAAGGAAACAGGCAGGTTGTCTTCAGGGAGGTGGTCCTTGATGGCATTCTGCACTTAGAAAAAATTTTAGATAGGATTTAAACTAGTCAGCACTTTTGGCTAAAATAGTAGAGAGTTGGCATGTTGTGTCTGTGCAGTCAGGAATCACCACTTGTATTTGTCACTGGCTACTTGCTGTCAAGGAAACATGCAGGTTGTGTTCTGGGGGTGGGGTGGGGTGGTGTGTATGGCCCTTAAAGGCAGTCTGCAGGTGAAAAGGCAAACTCAGTAGGATTAAACTAGTCGGCATAGTGGGCTACAATAGTAAAAAGGGGTTTACTGCATTTAGTACAGACCTAGTATCAGGGTCATGTCAGAGAGGGTGAACTTCATGGTGAATCTGGGGGAGGGAAGCACAGGCCAGTGCTGGGTGTGTCAGCACAGGAGGCACCACATGCACTTGGTCCTGCTCTGTTGTTATTCAAAGAAACGTGCAACTTGTCTTCTAGGTGGGATGTCCTTGAAGACAGCTTGCACCCAGAAAAAGGGCAAAATGAAGGGGACTTTAACTAGCTTTCAGGGGGGCTAGAATAATAGTAGAGAGTTGGTATATTGTGTTAGACAGACCGCAGTGTCAGCTGGCTGGTTAAAATAGGAAGCAGCACTTGCTGTTGGCACTGGTTACTTGCTATCGAGCAAGCGTGTAAGTTGTCTTCTGGGGAGAGGGTCCTTTAAGGCAGCCTGCAGGTGGAATGGTATACTAAGGAGGATTTTAAACTAGTCTGCTTGTGAGCTAGAATAGTGGAGAGAGGTTTGTTGCATTTAGTAAAGACCCAATGTCAGGGTCATGGTTGGAAACAGTGAACTTCATGGTGTAGTTAGAGGTTCCTGAGTCTGGGGGAGGGAAGCACAGGCCAGTGTCAGTGGGTGTGCCAGCACTTGGCTCTGGCTAATTTGATTTTAAGGAAACGTGCAAGTTGTCTTCTAGGTAAGATGTCCTTGAAGACAGCTTGCACCCAGAAAAAGCAAAATTAAGAGGACTTTAGTCTGCAGGGTGGCTAGGATAGTAGAGTGGGGTGTTGAGTTTGGATAGACCACAGTGTTAGTGGGTGAGCCAGATTGGAAAAATGCAGGCTGTCTTTGGGGGGGGGGGTGGGTGGCGGGTGTCCCTGAAGGCAGTCTGCAGGTGAAAAGGCAATGTAGGTGGGATTTTAAAATAGTCTCTAGGGTGGACTACATAGTAGAGAGTTGGTCTATTGTGTTTATTACTGACTCAGTTGTAGGGTTATGTTCACAGACAGTGAACTTCATGGGGTAGTTAGAGGTTCCTGAGTCTGGGAGAGGGAAGCACAGGCCAGTGTCAGTGGGTGTGCCAGCACTTGGCTGTGGCTAATTTGATTTTAAGGAAACGTGCAAGTTGTCTTCTAGGTGGGATGTCCTTGAAGACAGCTTGCACCCAGAAAAAGCAAAATCAAGAGGATTTTCACTAGTCTGCAGGGTGGCTAGGATAGTAGAGAGTTGGGTGTTGAGTTTGGATAGACCACAGTGTTAGTGTGTGAGCCAGATTGGAAACATGCAGGCTCTCTTCTGGGGGGTGGGTGGCAGGGGTCCCTGAAGGCAGTCAGCAGGTGAAAAGGCAATGTAGGTGGGATTTTAAACTAGTCTCCAGGGTGGGCTAGATAGTAGAGAGTTGGTCTATTGTATTTATTACTGACTCAGGCGTAGGGTCATGTCTGCAGACAGTGAACTTCATGGTGTAGTTAGAGGTTCCTGAGTCTGGGGGAGGGAAGCACAGGCCAGTGTCAGTGGGTGTGCTAACACTTGGCTCTGGCTAATTTGATTTTAAGGAAACGTGCAAGTTGTCTTCTAGGTAGGATGTCCTTGAAGACAGCTTGCACCCAGAAACAGCAAAATCAAGAGGATTTTCACTAGTCTTCAGGGTGGGCTAGGATAGTAGAGAGTTGGTGTGTTGTGTTCAGTCAGACCCCAATGTCAGGGTCATGGTCATGGTCCTGGACTGTGTACTTCAAGTGGTTCCTGAATCTGGGGGAGGGAATCTAGGTATGTGAGTGGGTGTGCCAGCACAGAGTTTCTGGGCTATCTCAGTAGTGTTGGCAGTGGCTGTGCTGCTTTCAAGGAAACATGCAGGTTGTCCTGTAGGGGGTGGTCCTTACAGGCAGCCTGCAGGTGAAAAGGCAAAGTAAGTAGGACTAAACTGGTCTGCTCTGTGGGCTAGAGGTAGCGAGCAGGTGGGTCTGTTGCATTTAGTATAGACCCTGGTGTTAGGGTCATAGTCGGACAGAGAACTTCATAATGCAGCTAGAGGTTCCTGTGTCTTGAGTTGGCAGGCATAGCTCAATGTCTGTGGTGTGCCAGCCTAGGATGTGCCACCTGCATTTGGTCCTGCTATGTTGTTGTCAAGGAAACATGCAGGTTTTTTTCTAGGAGAGGTGATTCTTGAAGATAGCCAGCAGTTGGAAAACTTAAACTAAGTAGGATGTTAAACTAGTCCCCATGGTGGGATAGAGTAGTTGAGAGTTGGTGTATTATGTTTAGTTAGACCTTAGTGGGCTGTGCCTGCCCAAGTTTCTGGGTGTAACTCAGGAAGCATCACCTGCATTTGGCACTGCCTCCCAATTATCAAGGGGACGTGCACGCCGTCTTCTGGGGGCGGTCCTTGAAGGCAGTCTGCAGGTGAGAAGGCCAACTAGCTATGTTTAAACTATCTGCATTGTGGCCTAGAATACTAAGAGAGTTGGTCTACTGCATTTAGTATAGACTCCAGGGTCCAGGACATGGCCCTAAGCAGTGAACTTCATAGTCTATCTGCAAGTCCTGAATTTGGGGGAGGGAAGCACGGCCAGCACTTGGCACTGATACACAGGACTGTTTTCCAGGGGGTGGTCTTTGAAGACAGCTGGCTGTTGGAAAAGGAATGTGTGATTTTGACTAGTGTTTGTGGGGGGGGGGGCTCGATGAGTAGAAAGTTGTGTATAGTGTTTAGTGAGACCCCAGTGTCAGCACTGTGTGCCAGCAGTTTCCAGGGGTGACTCAGGAAGCACTACCTGCACTTGGCACTGTTATGATGTTATCAAGAAAACGTGCAGGTTGTCTTCTAGGGGGTGGTCCTTGAAGGCAGCCTGCAGGTGGAAACTATGTAGGATTAAGCTCGTCTGCACACAGGTCATAATGGTGGTAGTTGCTCTGTTCGTTTAGTACTGACCCAAGGATCAAGGTCACGATCCCAGACAGTGAACTTCATGGTGTAGCTAGAAGTCTTGTTTCAGGGGTGGTAGTGGTGGTGGAGGATTAGGGCAGGAGGAGTTAGGTTATGTCACTGGGGTGTGTTTGCACAGCCTTCTGTAGGATAACTCAGGACGTGTCCTCTGCACTTGGCCTGACTAAATTCTTATAAAGGAAATGTGCAGTTTGTCTTCTATGGGTTGGTTCTTGAAAACAGCCTGCAGTTGGAAAAGGCAAGATAAGGGGTTTGATTTTTTTTTTAATATTTATTTTATTTATTTATTCCCTTTTGTTGCCCTTGTTGTTTTATTGTTGTAGTTATTGTTGTTGTCGTTGTTGGATAGGACAGAGAGAAATGGAGAGAGGAGGGGAAGATAGAGAGGAGGAGAGAAAGATAGATACCTGCAGACCTGCTTCACCGCCTGTGAAGCGACTCCCCTGCAGGTGGGGATCCGGGGTTCGAACTGGGATCCTTATGCCGGTCCTTGTGCTTTGTGCCACCTGCGCTTAACCCGCTACGCTACAGCCCGACTCCCGGGGTTTGATTTTTTTAAACTAGTCTTCTTGGTGGCTAGAATAGTAAGTGTTGGTGTTGTGTTTGGATAGACACCAGTGTCCTGGGTGGCAGGATATGTTATCAAGGAAATGTGCAGGCTGTCTTCTGGGGGGAGGGGGTGGTGGTGACTGGAAGGCAGTCTGCAGGTGCAAGGTTAGTGGTATTTTAAACTAGTCCTCAGGGTGGACTACATAGTAGTGAGTTGCTCTATTGCATTTAGGACACACCTGGTGTCAGGGTCATGGTCAGAGACAGTGCACTTCATGGTGTAGTTAGAGGTTCCTGAGTCTGGGGGAGGGAAGCACAGGCCAGTGTCAGTGGGTGTGCCAACACTTGGCTCTGGCTAATTTGATTTTAAGGAAACGTGCAAGTTGTCTTCTAGGTGGGATGTCCTTGAAGACAGCTTGCACCCAGAAAAAGCAAAATCAAGAGGATTTTCACTAGTCTTCAGGGTGGGCTAGGATAGTAGAGAGTTGGTGTGTTGTGTTCAGTCAGACCCCAATGCCAGGGTCATGGTCATGGTCCTGGACTGTGTACTTCAAGTGGTTCCTGAATCTGGGGGAGGGAATCTAGGTATGTGAGTGGGTGTGCCAGCACAGAGTTTCTGGGCTATCTCAGTAGCGTTGGCAGTGGCTGTGCTGCTTTCAAGGAAACCTGCAGGTGTCTTGTAGGGGATGGTCCTTAAAGGCAGCCTGCAGGTAAAAAGGCAAAGTAAGTAGGACTAAACTGGTCTGCTCTGTGGGCTAGAGGTAGCAGCGGGTGTGTTGCATTTTATTAGACTCCAGTATCTTTGGCTGGTCCTGGAAAGTTAGCTGGGGTATATCAGGAAGTGTCACCTGCACATGACACTGGCTACTTGCTATCTAGGAAACATGCAGGTTGTCTTCTGGAGGAGGGCCCTTAAGGCAGCCTGCAGGTGAAATGGTATACTAAGAAGGATTGTAAACTAGTCTGCAGTGTGGGTTAGAATAGTAGAGAGGGGTTCATTGCGTTTAGTACAGACCTGGTGTTAGTGTCAGGGTCATGGTCCGAGAGGGTGAACTTCATGGTGAATCTGGGGGAGGGAAGCACAGGCCAGTGCTGGGTGTGTCAGCACAGGAGGCACCACATGCACTTGGTCCTGCTCTGTTGTTATTCAAAGAAACGTGCAACTTGTCTTCTAGGTGGGATGTCCTTGAAGACAGCTTGCACCCAGAAAAAGGGCAAAATGAAGGGGACTTTAACTAGCTTTCAGGGGGGCTAGAATAATAGTAGAGAGTTGGTATATTGTGTTAGACAGACCGCAGTGTCAGCTGGCTGGTTAAAATAGGAAGCAGCACTTGCTGTTGACACTGGTTACTTGCTATCGAGCAAGCGTGTAAGTTGTCTTCTGGGGAGAGGGTCCTTTAAGGCAGCCTGCAGGTGGAATGGTATACTAAGAAGGATTTTAAACTAGTCTGCATGTAGGGCTAGACCATAGAGTTGTTTTTTGTGTTTAGTGAGACCCCAGTGTCAGCACTGTGTGCCAGCAATTTCCAGGGGTGAGTCAGGAAGCACCACCTGCACTTGGCACTGTTGATGTTATCAAGGAAACATGCAGGTTGTCTTCTACGGGGTGGTCCTTAAAGGCGGCCTGCAGTTACAAGGCAAAGTTAGTGGGATTAAACTGGTTTTCTCTGTGGGCTAGAAGCAACGAGTGGGTCTGCTTCGCTTAGTATAGGTCCTGGTGTCAGGGTCATAGTCAGTGAACTTCATAATGTAGCGAGAGGTTCATATGTTTGGTGGTGGGGATTTAGTGCTGGGTGTGGAAGTTTATGTCATTGGGGTGTGATTTGCACAGCGTTTTTGTGGTAACTCAGGAAGTGTCCTCTGCGCTTGGCCAGGCTGAGTTCTATAAAGGAAACGTGGAGGTTGTTTTCTATGGGTGAATAATTGAAACAGCTTGCAGTTGGAAAAACAAAATAAGGAGGTTTTTTAACTAGTCTTCAGGGTCAGCTCAAATAAGAGTAGAGTGTAGGTGTTGTGTTTAGATAGACACCAGTCTCAGTGGGGGTGCCACCAGAGGTAGCACCACTTGGACTAGGCACGGCCATCTTATCAAGGAAATGTGCAGGCTGTCTTCTGGGGGTCGGAGGTGGTGGTGATCCTGGAAGACAGTCAGCAGGAGAAAAGGCAATGTAGGTGGGATTTTAAAATAGTCTCCAGGGTGGACTAGATAGTAAAGAGTTGGTCTATTGCATTTATTACTGACCCTGGTAGATGTAGGGTCATGTTTGCAGACAGTGAACTTCATGGTGTAGTTAGAGGTTCCTGAGTCTAGGGGAGGGAAGCACAGGCCAGTGTCAGTGGGTGTGCCAACACTTGGCTCTGGCTAATTTGATACTAAGAAAACATGAGAGTTGTCTTTTAGGTAAGATGTCCTTGAAGACAGCTTGCACCCAGAAAAAGCAAAATTAAGAGGATTTTCACTAGTCTGTAGGGTGGCTAGGATAGTAGAGAGTTGGATGTTGAGTTTGGATAGACCACAGTGTTAGTGGGTGAGCCAGATTGGAAACATGCAGGCTGTCTTCAGGGGGGTGGGTGGCAGGGGTCCCTGAAGGCAGTCAGCAGGTGAAAAGGCAATGTAGGTGAGATTTTAAACTAGTCTTCAGGATGGACTAGATAGAAAAGAGTTGGTCTATTGCATTTATTATTGACCCAGGAGTAGGGTCATGTTCATAGACAGTAAACTTCGTGGTGTACGTAGAGGTTCCTGAGTCTGGGGGAGGGAAGCACAGGCCAGTGTCAGTGGATGTGCCAACACTTGGCTCTGGCTAATTTGATTTTAAGGAAACATGCAAGTTGTCTTCTAGGTGGGATGTCCTTGAAGACAGCTTGCACCCAGAAAGCGAAATTAAGAGGATGTTAACTAGTCTGCAGGGTGAGAAAGACAGTAGAGAGTTCAGTGTTGAGTTGGACAGATGACAGTGTCAGTGTGTGAGCCACATTGGAAACATGCAGGCTGTCTTCTGGGGTTGGGTGGGTGGCGGGGTCCCTGAAGGCAGTCTGCAGGTGAAAAGGCAATGTAGGTGGGACTTTAAACTAGTCCAGGGTGTGCTAGATAGTAGAGAGTTGATCTGTTGCATTTAGGCCAGACCCGGTGTCCGGGTCATGGTCAGAGACAGTGAACTTCGTAGTGTAGTTAGAGGGTCCTGAGTCTGGGGGAGGGAATCACAGGCCAGTGTCAGGGGCTGTGCCAACACTTGGCTCTGGCTAATTTGATTTTAAGGAAACGTGCAAGTAGCTTCTAGGAAAATGTCCTTGAAGACAGCTTGCACCCAGAAAAAGCAAAATTAAGAGGATTTTAACTAGTCTGCAGGGTGGCTAGGATAGTACAGAGTTGGGTGTTGAGTTGAATAGACCACAGTGTTAATGGGTGAGCCAGATTGGCTGTCTTCTGGGAGGTGGGGAGGCAGGTGTCCTTGAAGGCATTCTGCAGGTGAAAAGATAATGTAGATGGGATTTTAATCTAGTCTTCAGGGTTGGCTAGATAGTACAGAGTTGGTCTGTTGCATTTAGGACAGACACGGTGTCTGGGTCATGGTCAGAGACAGTGATTTCGTGGTGTAGTTAGAGGTTCCTAAGCTGGGGGAGGGAAGCACCGACCAGTGTCAGTGGGTGTGCCAACACTTGGCTCTGGCTAACTTGATTTTAAGGAAACGTGCAAGTAGTCTTCTAGGTAAGATATCCTTGAAGACAGCTTGCACCCAGAAAACGGAAAATTAAGAGGATTTAACTAGTCTTCAGGGTGGCTAGGATAGTAGAGAGTTGGGTGTTGTATTGGATAGACCACAGGGGTATTGGGTGAGCCAGATTGGAAACATGCAGGCTGTTTTCTGAGGGGTGAGGGGCAGGGGTCCCCAAAGACAGTTAGCAGGTGAAAAGGCAGTGTAGGTGGGATTTTAAACTAGTCTCCAGGGTGGGCTAGATAGTAGACAGTTGGTCTATTGTGTTTATTACTGACCTAGGTGTAGGGTCATGTCCGCAGACAGTGAACTTCATGGTGTAGTCTGAGGTTCCTGAGTCTGGGGGAGGGAAGCACAGGTCAGTGTGTGTGGTTGTGTCAACATTGGCTCTGGCTCATTTGATTTTAAGAAAAAATGCAAGTTGTCTTCTAGGTAAGATATCCTTGAATACAGCTTGCACTCAGAAAAAGCGAAATTAAGAGGACTTTATCTAGACTGATGGGTAGCTAGGATAGTAAGAGTTGGGTTTTGAGTTTTATAGACCACAGTGACAGTGGGTGAGCCAGATTAGAAACATGAAGGTTGTCTTCTAGGGGGGTAGGTGGCGGGGGTCCCTGAAGGTAGTCTGCTCTGAGAAGGCAGTGTAGGTGGGCTTTTAAACTGGTCTCTAGGGTGGGCTAGATAGTAGACAGTTGGACTGTAGTGTTTATTACTGACCCAGGTATAAGGTCATGTCCACAGACAGTGAACTTCATGGTGTAGTTAGAGGTTCCTGAGTCTGGGGGAGGGAAGCACAGGCCCGTGTCACTGGGTGTGTCAGCACCTGGCTCTGGCTTATTTGATTTTAAGGAAACGTGCAAGTTGTCTTTTAGGTAAGATGTCCTTGAAGACAGCTTGCACCCAGAAAAAGCAAAATTAAGAGGACTTTAGTCTGCAGGGTGGCTAGGATAGTAGAGTGGGGTGTTGAGTTTGGATAGACCACAGTGTTAGTGGGTGAGCCAGATTGGAAAAATGCAGGCTGTCTTTGGGGGGGGGTGGGTGGCGGGTGTCCCTGAAGGCAGTCTGCGGTGAAAGGGCAATGTAGGTGGGATTTTAAACCAGTTTCCAGGGTGGGCTAGATAACAGAGAGTTGGTCTATTGCATTTAGGACAGACTCGGTGTTCGAGTCATGATCAGAGACTGTGAACTTCATGATGTAGTCAGAGGTTCCTGAGTCTAGGGGTGGGAAGCACAGGCCAGTGTGAGTGGGTGTGCCAGCACGTGGCTGTGGCTAATTTGATTTTAAGGAAAAATGCAAGTTGTCTTCTAGGTAAGTTGTTCTTGAAAAAAGCTTGCACTTAGATAAAGCAAAATTAAGAGGAGTTTAACTAGTCTTCAGGGTGGCTAGGATAGTAGAGAGTTGGGTGTTGCGTTGGATAGACCACAGTGTTAGTGGGTGAACCAGATTGGAAACATGCAGTCTGTCCTCTGGGGGGAGGGGGGGTGGCGGGTGTCCCAGAAGGCAGCTTGCAGGTGAAAAGGCAATGTAGGTGGGATATTAAACAAGTCTCTAGAGTGGGCTACAAAGTGGAGAGTTAGTCTGTTGCATTTATTACTAACCCCAGTGGTGTAGAGTCATGGTCAGAGACAGTGAACTTCATGGTGTAGTTAGAGGTTCCTGGGTCTGGGGGAGGGAAGAACAGGTCAGTGTGAGTGGCTGTGCCAACACTTGGCTCTAGCTAATTTGATTTTAAGGAAACGTGCAAGTTGTCTTCTAGGTGGGGTTTCCTTGAAGACAGTTGCACTCAGAAACAGCAAAATTAAGAGGCCTTTAGTCTTCAGAGTGGCTAGGATAGTAGAGAGTTAGTTTTTGAGTTTTATAGACCCCAGTGTCAGTGGGTGAGCCAGATTGGAAAACATCCAGGCTGTCTTCAAGGGTTGGTGGGCAGGAATCACTGAAGGCACCCTGCAGGTGAAAGGGCAATGCAGGTGGGATTTTAAACTAGTCTCCAGGGTGTGCTAGATAGTAGACAGTTGTTCTATTGCATTTATTACTGACCCAGGAGTAGGGATATGTTTGCACAGTGAACTTCATGGTAGTTAGAGGTTCCTGAGTTGGGGGAGGGAAGCACAGGCCAGTGTGTGTGGGTGTGTGAACACCTGGCTCTGGCTAATTTGATTTTAAGGAAACGTGCAAGTTGTCTTCTAGGTAGTTTGTCCTTGAATACAACTTGCACTCAGAAAAAGTGAAATTAAGCAGTTTTAGCTAGTCTTCACGGTGGCTGGACAGTCCACAGTGTCAGTGGCTGAGCCAGATTGGAAACATGCAGGCTGTCTTCAGGGGGGTGGGTGGTGGGTATCCCTGAAGGCAGGCTGCAGGAGAAAAGGCAAAATAGGTGGGATTTTAAACTAGTCTCCAGGATGGACTAGATAGTAGAGAGTTGGTCTATTGTGTTTATTACTGACCCAGGTGTAGGGTCATGTTTGCAGACAGTGAACTTCATGGTGTAGTTAGAGGTTCCTGAGTCTGGGGGAGGGAAGCACAGGCCAGTGTCAGTGGGTGTGCCAACACTTGGCTCTGGCTAATTTGATTTTAAGGAGAAGTGCAAGTTGTTTCTAGGTAAGTTGTCCTTGAATACAGCTTGCACTCAGAAAAAGTGAATTAAGAGGATTTTAACTAGTCTGCAGGGTGGCTAGGATAGTAGAGAGTTGGGTGCTGAGTTGGATAGACCCCAGTGTCAGTGGGTGAGCCAGATTGGAAACATGCAGGCTGTCTTCGGGGGTGGGTGGCGGTGTCCCTGAAGGCAGTCTGCAGGAGAAAACGCATAGTAGGTGAGATTTTAAACAAGTCTCCAGGGTGAGGAAGTAGTAGAGAGTTGGTCTATTGTGTTAATTACTGATCCTAGTAGGTGTAGGGTCATGTTCGCACACCCACTGAACTTCATGGTGTAGTTAGAGGTTCCTGAGTCTGGGGGAGGGAAGCACAGGGCAATTTCAATGGGTGTGCCAACACTTGGCGCTGGCTAATTTGATTAAATGGAAATGTGCAAGTAGTCTTCTAGTTAACATGTCCTTGAAGACAGCTTGCACACTGAAAAAGGAAAATTAAGAGGACTTTAACTAGTCTTCAGGGTGGCTAGGATAGTAAAGTTGAGTGTTGAGTTTCGATAAACCACAATGTTAGTGCGTGAGCCAGATTGGAAACATACAGGCTGTCTTCAGGGGGGTGGGGGGGGTAGGGGTCCTTAGGGGAGTCCTCAGGTGAAAGGTCAACATAGGTGGGATTTTTAAAGTAGTCTCCAGGGTGGTCTAGATAGGAGAGAGTTGGTCTGTCTATTGCCTTTATACTGACCCAGGTGTAGGGTCATGTTCGCAGACAGTGAACTTCATGGTTTAGAGGTTCCTCAGTCTGGGGGAGGGAAGCACAGGCCAGTGTCAGTGGGTGTGCCAACACTTGGCTCTGCTAATTTTTCTTTAAGGAAACATGCATGGTGTCTTCTAGGTAAGATGTCCTTGAAGACAGCTTACACCAGAAAAAACAAAATTAAGGACTTTAGTCTTGAGGGTGGTTAGGATAGTAGAGTTGGGTGTTGCATTGGATAGACCACAGTGTTAGTGGGTGAGCTAGACTGAAAATATGCAGGCTGTCTTCTGGGGGGTGGGTGGTGGGTGTCCCAGAAGGCAGTCTGCAGGTGAAGGACAAGGTAGGTGGGATACTAATCTAGTTTCCAAGGTGGGCTAGATAGTAGATCGTTGCTCTGTTGCCTTTAGGACAGATCCGGTGTCAGCGTCATGGTAGACACAGTGAACTTCACGGTGTAGTTAGAGGTTCCTGAGTCTGGGTGGTGGACAGTGGCCAGTGTCAGTGGTTGTGCCAACACTTGCCTCTGGCTAATTTGATTTTAAGGAAACGTGCTTGTTGTTCTTGGTGGGATGTCCTTGAAGACAGCTTGCACCCAGAAAATGCAAAATTAAGGGGACTTTAACTAGTCTTCAGGGTGGCTAGGATAGTAGAGAGTTGAGTGTTGCATTGGCTAGACCATAGTGTTAGTGGGTGAGCCAGATTGGAAACATGCAGGCAGTCTTCGGAGGTTGGGGTCCATGAGGGCAGTCTGCAGGTGAAAGGGCAATGTAGGTGGGATTTTAAAATAGTCTCCAGGGTGGTCTACATAGGAGAGAGTTGGTCTATTGCGTTTATTACTGACCCCGGTGTAGGGTCATGTTCGCAGTGAACTTCATGGTGTAGTTAGAGGTTCCTGAGTCTGGGGGAGGGAAGTACAGGCCAGTGTCAGTGGGTGTGCCAACACTTGGCTCTGCTAATTTGATTTTAAGGAAACATGCAAGTTGTCTTCTAGGTAAGATGTCCTTGAAGACAGCTTGCACCCAGAAAAAGCAAAATTAAGAGGACTTTAACTAGTCTTCAATGTGGCGAGGATAGTAGATAGTTGGGTATTGTGTTGGATAGACCACAGTGTTGGTGGGTGAGCCTGACTGGAAACATGCAGGCTGTTTGCTGGGGGAGTGGGTGGTGGGTGTCCCTGAAGGCAGTCTGCAGCAGAAAAGGCAATGTAGGTGGGATTTTAAAATAGTCTCCAGGGTGGTCTACATAGGGGAGAGTTGGTCTATTGCGTTTATTACTGACCCAGTGTAGGGTCATGTTTGCAGACAGTGAACGTCATGGTGTAGTTAGAGGTTCCTGAGTCTGGGGGAGGGAAGCACAGGCCGGTGTCAGTGGGTGTGCCAACACTGGGCTCTGGCTAATTTGATTTTAAGGAAACATGCAAGTTGTCTTTTAGGTAAGATATCCTTGAAGACAGCTTGCACCCAGAAAAAGCAAAATTAAGGGAATTTTAACTAGTCTGCAGGGTGGCTAGGATAGTGGAGAGTTGGGTGTTGTGTTGAATAGACCACAGTGTTAGTGTGTGAGCCAGATTGGAAACATGCAGGCTGTCTTCAGGGGGGTGGGAGGCAGGGGTCCCTGAATGCAGTCTGCAGGTGAAAGGGCAATGTAGGTGGGATTTTAAACTAGTCTCCAGGGTGGGCTAGATAGTAGAGAGTGGGTCTGTTTTATTTAGGACAGACCCGGTGTCAAGGTCATGGTCTGAGACAGTGAACTTCGTGGTGTAGTTAGAGGTTCCTGAGTCTCGGGGAGGGAAGCACATGCCAGTGTCATGGCTATGCCAACACTTGGCTCTGGCTAATTTGATTTTAAGGAAACGTGCAAGTTGTCTTCTAGGTGGGATGTCCTTGAAGACAGTTGCACTCAGAAACATCAAAATTAAGAGGACTTTAACTAGTCTTCAGTGTAGCTAGGACAGTAGAGAGTTGTGTGTTGCGTTGGATAGACCACAGTGTTAGTGGGTGAGCCAGATTGGAAACATGCAGGCTGTCTTCTGGGGGGTGGGTGTCGGGTGTCCCAGAAGGCAGTCTGTAGGTGAATAGGTAATGTAGATGGGACTTTAAATTAGTCTCCTTGGTGGGCTAGATAGCAGAGAGTTGGTCTGTTGCAATTAAGACTGACCCGGTGTCTGGGTCATGGACAGAGACAGTGAATTTCGTGGTGTAGTTAGAGGCTGCTGAGTCTGGAGGAGGGAATCCCAGGCCAGTGTAGTGGGTGTGCCAACACTTGGCTCTGGCTAATTTGATTTAAAGGAAACATGCAAGTTGTCTTCTAGGTGGGATGTCCTTGAAGACAGCATGCACCCAGAAAAAGCAGAATTAAGAAGATTTTCACTAGTCTTCGTGGTGGCTAGGATAGTAGAGAGTTAGGTGTTGAGTTTTTTGACAGACCACCGTGTTGTTTGGTGGTCAGTCAGATTGGAAACATGCAGGCTGTTGTCAGGGGTTTAGGGGTAAGGATCCCTGAGGGCAGTCTGCAGGTTTAAGGGCAATGTAGGTGGGATTTTAAAATAGTCTCCAGGGTGGTCCAGATAGGAGTGTTGGTCTATTGTGTTTATTACTGACCCAGGTGTAGGGTCATGTTCGCAGACTGTGAACTTCATGGTGTAATTAGAGGTTCCTGAGTCTGGGGGAGGGAAGCACAGGACAGTGTCAGTGGGTGTGCCAACACTTGGCTCTTGCTAATTTGATTTTAAGGAAACATACAAGTTGTCTTCTAGGTAATATGTCCTTGAAGACAGCTTGCACCCAGAAAAAGCAAAATTAAGAGAATTTTAACTAGTCTCATGGTGGCTAGGATAGTGGAGAGTTAAGTGTTGCGTTGGATAGACCACAGTGTTAGTGTGTGAGCCAGACTGGAAACATGCAGGCTGTCTTCTGGGGGTGGGTGGCGGGTGTCCCTGAATGCAGTCTGCATGTGTAAAGGAAAAGTAGGGGGATTTTAAACTAGTCTCCAGGGTGGGCTAGATAGTAGAGAGTGGGTCTGTTTTATTTAGGACAGACCCGGTGTCAGGGTCATGGCCTGAGACAGTGAACTTTGTGGTGTAGTTAGAGGTTCCTGAGTCTCGGGGAGGGAAGCACAGGCCAGTGTCAGTGGCTGTGCCAACACTTGGCTCTGGCTAATTTGATTTTAAGGAAACGTGCAAGTTGTCTTCTAGGTGGGATGTCCTTGAAGACAGTTGCACTCAGAAACATCAAAATTAAGAGGACTTTAACTAGTCTTCATGGTAGCTAGGGTAGTAGAGAGTTGGGTGTTGCATTGGATAGACCACAGTGTTAGTGGGTGAGCCAGATTGGAAACATGCAGGCTGTCTTCTGGGCGTCGGTGGCGGGTGTTCCAGAAGGCAGTCTGTAGGTGAAAAGGCAATGTAGGTGGGACTTTAAACTAGTCTCCTTGGTGGGCTAGATAGCAGAGAGTTGATCTGTTGCAATTAAGACTGATCCAGTGTCTGGATCATGGACAGAGACAGTGAACTTAGATGTTGCTGAGTCTGGTGGAGGGAATCCCAGGCCAGTGTCAGTGGGTGTGCCAACACTTGGCTGTGGCTAATTTGATTTTAAGGAAACATGCAAGTTGTCTTCTAGGTGGGATGTCCTTGAAGACAGCTTGCACCCAGAAAAAGCAGAATTAAGAGGATTTTTAACTAGTCTTCAGGATGGCTAGGATAGTAGAGAGTTAGGTGTTGAGTTTTGACAGACTACAGTGTTGGTAGTTTGTCAGATTGGAAACATGCAGGCTGTCGTCAAGGGTTTGGGGGTAAGGGTCCCTGAGGGCAGTCTGCCGGTGAAAGGGCAATGTAGGTGGGATTTTAAAATAGTCTCCAGGGTGGTCCAGATAGGAGTGTTGGTCTATTGCGTTTATTACTGACCCAGGTGTAAGGTCATGTTCGCAGACAGTGAACTTCATGGTGTAGTTAAAGGTTCTTGTGTCTGGGGGTGGGAAGCACCGGCCAGTGTCAGTGGGTGTGCCAACACTTGGCTCTGCTAATTTGATTTTAAGGAAACATGCAAGTTGTCTTCTAGGTGGGATGTCCCTGAAGACAGTTTGCACCCAGAAAAGCAAAATTAAGAGTCCTTTAACTAGTCTCTAGGGTGGCTAGGATAGTAGATAGTTAGGTGTTGTGTTGGATAGACAACAGTGTCAGTGGGTGAGCCAGACTGGAAACATGCAGGCTTTCTTCTGGGGGGTGGGTGGCGGGTGTCCCTGAAGGCAGTCTGCAGGTGAAAAGGCAATGTAGGTGAGACTTTAAACTAGTCTCCTTGGTGGGCTAGATAGTACAGAGTTGGTCTGTTGCATTTAGGACAGACACGTGTTCAGGTCATGGTCAGAGACAGTGATTTCCTGGTGTAGTTAAAGATTCCTGAATCTGGGGGAGGGAAGCATAGGCCTTTGTCTGTGGGTGTGCTAACACTTGACTCTGGCTAATTTGATTTTAAGGAAAAGTGCAAGTTGTTTCTAGGTAAGTTGTCCTTGAATACAGCTTGTACTCAGAAAAAGCAAAATTAAGGGGATTTTAACTAGTCTGCAGGGTGGCTAGCATAGTAAAGAGTTGCATGTTGCATTGGATAGACCACAGTGTCAGTGGTGAGCCAGATTGGAAACATGCAGGCTGTCTTCAGGGGGGTGGGTGGCGGGTGTCCCTGAAGGCAGTCTGCAGGAGAAAACGCATAGTAGGTGGGATTTTAAACTAGTCTCCAGGATGGGGAAGTAGTAGATAGTTGGTCTATTGTGTATTACTGACCCTAGTAGGTGTAGGGTCATGTTCGCAGATAGTGAACTTCATGGTGTAGTTAGAGGTTCCTGAGTCTGGGGGAGGGAAGCACAGGCCGGTGTCAGTGGGTGTGCCAACACTGGGCTCTTGCTAATTTGATTTTAAGGAAACATGCAAGGTGTCTTCTAGGTCAGATGTCCTTGAAGACAGCTTGCACCCAGAAATAGCAAAATTAAGAGGATTTTAACTAGTCTGCAGGGTGGCTAGGATAGTAGAGAGTTGGGTGTGGTGCTGGGTGGACCACAGTGTTAGTGTGTGAGCCAGATTGGAAACATGCAGGCTCTCTTCTGGGGGGTGGGTGGCGGGTGTCCCTAGAGGCAGTCTGCAGGTGTAAAGGAAATGTAGGTTGGATTTTAGACTAGTCTCTCGGGTGGGCTAGATAGTAGAGAGTTGGTCTGTTTTATTTAAGAAAGACCCGGTATCAGGGTCATGGTCTGAGACAGTGAACTTCATGGTGTAGTTAGAGGTTCCTGAGTCTTGGGGAGGGAAGCACAGGCCAGTGTCAGTGGGTGTGCCAACACTTGGCTCTGGCTAATTTGATTTTAAGGAAACGTGCAAGTTGTCTTCTAGGTGGTATGTCCTTGAAGACAGCTTGCACCCAGAAACAGCAAAATTAAGAGGACTTTAACTAGTCTTTAGGGTGTCTAGAATAGTAGAGATGTGGGTGTTGCATTGAATAGACCCAGTGTTAATGGGTGAGGCAGATTGGAAACATGTAGGCTGTCTTTTGGGGGGTGGGTGGCGGGTGTCCCATAAGGCAGACTGCAGGTGAAATGGCAATGTATGTGGGATTATAAACTAGTCTCCAGTTGGTCTAGAGAGTAGTAGAGAGTTGGTCTGTTGCTTTAAGGACAGACCTGGTGTCCGGTTATGGTCAGAGACAGTGAACTTCGTAGTTAGAGGTTAGAGGTGTAGTTAGAGGTTCCTGAATCTGGGGGAAGGAAGCACAGGCCAGTGTCACCCAACACTTGGCTCTGGCTAATTTGATTTTAAGGAAACGTGCATGTTGTCTTCTTGGTGGGATGTCCTTGAAGACAGTTTGTACCCAGAAAATGGAAAATTAAGAGGACTTGAGTCTTCAGGGTGGGTAGGATAGTAGAGAGTTTGGTGTTGCATTGGATAGACCACAGCGTTAGTGGTTGAGCCTGATTGGAAACATGCAGGCTGTCTTCAGGGGGTTGGGAGTTGGGGTCCCTGAGGGCAGTCTGCAGGTGAAAGGGCAATTTAGGTGGATTTGAAAATAGTCTCCAGGGTGGTCCAGATAGGAGTGTTGGTCTATTGTGTTTATTACTGACCCAGGTGTAGGGTCATGTTCTCAGACTGTGAACTTCATGGTGGTGTTAGAGGTTTTTGAGTCTGGGGGAGGGAAGCACAGGCCAGTGTCAGTGGGTGTGCCAACACTTGGCTCTGCTAATTTGATTTTAAGGAAACATGCAAGTTGTCTTCTAGGTAAGATGTCCTTGAAGACAGCTTGCACCCAGAAAAAGCAAAATTAAGAGGACTTTAAGTAGTCTTCAATGTGGCGAGGATAGTAGATAGTTGGGTGTTGTGTTGGATAGACCACAGTGTTGGTGGGTGAGCCTGACAGGAAACATGCAGGCTGTTTTCTGTGGGTGGTGGGTGGGTGGGTTTGGGTGTCCCTGAAGGCAGTCTGCAGCTGAAAAGGCAATGTAGGTGGGATTTTAAACTAGTCTCTAGTTGGGCTAGGTAGTATAGAGTTGGTCTGTTGCATTAAGGACAGACCTGGTGTCCTGGTTATGGTCAGAGACAGTGAAATTCGTGGTGTAGTTAGCGGTTCCTCAGTCTGGGGGAGGGAAGCACAGGCCAGTGTTGGTGGGTGTGCCAACACTTGGCTCTGGCTATATTGATTTTAAGGAAACGTGCAAGTTGTCTTCTAGGTGAGATTTCTTTGAAGACAGTTGCACTCAGAAAAAGCAAAATTAAGAGGACTTTAACTAGTCTTCAGGGTGGCTAGGATAGTAGAGAGTTGTGTGTTGAGTTTCCATATACCACAGTGTTAGTGTGTGAGCCAGATTGGAAACATGCAGGCTGTCTTCCAGGAGTCGTCTTTTGGTCCCTGAGGGCAGTCTGCTGGTGAAAGGGCAATGTAGGTGGGATTTTAAAGTAGTGTCCAGGGTGTCTAGATAGGAGAGATTTGGTCTATTGCATTCATTACTGACCCAGGTGTTGGGTCATTTTCGCAGACAGTGAACTTCATGGTGTAGTTAGAGGTTCCTGAGTCTGGGGAAGGGAAGCACTGGCCAGTGTCAGTGTGTCTGCCAACACTTGGCTCTGGCTAATCTGATTTTAAGGAAACAAATTGTCTTCTCGGTAAGATGTCCTTGAAGACAGCTTGCATCCTGAAAAAACAAAATTAAGGGAATTTTAACTAGTCTGTAGGGTGGCTAGGATAGTAGAGAGTTGGGTCTTGCGTTGGATAAACCACTATGTTAGTTTATGGGCCATATTGTATACATTCAGGCTGTCTTCTGGGGGGTGGGTGGCAGGTGTCCCAGAAGGCAGTCTGTAGTTTAAAAGGAAAAGTTGTGGGATTTTAAACCAGTCTCCAGGGTATGCTCGATAGTAGAGAGTTGGTCTGTTTTATTTAGGACAGACCTGGTGTCAGAGTCATGGTTGAGACAGTGAACTTCATTGTGTAAGTTAGAGGTTCCTGATTCTAGGGGAGGTAATCATAGGCTAGTGTCAGTGGATGTGCCAACACTTGGCTCTGGCTAATTTGATTTTAAGGAAATGTCTAAGTTGTCTTGTAGGTGGGATATCCTTGAAGATAGTTGCACTCAGAAAAAGCAAAATTAAGAGGACTTCAACTAGTCTGCAGGGTGGCTAGGATAGTAGAGTTGGTTGTTGAGTTTTGATTGACCACAGTGTCAGTGGTTGAGCCAGATTGGAAACATGTAGGTTGTCTTCAGAGCGGTGGGTGGTGGTGGTCCCTGATGGCAGTTTGCAGCTGAATAGGCAGTGTAGATGGGACTTTAAACTAGTCTCCTGGGTGGGCTAGATAGATTGTTGGTCTGTTGACTTTAGGACAGACCCGGTGTCAGATGTCAGGGTTTTGGTAGAGACAGTGAACTTCCTGGTGTAGTTAGAGCTTCCTAAGTCTGGGGGAGGGAAGCACAGGCCAGTGTCTGTGGGTTGACAACACTTGGCTCTGGCTAATTTGATTTTAAGGAAACATGCAAATGTCTTCTAGGTAAGATGTCCTTGAAGACAGTTTGCACCCAGAAAAAGCAAAATTAAGAGAATTTTAACTAGTCTGCAGGGTGGCTATGTTAGTAGAGTGTTGGGTGTTGCATTGGATAGACCATAGTGTTTTGGGTGAGCCAGATTGGAAACATGCAAGCTGTCTTCATTGGGCTGGGCACAGGGGTCCCTAAAGGCAGTTAGCAGGTGAAAAGGCAATGTAGGTGGGATTTTAAACTAGTCTCCAGGGTGAGCTAGATAGTAGAGAGTTGGTATATTGAGTTTATTACTGACCCAGGTTTAGGGTCATGGTTGGAGACGGTGAACTTCATGGTGTAGTTAGAGGTTCCTGAGTCTGGGGGAGGGAAGCATAGGCCAGTGTCAGTGGGTCTTCCAACACTTGGCTCTGGCTAATTTGATTTTAAGGAAACATGCAAGTTGTCTTCTAGGTAAGATCTCCTTGAAGACAGCTTGCACCCAGAAAAAGCAAAATCAAGAGGATTTTCACTAGTCTTCAGGGTGGGCTAGAATAGAGAGTTGGTGTCTTGTGTTGTCAGACCCCAATGTAAAGTTCATGGTCCTGGACCGGTACTTCAAGCGGTTCCTGAATCTGGGGGAGGGAAGCTAGGTATGTGAGTGGGTGTGCCAGTACAGGATTTCTGGGCTATCTCAGTAGCATTGGCAGTGGCTGTGCTGCTTTCAAGGAAACCTGCAGGTTGTTGTAGGGGGTGGTCCTTAAAGGCAGCCTGCAGGTGAAAAGGCAAAGTAAGTAGGATTAAACTGGTCGGCTCTGTGGGCTAGAAGTATGGCTGGGTCTGTTGTTTAGTGTAGACTCAGTAGTTAGGGTCATGATGTATCAGTGAACTTCATAAGTGTTTCTAGAGGTTCCTGATTGTGGGTGAGGGAATCATCGGCATGTTATTTGTGTGCCAGTACAGGATGTACCTGCACTTGGTCTTGCTATGTTGTTATCAAGGAAGCATGCAGGTTGTCTTTAGGGGGCTGATCCTTTAAGATAGCCGGCAGTTCAAAAACTCCCAAGTAAGTAAGATTTTAAACTAGTCGCCATGGTGGGCTAGACAAGAGAGTTGTGTATAGTGTTTAGTGAGACCCCAGTGTTCATTGCTGTGTGCCAGCACAGAGATACCAGGGGTGACTCAGGAAGCACCACCTGCACTTGGCACTGTTATGATGTTATCAAGGAAACATGTAGGTTATCTTCTGGGGGTGGTCCTTGAAGGCAGCCTGCAAGTGTAACAGCAAATTAAGTAGGACTATACTGGCCTGCTTGTGGGCTAGAAGTAGCGAGTGGGTCTGTTGCATTTAGTATAGACCCTGGTGTCAGGGCCATAGTCGGACAGTGAACTTCATGATGTAGCTAGAGGTTCCTGAGTTGTGGAGGGAGGGAAGGCCCGTCCTGTATCTGGTGTTCCAGCCTAGGATGTGCCACCGGCACTTGGTACTGCTATGTTATCAGGGAAACATGCACGTTGTCTTCAGGGGGTTGATCCTTGAAGATAGCTGGCAGTTGGAAAACTCAAGTAAGTAGGATTTTAAACTAGTGTACACGGTGGGGTAAGAGTAGTAGAGATGGTTTATTATGTTTAGTTAGACCTTTGTGTCAGTGAGTATCTCAGGAAGGATCACCTGCACTTGGCACTGTTAATGATGTTATCAAGGAATGTGCAGGCTGTCTTTAGGGAGGTGGTTCTTGAAGGCAGTCTGCAAGTGAAAAGTCTGCAAGTAGGTTTAAACTAGTCTGCGCTGTTGGCTAGAATAGTTTATAGAGTTGGTCTACTGTGTTTAGTACAGACTCCTGGGTTAGAGTCATGGTTGGACAGTGAACTTCATGATGTAGCTTGAGGTCCCTTAGTCTGTGGGATGGGAGCACAACCCTGTGTTGGGGGTAGCAGCACAGGAAGAACTGTGGAATAGAATAGTAGAGTTGGTCCATTGCGTTTACCCCACTGTCAGGGTCATGGTTCCAGACTGTGTACTTCAAGTGGCTCCTGAATGTGAGGGAAAGAAGCTAGCTTATGTGAGTGGGTGTCCCGCACAGGCTACACTGTTACCATGGAAAGGTACAGGTTGTCTTCAGCGGGGGCGGTCCTTGAGGGCAGTTGGAAAAGGGTAACTAAGTAGAATTTTAAACTCGTCCTCACTGGCTAAAATAGTAGAGATTTAGTGTGTTGCATTTAGTAAAGACATTGTAGTCAGGATCGCGTTCAGACAGTGAACTTCATGGTGTATCTATAGGTTCCTGAATCTGGGGGAGGGAAGCACAGGCCAGTGATAGTGGGTGTGCCAGCACAGGAAGCACCATCAGCACTTGGCACTGGCTAAGTTGTGTTCAAGGAAATGTGCTAATTATCTTCTGGGGGGTTGGGTTGGGGTTGTCCTAGAAGACAGTCTGCATTTGAAAAAGGCAAACTAAACAGGGTTTTAAACTAGTCTCCTGAGTGAGCTAGACTAGCCGAGAGCTGGTGTATTGTGTTTAATTGGAGATGTTTAAGTAGAAGAGATGATCTGGGGCAACTTTTTCCCTAGCCCACAAAGTCTGTATGCTAAAAACTACACACATATTAGGAGCTGACCACATAAAAATCTATCAGTGTTAAAAATCACACAGACTAGTACTGACCAAACATAGCAGAGTCCTGTTATCAGTCATTTCTTTGTCTTGTGGACTGTCGACAGGCTCACACATGACTAGACTGTACTTTCTTGATGTCAGTTGTAACTATAATAAACAGAGGTCAGTAAGGAGACCCCACTGTTGGCAATGTCAACGACTTATAATGGAAAGACAAGTGATGAAAGAAATAATAACAAATGGAGGTAGGGGGCCATTTTTTTGAAAATGAAGTTTTCATAAATATGATACAGGGTTTCCTAAAGTAAGGTGAAAATTACTAAACATGCATGAACAAAAGGCATTTAGGTCTAATCCATGGTCTGGAATAGGCTTGTAGGAGGTCCACAGACTTAAAAATTTGAGAATTAGAATGCTATTTCGGGGATAAGCAGAGAGAGGAAAGAATAGATTCTGATGTAATCTGAATTTGACAGGCTAGATATTGAGACTGGACACAGGAGAAAAGACAGGTGCTGGGAACAATATGTGTGGTTTAGGCCGGGTTGCGAAGCATATACGCTGACAAATAGCAGTGGGGGATTTGGTGGTGGGCCTGATCCATGGGAGGGAAGACTAAATAGGACAGGGGCTGATGAGATTCCAGAAAGCTTTGTTGGAATATTAAAGAAATGGGTGTGGTCAACAGATCAGAGACTAGGAAGAGGGCAGAAGGGATGGACTGTATGTAGTTATCTGTAGGACATCAAGAAAAGTGAAGGCAGATTAAGCAATGAGAATCAAAGAATGAGAATGCAGCTACCAGGGGAAGGGTGTTGAGTCCATGGGAAAGTCATACATATGGCTAGGGCTGGGGTGATGCTGAAGACAGAATGGATCTCTAGGACACAGGGTAGGGTGGGGAAGAAAGAAAAGCAAAAAAAAGCAGCATTAAAATAACTCTGAGATGGAAGGGTGCCACTAAAGAACGACAGACATCAACTGATCATCCTGGGCCAAAAAGTCATGATGGTATAAGAAAGGAGAGAGATTAAAAGCAGAGAGGAGGAACTATATAGCATAGTGGAGAGCCTACAATATGGAGCAGGTGTAGGACAAAGGTCAAGAATGAGGAATCCTGTCAGGGCTTTGAGCAGGTCTAATTTGGTCACGTTTTGGGTGTAAAGACCCTACTGCAGTGAGGGAGGGCACAGAAAGTGTGAGGAGCAAGGACACAAGTAGTAGGCTAGCCCACTAGCACTGAAAGCAGCAGTCTGGAGGGAAATTAGCTTAGGATCTTTATTATGAAGCATGCTGGTGAAAAGCTATTACCAGCATCTTCAGTAAGGTTTGACATGCTAAAGGCAGTGAAAGGGCAGTTTGTTTAGAGACTGAGTGTTGTATAAGATGGGGAGTGGGGAATGACTATGAGGGGACTCCACTGTCTGACTGAAAAGTACTGAGCATCCTGGGTTTCTATAGAGAGATGGTAAGTGAAAGATTGACAAGTAAGATCATACACTGCACAGTGTGCCACTAAGTTGGCTGCTTTTAGAAGTTACACTATCATGAGGATTGGCTAAAAAGCCACAGGCATTTCCTAGAGTCCGTTTTATGAAAATATCATGGAGCAATAACAGAGAAGATGGGAGCTAGCAGCTAAGAATTGAGTGAAGATAAGAGGGTTTCAGCCGGGGTGTGGAAAGTAAGTAGAGCAGGGAAGGGTGTCAAGAAGCATTAGAATGAGGATCACTGGTGTATGGCAGCGTTGATGAGGGGTAATATAGCACTAGACTTAATATTTCCACCCAGAAATCATGATCACATAAGGAAGAAGAGCCTGGAAAGTACATAAAGGAAGTACTATATCAAGACTAGTTGGGAGCAGGTAGAATCAGCAGATAAGTTGAGGAATAAAATTCCCAGGATGGGAAATCCTGTAGGATCTCCATTTGATCTCCATTGGGTGTTAACGCCAGACTTTGAAAAGCAGTGTGTAGACACTGAGAGAAGAGGGACTGGTGAGTAAGGTCACATTTGGGTGGAAGTATTAGGAGGGGGAGATTGATTAATATGAACTGAAACATAAAGCCAGGTGTTGACATTTATCCTGTTTTTAAGGCAAAAATCAAATCCCGTTAGTCACAGAGCTTGTCGGATATGATGAGTAGTAAGAAAAAAAAGGGAGAGCGATGTGACAGCTGCCTCTAGATTAAAAAGTCATTTGGACAGGGGAGGGGGTGGGATGTGGAGATCGGGTTATGGGAATTGTGCGGAATTGTACCCCTCTCATTCTATGGTTTTGTTAATGTCTCCTTTCTTAAATAAAAAAATAAAATAAAATAAAATAAAAAGTCATTTGGAGAATGACAAATATTGACTGAAGGGAAAAGACCCCACACTTGAGCCAAACGCCCTGGAAGTAGAAGTGTTCAAACGGGAATTCTGGTGCCATGTACTCTGGAAAACCACATGGCCATGCCCAGTCCGTCAGGTGTGAGAGGACAGGCCTCGCTGATCAAATATAGTAGGTGTGAGGCCATTTGCTATAACTAGTAGGGAGACAGAGAGAAATCTGAAAAGTGATGATAGTTGACCCATGATGCCTTGGTTGGAGAATTTTAATTAAAAGGACTGCTTGAGGGAAAACTTTACAGCAGTGCTTCATAAAATGTGTCCGCTCAGTACTACCTAGGAAGAGGTTAGAAAAACTCTTCAGCTCCACCACACCTACCGGTGGGTGGAGCAGTTCGTGTTTTAATAAACTACTTTGAGGAGAACTGCTTTAGACAGGAGGCAACCTGCCCTTAATAGTAACTGAAAACTCTAGAAGCAACTGAGCAGACTGAAAGGGCAATGGACAAGGAGAGATCAGAGATCAAAGCAAACAAGGAGAAAATGGTAAATTTGGCTAGGGGGGCGTGGGGGTGGATTTGCAGGACAGTAAAATACCAGGGTAAGGGCAAAAGGAATGAGGAATACTGGCACAGGAAAGTAGAATGATTTTCAGATGACAGAACTGAAATGATGAGGAAGAACTATTCAGGAAGCTCTGTGGAAGAGAAGGGTAGGGCGTGGCTATACAGAATGGACTTCAATTCAGTCCACAAGATCTGAACAGTCAGTACAGAGTATGAGGTATTTGTGTATCCAGAAGAGACTATGGTCTCTATGGGAATGACATCTGCCTGGTCTCTAAACAATGAAGGATCACGGATATAGGTAGGCTTTTAGGAGACAGAATAAAGAAAAGGAAGTAGACAAGTTAAAAGTGATGCCAGAAGAGATCGTGCCACTTAGTATCAACGGGGAAATTGTCACAGATGCTAACTGGAGGTATGTGGCAACTTTTGGGCCTGATTTTGATGGAGAAGGAACGAGACAGGTTAGAAGCTATCTAATGGACTGTGTAAAGGGCAGAGACATGGCTCAGAATGGGGATCAGGAGTGTAAGAAACCTTAAAAAGAATATGCACTCATCACTATGAAATGCTAAGATACACAGATCCCAAGGGAAATTATAAATAAGACCCTAAAATAATGATGTTAAAGTTATAGTCAAAAATTGAAGGAACATCGGGATAATGCCAAGAGAAGCAACTGAGGAAACCTGTAGGAGAAATAAAGGAGAGAGCCAGAGGCGGAGGCTGGAAGCTAAATAAGGGAGGGGATGTGTGAACTAGTACAGAACAATAAGTAGGGAAGGGCACTGGAGAGGGCGACATGGGAACACTAGGGAATGGGAGCTGCCAGTTTGTTAGAGCTGTGTATTAACAAAGTGAGAAAGGGAACAGTGTAGCTGAGTAAGTGAACTGGGACCTGAGGTATCCATGTTGAAAGTAATGGGTGTGGACAATATGGTCAAAGTGGAGAAGAAAAAAACACACACAAAAATGAGCTAAGTGAGATGGAGATGAAAGGTCAGTGGCAGGATCCCTGGGCAGTTTATGCTGAGCTGAGAGTGAGGACTGTATACAGGATGAAGGCCCAGTGGGTGCCAGCATGAGTGGAGGGGTGAGCTATCAGACTGGCTCTTAATGTCAAAGGGTAGGGATCTTTGCTTAGAAATGTTTTATAATAGAAATTCTAAAAAAAAAAAAAAAGGCATTACCAGCAACCTTAAAAATATATCAAGATTGAAAAATTAAGGGCCATGTCCTAGTTAGTGGTTTGTCTATGGAGAATAGTGCCTGTTTTTTTTTTTTTTTTTTTTTCTTTTTTGAAGAAAGGTTGGGAATTAAGAGAGAAGTAAGTCTCAGGAGAAAGATGCTGCTTTCCTGCTGGGGTGTAGTGACAGCAGCTGAAATGGATAGTCGGTGTGTGGTAAAGCATAGTAGACAAAGAAGATCTAAGTAATGGCGGACAGCACAGGAGTCAGTGGGGAAAAAGGCAAACAAGGTGTGGATTAAACACACCCAGAAGGGAGAAGTCTGTCAGATCGCAGAGGGGGCCGTAGTGGCTAAATAGCATTAAAGAGTGCAGTGAGAGTGTGCACAGTAAAAGAAGTGAAGGCCTATGTATGAATACAAGTCAGAAGTAAATGAACTCAGAAAATTTCAAACATATTACATATTCATATGCACAAAGTAGTACGTATGGCACATTTTAAACTCAGTGGTAACATTATATTACTTATGCATTTATTTAAATCATAAAAATATATGAGTTCATGTATCAAATGATGGAGAGAATTAAATGATTCTCAAGTGGTACAGAGGAAGTCCTGATTATATGTGCAGTAGTTAGTTTCTTTAAACAGTGTCAGTCAAACTGCATAGTTAGTATATGAAGAAGTGAGGGCTAGTGGGCATATGAGTGGGGGGGGTGGCGATTTTTAATTGAAGCCTAATAGGAAATGTAAGAGAAGAAAGCTTCGAGTGAATTTTGATTTAAAAAAAAAAAAGTTTTTGACAGTAACTTGAAAGTTAGAGAGCTTGGGTAGGCAGTTAATTTGATGAAAGGAAGATATATATTTGGTAAGAAGTGAGTATCACTAAGGAGTACATCTTAAGAGAAAAACTATGTATCCCTTATTATGAATAGAAATGGAAGCTAAAAATAACTATATTTATATGACAGAGCAAATAATCAAAGGAAACTAGGAAGAACTTGTTGGAGTATGTTACAGTTTCCTTTAGAAATGAAAATATTTCAGAACTAGATGTATGTGTCAGACCATTGAAGTTTTTTTTTTTTTTTTTTGAAGAGAGGGGAGGAAAAAAAAGAGAAATCAAGCCTGAAATGTAAGGAAAGAGAGGGTGCAGTTCTTTTTTTCAGTGTTAAGCAAGGAAGGGCAGTAGAGAGGGCCAGGCCAGGGTGAGGAACACTGAGAGACAGCAGAATAGGAATTTCAATAGAGAGCTGCATGTGTAGCCAGTATCAGCCAGTGGAGTCAAGAAGTGAGAATACGGCTAAATCACTGGACTGTGATGTGCTGTGCTCCCCAAGGTGACTTGTTGGAAAAGATCTAAACCTCTGGAGCAGGGACTAGAATGAAGGTTATGGAGAAATAGAATGTGTTGGACTTGAAAGAATGGAAGGTGGAGACAGATTGAGCCTAGAGCGTAAATTCTGAGTGCTGAATATCAGAAGAATATACATAGAAGAGTTGATTCGTTTTTCAGCAGGATGATATAGCTGAAAGGAGATAATGCTGACGGAAGTGCAGGAGTTTTTAGTAAAAAAAAAAAGAAGCAAGAAAATAGAAGACTCAAGTTGCTAGCAGCTGGGAAAGGCACTACTTGAACAGTCAGCAGTTAACTTATAGCTATATAGTCCCACACTTGGACCAGAGGGCTTGAGAGAATATAAGACGTCGAGGATGGCAATAAGATGTGAAGTACTGTATAATTCGAGAGAAATGCAGAGCTGCTAGATCTCAGAACATAGGGAGAATGGGAGAGACTCTGGGACCAATTGGACAATATACTGACTCTTGAAGAGTTTTGTGGAAATTTTATGGTTAAAGCCACTGCTTGCCAGGCAAGTGTAGAAGGGGTAATATTGAGATCAGCCCTGATAAGAAGCCTTTGATGGAGACCTTCAGAGTATCATCATCAAACTTTGAGAAGGTTCAGACTAAATATCTTTTCTCCAGGATAAGGGAGTGCTACTGGGTGAGCAGTGGTGGGGATGATGGGGAGGGGGCACCTCAGTGGAATAAGCCAACATTCACTGATACCCAGACTCAGTAGGTGCGAGACAGGTAGAATGTTTAAGATCTGGTAGGGCAAACACCCAGAGGGCATGCGCAAGTCTTCGTCTATGCATGTGATGCTCAGGTGGCCCAGAAATGAAGGAATCATGTCAGGACTAGCTGAATGACAGTAACTGGAAAGATTTGTTTTTAAAAAGGTCTAAGGATGAGGGGTGTGAAGGTGGTGGTTGGAAAGGGGATGCATGCATTAGGTTAGGTTTGTAATATGCAACTAGCGAAATGGCAAATATTACTGAAAGCAGAATAAGAAACACAGCTCTCACCAGCTGTGTACATGCAGTTAACAGAATTGCTGCTAACACCTCTGTCCATAGTATCAGCATGTGGGTGGGAAACGTGGTGAGTGAGGTAGTATTCCTGGTAGCACTTGTAGTTTGCATGTAAGACTGTTTGGGATGGTGTACGCTTGGGGCAGTGGGAGTTCTTCTACAGAGAGCTTCCTGAGCTCAGGGCTGAGAAATGTTGTGCATTACTCCTGCCATCTGCCTACAACGGTGGCATGTGGGACAACTCAACAGTCGGTGAGTAAATGATTCCTCAAAGGTTTTTTTTTTTTTTTTTTTTTTTTACTGATATGTTTCATTTAAAAGTGCACACTATACGGATTCTTTACTTGAACAAGGTTCTTTGTTCCTTGCAGAGTAAAGGAAAAAAAGTACTTCTGGTCTTTTATTGGGGTATGGGACACTTTATGCTGCATGTAAACATGGACACTAGTAAATGCACTAGGTGGTAAAAAGTCTCTAGTTTTTCTTTAGAATGATTCACAGTATCAGCAGTACGTGTTTTTATATTAATAATTTGTGATGGTTGGGGGGAAAATGTTTAAAATAATGTCTGAAGGATGTTTCAGATATAAGATATCACAGTATACACATTTACAGAACTGTTACCAGCTTTATTTTAACGAATGAAAATCACTTGTACTTGTAACTAGGAGAATTGTGTGGTGAGGTAGAAGAGGGGTGATAAAGAAAAATGACAACAGAGTCATAGTATCCGAGAATGTCGGTTTGCATTAAAAGGTCCCTCAGTGGGAGGAGGGGTAGAGACAGATTCAGTGAACTGTACGGTGAAGCAAGTTACAGGGGGCCCTATCAATGGACAGATAGGGGACAAAAGCAACAGTAGCAAACTGTGCAGGGGGAAGATGTACAGAGATGACCTGAGAAGTGCCTGGAGAACAGAAACATACGTAGAAGAAAAGCTATTAGCAGGCGGGGACGAGGCACGCTCCGGACGTCTGGGGGGGGACGAGGACAGAGTGGGGGAGAGAACAAGGAGTGGTCGGTGCAGTCAAACTTACTGCCATGTCAAGGACGTTTTCATAGTAAAGGCTTGATTTCCTATGATTTTATCCGATGTGCCAGAAAGAGTACAGTAACATGAGTAAAAAAGAATAATGAATGATGTAAATAACGACTTAGAGCAGCTAGAGCCAAAATAGGACAGAGCAACTTCACTATAAAGAAACATAAGCGCAAGGGTGATAGAAAGAGCCTGCACATCAAGCAAGTAGAAACCAGTTTAAACAGGGGCCCAAAACATTGATTACACAAGTCAAGAGGCCCTACTGTGTACAGTAGCGTAGAACACTAGAAACAGTCAATGACGAAAAGACAGAATCAGTTATATACGTAGATACAAAACAAAGAACAACAAAGGTTAAATGAAGAGAGAGGAAACAGGATGGAATTGAAAAGTAGCTATTTTTATGGACAGGACTTGTACCGGTATCAGAAAGATGGTACCGGACAATTATGGAGGGGGTCAGATAAGGAAAGGGAGGGTTGCAGTATGACAGAGAGGAGAAATAACTAACTTAACCGCAAAACATAAACTTAAGCAACTTACATACTAAGAAAAACATATTCACGTGAATCACAAAGAACACAAGCTACAAAGAGAGGTGTCGAAACTATGCCTTTTAAATAGCTGAGTTCAAAACTAAGTATTTTCTTCCACAACAGTGGTTCTTCCCAGGGGGGGGGGGTGAACTGTGACTTCACCCGAGGGGGGGCTGTGGGCATGGGCCCCCAAGGGGGTGCCTGTCACCACATCTTAGGGCTGGGCAGTGTTCTGCTCACGTAGTGCCCAAAGATGCTACTGGCAGGCCACCTTGGGGGGCATGCACCCCTGGGAAGAATCACGGGGTGGAAGGGCAGAGGGGAAACATCTGGACAGAGGAGGAAGGGCCCAAGGACAGGGCAGAGGTGTTGTCAGGAAGGACTGGAGCAGGGGCAAAGACTGTCACAGAGGGTGGGGTGGGGGCCAGGGTGCTGGGAGCAGGGTGAGCGAGGAGCAGTGCTCTCAGACACATGGGGGGCATGATGGGCCAGGGAGTGACCCAAAGCACAGTGAGGTGGTTCCAGGAGGACAGAGCCGGGACAGTGTCAGGAGACAGTGCAGGGTCTCAGGGAGGCTGGGGGTGCCCAGGGGGGAGAGAGAGAGAGGCCAGGGAGGCAGGTGGTTCTTCCACAGTGTGATTCTCCCCCGGTGGGTGGGGGGGTGATTTCACCCATGGGGACAGGGGTTTTGGGCATGGACCCCCAAGGGGGTCTGTCAGCACATCTGAGGACACCCACAGATGCTGCTGGCAGGCCACCTTGGGGGACATGCACCCCCGGGTGAGAATCACGGGGTGGAAGGGCAGAGGGGCAACATCTGGACAGAGAGGAGGAGGAAGGGCAGAGGGGCAACATCTAGGTAGAGAGGAGGGGTGGGTGGAAGGGCAGAGAGGAGGAGGTGGTAGAGGACAGATGGGCAACATCTGGGCAGAGAAGAGAAAGAGGAGGAGGGTGGAAGGGCAGAGGGGCAACATCTGATAGGAGGAGGAGGAAGGGAGGGTGGAAGGGCAGAGGAGGAACATCTGGGCAGAGAGGAGGAGGAAGAGTGGGTGGAAGGGCAGAGGGGGAACATCTGGGCAGAGAGGAGGAGGGGTGGGTGGAAGGGCTGAAGGGGAACATCTGGGGAGAGAGGAGGAAGAGGAGAGTACAGAGGAGCTCTGGATGGGAGCTGGGGGCCAGCCTGTGAGACATGGGGGGAAGGAGAGGGCCCAGCAGACAGCGAGCAAATGGATGTAGCCACGGTGGCCTGGGGTTGGGGGGTTGTGGGGAGTGAAGTCCCAGTGTGGAGTGTAGAGGAGAGGCTTGGGGGTGAGTGTGTGTGAGACTGAGGAAGACTTGGGGGTGAGGCTGAAGAGATGCTTGGGGGTGAGGCTGAGGAGAGACTTGGGGGTGAGACTGAGGAGAGACTTGGGGGTGAGGCTGAAGAGAGGGTTGGGGGTGAGGCTGAGGAGAGACTTGGGGGTGAGACTGAGGAGAGACTTGGGGGTAAGACTGAGGAGAGACTTGGGGGTAAGACTGAGGAGAGACTTGAGGTGAGACTGAGGAGAGACTTGGGGGTGAGGCTGAAGAGAGGGTTGGGGGTGAGACTGAGGAGAGACTTGGGGGTGAGGCTGAGGAGAGACTTGGGGGTGAGACTGACTGATGAGAGACTTGGGGGTGTGGCTGAGGAGAGACTTGGGGGTGAGACTGAGGAGAGACTTGGGGGTGAGACTGAGGAGAGACTTGGGGGTGAGGCTGAAGAGAGGGTTGGGGGTGAGGCTGAGGAGAGACTTGGGGGTGAGACTGAGGAGAGACTTGGGGGTAAGACTGAGGAGAGACTTGGGGGTAAGACTGAGGAGAGACTTGGGGTGAGACTGAGGAGAGACTTGGGGATGAGGCTGAAGAGAGGGTTGGGGGTGAGACTGAGGAGAGACTTGGGGGTGAGGCTGAGGAGAGACTTGGGGGTGAGACTGACTGATGAGAGACTTGGGGGTGTGGCTGAGGAGAGACTTGGGGGTGAGACTGAGGAGAGACTTGGGGGTGAGACTGAGGAGAGACTTGGGGGTGAGGCTGAGGAGAGACTTGGGGGTGAGGCTGAGGAGAGACTTGGGGGTGTGGCTGAGGAGAGGGTTGGGGTTGAGACTGAGGAGAGACCTGGGGATGAGACTGAGGTGAAACTCACAAGTGAGGATGAGGAGAGACTTGGGGGTGAGGGTGAGGCTGAGGTGAGAGGCTGGGAGTGAGGAGTGAGAGGCTGTGAGGGTGTGAGCAGAGAGGGGATGTCTATGCTGGACGGGTGGATGACAGGAGAAAGACTGCGTGGGAGGAGGATGAGAGGGAAGCAGGGATTAGGGCATGGCAGAAGCAGGCCTGTGCTCAGGTGCAGACTGAGTGTGATAGTACTGAGTGGAGTGAGGCAGCCAGTTGGGGTCCCAACGGGAGAGCAGAAGGCAGAACGGCTGTGTCTCCCTGAGAGAGTGGAAGATCAGGGTCTGGATAGAGCAGGACAGCTGACTGGAGAGACACTTGGGGAGGGTAGGAGGAATGTGAGCCTAGGGGGTGGGTGGAGTGAGGACTCAAGAAAATGAGTGTGAAGCAGAGCAGGGGTGGGGTGGGATGAACGTTGGGGAGCACAGGGAAGAGAAAGAAGCTGAGTCTAGCTGATGGAGGTGTAGAGGGCAGCGCGGAGGATACTGGTGCCAGACAGGAAGGTCCTTTGCTGTGTGCAGGAGTGAGTGAGTGAGAGGAGGGCAATGAAGGGCACCCAGGAGGTAGGCCATGAGGGAAGGGTGTTGGCAGTGGTGTCTGTGACGGGAGAGAAAAGGCCAGGGAATAAAGAATAGGTTAAGGGTGCATGCTGGCAGCACAGGCCTGTGAGAAAGTGATCTGAAGCCCAGGCTCAGGGCAGGATGGCAGATGAGACCAAGGTGAAGGTGTTAGAGTCAGCGTAAGGACCCCAGAACAGCTGAGGGCTGGAGAGAGAACAGGGCAGGGTGAGGCACCCACATCGGCAGGAGGGAGGGGGCATCAGAGGGAGAGGGAGCCTGCAGCTCAGAGCTCCCAGGACCTGAGGAGAGGCAGGCTCTTCCCCTCAGCCAAGGGGCAAAGACCTGCCCCCAGAAAGGTCTCAGGGAGGTGGGGACCATACCACCGCTGGAGGGTCTCCTCCAGTCACAGGAGGCCCAAGGAGCCTGGGGTGTGAGGAGTTGGGCGGACCCCACAGGGTTAAGTGGAGGGTGGGGGAGTCTAGTGGGAAGCACAGGGCTCAGTGGTGCCAAGCAGAGGGCAGAGCCTCAGTCTGGAGGGGCAATAGAGGGGTTCCTGCAGTGAGAGGGCCCTCTGAGGATGCAGCAGCGAAGGGGGAAAAGTGAAGGGCCAGGGTGCTGGACTGGAGAGAGGACTGGGTGCTAGTTTGGGTGCTGGCTGGGCTCGGCTGGCTTGGTTAAGGGGTAAAGTTAGGATTAACTGAGGTAGCTCAGTCACAAAACCTTTAAACTGAGCTGCTGGATTAAGCACACAGACCCACTGCAGGGTGATGACTGTGGGGGAGGACAGGTGGGGAGCACTGCTGAAGCCGCCCAGAGCAGACAGGGGAGGGGCTGCAGGAACCATGGGAGGGAAAGGCCAGGCTGGCAGGGCGGGGGACGACACAGCACCTGGCTTTGCAGGGGGACAGCTACACATATCTACAGACAGAAGTTGGGGGGTGGGGGGTCCAGGAGCAGGCAGAGGTGGTGTCAGGAAGGACTGGATCATAAGCAGAGAAGCTGCCACAGCAGAATCATGGGGGGGGAGGGGTGCTGGGACCAGGGTGAGCGAGGAGCAGTGCTCTCAGATACATGGGGGGGGGGGGGCATGATGGGCCCGGGAGTGACCCAGAGCACAGTGAGGTGGTTCCAGGAGGACAGAGCCGGGACAGTGTCAGGGGGGACAGTGCAGGGTCTCAGGGAGGCTGGGGGTGCCCAGGGGGGAGAGAGAGAGAGGCCAGGGAGGCAGGTGGTTCTTCCACAGTGTGATTCTCCCCCGGTGGGTGGGGGGGTGATTTCACCCATGGGGACAGGGGTTTTGGGCATGGACCCCCAAGGGGGTCTGCCAGCACATCTGAGGACACCCACAGATGCTGCTGGCAGGCCACCTTGGGGGGCATGCGCCCCCGGGTGAGAATCACGGGGTGGAAAGGCAGAGGGGCAACATCTGGGCAGAGAGAAGGAGGTGGTGGAGGAGGAGGGGTGGGTGGAAGGGCAGAGGGGCAACATCTGGGCAGAGAGGAGGAGGTGGAGGAGGTGGAGGAGGAGGGGTGGGTGGAAGGGCAGAGGGACAACATCTGGGCAGAGAGAAGGAGGTGGAGGAGGAGGGGTGGGTGGAATGGCAGAGGGGCAACATCTGGGCAGAGAGGAGTAGGTGGAAGAGGAGGGGTGGGTGGAAGGGCAGAGGAGGAAGGCCATAGGGGGAGCATTTGGACAGAAGAAGAGGACGAAGAGCAGAGGGGGAACATCTGGACAGAGGAAGAGGAGGAGGAAGGGCAGAGGGAACATCTGGGCAGAGAGGAGGAGGGTTGGGTGGAAGGGCAGAGGGGGAACATCTGGGCAGAGAGGAAGAAGAGGGGTGGGTGGAGGGGCTGAAGGGGAACATCTGGGCAGAGAGGAGGAGGGAGGGTGGAAGGGGAGAGGGGGAATATCTGGGCAGAGAGGAGGAGGGAGGGTGGAAGGGCAGAGGGGGAACATCTGGGCAGAGAGGAGGAGGGAGGGTGGAAGGGCAGAGGGGGAACATCTGGGCAGAGAGGAAGAAGAGGGGTGGGTGGAAGGGCTGAAGGGGAACATCTGGGCAGAGAGGAGGAAGAGGAGGATACAGAGAAGCTCTGGATGGGAGCTGGGGGCCAGCCTGTGAGACATGCGGGGAAGGAGAGGGCCCAGCAGACAGCGAGCAAATGGATGTAGCCTTGGTGGCCTGGGGTTGGGGGGGTTGTGGGGAGTGAAGTCCCAATGTGGAGTGTAGAGGAGAGGCTTGGGGGTGAGGTTGACGAGAGGCCACCTGGGGGTGAGGCTATGGGGAAGTGGGGAGTGAGAGGCTGTGAGGAAGTGAACAGAGGGGCCATCTGGACAGGAGTAGACACAGGAGAGGGAGGGAGGGAGTGGGTGGGAGGAGGAGGGCCACCGGCTGGGAGGATGGCAGGACCAGGCCCATATTCTGTGGAAACTGAGTGAGATGGTGTTGGGGGTGGGGTGGGGGCTCAGCTGGTCACTAGAGAGCCCAGACGGAGGGCAGGAGGCCAAGGGGCCATGGGGAAAGGCAGAAGGTGCACATCAGAGGAGAGGCCCCTGGAGAGTCGCCTCAGAAGGGAGTGAAAGGGCAGGGTCCGTGGAGCAGGAAAGAAAAGCGGGTGGCAGAGACACTGGTGGAGGCTGCTGAAGCCAGCAGGGTGGGCTGGTGGGCGGAGTGAGGGCTGAGTCCAGCAGGCAGGTGTGAAACAAAGGCAAGGGAGCAGGCTGAGCAGGGGCAGGGGGCTGAAGAAGGAGCACAGAGCAGAGAAGATGCTGCCTCCAGGGAGTGAGTCACAGATGGCAGCCCAGAGGAGGCAGGCTGGGAGCAGGGAGTGTGAGGCTAAGAGGTGGGAGCAGAGAGGGGATATCACGTAGAAAGGGCAGAGGGACTGGGTGGGAGGAAGTCGACGGTGGCAGGGCTGGAGTGATGGTGGCAGGGCTGGAGAAGGAACAAGTATGTACATCCTCCAGAGGAAGATTCTCCCCAAGGGCTGTGTCTCCCTGAGAGTGTGAAGGATCCCAGTCTGCGTGGAGCAGGACAGGTGGCTGGAAGAAACCCACCCTGGGTCTCCAGGCAGGTTGGCAGATGGGCAGGTGGAGGATCGGTAGTGTGAAGCAGAGATGATGGGGACAGTGACTGGGATGGCAGCACACATCCGAGAAGAGGCTGGGTGGCTCAGGTGTTAGGACCGTTCCGTCCATATGGCAGTGGGCAAAGAGCAGGAGCGCAGGTGGGATATGGGATGTGGGACAGATCAGGCCAATGGGAAGGGTCTCTGGGTTTAGCACTAATGGCTTGTCAGAGAAGAGGGTAGAGTGTCTCTGAAATGCAGAACTGCAAGGCTAGGGCTCTTAGGAGTAGGTTCAGAGGGCAGGTCAGTTAGTGTGGGGTTTTGGGGACCAAGAAGCTGGTGTTAGTGGGAGCAAAGACTAGCCGAACAGACGTCACAGGCAATGACTGCTGGCCGTGAATTAGGACTCCAGGTGGTGGAGAAATAGAGGGCGTGTGGAAAAGGGAGCAAAGGGCATCTGGAGGACTGTAGTGAGAACAGAGACAGAGGCGGGGCCAAGACAGGCTCCTTCTGCACCTAGTGTAGACAGAAAGTGTGGGTTTGGGCTGGGTCAGGGTAGTTGACCAGAGGGACAAGGGGGGTGGTGGTGGTGAGGATGTCTGGGTGTCTTGTTCATGGGAAGGCTGGATCCCATGAACCACAGAGGTGGTGAGACAGAATGAGGTGTGGAGTGACAGAGGGTCTGAAGTCTGCAAGCGGGTGCTGTGAGGGGCATGTGACTGAGGGGAACAGAAGGCACGGAGGTGTCTGGATGGATTCAACTAGGGCCAAGAGGGCAAGGCTGATGCAGGGGGCGCTTCCGGGGTTCAAGGAAGGAGGATGGGGGCAGTGGAGGCGGGGGGGGCAGTGTGGGAGACTAAGCTTAGATGGAAAGAGATGCAGAGGGGTGAGACAGAGCCTGATGAGAGGCCGTGGAGGGGTAGACACTTGGCTGTGATGGTTTCAGGAGGGAACCTGGGCAGGGCAGTGGGATGGAAGAGGACGCACTGTGGGAGGTGACCAGAGGAACAAGGCCTTGACGGAGAAGGGGCACTCACAAGGACAGATGGACGGGTGCTTTCCCTAAGTGAGGAGGGGAGAGAGGTCAGAAATGGGACTTTTGAGCAGCATGACAGGGTGGTGCCAGGTACCCAAAGAGGGGGGAGGGTGCGGGAGGGGGGTCGGGAGGCAGGGTGGACATCCTGGAAGATCTTAGAGGTGCCAACAGAAAGGAGGTTTTAAGCTCAAGGGCCAGTCATAGGGAGCAACTAGAAAGGGAGGGAGAGGGGTGGCACAGGTGAACAGCAGGGGGCATGGATGGCGGTGTTCCTACGGCCTTGGATGTTTTGTGATGAGGAAGAACTTTTTGGCCAGGCTCTTTATGGATCCGTCTTGGGGATGGGAGGGAGGCAGGGTGGGGGCTGGGCATGGGTTGGGCATTCTAGGGTGCAGGGTTGGGTGTTCTGGGGTATGGGGTTGGGTGTTCTGGGATGGGGGGTCAGGGTTGGGATCAATGGGTTGGGATCATGGGGTTGGGTTGGGTTGGGTTGGGTTGGGTTGGGTTGGGTTGGGTTGGGACGGGACGAGCCAAGCTTGTAGCACTGAAGTGACTATTTTTTTTAACTGAACTTGTTGACCAATTTTTACATACCCAGTATTGGGAGGACTGCAGACTGAGGAGAGGACTGGGAACACCACTGAGTCCAGGCAGAGCAGATGGAGGGGAAAAGGCTGGCTGGTAGTGGGCAGAAGGGGAGGACATGGATTGAGACTCTACTGGGCCAGTGTCCTGCATGTGAGAGTCGGAAGGATAACCTAGGGACAGGGACAAAGGCAAGCACAGAGAAGCACAGAGTGGGAGCAAAGATGTCAGAACGCCTGAGAGTCACAATGGGTAAGGGGGCAGGAGGGATTTTTTTAGGTGGTGGTGGTAGGGTGTTGAGAAGAGTAGAGGTGTGAGCTAGGTCTGTTCCCATGTAGAGGCAAGTGCAGGAATCTTCGTGAAGTGGAAGCAGAGGAAGATTAAAGGGGTTCAGGGAGGGCTGAGGCTTCCACAGCGTGATTCTCCCCAGTGGGTGGGGGGGGTATTTCACCCATGGGGACAGGGGGTTTGGGCATGGACCCCAAGGGGGTCTGTCAGCACATCTGAGGACATTCACAGATGCTGCTGGTAGGCCACCTTGGGGGACATGCGCCCCTGGGTGAGAATCATGGGGTGGAAGAGCAGAGGGGGAACATCTATCTGGGCAGAGGAGGAAGAGGAAGAGGAGGAGGAGGGTGGTTGGTGCAGGGGAGCTCTGGGTGGGAGCTGAGGGCTTGAGGACCAGCCTGTCAGACACTGGGGGAAGAAGCAGGCCCAACAGACAGCGAGCAAATGGATGTAGCCATGGGGGCCCGGGGTCAGGGGGTGGTGGCTTGGGATTCCAGAAGGTCTGGAATGTTCTCTGAACAGAAGATTCCAGGCGGGAGTGGCTGTGAGCGTTTGGGTGGACAGTGTGGGCACATCCCCCAGAGCAGTGCAGGGCTTGGCGGCTCAGTAGGTGGAGAGCCAGTGAGTTGCCTGAGTGGGCTGAGCAGCAGTGGGAATAGCTGAGTCCACAGACTCAGTCATGGGTGGGGGCGGCACTGGGAGGGTGTTGGGGCCCAGGCAGGAGAGAGACTGCTGAGCAAGGGAGAGGGGAGGCAGTGCAGCTTGGGCAGGGTGGGGGAAGGAGGCAGTGATAGGGCTCCAGGAGGCGGGGTGAGAGGGGGCTGCAAGCTGAAGAAGAGCACAGGGTCTTGGGGACATGAGGGCAGGAGGGAGACACAGACTGGGCTGAGCAGAGGAGTCTAACCCAGTGAAGAGGGACAGTGGGGCCCAGGCAGCTGGAGAAGTGGGCCTTGGGTTCCCTGAGGTCGGGGCATCAGGGGCACAAGAGACAGGTGGATGGAGAAGGGAAGCAAGACTCATGAAGACAGGGAGCTAGAGGGTGGTAAAGATGGGCACAGTGTCTGGGGCACCAGGCCGTCCTCAGGGACCCAAATTGAGCACAGAGGTGCAGCCGTCAGGGTGCTTGTGGAGTGTGGAGCATGGAGCTGGGCACTGGGGAGACGGGAGGACGCAGGTGGGGAGGGGGTCGAAGCCGAGATGGAGGCAGTGTTTCCCAGGGATTAGGGGTAGTGCTTCCATTTTCCAAGGAAGTTGAGAACACAGTGTCCTCTTTCAGTGGAGGAAGGGGGGAGCCTGCCAAACCAGTGGGTGTCATGGGTCTAGGGGAGAAAACAGCGGCAGCACAGGGTGGGGCGGTGAGGGTGCTGATTGAAGGTGGGGGCTCTCCTTCTCAAAGGACCAGAGCAGGGAAGGAGAAGGGAGTACAGGGATGGGGTTATCAGTCTACTTAGTGTGCAACCAAGAGGGAAAAGGGGTTACGGGGTAAGTGGGCAGTCTCAGCCCAGAGCGGCAGGGCAAGAGTTTATCACAGGGCCAGAAGGGGAGGGAGAAACCAGGGAGGTCAGGGAAGGGGGGAGGGGGAGAAACGGAGGGGACAGAGTGACATCCAATGGGCAGAGTGTGGACTTAGAGCAGGGCCGGAAGAAGAGTGGCTAGGACAGCAGAAGAGAAGGGTGCAGACAGGGAAGGCAGAAGGTTCCGGAAGAAAGCATGGTGGGTGAGGTGGTGGAAAAGGGACCCAGCCTTGTGGGTGGGGGTGACCTCGTGGGGCAGAGGGACAGGCAGGGGGCACACACTTTACCAAGCAAGGAAGGACTTTGAAGAAAGGTGTGCAATGGGGCTGGGAGGGGCATCTGACAGAGAGGCCAGGAAGAGCCTAGAGGCTTGAACAAGGAATACAGGTCAGGCCTCAGGGGGAAACACAGAAAGGAGGGAGGCGGCAGAATGAGAAAGCTAGCTGAATCGGAGATGCCAACCAGAAGGAAGTGCCCAGGGCTGTGGCTAGCTGCCTGGGGAACAGAGGAGCAAGGCCAAGACAAAGGGGGTACAATGGGCGGATCAGTGTTATCTAACAGCCATGACTGTTAAACAAGGAGACAGCTTTTCAGCCAGGCTCAAACTATGGATCCGTCGTGGGAACTGGGAATAGGGGTTAGGGTGGGGATGGGTGTGGGTTGGGGTGCAAGGGTTGGGTTTAGGGTGGGTTGGGATATAGGGACTAGGTTTGAGGTGGGATGGGGGATGGGTTGAGGTTCAGGGTTGGTGTTTTGGGGTGAGGTTCAGGGTTGGGATCAATGGGTTGGGTTGGGCTGGGGTTGGGGGGGGGGGGTTGGGATGAGACAAGCTCCTAGCACTGAAGTAACTATCTTTTTCAACTGAACTTGTCGACCAATTCTTACATACCCAGTATTGGGAGGACTGCAGACTGAGGAAAGGACTGGGCACACCACTGAGTCCAGGAAGAGCAGACAGATGTGGGGAAAAAGGCTGGCTGGTGGGGGGCAGAGGAGGAATCCTGGAGCTGGCAGTGGTGGTGCCAAGAAAGACTGGAGCAGGAACAAAGAAACTATCACAAAGCCCAAAGTCACAATGGGTGGGTTGGGGACCAGGGTGCTGGGAGCAGGGTGAGCGAGGAGCAGTGCTCTCAGACACATAGGGGGGGGCATGATGGGCCTGGGAGTGACCCAGAGCACAGTGAGGTGGTTCCAGGAGGACAGAGCCGGGACAGTGTTAGGGGGGACAGTGCAGGGTCTCAGGGAGGCTGGGGGTGCCCAGGAGGGAGAGAGAGAGGGGCCAGGGAGGCAGGTGGTTCTTCCACAGTGTGATTCTCCCCCGGTGGGGGGGGGGTGATTTCACCCATGGGGATGGGTTTTGGGCATGGACCCCCAAGGGGGTCTGTCAGCACATCTGAGGACACCCACAGATGCTGCTGGCAGGCCACCTTGGGAGGCATGCCCCCCTGGGTGAGAATCATGGGGTGGAAGGGCAGAGGGGAAACATCTGGGAAGAGAGGAGGAGGAACATCTGGGCAGAGGAGGAGGAGGGGTAGAAGGGCATAGGGCAGAGAGAAGGAGGGGGAGGACGAGGGTGCTGAAGAGCCCTGGGTGGAGCTGGGGCCTTGGGGGCCAGCCTGTCAGACATGGAGGGAAGGAACAGGCTCGGCAGACAGCGAGCAAATGGATGTAGCCATGTGGCCTGAGGTTGGGCGGGGGATGACTGTGGGGAGTGAGTCCTAGTATGGAGTATAGAGGAAATATTTGGGGATGAGGCTGAGAGAGGGGGTTGGCAGGATAAGGAAATCTGTGAAAGTGAGCAGGACAGGGTTTCCTTGCCATGGCACATGGCAGCAGGAGCAGACAGGAGGGTGTGCATACTAAGAGGCAGAGAGAGGATAAGGAGGGAAGTGAGGGGGGAGGAGCTTGGAGATCCAAAACTTAGCACCCCCAGAAGTGGATCAAGGGCGTGGAGAAGACCCTGTGTGGGCAGGGTGGCTGGGTCAAGGGGGCGGCGCCATGGCTGAGGGAGAGCGCTGGTGGACTCAGCCAGGGCCGCAAGGCATGGGGAGACACGGAGAAGTCACAGAGCAGCCAGAACTGTCTCTGGAAGGCCGGACCCAGAAAGGGAGCAAGCTCAGGGGTGAAGTTGGAGGTCGAAAGGAGCCTAAGTGCAGGGTGAGGCCGCCTGGACCTTCTCTGCTTACGGACTGGGGGGGGGGGGGGTTCAAGAGGTTGCTCAGGAGGCAGCAAATGCTCAGGGAGCCAGGAACAGGCTGGAGAGCCAGGCCTGAGTGGAGGGCATCATGGGGGGTGGGGGTGGGGCATGGCAGGGCCTGAGGAATGAGCAGGAGGGAGCCAGTGGACAGGTCGTCAAGTCCTGCGGGCAGAGTCTTGACTGACAGGAAGGGGCAGCAAGGGGCCTGGAGCCCCAAGGGTGCTCAGTGGTTGGAGTCACTGGAGAGAACAAGCAAGTTCTGCAGGAGCTTCCAGACAAAAGGTGGCAGGGCGAGGTCACCTGAGGGAGCTCTCCTCATGGGAGAAAGGAGGACCGCATATGACTCCACACTGTGGAGTGGCGAGGTCTCAGGAAGAGGGGTCATCAGATCAGGCTCAGGGATGGAGAGCAAAGCTGACTGTCACAGAGGGTGGGGTGGGGGCCAGGGTGCTGGGAGCAGGGTGAGCGAGGAGCAGTGCTCTCAGACACATGGGGGGGGGGGCATGATGGGCCAGAGAGTGACACAGTGAGGTGGTTCCAGGAGGACAGAGCCGGGACAGTGTCAGGGGACAGTGCAGGGTCTCAGGGAGGCTGGGGGTGCCCAGGGGGGAGAGAGAGAGAGGCCAGGGAGGCAGGTGGTTCTTCCACAGTGTGATTCTCCCCTGGTGGGTGGGGGGGTGATTTCACCCATGGGGACAGGGGTTTTGGGCATGGACCCCCAAGGGGGTCTGCCAGCACATCTGAGGACACCCACAGATGCTGCTGGCAGGCCACCTTGGGGGGCATGCGCCCCCGGGTGAGAATCACGGGGTGGAAGGGCAGAGGGGAAACATCTGGGCAGAGAGGAGGAGGGGTGGCTGGAAGGACAGAGGGGAAACATCTGGGCAGAGGAGGAGTTGGTGGAAGGGCAGAGGGACAATCTGGGCAGAGAGGAGGAGGGGTGAAAGGGCAGAGGGGGAACATCTGGGCAGAGAGGAGGAGGAGGTATGGAAGGGCAGAGGGGAACATCAGGGCAGATTAGGAAGAGGAGGAGGGGTGGGTGGATGGGCAGAGGGGAAACATCTGGGCAGAGAGGAGGCAGAGGGGTGGAAGGGCAGAGGGGGAACATCTGGGCAGACAGGAGGAGGAGGGGTGGAAGGGCAGAGGGGAACATCTGGGCAGACAGGAGGAGGAGGGGTGGAAGGGCAGAGGGGAAACATCTGGGCAGACAGGAGGAGGAGGGATGGAAGGGCAGAGGGGAACATCTGGGCAGACAGGAGGAGGAGGGGTGGAAGGGCAGAGGGGAAACATCTGGGCAGACAGGAGGAGGAGGGGTGGAAGGGCAGAGGGGAACATCTGGGCAGAGAGGAAGCAGAGGGGTGGAAGGGCAGAGGGGGAACATCTGGGCAGAGAGGAGGAGGCGGAGGGGTGGAAAGGCAGAGGGGGAACATCTGGGCAGACAGGAGGAGGAGGGGTGGAAGGGCAGAGGGGAACATCTGAGTAGATTAGGAAGAGGAGGAGGGGTGGGTGGATGGGCAGAGGGGAAACATTTGGGTAGAGAGGTGGAGGAGGGGAACATCTGGGCAGATTAAAGGAGGAGGAGGGGTGGGTGGAGGGGCAGAGGGGCAACATCTGGGCAGAGAGGAGGAGGAGGAAGGGTGGATGGGCAGAGGGGGAACATCTGGGCAGAGAGGAGGCGGAGGGGTGGAAGGGCAGAGAGGAGGCGGAGGGGTGGAAAGGCAGAGGGGGAACATCTGGGCAGAGAGCAGGAGGAGGAAGGGTGGAAGGGCCGAGGGGGAACACCTGGGCAGAGAGGAGGCGGAGGGTTGGAAGGGCAGAGGGGAAACATCTGGGCAGAGAGGAGGCAGAGGGGTGGAAGGGCAGAGGGGGCACATCTGGGCAGAGGAGGAGGAGGAGGGGTGGAAGGGCAGAGGGGGAACATCTGGGCAGAGAGGAGGAGGCGGAGGGGTGGAAAGGCAGAGGGGGAACATCTGGGCAGAGAGGAGGAGGTGGAAGGGTGGAAGGGCAGAGGGGGAACATCTGGGCAGAGATGAGGTGGAGGGGTGGAAGGGGAGAGGGGGAACATCTGGGCAGAGAGGAGGGGGAAGAAGGGTGGAAGGGCAGAGGGGGAACATTGGGCAGGGAGGAGGAGGAGGGTGCACAGGAGCCACAGGAGGTGGGAGCTGAGGCTTGAGGACCAGCGTGTCAGACATGGGGGCAAGGAGAGGGGCCTGCAGACAGCGAGCCAATGGATGTAGCCATGCGGGCCTGGGGTGGTGAGGGGATTTGAGACCTAGACCTCACTGCAGTGGGCCAGAGCAGACTTGTGGAGGGAGGATGAGAGTGGTGGCAGGATGCAGGAAGGGAGCAGGGTGGCCTGCATCCTGGAGAAGAGTCTCAGGGAGGCTGTGCGGAGAGAGGGAGGGCGTGGCAGTTCCAGCACTGTGGCATCAGGCCTGCACCGTCCAGAGGGTGGAGAGCAGGCAGTAGAGGCTGAGGCTCCGCATACCTGTCAGGAGTCTCAGTCATCTCAGGGAGTGGCTCTGGCGGGGCTGGAGTGCGCAGAGCACGGTGCACAGTAGACGGAAGCAGAGCAGTGGGTGGAGAGTCAAGAAAGGAGCGCACGTAGGCCCTGTGTGTCCACAGTACTGGCACCAGGTTGCCCAGCTTCTTCGCTCAGCGGGCAGCGGGAAGGGCGGGCAGGAGGGAGGGCGGAAGAGGGAGGGAGGCCGAGTGCGGAAGGAGTGTCTGGGCAGTCCAGTGAGCCAGAGAGGGACTGAGGAAGGGGAGATGGATGGTGGAGACACACACTTCTGAGTTGGGGGATCGGCAGCAGTATCTGCAGGGCTCCCACATGAGGACGCAGGCAAAGCCTGGGGGCAAATAAGCAGGCCGGCCGGAGCACAGCAGGGAAATACCTGGACCAGAACGGAGCCAGGGCCTCTCTGTGAAAAGTGGGCCAAAGGCCGCAGGGAGTGGGGTGGGCAGGAGACGGGGCAACATTGCACATTGTCACAAACCCTGCACAGAATCCTCTGGCAGGTAACCTCAGGGACTTGAAATAAAACTCAACGTTTTTCGGACCCAGTGTATTCGTAGCAAATATACCTACAGTGGCAGAGGAGTGCCAGGAACCAGGCAGAGCACGCTCTGTCCCTGAGCGCGGGCTCCTCTACTACAGGGGCTGGGGTGGTGGGGTAAACCACTCTGGGAGGCTCCTGCCTCCCAGACCAGTGGGGTGTGGTAGGTCTAGTGTAGCGTCTAGTGGGGGGGGGGGGGCAGCCAAGACACAGGGGAGGGAGCAGGTGGGGAGGTGTAGGTGGGAGTCTGTAAGTAGAGCTCTGACTTCAAGGGGCAGCACAGGTGACATGGCAGATGGCGTGAGCTCGAGCTGTGGGCCAGGTCACAAGAGGGGGCACACTCCTGGGGGCCTGATGCCATCAAAGGGAACCCCAAAAAGGGAGTGTGGAGAGGAAGGGGTGGCAGACCGGGGATTCTAGCAGATCTCAAGGTGCCACCAGACTGGGAATCCAGAGTATCGGGGACCAGCCCCCACAGGGAAGGGAAGGAGGAGCGACAGTTCTGAGAGGGTCAGATTGGCAGCCAAGAGAAACCCAGGCAGTGGTGCACCTGGTAGAGCAAACATGTCACCATGCACAAGGACCCAAGTTCGAGCCCCCCAGCCCCCACCTGCAGGGGGAACGCTTCACAAGCGGTGAAGCAGGTCTGCAGGTGTCTCTCTTTCTCTCTCCCCCTCTCTATCTTCCCTTCTCAATTTCTCTCTGTCCTATCAAATATATATATATTAAAAAAAAAAAAAAGCTAAAAAAATTAGCAGCCAAAAACAGTTAAATGCCCACAGCAAAGAGCGGACATGGGGGTCCAGGAACTTTCCTTCCAGTGGGGGAGGGTAATGGGAAAGAGGACACCCCTCTGCAGAGAGAACTCAGAAGAGAGGAGCTAGGCAGAGGCATGGGGGCAGGGGGTAGTAGGCAGAGTGGCCTCCTTGGAGACTTGTGTGTGGAGGGAAGCCAGAGCAAAGCAGAGACTGTCTCCAAGGGGCTGGCTGAAACAGTGAGGTGCTTAGGGGTGAACTGGGGGATGGAGCAGCTGGCCACAGCAGAGGTCAAGGTCAAGGGAGGTGTCCCAGGGTGCTAGGGGGCAGGGGTGTTGAAGCAGCAGCAAAGGGTCTCAGGAAGATGAGGGTGGGGGGGGATGGAGGACGAGCTTTGCCAGGTTCAGTCCACACCCAGCAGCTCTGTTCAGGTTGAGAGTGTGTGTGAGTATGTTGGGGTGGGGGTGTTGGCTGGTTGGGGACCAGAGAGAAGGAGGGAGGAGAGCAGTGGAATAATAATAAAGGGGTGGGGGAGAGAAAAAATACAAAAAAAGGAAGAAAAAAAAAAGAATCAGCGGGTGCAATCTGGACAAAGTGTGAAACCAGGGGCCTGACTGGACAGTGAGGCTTCCAGGAGGGGTGGGGGGAGTATGAGCTGAGCTGAGTGCAGTAGGGGAGGGCTGGGCTGAGCGTGAGTCCTGCTGCCAGAGGTACAGTGGGCAGCTGAGTGACGGCCAGGCCAGGAAAAGGTCGTGTGTGTGTGTGTGTGTGTGTGTGTGTGTGTGTGTGTGTGTGTGTGTATGGGGGGGGCAGAGAGAGGTGCATGAGCGAGCACCCCCCCCCCCAGGAAGAAATAAGTCCATTAGGTAGCTACAGCATGAGAGAGAGGGCCCGGGTTGTGGGCAGCCTTGAGGAGGCTGCTGTGAGGGAGTCTCCAGGGGACAAGAAAAGGAGAGAAGAGGAGGGTGTCGTCGGACTAGTCTGAAGGCAGCTTGAGAGCAAGTGTACAGCAAGGGGAGGCTACATACAGGAGGGAAAGGAGGTTCGAGTGGGGGGCTGAGCACCCACTCTGGTAGGCTGGTCCCTTGGACAACAGGAATGAGGCAGAAAGGGGCTGAGAAGGGGCAGAAGGGTCTGGAACAGGACTGTGAGGGAGAGAGGACAGAGGGGTGTCTGTGTGGGCTCAACCATCAGCGGTGACCTAGAGACACAGGCAATGCCCAGTGTTCAGGAAGATGAGAGGGGCCTGGAGTGAATGGTGGCAGTGGGGGTGGGAGGGGGAAGAGAGAGTGTGTGTGTGTATGTGTAAGGGTGAGCGAGGAGCAGTGCTCTCAGACACATGGGGGGGGGGGCATGATGGGCCAGGGAGTGACCCAGAGCACAGTGCGGTGGTTCCAGGAGGACAGAGCCGGGACAGTGTCAGGGGACAGTGCAGGGTCTCAGGGAGGCTGGGGGTGCCCAGGGGGGAGAGAGAGAGAGGCCAGGGAGGCAGGTGGTTCTTCCACAGTGTGATTCTCCCCCGGTGGGTGGGGGGGTGATTTCACCCATGGGGACAGGGGTTTTGGGCATGGACCCCCAAGGGGGTCTGTCAGCACATCTGAGGACACCCACAGATGCTGCTGGCAGGCCACCTTGGGGGACATGCACCCCCGGGTGAGAATCACAGGGTGGAAGGGCAGAGGGGAAACATCTGGGTAGAGAGGAGGAGGAGGGTTGGGTGAAAAGGTAGAGGGGGAACATCTGGGCAGAGAGGAGGAGGAAGGTTGGATGGAAGAGCAGAGGGGCAACATCTGGGCAGAGAGGAGGAGGAGGGAGGGTGGAAGGGGAGAGGGGGAACATCTGGGCAGAGAGGAGGAGGAGGGTTGGGTAGAAGAGGAGAGGGGGAACATCTGGGCAGGGAGGAGGAGGAGGAGGGTTGGGTGGAAGGGCAGAGGGGGAACATCTGGGCAGAGAGGAAGAAGAGGGGTGGGTGGAAGGGCTGAAGGGGAACATCTGGGGAGAGAGGAGGAAGAGGAGGATACAGAGGAGCTCTGGATGGGAGCTGGGGGCCAGCCTGTGAGACATGCGGGGAAGGAGAGGGCCCAGCAGACAGCGAGCAAATGGATGTAGCCTTGGTGGCCTGGGGTTGGGGGGGTTGTGGGGAGTGAAGTCCCAGTGTGGAGTATAGAGGAGAGGCTTGGGGGTGAGGCTGACAAGAGGCCACCTGGGGAAGTGGGGAGTGAGAGGCTGTGAGGAAGTGAACAGAGGGGCCATCTGGACAGGAGTAGACACAGGAGAGGGAGGGAGGGAGTGGGTGGGAGGAGGAGGGCCACCGGCTGGGAGGATGGCAGGACCAGGCCCATGTTCTGTGGAAACTGAGTGAGATGGTGTTGGGGGTGGGGTGGGGGCTCAGCTGGTCACTAGAGAGCCCAGACGGAGGGCAGGAGGCCAAGGGGCCATGGGGAAAGGCAGAAGGTGCACATCCAGAGGAGAGGCCCCTGGAGAGTCGCCTCAGAAGGGAGTGAAAGGGCAGGGTCCGTGGAGCAGGAAAGAAAAGCAGGTGGCAGAGACACTGGTGGAGGCTGCTGAAGCCAGCAGGGTGGGCTGGTGGGCGGAGTGAGGGCTGAGTCCAGCAGGCAGGTGTGAAACAAAGGCAAGGGAGCAGGCTGAGCAGGGGCAGGGGGCTGAAGAAGGAGCACAGAGCAGAGAAGATGCTGCCTCCAGGGAGTGAGTCACAGATGGCAGCCCAGAGGAGGCAGGGTGTGTTGGGAGGACAGTTTACCGGAGAGATGAAGCCATGGGACCCAGCAGGCAGGCTCCAGTGAGAAGTCTTGAGCAGGTGGCTGGCACGGAGGGTGGTGGAGGGAGCAGGGTGGTATGTGACCCCCTGGGAGTGTGGGAGAGGGCTGGACTATACAAGGACCAGGAAGAGCAGCAGGAGGGAGTTGAGTGTGAGATCCAGGCACGGAGTGTGAACCCACCTCGCAGGTAAGGTGTGGGCGGCAGGGGGTGGGATCCAGAGGGTCCGGCTGAAAACCCCAAAGAGAACTGGGATGGGGGCAGAGAGAAGATGGACAGTCAGAGAAGGCAGGCCAACCTGGCTCTGGACTCCAAGTGGTAGGGATGCAGGAAGGGCACCAAATACGCAGCAGAGGGTCTCGGCAAGGTCAGAGCAGGTGATTGGGCAGAGGATGGGCACACGTGGCAGAGGAGGAGGCAGATACAGGCACAAGGAGGGTCCCAGGAGCTCAAGGGGCAGGAGAGGGACAGCTGTGCTGAAAAGGAGCGAGACTGAAGTGCTAGTGAGGAGCTAGCATGGTGGGGAAAGGGGAATTCCACTGTGGGAATGTGGGAGGGAGTCTGCAGGCTCTCTGGCTGGGCTGTGGAGTGCAGGCAGGGCAGGGGAGAGAGACTCACTGGGCAGGACCCTGGGGAGAAAGCAGGCTCCGAGGTCATAGTGAAGGGGGAAGAGAAGAAACGGGTCCTGCATGGAAGCCACTGCAGATGCCCACAGGGGGCTGTGGGAAGGGCTCCTAGGGGAGTGGCGTCCAGTGCGCAGGTCGCAGACATACTTAGAACTGTGCAGGAGGAGTGGCGGGGAACCCAGGGGAGGCAGACACTACTCTGTGATCAGCTAAGCCTGCAGTACTTTTCCCTGGGGCAGAGATGGAGGGGAGTGGCTTCTCCTCAAGGAGGGCCAAGGGGGTGGAGACCAGGAGATGGAGATGGGGACTGGGACGGGGACGGGGACGGGGACGGGGACAGGGACGGAGATGGGCAGGAGAGGGTCTTAGGTCTGCCAGTGCTGTGAAGGGCTCGTGACCAGCAGGTACAGGGGAGTCTGGGGTCTGGAAGGGCTGACAGAATCCCAGCAAGGAGCCGGAGGCCAGGGCCTGAGGGTGGGAGAGCATGGCAGAGTGGCCGGAAAGTCCTGTGGGCAGACAAGACAGGGTGGGGCTGAGGAGAGGTGAAAGGGAAGGCAGAGCTGGATTCAGGAGCCCAGGCCAGCGACAGTTGCCAGCTCAGGAGTGGTTGTGGTGGATGTTTTGGGGGAGGTTAATTGCTGGGGAGAGGCCGCAGCAGGGAGCACATGACCACTGGGGCACCATGGCGGGCATTAAGGAGTGCCAAGTGCATGGGCCCCAGAGAGGAGGGCCAGGTGTCAGGACAGTGTCCCCAGCTGAGGATGGACAGGAAGGAATGTGGGGGGGGGGGGTGAAGAGCAGTGGGACTGAGGGCCCCTTTCAAGGCGCAGGCAAGGGTAACGGGGGAGGGGCGGAGGGCATGAGGGAAAGGAGAGCTGGAGAAGAGGCGGGGGAGGGGGGGGTGTCCCCACAGGTCTCCAAGGTGCCAACCAGAAGGAAGTTCCAAGGTACCAGGCAGCCTCCATGGATGGCCAGCAGGGAGTGGGACCAGTGGTACTCTTTGTAGCCATGAATACTATGACAACAAAGACAATTTTTTTGGCCAGGCTCAATTATGGATCCGGTGGGGATAGGGTGGGAGGGTTGGGGTGGGTGGGTTGGGATGAACCAAGCTCCTGTCATCAAGATAACTATTTTTTAATTGAACTTGTCGACCAATTTTTTCGCATCCAGTGTTGGGATGACTGCAGGCTGAAGAAAGGATGGGGAATACCACTGAGTCCGAGCAGAGCAGACAGGGAGGAGCTGCAGAAATGGTGGGGGCAGAGGGACAGGACCTGGGGACAGGCATGGAGCAGAGGGAAGGCTGCCAGCTGAAGGGAACAAAGGTACTGTGACACCACTAAGGAGGACCAAGTGGGAACAAGTGACTGTCACAAAGCAGTCACAGAGGGTGGGGTGGGGGCCAGGGTGCTGGGAGCAGGGTGAGCGAGGAGCAGTGCTCTCAGACACATTGGGGGGGGGTGCCCAGGGGGGAGAGAGAGAGAGGCCAGGGAGGCAGGTGGTTCTTCCACAGTGTGATTCTCCCCCGGTGGGTGGGGGGGTGATTTCACCCATGGGGACAGGGGTTTTGGGCATGGACCCCCAAGGGGGTCTGTCAGCACATCTGAGGACACCCACAGATGCTGCTGGCAGGCCACCTTGGGGGACATGCACCCCCGGGTGAGAATCACAGGGTGGAAGGGCAGAGGGGCAACATCTGGACAGAGAGGAGGAGGGGTGGGTGGAAGGGTAGAGGGGCAACATCTGGACAGAGGCGGAGGAAGGGTGGGTGGAAGGGCACAGGGGCAACATCTGGGCAGAGAGGAGGAGGAGGTGGGTGGGTGGAAGGGTAGAGGGGCAACATCTGGACAGAGGCGGAGGAGGAGGGGTGGGTGGAAGGGCAGAGGGGCAACATCTGGGCAGAGAGGAGGAGGAGGAGGGGTGGGTGGAAGGGCAACATCTGGACAGAGGCGGAGGAGGGGTGGGTGGAAGGGCAGAGGGGCAACATCTGGGCAGAGAGGAGGAGGAGGAGGGGTGGGTGGAAGGGCAGAGGGGCAACATCTGGACAGAGGCGGAGGAAGGGTGGGTGGAAGGCCAGAGGGGCAACATCTGGGCAGAGGTGGTGGGAGGGGTAGAAGGGCAGAGGGGGAACATCTGGGTAGAGGAGTGGTGGAAGGGCAGAGGGGGAACATCTGGACACAGAGGAGGAAGAGGAAGAGCAACATCTGGGCACAGAGGAGGGTGCAGAGGAGCCCTGGGTAGGGCCTCCTGGGGCCAGCTTCTCAGACATGGGGGAAGGAGAGGGCCCAGCAGACAGCGAGCAAATGGATGTAGCCATGGTGGCCTGGGGTCGGGTGGACAGTGGGTCGGTCACTAGCAGGGGTGGGGGTGGGGGTGGGAGGAAGGATGGCATGGAGCATGGAGCCCCAGTGTGGCGGGACGGAGCAGATGGTGGCGGCGCCTGGGATGGAAAGGATGGTGTGGAGAGCAGGCAGGCTGAGAGGCAGTGAGCAGAGAGCACAGGCAGATGCCCAGGCTGTGGAGGGTCACTAGACTCCACGTGTAGACAGAACTGAGGGCTGGTGGGGACCTGGTGGGGTTCAGAGGCATAAGGGCTCCTGAAAGGAGGAAGGGAGGAGATGCCCTGGAAGAGGCTTCTCAAGAGGTGTGTCGGAAGAGACTGAACCCCCAGGGCCAGAGTGTCGTGAGCAGTGGCTGGGGTCCCTGCGAGGAGCACCGGTGGAGAAGGCACAGAGGGCAGCCGGAGGTGGAGGTGGCAGTCAGGGCTGGTAGAGTGCTTCTGCTCTCCAGGGCTCAGAAGAGTGGGGACCAGCAAGGAAGGAGGTAGGTCCCTTACTTCAGTGGGGTGCCTAAGCTCCAATCTGAGAAGACAGAACAGGCAGGAACGATGGAGTGAACAGAGGGAGAGAACAAGAGGCCTGTTTTGGGGACCCCTAGGGCAGAGGCTGCTGCTGAGGATGGCAGGGTATTGAACCTGCATTGTGAGGGGCATGCGGCCCAGAAAACACAAGGCAAGGGGTGTCTGGTCTCTGCTGGGTGGATGAGAGCAGAGGTGATGGCACAGGAGGCACTAAACAGCTCAGGAAGGAAGAAGGAAGCAGTGGGGGAATCCGGCTTACAGTGTTTGATGGACAGTCTAGATGGAAAGGAAGAATGATGAAGAAGGGAGGAGGACAGGGAGCACTGCTGAGCTACCCGGAGCCGACGGGGGGGGAGGGGGACTTCAAGAATGGTGGGAGGGATGGGCCAGGCTGGTGGGGACCAGAGGGGCATAGAGCTGAAGGGAACAAAGGTACCGTGACACCACTAAGGAGGACCAAGTGGGAACAAGTGACTGTCACAAAGCAGTCACAGGGTGGGGTGGGGGCCAGGGTGCTGGGAGCAGGGTGAGCGAGGAGCAGTGCTCTCAGACACATGGGGGGGGGGGCATGATGGGCCAGGGAGTGACCCAGAGCACAGTGAGGTGGTTCCAGGAGGACAGAGCCGGGACAGTGTCAGGGGGGACAGTGCAGGGTCTCAGGGAGGCTGCGGGTGCCCAGGGGGGAGAGAGAGAGAGGCCAGGGAGGCAGGTGGTTCTTCCACAGTGTGATTCTCCCCCGGTGGGTGGGGGGGTGATTTCACCCATGGGGACAGGGGTTTTGGGCATGGACCCCCAAGGGGGTCTGCCAGCACATCTGAGGACACCCACAGATGCTGCTGGCAGGCCACCTTGGGGGACATGCACCCCCGGGTGAGAATCACAGGGTGGAAGGGCAGAGGGGCAACATCTGGACAGAGAGGAGGAGGGGTGGGTGGAAGGGTAGAGGGGCAACATCTGGACAGAGGAGGAGGAGGGTGCGTGGGTGGAAGGGCAGAGGGGCAACATCTGGACAGAGGCGGAGGGAGGGTGGGTGGAAGGGCAGAGGGGCAACATCTGGACTGAGAGGAGGAGGAGGGGTGGGTGGAAGGGCAGAGGGGCAACATCTGGGCAGAGAGGAGGAGGAGGTGGGGTGGGGTGGAAGGGCAGAGGGGCAACATCTGGGCAGAGAGGAGGAGGAGGTGGGGTGGGGTGGAAGGGCAGAGTGGCAACATCTGGAAAGAGGAGGAGGGGTGGGTGGAAGTGCAGAGGGGCAACATCTGGACAGAGGAGGAGGGGTGTGTGGAAGGGCAGAGGGGCAACATCTGGGCAGAGAGGAGGAGGGGTGGGTGGGTGGAAGGGCAGAGTGGCAACATCTGGACAGAGGCGGAGGAAGGGTGGGTGGAAGGGCAGAGGGGCAACATCTGGGCAGAGAGGAGGAGGAGGTGGGTGGGTGGAAGGGCAGAGGGGCAACATCTGGACAGAGGCAGAGGAGGAGGGGTGGGTGGAAGGGCAGAGGGGCAACATCTGGGCAGAGGAGGAGGGGTGTGTGGAAGGGCAGAGGGGCAACATCTGGGCAGAGAGGAGGAGGGGTGGGTGGAAGGGCAGAGGGTCAACATCTGGACAGAGGCGGAGGAAGGGTGGGTGGAAGGGCAGAGGGGCAACATCTGGGCAGAGAGGAGGAGGAGGTGGGTGGGTGGAAGGGCAGAGGGGCAACATCTGGACAGAGGCGGAGGAGGAGGGGTGGGTGGAAGGGCAGAGGGGCAACATCTGGGCAGAGAGGAGGAGGTGGGGTGGGGTGGAAGGGCAGAGTGGCAACATCTGGACAGAGGCGGAGGAGGAGGGGTGGGTGGAAGGGCAGAGGGGCAACATCTGGGCAGAGAGGAGGAGGAGGTGGAGGTGGGGTGGGGTGGAAGGGCAGAGTGGCAACATCTGGAAAGAGGAGGAGGGGTGGGTGGAAGTGCAGAGGGGCAACATCTGGACAGAGGAGGAGGGGTGTGTGGAAGGGCAGAGGGGCAACATCTGGGCAGAGATGAGGTTACAAATAAAGAGCGTGCAAAGGAGCTCTGGGGGAGAGCTGGGGCGTGGGGGCCATTCTGTGAGACATGGGGGGAAGGAGAGGGCCCAGCAGACAGCGAGCAAATGGATGTAGCCAAGGTGGCCTGGGGTTGGGGTGGGGGGTTGTGGAGAGTGGAGTCCCAATGTGGAGTGTGGAGGGAGAGACTTGAAGGTGAGAAGCTGTGAGGATGTGAGCAGAGAGGGGACATCCACACAGGAAGGGCAGAGAGAAAGATGCAGGAGGGAGGAAGAGGAAGAGCTGCAGGAGGGGAGCAGAGCTGAGGGGACGGCAGATGGACAGTGATGGTGTCGAGTGGAGGATGGTGGCCAGTTGAGGGTCCACTTGGTGAGCAGACAGGCTGTGTGGAAAGGGAGAAGATGACAGAAGCTGAGGAAGTACATGGGAGGGTTCCAGAGTTGGCAACACAAAGAATGGCAGAGTCTGAGGGAGTGAAACAGCTGGTGGGGCAGTGAGGAGAAGTCCAGGAGGTCAGAGGTCAGGTGAGGGGTGTGAACAGTGCAGAGTGTGGGGAGGAAGTGGCAGGGAAAAGGGGGGATGTGAAAGCGGAAGTGCAGAGTCTCTGATGGAAGAGAGCAGGAGAAAAGGCCGAGCAAGGATGGGTCCTGCCGAGTTCAGTCCGCAGCCTGGAGGGTCTTAGAAGGGTTTCAAGTGACAAAGGAAGCAAGGGAGCAGCACAATTACTAAATCAATCTGATTTATTGAATATTTTAGTGACTGGGATCCAAAAATTATATTACGTTTGACCATTAAGTAATAGAAAATTAATGTGGGAAACATACATTAAAAAAAAAAAAGGAAAGAACGAAAGAAAGAAACTGTTAGTGGGCTGCCCAAAAGCTGTCAGAATGAATTCCAAGTGAGAGGACTGAAATGGCCAATGTGGGGATAAATTCAGAAAGTGAGGTGGTCGAAAACCCAATGATGGATCAGTCTTGATTGGCACAAGCAAGGAGGTTTCTAGTCTCCAGACAGAAGAGGGAATGAGTGGCGGGAAGTTAGTTCAGAAAGGCAGCAAGAAAGAAATCAGACTGAGGATGATGGGCTGAGAAGCAAGCATCAAGCGGAACAGACAGGTTGAATGTGGTGAGCAAGTCGGAGGACAGGCAGATTGGGCAGTGACATTTGTCAGGAAGGCTCCCAGTGAGCTGGAGATGGTCAGATGGGTAAAACGCTCTCATTACTTAATATCTGTACCCTGGGATTTCATTTTTGTTCACTGCACAACTAAAATTTTGAATTGGCCATGATTATGAAAATTCTTTTTTTTTTGTAAAAAAAAATCAGAAAGGTGTTTATTTTTAAGCAAGCAAAGAATGATTCAAATATTAAGTCAACTACCAACAGAATTTCAGAAGCCCCAAATGTTGAGACAAAATTCCATTTCATTTCTATGGGATGAAAAACGATAAATTTAGAATTAAATTTTATCATCAACCAGCAAACCCTTCATTAGAAAATAAAAATTACCCAAATGTCAAAATTTTTTCAGAAACAAAATACTAACAACAAACCATTAGGTTAAAAAAAAAAAAAAAGAGTCCATAGCCAGCAGACCAAAAGTTTTGAAACCTCTGGGCTAAGTGGTAAGATCTATGTTTTACAAAGAAATGAACTCACTTGTAAAGAGGAGTGAACAGACTTTCCTATACCTCCTCTCTTGGTGGAAATGTTTTCTGTTGTTGCTATTGTATTTTCCTGTAATGTAATTTCTGTACTTTCAATATTGTTGCTTTATGTACTTTGATGTTATAAAATTGTATTTATTGTATTCTGTTACAATCAGTCCCTGGGGTGTGAGTTATCAGCTAGTCAAGTGAATCTGGGGAAAGAGGAGGAACTACTTTCTCAATTGGGAAGAGTTTAATTCTTAGGTTGGCTCAACATGTGGGTTCCTTCTAAGAGTGGTAAAGTTGTGGTATCCTTTAAAAAGAAACTTAGTACAATGGAGGAGGAATTCTGAAGCATCAAGACAGGAAAACAGCAAGCAAGTGCAGAGTATCCCAGGAATATGGCGGAAGCCATGGGGGCTACGTTAAGACTCAGCCCAGAAATTTGGAATGCAGGTTAATAAAACCAGCTTTAATTAAGAATACAGCCCCTTAATTAGCAGCTGGTGGGATTAACTCAGACAGTATGAACCAGAGGGAAACAGACCCTGAGACAGTGTGAGAGCGCAAGAGGAAATGGAAGTAGAGGAACCTTCTAAGGGGGTAAAGGAGAGAATCAGAGGTGAAAGGCAGACGGCCTAATGCTTACAGGAGAAACAGTGGAGGCCACAAAGAAAGTGCCTTCCTACCCGGTGGGGGGGACGGATCCAGGGTGGTGGCGAAACAAACGTGTTGGTCCGCTCAGGGTCAGAGGGAACAACCTGAGATTCAGACCCTGAAACGGTGCCAACTTGAATCTACCTCGTGCTAGAATGAGTAGCCTGGTCTGTCATCCAACACAGATGAAGTTGGGCAGGAGCTCGCTCCCCAGACCACCATCTTGAAAGGGAGCTGGGAGAGGACTGAAAAGGCGGCAAGCTAAGCCCCACGTGTAACTGAATGATGACCAGGGATAGCTATTTACTATTATTGTTATCGTTCTTATCATCATCACTGTTATTATTATTATTGCTATTATTGTTATTACTGCTATTACTAATGATGCTGTTGACTCACGATTTCTTGTGACTCTGTAATTTCCCCCTGTATTTGTTAATCTTGTTAACTTTTATCTTTTTTTTTTTTTCTGTACTAGTGGTAAAATTTTTTTTTCCTGAACTAATAAAAATTGGCCAAAATGTCAACATGATGTGTGTGCTTATTTCTGCAAAAATGAGGTTTTTACTTGTGAATGTTCTCAGCGCATATGCAAAACAAGGAACAAAGGTGGCAAAATGGGGAAACAAAATCAAACACAGCTTTGGGGACAGGAGATAGCTCACCTGGTAGAGCACACACATTAGTTACCATGTGATCAAAGACGCAGGTTTGAGTCTCCAGCACAACAAGGCTCTCTCCCTATCTCTGCCTTAAATTTAAAAAGAAAATTTCACTGGCAACAGTAGAATCATGTAGAGGAGACTGGCCAGAGGTTCTCATATTTTCAAAATTTAAAATATTAATTTGATAGAGACATTGATAAAAAAAGGGGGACTAACTAAGAGGGAGGGAGGGAGAGACACCTGCAGCACTGCTTTAACTCTGGTGAAGCTTCTTTCTCTGCAGGTGGGGACCAGGGGCTTGAACCCGGGTCCTATTGCGTGAAATATACACACTCAATGGGGTGCACCACCATCTGGCCCCTTACAATTTCAAATTCTTAAACATAACTACTGACATTAGCAGTTGACTCTGCTTCAAAAGGTCAAGTAGAGAATTGCAAAGCTTTTCTCAGCTGTGGATATATGTTGGCTAAGCCATTCATTAGGCCCGAACAAACATATGCCCAGACACCAGCCTTATCTTCAAAACATCAGACTTTTAAATGTCAAAGCTCTACTAAAGAAAAAGTTCTTTGGACAACATTATGAAGAAATGGGCCATGACCCTTCAGAGGAAACATCAGGTATATGAACCCTCCTCAGAGATTCTAATCTTAATCTTCCAGTAGAATGCCTGATTCCCTTCTGGGCTACCAATATGTACATTCAAATGTCTATAGGAAATTTGACTCAAGAGATACAGCTGACAAAACAAAAAAAGTCAGTATTTAGGCAGTGGTGACCAATTTTATAAGTACTAGACATAAATGCAATAGCATTATCATGACATTTAATTGTAGAAAAGAGACATATTCTGGAACTCCAAACAAGTGTAAGGCCCTTCGTGAGTTCGAGTATTAATACATTCTTAACCATATAACTATTTCTTCCCTTCTGTGGGTCTGTACCTGCTGCAGAGTCGTCATCAGGCAAACGGACAAGAGTGTAACATATTCCTGGCTGGTTATAATTGAGGCTGGGGGCTGGGATATAACACAGCACCTCAAAGGAATCTGATGGTTCCACCTGCACTGTCACTTTCTCCAGCAGCTGGTCGTTGAGCGTGTTGGTGCAGTCAAACTGAAAAATCGACAGACAAGTTAAAAAGGATAAGAGTTGTTTTCAAGGAAATTGGTTTTGTCTACTCATAACCCACAATACATTCTGGAGCCCACTAAACCTCCCTGCTATAACACACAAGATCTCCTAAGATTTTCCATTCAACCACAAGCCTTAGTCTTGAAGTCTTTTTGTTCATATTATACTCCTAACCAGGTTGGTTGGTTTTTCTTTTTCTGTTTCCTGAGATTTAGTTCTACTAAACAAGGTTGTGAAATCTTATAGCTGTCTGATAATCTAGCTGAAGTTCAAGTTCTTGGACAGTTTACTTAATCTGATGTTAAATGATTGTCACTTTATTGGTGGTGGTCATGATAATGACTATAACAGGTTATACTTGTCCAACTTCAGGCATTTCCAGTGGTCTTTTTAGATGTTGGCCATCAAAAGTTAACTATCCTATGAGGGCCTCTCTATAGCAATGGGGTTAGGAAAGAAAACCATAAATACTGTCTGTCCTTTTGCTTCCCTATAAAGGGTATTTGTCTCCAAGCATCTAACCCCCTAAGGAGTCAATGGGGCACTCATCTCACCTGGAACACAATATGATGAGTAAACATGTGTTTGACACAGCGCACAAAATATTCTGTCTCTGCTTCTGTAAGTTGAACAGGCTCAGAAGACTTGAACAAGGGTCCCAAATTCACAAACTCAGGAATGGCAGCCAGTTGTTCTGTTAATAAAAATAGAGAAGAAAGAAGTCAGGGAAATAGCACAGTGATTTATGTAACAAACTCTCATGCCTGAGGTCCCAGAGGTCCCAGGCTCAGTTCCCAGCACCACTATAAGACAGAACTGAGTAATGATTAGAAGGAAAAAAAAAAGCTGGAATGCTGCTCTGGTCTTTCTCCCTCCCCTCTATCTAATGGAACACACACGCACACACACACACATTAAGTTAGAAAATAAGATGGGGGGAAGATGGTGATGCACTGGGTGGAGTGCACACTACAGTACACAAGGACCCAGGTTCAAGCCCCTGGTCCCCACCTGCAAGGAGAAGCTTCATGAGGGGTGAAGCAGTGCTGTAAACCTCTCCCTGTCTTCCCCTCCCTCCACTCCTATTCCCTTTCAATTTCTTTGTCTCTATCCAAAATAAACAAATAGAATATTTTTAAGAGAGAAAGTAAGATGAGAATACAGAGGAACACATCATTCTGAGTGCTTAAAATATTTTAAGTTTCCATAGCAGTATTAACAGTTCAACACTCAATTAGTATATCCCCCCAGGCTCTAGTGAAATGGTATTTTAATTGTAAATAGGAGAGTATTTGAAGTATGAGAATTCACATACTGAATGATTAAGAGCAGGCAGACAACAACAAAACAAATCCCTGATTTTTGTTTAGAATGTGAACTCCCTGTTACGCAAGATAGAATGTAGGAACAGCATTCCCATTTACTAACTCAACAATTAGAAATGGAAAAGCCCCAGGGGCTGGGTGGTGGCACACTTGGTTAAGCACACATGTTACAGTGTGCAAGGATCCAGGTTCAAGCCCTGGGTCCCCACCTGCAGAAGGAAAGCTATGTGAGTGGTGAAGTGTTGCAGGTCTCTCTCTCTCTCTCTCTTTCTCTCTCTCTATCACTACCTTCCCTCTTGTTTTCTGGCTGTCTCTATTCAATAAATAAATAAAGATAATTAAATTAAAAAATAATAAATGGAAAAGCCCCCATGAACTCTCAGGAGCCATCTGCAAACTATCCTATGACACTGTGCATTCAGTCATACGAAGGGTTCCTGGACTGAAACTGTACACAGAGTGCCCAGGGTCCAAGACTGTATTACTTCCACCCATCAAATCATACCTTGGAATATGTCAAGCCTGGAAGGAGTCAACTTGTCAGGTTTCGTAGACACGTGTGCGGGTTCTACAAAGAGAGATGAGCAGTCAGTTGAATTTACCTCCCACTATCAAGATAAAAATACAAACAGAGTTGGGGAGCCAGCATAATGGTTCTGCAAAAGACTTTCATGTCTGAGGAGGCTCTGAGGTCCCAAGTTCAAGCCCCAGGACCACCATAAGCTTCTCTCATAAATCTGTCTGCCTGTCTCTCCCCCCTTTACCTTTGTCTCTGTTATCTCTCTCATTAAAAAAATAAGTAGGGGCAGTCGGGCTGTAGCGCAGCGGGTTAAGCGCAGGTGGCGCAAAGCACAAGGACTGGCATAAGGATCCTGGTTCAAACCCCGGCTCCCCACCTGCAGGGGAGTCGCTTCACAGGCGGTGAAACAGGTCTGCAGGTGTCTATCTTTCTCTCCTCCTCTCTGTCTTCCCCTCCTCTCTCCATTTCTCTCTGTCCTATCCAACGACGATGACAACAACAATAATAACTACAACAATAAAACAACAAGGGCAACAAAAGGGAATAAATAAATAAAATAAAAAAAAATAAGTAGGGGCTGGGTGGTGGTTGAGTATACATATGGCCGTGTGCAAGGACCCGGGTTCAAGCCCCTGGTGCTCATCTGCAGGGGGGAAGCTTCATGAGTGGTGAAGCAGTGCTGCAGGTGTCTCTCTCTCTCCCTCTTTTATCTTCCCATCCCTAACAATTTGTCCTACCAAATTTAAAATTAATAAAATAACTTGTTTTTTTTTTTTTGTAATCAGACATAAAGGGATGCGAGCATAAATGTCTAGCAGATATATGTGGATCTACTGCTAAATAACATTCATAGGCCTTGGTCACCATTTTTGGAAGAGCACTCAAATTGAAAGGCATTTAACAAGCAGTTTAAGTTCAACAAGCTCTAGGAACATAGAATTTACTGTAAATGGGCCAGGATGTTAAAAATAAAACAACAAAAACACTTCTCTTAAAAGGAGTACTGATTTATAATGCAAATTTCCTGGTGATTCAAATAGGGAAAAGTACTTATATACCATATGATAAAAATAGAGCCCGGGGGGCTAGGCAGTGGCACACCTGGCTAAGCGTACACGTTACCATGTTCAAAGATCCGGGTTCAAAGCTCCGCTTCCCACTTGCAGAGGGGAAACTTCATGAGCGGTGAAGCAGAGCCGCAGGTCTCCCCCCCCTTCCCTCTCAATTTCTCTCTGTCCTACCAAGTAAGATGGGGGGGGGGGGTTGCTGGGAGCACTGGATTCTCAGTGCAGGCACCACGCACCAGTGATAACCCTGGTGGCAAAAAAAAAAACAAACACACACACACAAGCAATACACACACAAAACCAACCTGAAAATGTTGAGAGATAAGTTTTATCTTTCTTTCTCAATTCTAACCACTGAACACTTGATTTTTGTTTGTCCACTACTATTACTGGTATTTCTGTGAAAACTGCTTTACTATCTTGTCCCGTGACATACTTTTTTCCCCTGACTTATAGAATTTATTTATTTTTATTTCTTTACTGGGGAATTAATGTTTTACGGTTGACAGTAAATACAACAGTTTGTACAAGCATAACATTTCTCAGTTTTCCACATAACAAAACAACCCCCAGTAGGTCCTCTGCCATCCTGTTCCAGGACCTGAACCCTCCCCACCCCCACCCCACTGACCCCAGAGTCTTTTACTTTGGTGCAATACACCAATCGTGAGATACTTTTAGGACAAACTTCCAATAGTAAGACTAATTAAAGACTTTCAGGAGGGAATCGGGTGGTAGTGCAGCGGGTTAAGCGCATGTGGCACAAAGCACAAGGACCAACTTAAGGATCCCAGTTCAAGCCCCCCTCTCCCCTCCTGCGGGGAGGGGGAGGTCGCTTCACAGGCGGTGAAGCAGGTCTGCAGGTGTCTATCTTTCTCTCCCCTTTTCTGTCTTCCCCTCCTCTCCATTTCTCTCTGTCCTATCTAACAATGATGACATCAATAATAACAATAACTACAACAAGGGCAACAAAAGGAAAAATAAATAAAATTTAAAAAAAAAAAAGACTTTCAGGAGGCATGACTAGGAGTAACAGAGAATAGCACAGCCTCTCCCCTCAAAATAGCAAAGTAAAACTAATTAAGAAATTACCAACTTCAGAAAATAAAAATAAGAGTTGGCTACACAATTACTACTCAGATATAAAGTGACAACTAACTCCAAATGCTTTAACACTTGGCATGAAAAAAACACCAAATGTGGGTCACCTTTCATAGACCTGCATTTATGTGAAAAGCAGGGAAAAAATGCTAAAGCCTAATTAAAAATACCATCAATCAAAAAAGATACCATCAATCTTAGTACTAAGAAGAATTCAAAGGAATGACAAGAAGTAATAGGTAAAGTATACTCCTAACAAACTTCACTGGTATAAAGCTGTACACAGAAACACTAGAAATTAAAACGTGTCCATTACCTGCTTTCTGTTCAAAGGGAGGAGCCATAGCAAGAGGAACAGATTTCATGTCAAAAGGCTTATCTGAAGGGTTCAGTGTGTACTGGTGTAAGGCTTTCTCCAGTCCTGCTATGGACACCGTCAGACCTAGAAACAAGATCAGTCTTAGGAGTTTTGGCCAATCCTAGGGTTCAGCTAGGACTAGATCTCTTACTATTTATCTAAGCTTGCTGAAGGAAAAGGCTAACCACACGCTACGTAACCTAAATAAAATTTAAAGACCATCACATAAAACTGCCTTGTAATTAATTATATTCAAAGAAGCATGGAAGCAGAGAATAAAAATTTTCAACAAAGTGTTTTAAGTACTTCCCAGAAAAGAAAGCAACTTAGCTACACATGGGCACAATGGTAAAATAATTTAAAAAAGGGGGGGGATATACCCTCCAAGAAGTTTTGCTCAAGGAGATCCAAGAGTATGTAACATTCTTCGGGCCCTCACATACTGTACATTTCCCTAGGAATGGAAGGACATCCAGAGACTAAACTCCAAAGACATTTTGCTTTCTGAAGTCTGTTCATATGCAGATCACCAGGAGATATGTTTCCCAGACACCCTTTGGGGGACACGTGTCTACATCCTTCTCTTTGTTCTCACTGACCATTGCAGATATATGTAGCATTCAGTGACATCTGCCTCTGCTGCAGCACATTCAGATAGAAGGTAGCTCTGTCCCGCACCTCATCATCAGTATCCATCATACACCTGCCCAGGGACACAGAAGAGGCATGTCACAGCACCCTGAAGATCCCCCGACAGCTTTACCACTATCCCTAGAGACATGATTCAGGTTGATGATGCCACCTTTATTACACAGCCAATAGTCAACCCTAAAACCTTGGGTGCTGTTTTGAGGTAGAGGAAAAGGGTCATCATGAAACCAGGATCACTACAGAAATAAACATTAAAATCATTCAAAAGGACACAGTAACAGAAGATAGTAATCTGGAAACTCAATGGCAGATTGTATATTGCAATTGCAGTCAGCACATACAAAAATCACTAGAAAAGAGATTTTAAAAAAATGCTGATGGCAACTGATTGACTCCATCAGCTCTACTCTAAGTCCTGGAATGCACTCTGATAAGGCACAATGAGCAAATTCTCCATCTGGATGCAAGGGGATCTTATAAAAAGGAAGGAAGGAGAGGAGGAAGGGAGAGAGGAAGAGAGAGTGAGAGTATCCTTTCACTTACCTCTCTCTGAACACAATGAGAAATTCTCCATTTGGTTATATAAAGTTCTTTTTAAAAAGCAGAGGAAACAAACATTCTTTCACTTACCTCTGTAAGAGTACAATGATGCTTGGGAGGAGACTCTCATTCTGAGCCCCAAATTTAGCCAAAGCACTCACAGCAGCTAAAAGAAACACAGAATGAAGCAATGTGTAAATATTGGTTTCTAAGACCTAAACAATAATCATTAACAAAAAAAGTTTAAAGCTTCCCTATGTTCAGTAGGAAGCGGTGCTCTTAGTATTTTGTTTAGTCTCTCGATCTCTTCTTTGAGCCACTCAAGCAATACAGAATTCTTTGGGTCCTCAAAGCACTGAAAAGGAAATCCCCCTTGCATTAAGGACAACAAATCACATGTATTTCTTCCATGAGCTATCCTCCACTCTGCCAATAATCCCTTCTATACTATGTGAATATTATAAAGGTCTTATCTCAAATGACCACCCCAAGCATAAGACACTTACTGAAATTCAACTAATATTTACTGCTCACCTAACTTTTCTCAGTAGCACAATAGTAGTGTAAAGTGACTCCCATGCCTGAGGCTCCAAAGTCCCGGGTTCAATATCCCGCACCACGATGACCATAACCTTAAAGTCTCTCGGTCTCTTTCCCTCTCTATCCTTTCCCTCCCTTCTCAATCTCTCAGGAATTATAGCCCCTGACCTAATGGGACTGTAGTTTTGTGGGAATGACAGGTAACTAAAGAGATAATTACAAGGCAGCATGGTAGGTCTGTGGTATGAGAGAGAGAGAGAGAGAGAGAGAGAGGGAGAGAGAGAGAATCTTAAATGAGAAATAGTGGAGAAGTAAGGTAAGAATGTGACATTCAGCACTTGTGTGAAATTTTGCAGAATAAGTAGAGTTAAACAGAAGGAAAAGGCAAGATAAGAACATCAGGGATAGAGAATAACAAGAAGCAAGCTGAGAAAAGAAAGCATGGTATCATGCTGGAATAGAACACAACCAAGTGAGAATGGCAGACAGAGGGTCTGGGCAGGGCACACTCCATAGAGGCACAAATTATCGTGTGCAAGGACCCGGGTTCAAGCACCTGGTCCCAACCTGCAGTGGAGAAGCTTCATGAGTGGTGCAGCAATGTTGCGGGCATCTTCTCACCCTTCCTTGTCAATTTCTCTGTCTATATTAAAAAGAGAAGAAAAAGGAGAGAAAAGAGGGAAGAAAAGAGGGTGCAAGGTTGGGTGTGGGTAGTGCCTGAATGGGTGAAGACAAACACCTAAGGTATAGCAGTGTTTTAAGGATAAGAAGCTCTGTACATAAGGTTGAGGAGAAACACAAGCTCCTGTGGAAACTGAGGGAAGAGAGTTTTGTTTTAAATTTTTTTTAATTATCTTTATTTATTTATTAGATAGAGACAGCCAGATATTGAGAGGGAAGGGAATGACAGAGAGACAGAGAGACACCTGCAGCCCTGCTTCACCACTCATGAAGCTTTCCCCCTGTAGGTAGGGACTGGGGGCTCGAACCCGGGTCCTTATGCATTGTAACACGTGCAGTCAATCAGGTGCACCACCACCCGGCCCCAGGAAGAGTTTTCACGAAGTGTTTAGTCAGTTGTAAATCAAACTGATTGAGGAGTGAACAAGGATAAATAAAAACATGAAAGCATTTAACTTGATTTTCCAAGAAGCCTGTAAGTACTTAAGAAAGAAAAGACTCAAGATTTTTGAGAGCTAGATTATTGTGAATCACAGAGAAAATGAAAAATAACTCATGGAGACCAGTAGTAATGGCTGATTCAAGTTTATCTGACAGGGGAAGCAGAATTAAGAGTCACTAGTGAGAGACAGCAGATCAAAGCAGAACTTACATCCTTCTTTAAAAATCATTTTATTAGAGGGTTAATAGTTTACAATACAGTTGTTGACACATGGGTACAATTTCCTATCTGCCCGTAACAGGTGTTTGCAAAACACTCTCACCCCCAGCTTAGGTCCTTTTGAATGGCAGAGATTTGGATCTGATCATATGCAAACAGGAAGGAATATTAGTGAGAAGTAGTAAAATTCCCAAGACCTGTTTTAAAAAAAACACTGAAAATTCTTTTAAAATAAATTAAAAAAAAACATTTTATTTTATTTACTATTGGATAGAAACAGAGAGAAAATGAGGAGAGGGAGATAGAAAGAGAAAGAGACAGATATCCGCAGTGCTGCTTCACCATTTGTGAAGCTTTCCCCCTGCAGGTGGGAACCAGGGGCTCGAACCCAGATCCTTGTGCACTGTGATGTGTGTGCTTAACCAAGAGCGCCACCGCCTGGCCTGCCCCACCCCCACCCCCACCCCCTCCAGATATGCTATACCTTTCTATACCTCTGAGAAATATGGATGACACCATCGTAGCATTCCTACCACACTGCCAACTCATAGGTACTGGTCTCTGAGCTAAGGCAGAAGTAAGGAATACAGAGGAAAAGCTGTAGGTTTGGGGTCCAAGTATATACCATGATCCCATCAAACGGACCTTACAACTTCATTCTCCAATTTCACTACTACCCCCTTCAGTAGAGCAGAGGTTAAAATGCAAAGACCAGCAGTTAGGTTGCTATTACAGTCCCCATGACTCACCAGCTCTTACTGCCTCGTTCTCCAGTACGACCCGATTAAAAATAAAGCGGATATACTTGGAAGGGGCAGGTGTCCTGGGGCCCTCTTTGCCCAACAAGTGTAGAATCTTAGTTGCCAGGACAGTGTGTTCACAGTCCTCAATGAATTCGCAGAGGTGAGCCAGGCCGGCTTCTTTGCTTTCAGGGTTCTCTTCCACCACGCTGATTATGCAGTCAACAATGGCTCGCTTATATTCAAAGCCCCCCTGACAAGAGAGAAAACCACCGTTCATTCTCTTTGATCTTATGTATTTACTATTGGGTAGACTGCGAGAAATCGAGGAGGGGGGAGACAGAGATCAGGAGAGAGGCAACTGCAGCCCTGCTTCCCTACTCTTGAAGCTTTTCCCTTGTAGGTGGGGACCAGGGGTTTGAACCTGGGTCCTTCTGCACTGTAATGTGTGCACTTAACCAGCTGTGCCACCGCCTGCCCCCCTCCTCCCCCCACCACCAGTCATTCTCTGTGCACATTCTGGAGGAATGTTAATACTTCCAGGCTCATACATGTCTCCTACATGTCTCCTACATGTCTTACATTTCATGTCTCCTCCCATTGAGATGTGTCTTTCTCCAGGTGGGAGAGCCAGTTCAAAAACCTGTTTAGTAATGGTGAGACAGCACCCGGAACTCAGCAGGCCATCGGAAAGGCAGGCTGAGATGATAAAGAGCTGTGCTTAACGGTACTGTGGTACTGAATGCGGAGGTGAGGGAGCAATTTCCTATGCACAGAAAGGAGCCCACCACTCTTTTCTTTTTTTATAGGGGAGATGAATGGTTGATACATGGGTATAATTCCTCAATTTTCTGCAAAACCCTCTCACTTCCAGTCTAGGTCCTCCTTCACCATCATACACCAGGCCCTCAAAACCCCAGCCCCCAGAGTCCTTTGCCTGGCACAACACACCAAACCCAAGGTCTACTTTGTGTCTCCCCTTTCTGTTCTTATTTTTCAACTTCTGTCCATGAGCAAGATCATGCCATATTCACCCTTTCTGGCTTATCTCACTCAACATGATTCCTTCAAGTTCCATCCAAGGTGAGGTGAAGAAGGTGAATTTATCACTTTTGATACTTGGCAGTAGTCCATTGTGTATATATACCACAAGTTTCTCAGCCACTCATCTGTTGTTGGATACCCAGGTTGCTTCCAGGTTTGGGCTACTACAAGTTATGTTGCTATGAACATTAAGTAGACACATATTTTTGGATGAGTATGTTTGATTCCAGGAGAGGAATTGCTGGGTCACTTCTAGCCTTCTGAGAGCTCTCCAGACTGCTCTACAACTAGGCTGGAGTCCACTACTCTATATTATCATCATCAGCATCATCTATCAGAGGACTGCTCAGCACTGGCTTATGGTGGTGTGGGGGATTAAAACTGAAACATCAGAGCCTCAGGCATGAGAACCTGTTAGTATAACCATTATGCTATCTACCCCGCCCTGGAGTCTACTACTCTATTCCACTGCTAGTGGAAAGCAAACGAGTATAGCCATTATGGAGAAGAGTATGGAAAATCTGTAAACAAATACAAGTGGAAATACTTTATGATCCATCCTAGGTATTATTATTACTTTATGATCCATCCTAGGCATACTTAAAACACGTGAAAATACTAATTTGAGGGACATATACACCCCCATGTTCATAGCTGCATTATTTACCATAGCCAAAATAAGGAAGTAATCTAAATGCTCAGGCACACAAGACTGGATAAAGATGATATGAGATATATGCTCGATGAAGTACTACTCAGCAATTAAACAAGATGATCTTGTTTCCAAATGCATGGACCAGAGGAAATTGTGATTAGTGCAATAAGGAAGTGAAGGACAGCTACTGGATGATTTCACACATATGAGGAATATAGAAAACTGAAACACAAGAACTTGGAGAGAGAAAAAAAAGTCAACCCATAAATAAGGCCTTGGGAGAATTACAGTAGCTATCACTGTGGAAGAGGAGGCACAGAACTTTGGTGGTGGGTATGGGGTGTATTATTATCTTATAAACGTGTAAATCATTATTGACTTGCTAATAATAATAATAGGAAGGAAGAGAAAAGACTCCACCTACATCATCCCGGAGCATGTTGGAGAGGAAAGACATCATGACGCCATGCTTGCGAGGGTACTTCTGACAGAGCGAAGTGATTGCCTGCACGACCACCACCTGTAGGGAAGCAAACACACAGGGCAAGTCACCTCTGTACTGTCAGCTACTAGAGAGACTTTTTGTTTATTTGCCAAATGGATTTAGACGGTGCTGCTGTAGTTACCTAAAAGGACAGTAATGGTTTTCATTAAAATAAGCAAGGAAACTTCAAGGAAAAAACAAAACAGTGTGAAGTCAAATTCATCTAAGACTCCTTCCTGGGCCAGCATGAGAGCTCAGCTGGAAGGTGCCTGCCTTGCCATGATACACAAAACCTCTATCAATAGGCTGAAGCGGCTCCCCTGCCCACACACTGGTGGGAAGCTCAGGTACTGTGTTTCCCTCTTCCTCTATCTGGGGAAAAACAGATCAGCCTGGAGCAATGAAGCCCTGGTAATGACAGAGGGAGAGAAGGAGAGGGAGAGGGAGAGGGAGAGGGAGAGGGAGAGGGAGAGGGAGAGGGAGAGGGAGAGGGAGAGGGAGAGGGAGAGGGGTATCAAGAGCAAGTGAGGGAGAGGGTGGCAGGCTAGCTCTATTCCTTTACTCCAAACAAAGGAGCACCTAAAAGATTTTTTAAGTGAACAGGAAAGATAAAAGGCTTAAACAGGCTGAATTCCACAGGACAGATAATTAATTACCTAGGAACCAACACACAAAATGGTTTCTAGAGGATTTTTATCACAGGATCATATCAAGGGACCAAAGAGGTGGCTCAGCAGTAGAGTGCAGGCCTTACCTGTGGGGTCATATGGGTTCAATCCCTGGCACCATGTAAAACAAAGAAAAACTAAATGGAGCATCACGAATGGCAGAGTGGGCCTCTGGTCTGTCTGTCTCCTCACTCATGCTCACACACAAATGATGTTAATCATATGATGATGATGACGACACCAGTGTCAAGACCTAAGAAGATACAGGGTTTTACCCTAGACCTAAGCTAAGAAGTTAACCTGTCATGGATTCATTGAATGAGTCTAGACTCCTCGGTCAGAGAGGAATGATAGTTCATCCCAGTAACAGCAGTAGTTATAGCATGAATATTTTGGGGTCATTTAGAGACCCAGTTCCCAGAGGGCACTGCAAAAGCACCAGCTACTACCTGGACCTCAGTAGGCTGCCCTGCAAGAGAAGAAGCCTGAGGTACAGACCTTGAATGTCTGACGATGGATGGTGAGCACATTTGTCCTTTGTTCTGAAGGGCAAGTATTCACCTCTGATATAATAAATAGTTGACAGGTTTGTTCTTTGCTCTAGAGGGAGCATCAGCTGTGACTTCTAGGGCTGTAGAGAAACCTGCCCTTTATTTAAGGGGGAAGACACTATCAGGCTGGCAGGTGTACTTGGTTGAATGCACATGTTACAATGCACAAGGACCTGGGTTCAAGCCCTAGTCCTCTACCTGCAGGGGGGAAAGCTTTTTTAGTGAAGTAGTGTTGCAGGTGTCTCTCTATCACTCTTCCCCCTCGATTTCTGGCTGTCTCTACCCAATAAATAAATAGATAATACCAAAAAAAGAGAAAACTGATTAATATTGGGGTTAGGTGGTTGGCGCACCTGGTTGAGCAAACACGTTGTAATACACAAGGACCCAAGTTCAATTCCCCTGCCCTCCACATACAGGTGGGGCGCTTCATGAGCAGTAAAGCAGTGCTCCTCTTCCCCTCTCAATTTTTTCTCTGCCTTATCAAATAAGTGCGTAAAATTTTAAAAAGAAAGCAAACTGATTAATATAATAACTCACCAGGTCTAAAGGTTTTATATGATGAATTGAGTCTAAAGAGAAAGGTCATATGGTCATATCCGTAGATGTTGAAAGTCTTTAATTAATTCTAACAACTGTTTCTAACAAAAATTCTTGAAGAAAATAAAGGAATGAATATTTCTATTTGATACATACCTCTTAACTTTTATTTTCTGGGAGGGGTGAAGGGTGGGGGTGGTAACAGAGGCTTCATACATGTCTGATTTCACTGCTCCAGGCTGCTGTTTTATTTGGAGAAGAGAAACAACACAACACTGGAGCTTCCTACAGGGCAATCGTAATTTCTATGAAGTGGTGGGGCTCAAAAGCCAAAGTGGGGGCACAGCAAGGTACCTGCCATACCAGGTAAGTTATCTCTCCAGTCTTTCCCTCAACTCTTAATGCAGAATATCAATTAATAGGGAACATCAAAAAGAAACATAAGGATGGCACTAATTTCACAGTTATTGAGCATTCCTCTGGAGATAGCAGCCAGTGTAGTTAGATAACTAGCAAAAATAAGGAGTAAGAATCAGAAAATAAAAGACAAGAGTACGTTTATGGACAGTATGCCTAGGCACCCTGAAGAACCAATGATGGGGCAGGGGAGATAGTATAATGGTTATGCAAAAGAGACTCAAAATTGCCAGAGGTTACAAAATGCCAGGTTCAATCCCCTGCACCACCAGAAGCTAGAGCTGAGCAGTGCTCTAGTAAAACTAAAAATAGTAGTAATAAAAATCAGTGCTAAAACTAAGTCAATAAAATTTTGGCAAGGTACCAAGATATAAAATAAGCATGAAAAAAAAAAAAGCAATACTACCCATATAAATGAATAGTAAGTAGTTATATGATAATAAAGAATAAAATTAGTAGCAAGAGCAAAAATGATAAAATAATTTTCCTAAAGATTAAAAATACTACATTTCTGAAAGGCACAAATGTAGATTCAACAAATTAAAAGCCATCCCTTTTTCTTGATTAAGACCTATCATAATACCATCAAGATAATCATCTGTTTTCCCGAGTTAGCTTATGAAGTTAATGTGATTCCAAAAAGAAAACTGATATTTTTTTTCAATCCTTCTATCACTTTATTGAGGAAATGCTGACTCACAGGACTTTGTTGATACAAGGGCACATTTCCACATTTCCCCTAGATGGGCATCAGGACATTTCACTTTCAATCAAGCCATCATCTTATTCCATCTTAAGGATTTAGGTCTCCAATACCCCCTCCTGAGTCCCCAAATCTGCTGTGACAGACTACTGTCCACTGAGGATTTACTACTGCATACAAAAGGTATGGCAAATAAAGTCCAATGACAAATGTGCTGAAATGTCTAACACCACTATGCAAGTAAGTGAACACAGCGCGCGCGTGCACGCACACGCATGCGCACACACACACACAGCCACAAATAGTAATTCAAGCTGTACTGTAAACAAAATATAACTAATACCATTAAAATACAATAAGTTATCTTTTATCATGGAGGCAGACAGAGCTTTCTTAGGATCAGGAGAAAATATTTCACTGATACACTAGTAATATTCTGAACACATACACACACACACACACACACACACACACCTTTACATAACATAGGAAACAAATACCAAGAATTCAGCAGAAAAAGGAAGAAAAAAAAAACAAGCAGACTTTCAAAAAAGTATTAACTAATCCTGTTATTAACAGTATGTTAAATTTAACAGTATGTTAAATTCCTGAATAATAAGAAAAATTCACATTAGAACTGTATCAGAATACCCACTTTCACCCATCAGAGTAACAAAACTTCAAAATACAATACACTGCTGACAAGGCTAGGGGGAAACTGGACTCATGTACTGCTGGTAGAATTTAGCATTTTCCACAAAACTATGTATTAGCCTTTCAACCTATCAACTAAGCTTCTAGGTATTTATTCTGTGGCTACACATCTAGCTTATTGCAAAGATACTTGCAGAAGGTTATCCACCTGCAGCATTATTTATAACTTATTTAATAAACTACCTAAATGCCTAAGAACAGGCTATACATTCAATATACACAACAAAATGGCATTCATAAGCTCCCAAGGAACTCCAAAGAGCAAAAGGCTAAGTTTATAAAAAAACAGAGTCAGTATTGCTTGGCTGAGAAGTAAGAATGAAAGAATAAAATCTTCCAGTTCAATTTTTATAACTAAAATTCTTCTTTGGATTAGCAGATAAACTTTCACAGGTATCTCAACAATTCTATTTAGTAATATACTAGAAGTCCTAGCCATTTTAATAAGGCAAGGAGAAAACATTCAAACTGGAAATGAACAAGGAAAACTATGGTCGTGGAAATGATCATTTATGTAACGCATCCTAAGGGCTGTGTATAGTAACTACAAGAAGCAGTAAGGGTACTCAGCAAGATACCAAGTTCCATATAGAAAAGTGAGAAATTATATACACTTGAAGCAAGCACCAAAATGGAAAGTATAGGGGTCAGGGAGTTGTGTACCTGGTTGAGCACATATGTAACCATGGCCAAGGACCTGATTTCAAGCTTCCAGTCCCCATAAAATATGTCAATATAAATTTAATAAACATATGCAAAAGACCTCTAGAGTAAATCTTACAAACCATTGCTCAGAGCAATTTAAGATGACCTCAATAAAAGGGGAGACATATATCGCATTTGTGAACTGGGAGACACTGTCAGTTCTCCCCAGAGTGATTCATAGATTCAACATCACCACAATCTTAATCCTAGCAGGCTTTATTTTATAGAAACGCTAGGCTGGTTCTAAATTCATGGGTAAAAGCAAAGGAACTACAATAGTAAAATACCAAGAACAATTCTGGAAAAGTTCGTAACTTGACATTTAAGAGGTATCATAAAGCAGCATGACTCAGTAGAGAATGGTTCTGACATAGGGCTGACATGCACATCAACATAATGTGCTAAGGAGCCCAGAAGCAGACCTACAAGGATTTGGTTATCTGTTTGCAGACAAAGATGCCAAAGCACTCTAGTTGGAAGAGAAAGGGAAGGAGTCAGGTGGTGGCGCACCTGGTTGAGCGCATATGTTACAATGCGCAAGGATCGGGGTTCGAGCCTTGTGGGGAAAAAGTTTTGAAAGTCATGAAGCAGTGTTGCAGGTGTCTCTCTGTCTCTCTCCCTCTCTGTTACCCCCTTCTCTTTCAATTTCTGGCTGTCTCTATACATAAATAAAGATAATAAAAAATTAGAAAAAAAGAAAGGGGAGTCTTTTAATAAGTTGTGCTGGAATGACCATCACAATGGTGGAAAATATTCTCACAAATACACAAAAAGCCATTGAAGTTGGGTCACAAACCAAAATGTGATGAAAACATAAGCCACTTAGAATAAAGCAGATACACAGATATATAGAGATATATAGGGATAGAGATATAAAGAAAAGAGTGATGAGGGTGGGCAAACAGCCCAGAAGGCTAGTGCACCCTTCCTTTTGAGGGGGGCTGGGCAGTGGCACATTGGGTTAAGCATACATAATGTGAAGTGCAAGGACCCGTGCAAGGATTCCAGTTTGAGTCCCCAGCTCCCCACCTGCAGGAGGGTTGCTTCACAAGTGGTGTGGCAGGTCTGCAGTTATCTCTCTTTCTCTCCCCGACTTCCCTCCTCTCTCCATTTCTCTCTATCCTATCCAACAACAGCAACAGTAACAATAACAAAAATGGAAAAAAATGGCCAGCAGGAGCAGTGGATTCGTAGCCCCAGTGTAAGGAAGGAAGGAAGGAAGGAAGAAAGGAAGGAAGGAAGGAAGGTAGAGAGAAAGAGAGAGAGAGAGAGAAAGGAGTGACACCACAGTATCACATTAATTACTCCAAGATCCTTGGAGTGCTCAATGTAGTTCCCAGTGCTCTCTTATATTGTCAGCGATCAAACCCAGGATCTAACATCTGTATGTTCTGCTGGGTAGGCCATCTCCTGGCCCCTCACAAATATATTTATATATTGGAGGTACACAACACTTTCTTAAGATACAGAAAGTATTAACTGCAGCAAAACACACATATATGCACCGTCTTAAGAAACTGAAAACTTAAACACCTAGAATTGCCAAAAACATCTTGAGGTAAAGAAACAGAAATGGAGGCATCACACTCCCAGACCTTAAACTATATTATAAAGCCATCTTCATCAAAACAGCATGGTACTGGAACAAAACAGGCACACAGACCAGTGGAACAGAACTGAAAGCCCAGAAATAAATCCCCACACCTATGGACATCTAATCTTTGATAAGGGGGCCCAAAGGATTAAATGGAAAAAGGAGGCTCTCTTCAATAAATGGGGCTGGGAAAACTGGGTCATAACATGCAGAAGAATGAAACTGAACCACTTTATCTCACCAGAAACAAAAATCAACTCCAAATGGATCAAAGACCTGGATGTCAGACCAGAAACAATTAAATACTTAGAAAAAAAAAAACATTGGTAAAACACTTTCCCACCTACACCTCAAGGACATCTTTGATGAATCAAACCCAATTGCAAGGAAGACTAAAGCAGAAACAAACCAATGGGACTACATCAAATTGAAAAGCTTCTGCACATCCAAAGAAACTATTAAACAAACAAAGAGACCCCTCACAGAATGGGAGAAGATCTTCACATGCCATACATCAGACAAGAAACTAATCACCAAAATATATAAAGAGCTCAGCAAACTTAGCACTAAAAAAGCAAATCACCTCATCCAAAAATGGGCAAAGGATATGAACAAAACATTCATCTCAGAGGAGATCCAAAAGGCTAACATATGAAAAACTGCTCTAGGTCACTGATTGTCAGAGAAATGCAAATTAAGACAACACTAAGATACCACCTCACTCCTGTAAGAATGGCATACATCAAAAAGGACAGCAGCAACAAATGCTGGAGAGGCTGTGGGGACAGAGGAACCCTTTTACAATGCTGGTGGGAATGTAAATTGGCCCAGCCTCTGTGGAGAGCAGTCTGGAAAACTCTCACAAGGCTAGACATGGACCTTCCATATGACCCATTAATTCCTCCCCTGGGATTATATCCCAAGGAATCCATAACACCCAACCAAAAAGAGGTGTGTACTCCTATGTTCCTAGCAGCACAATTCATAATAGCTAAAACCTGAAAGCAACCCAGGTGCCCAACAACAGATGAGTGGCTGAGAAAGCTGTGGTATATATACACAATGGAATTACTATGCAGCTATCAAGAACAATGAACCCACCTTCTCTGACCCATCTTGGAGAGAGCTAGAAGGAATTATGTTAAGTAAGCTAAGTCAGAAAGATAAAGATGAGTATGGGATGATCCCACTCATCAACAGAAGTTGAGAAAGAAGATCTGAAAGGGAAACTAAAAGCAGGACCTGACCAAATTGTAAGTAGGACACCAAAGTAAAAACCCTGTGGTGAGGGGTAGACATGCAGCTTCCTGGGACAGTGGGGGGTGGGAGTGGGTGGGAGGGATGGGTCACAGTCTTTTGGTGGTGGGAATGGTGTTTATGTACACTCCTAGCAAAATGTAGTCATATAAATCACTAGTTAATTAATATGAGAAAGGGAAAATTAATTGTATGTCTTGAAGTTTTCTAAAACACAGACTGAGTCTTTTTAATATATAGGCTGTGTATTTGATATGCGGACTCTCTCAAAAGCCTAGACCAAGTAGATCAGAAGCAACCAATAGCACAGCTATATACAAGATACTAGGTATTGTACAGCAAACCCTAACAAAAGGACTTTTCAAAGTTAACCCAATTACCAAATAATGTGATGATAACATTAACTATCCATTGTCTTTTTGAACCCTAAGACAGCAGGAACCTATCATCTCCACTATAGAGCCTCTACTTCCCCCAGTCCTGGAACCCTTGGATATGGCCCACTTTCCCGTATGCCTCTCCCAATCCATATCAAATAATATTGCATCTGCCGTTCGCAACCTAATCAACACAACGATTGCCACCTCAACATGCTTAACTTCAGACTGTGTCCAGAGACTTCACGTGTGGAATGACAACCCCTCAACTTCATTACTCGGGTGAGACCTTTCCTTTCATAGTATACTCTAATTCCATCCCAGGTGATTCACTTTCTAACAAAGTCCCAAAACCTAGATATACACCAGTTTCTGTAAGAGAGAGAGCATATGTTCACACGTATCCATAAACTACTATAAAATATATACCTGAAAGCAGAAGTACACTAGAGTTTGCAGTGAGTACCCCCCCAAGACTTCCTCTCCACTATTCCAAGCTTTGGGTCCATGATTGCTCAACAATTTGTTTGGCTTTGTATGTTAACTCTCTTTTCAGCCACCAGGTTCCAGATGTCATCAGGATGCCGGCCAGGCTTCCCTGGACTGAAGACCCCACCAATGTGTCCTGGAGCTCTGCTTCCCCAGAGACCCACCCTAATAGGGAAAGTCAATGCCCATGTTCAGCGGGGAAGCAATTACAGAAGCCAGACCTTCTACCTTCTGCAACCCTCAATGTCCCTGGGTCCATGCTCCCAGAGGGATAGAGAATGGGAAAGCTATCAGGGGAGGGGGTAGGTTATGGAGATTGGGTGGTGGGAATTGTGTGGAGTTGTACCCCTCCTACCTTATGGTTTTGTTCATTAATCCTTTCTTAAATAAAAAATTTTTTAAAAATGAGGCAAATGCAAGTTATGGAAAACCATGGTCATATTAAATGCTTACCTTGAACTCATCTGAGATTTCAGACACAAAGGAAGATATCTGCTTCATGAGTCGGTCCACACTGGCCTCGCTTCCTGTTTTGAGGAGTGTAGTAATTGCCAAGGTAGCAATGCTCCTGTTTGAATCTGTGATCAAGTTTTCCAAGTCCAGGTTACAGGCAATCACCGCAGAGGGGTGTTTCATTGCCACCTTGTGGGAGGGCAAGAAAAAAAAAAAAGGCGGCCTCTTAATTAAGGTGAGTGGATTTTCCAAAACCAAAATAGGACAAGACAGGTTAAACGTAATTGCTGCAAGAATGCAATGAATCAGCTATTAATGATCACCTGCCATAGTACAGCACAGCACTTTCTCTTCCTAGGATTTTACAGCCTTTACAGCATGACAGTCTGTTAATTTATTGCAGGTGACCTGGTTTTCCTTGTGATAACGTCTATTTACTCTAGGAGATGGTAGGATCTCTAGGAATAGGGCTTAGCATGGTAAACATTGTTCAACAAAGCTCGTTGATATCTTTATCACTAAGAAAACAGTTCCGTATTTAATCTATCAAATTCTACTCCAAAGTGATTGCTCATGGTCATTAAAACTTGTCTGTCATTCTCCTTTGTTTTGCCAATGTTGTTCACCTCTCTATTTATAGGACCCCTTGCCTAGAAAATTAACACTTTGAAAACTCAGCGAAGTGCAAGAATACTGATGAAGGATCTAATATACACTAGATTAGCTCTTCAGAACGTAATTTGAATTGCTATTCCACAACGGTTCAGAACTTTTTTCCTCTAATTACTCATATACTTAATTGTTAATCAGTCACAAACTGCTTTACAAGTCTCCTGCTATACTAAACTATTCTTCATGGTATAGTTAGTTAGCTTCCTCTGCTTTTGTATTGTGGTAGAACCACATGGTCAGTAGCCACGCGTGACGAACTGACTCTAAAGTATCAAAACTGGATTGTTACTGATTTGGTAGAAAAAACAGACAGCAAAATGTATATCTAATAATATTATACTAATTACATGTTAATAGGGCATTTTATATGATCAGGGTAGACAGGATAAGTTCATCTCACCTGAAGAGTTTTACTGTAGTTACTTTAAAGATTTAAACTACATATGCGACAAGCAAAATGTTTCTAATGAACAGCACTGTTGTGAGTGAAAGAACTTTCCAAAAAGCTCTTTTCCAAAAGAACTGTCTAAAGGGTTAGGAGACAGTTCACCCAGTAGAGTCTACACCATACAATGCATGAGGCTCCAGGTTTGAGCCCCAGTGCCCTGTGGGGGGACCCAGGGGAGCTGAATGGATGGTGAACAGTGCTGCTGCACCACTCCTCTTTCTCCCCCTCTTTTCCTCCTTCAATAATAATAATAATAATAACAACAATAGGAAGAAGAAAAAGGAGGAGGAGATGGTGGAGAAGAACTATCTTCAGTGCTGGAAAAATTCTGTATCAGCACCATGCAATACGATTGGCACTAACCACATTTGGCTACTGAGCACATAATTGTGACTAGAATGATTAAGAAAGTAAATTTTGAGCTGGGGAGATAGCATAATGGTTCTGCAAAAGACTTTCATGCATGAGGCTCCAAGGTCCCAGGTTCGACCTCCAGTACTGTCCTACTCCAGAGCTAAGCAGTGCTCTCTCTGGCCTCTCTCACTCTCTCTTTCTCTCATATCTCTCTCACTAAGATAAATAAAGGGGAGTCGGGCGGTAGCAAAGCAGGTTAAGTGCACATGGCGCAGCAAGGACCAGTGTAAGGATCCTGGTTCAAGCCCTTAGCTCCCCACCTGCAAAGGAGTCACTTCACAGGCGGTGAAGCAGGTCTGCAGGTGTCTGTCTTTCTCTCCCCCTCTCGGTACTTCCCTCCTCTATCCATCTCTCTGTGCTATCTAACAACATCAATAACAACAACAATAATAACTACAATAAAACAACAAGGGCAACAAAAGGGAATAAATTAAAAAAAAAACAAAGAACAAAAAGAAGATAAATAAAATACATTTTTAAAAGAAGATGAACTTTAAAAATTTTTATTTAACATAATTTTATTTTTATTGAGATATGATGGCACATAATTCTGTATTTCAGGCAGACAACATATTGATTTGTTACCTGTATATAGTACCAGATTATGACCATAGTAAGTCAATTTAACTGTCACCATAGCATAGCTACAAAATTTTTCCTCCAGTGATGAGAATTTTTAAGATTATTCTCTTATCAACTTTCAAACCTGCAACACAGTTTTCACTTTATTCCCAGTGTTGCACATTACATACCCATAAATTACTTTTTATTACAGTGACATGTATGTGTATCACCAAGTGGCCTTCCCAGACCAGTGCTTTAATTCTATATACTTAAGAGACAGTGAAACAGGGAGGGAGAGACACAGAGAGATGGCAGAGTGAGGTTGTAACTTGGGCTTGATGCTGGCACTACCAAATCCTCTGCTCCCAGGGGCCATATTTCCTTTCTATCTTTCTATTTTATTTGACAGGACAGAGGGAAATTGAGAAGGAAGGGGGAGAGAGAGAAAGAGAGAGACCTGCAAACTTGCTTTACTGCTAGCGAAACATCCCCCCTACAGGTAGGTAGTGAGGGCTCAAACCCAGGTCCTTGCACATTACGATATATTATACTTATCACTGGGGCTCGATGCCTGTCCTATGACTGCTCCTGGTGGCCATTATTCCATTACTGATGTTGCTGTCATTATTGTTGTTGTTGCTGCTATTGTCGCTGTTGCTCGATAGGACAGAGAGAAGTCAAGAGAAGAGGGGAAGACAGAAAGGGGGAGAGAAAGACTGTTTGTGAAGCAACCCCCTGCATCTGGGGAGCCAGGGACTCGAACTGGGATCTTTGCTCCAGTCCTTGCGCTATGCACAATGTCCGCTTACCCGGTACGCTACGGCCTGGCCCCCAAATAGTGTTTTCTTATACTTGTTGGTCAACTGTATTTTTTTTTTTAATTTTTTTATTGGGTAATTAATGTTTTACATTCAAGAGTAAATACAACAGTTTGTACATGCATAACATTTCTCAGTTTCCGTATAACAATACAACCCCCACTAGGTCCTCTGTCATCCTTTTTGGACACCAACTCTAGTTCAGGATCTACTTGTGTTTTCTCTTCTGATGTTGTTTTTCAACTTCTGCCAGAGAGTGAGATCATCCCATATTCAACTCACCCTTCTGTTTCTGACCTATTTTATTTAACATGAATTTTTCAAGGTCCATCCAAGATCGGCTGAAAACGGTGAAGTCACCGTTTTTAATAGCTGAGTAGTACTCCAATTGTGTATATAGACCACAACTTGCTCAGCCACTCATCTATTGCTGTACACCTGGGTTGCTTCCAGGTTTTGGCTATTACAAATTGTGCTGCTATGAACATAGGTATACACAGATCTTTTTGGATGGGTGTGTTGGGTTCCTTAGGATATAGCACCAGGAGAGGAATGGCAGGATCATAGGGTAGGTTCATTTCTAGCCTTCTGAGAGTTCTCCACAGAGGTTGGATCAATTTACATTCCCACCAGCAGTGCAGGAGAGTTCCTTTGACCTGATAACCTCTCTAGCATTTTCTACTGTTACCTTTTCTGATGTATGACATTCTTACAGGAGTGACGTGTTATCTCATTGTTGTCTTTATTTGCATTTCTCTGACAATCAAAGACTTGTAGCATTTTTTCATGTGTGTTGGCCTTTTGGATCTCTTTTGTGGTGAATATTCTGTTCATATCCTCTCCTCATTTTTAGGTGGGGTCATTTGTTTTTGCTGAGCTTGGGGAGCTCTTTATATATTTTGGTTATTAGCCTCTTGTCTGAAGTATGGCATGTGAAGACCTTCTCCCATTCTGTGAGGAATCTCTTGGTTTGGGTAGTGATTTCTTTTGCTGTGGAGAAGCTTTTTAATTTGATGTAGTCCCATAGGTTTATGCTTGCCTTAGTCTTCTCTGTCACTGGATTCATTTCATTGAAGATGTCATTAAAATTTATGTGGAAAAGAGTTCTGCCAATATTTTCCTCTAAGTATCTGATAGGTTCTGATCTAACATCCAAGTCCTTGATCCACTTGGAATTTACTTTTGTGTTGCTTAAGGCTGTGGTCTATTTACATCATCACTGTTTTACCTGAGACCCGCCCTGCCTGCAGGGCACTGGTTTAATCCCACTTCTTCTTCTAGCATTTGCCCTTCTTCCGTAGCCAGTCAACAGCGTCAGGTTGAGCATGATGTAAAGTTTCGAGACCTCCTTTAAATCTGGAGAGGTGGCAGTCGTTGACTATGTGGGTCATAGTCTGTCTGTAGCCGCAGGGGCAGTTCGGGTCCTCTCTGGCTCCCCAGCGATGGAACATAGCGGCGCACCGGCCATGGCCTGTTCCATAGCGATTGAGAAGGGCCCAATCATAACGTGCTAGGTCAAAGCCGGGTTGACGTTTGCAGGGGTCTGTGATGAGGTGTTTGTTCTTTACCTCAGCTGACTGCCAACTCTGTTTCCAAGAGTCTGGAACAGAGAAGTTCAGTGTAGGCGTAGGAGACCAGATTGGATGACGAGACGTCAAGCGTTGGACAGGGTGGGCGAAGATATCCGCGTATATTGGCAGGTCCAGTCGAGCGTAGACGTGGGAAATGAATTTAGATGATGCCGCATCCCGACGAATATCTGGTGGGGCGATGTTGCTAAGAACTGGCAGCCATGGAACCGGGGTGGAACGGATGGTTCCAGAAATTATCCTCATGGAGGAATATAATTTGGAATCGACCAAGTGGACATGGGGGCTACGGAACCATACTGGGGCACAGTATTCTGCAGTGGAATAGCATAATGCCAGAGATGATGATCGCAGTGTGGAAGCGCTCATGCCCCATGAGGAGCTGGCCAGTCTCGCAATGATGTTATTCCTCGCGCCCACCTTTGCTGCAGTTCTTTATGAGATGTTCGTGAAATGATAGAGTGCGATCGAGAGTAACGCCAAGATAGACTGGCTGGGCTTCATGCCGGATTCTCGTATTGTCAAGCTGCACATTAAGCTCACGCGAGGCCGAGGCATGGTGTAGATGGAAAACAGATGATACCGTTTTTGCAGTGGTTTAATCCCACTGATTCGAACTCTTTTCGCTATGTCCCCTCCCCTCTCCTAGTCACACCCTGTTTTCCACCATTTAATCGCACTGGTTCGCATTCTCTTTTCACTCCGCCCCCTCTCCTAGTCACATCCTGTTTTCCACCATTTAATCCCCATTGGTTCACACTCTTTTTCCACTCTGCTCCCCTATCCTACCTATTTCCTCTTCCGACCTGACACTGCTGCCTCAGGAGATATAAAGGACAGGATTTTCTAATGAAGAGAGATTACATTGATTGCACTGCTTTCCCGCTCATCAATAAAGATTGATCTGCATTCCCAGTTCACCCATGAGTCCCTGGTCGTCTGTCTCCTGCCCTTGAAGCTAGCCCGGCAGTGAAATATAGTGGTTCAGTTTCGTTATTCTGCAAGTTTCAAACCATTTTTTCCAGTACCATTTGTTGAAGAGACTCTGTTTTCCTCCATTTAATAGTCTGGGCACCTTTGTCAAAGATTAGCTGTGCACAGGTGTGGGGGCTTACTTCTGGGCTCTCAATTCTATTCCACTGGTCAGTGTGTCTATTCATGTTCCAATACCAAGCAGTTTTGATGACAATAGCCCTATAATACAATTTGAGATCTGGGAGTGTGATTCCTCCAATTCTGTTCTTTCTTCTCAAGATTGTTTTGGCAATTCTAGGTCTTTTCTGGTTCCAGACAAACATTTGTAGTATTTGGTCTATTCTCCTAAAAAAATGTGGTTGGGATCTTGATGGGGACAGCATTAAATTTGTATATGGCTCTGGGGATTATATTCATTTTGCTGATGTTAATTCTCCCAATCCATGAACATGGAATATCTTTCCACTTCTTGTGTCTATTTCAATTTCCTTGAGTAGTGACTCATAATTTTCAGTATACAAGTCTTTCACTTCTTTGTTTAGGTTTACTCCTAGATATTTTATTGTTTTTGTTGCTATAGTAAAAGGAATTGACTTCTGGATTTAACTTCTTCTAACAGTGTTTGCATAGAGGAATGTCACTGACTTCTGAATGTTAACTTTTACCTTACTGTATTGTCTGATGATATCCAAAAGCTTCTTGCGGATTCCTTAGGTTTTTCTTTTTTTTATTTTATTTTTATTTATTTATTTATTGGGGAATTAATGTTTTACATTCAATAGTGAATACAATAGTTTGTACATGCATAACATTCCCCAGCTTCCCACATAACAATACAACCCCCCCAGGTCCTCTGTCATCCTTCTTGGACCTGTATTCTCCCCAGCCACCCAACCCCACCCCAGAGTCTTTTACTTTGGTGCGATACACCAATTCCATTTCAAGTTCTACTTCTGTTTTTTTTTTTTTTTTCTTCTTCTGATCTTGTTTTTCAACTTCTGCCTGAGAGTGAGATCATCCCATAGTCATCCTTCTGTTTCTGGCTTATTTCACTTAACATGAATCTTTCAAGGTCCATCCAAGATCGGCTGAAACAGGTTCCAGGTGTCATCAGGATGCCGGCCAGACTTCCCTGGATTGAAGACCCCACCAATATGTCCTGGAGCTCAGCTTCCCCAGAGACCCACCCTACTAGGGAAAGAGAGAGGCAGACTGGGAGTATGGACCGACCAGTCAACGCCCATGTTCAGCGGGGAAGCAATTACAGAAGCCAGACCTTCCACCTTCTGCAACCCACAATGACCCTGGGTCCATGCTCCCAGAGGGATAGAGAATGGGAAAGCTATCGGGGGAGGGGGTGGGATATGGAGATTGGGCGGTGGGAATTGTGTGGAGTTGTACCCCTCCTACCCTATGGTTTTGTTAATTAATCCTTTCTTAAATAAAAAAAAAAAAAAGAAAAAAAGGAAAAAAAATACTGCAAAAAAAAAAATTATCGTTAAACCTAGAAGCAACCCAGGTGTCCAACAACAGATGAGTGGCTGAGCAAGTTGTGGTATATATACACAATGGAATACTACTCAGCTGTAAAAAATGGTGACTTCCTTAGGTTTTTCTATGTATACTATCATGACATTTGAAAATAGGGAGAGTTTGACTTCTTCTCTTCCAATCTGTATGCCTTCAATTCCTTCCTCCTGCCTGATTGCTATGGCAAGAATGTCCAACACTATGTTGAATAGTAATGGTGATAGTGGGCAGCCCTGTCTAGTACCTGATCTGAGGGGAAATGCTTCCAGTTTTTCACCATTGAGTATGATGTCGGCTGTAGGTTTGCTATATATAGACTCCACTATCTTTGGAAAATTTCCATCTATTCCCATTTTTTGTAGTGTTTTGATCATAAAGGGATGTTGTATTTTGTCAAAGGCTTTCTCTGCATCTATTGATATGACCATGTGGTTTTTGGTCTTGCTTTTATTGATGTGGTGAACTGTATTTTTTTTATTAGTGATTTAATACTGATTTACAAAATTACAAGATAACAGAGGTACAATTACACAGCTTTCCCACCACTGGAGTTCTGTGTTCCCACTACTGTCTAATTTTTCTAAGACTATTTGTTAAAGTCTGTCTTTTCCTCAGGGTATTTCTTGGTGTAAATTAACTGGTCGTATATGTATATAATCTGTGTGTCTGTTTTTATGTTAATATCATATTGTTTTGATCAATATAGCTTGGTAAGATAGTTTGACATTACACAGGGTAAATCTTCCAGCTTTCTTCTTTCAAGACATCTTTGGCTTTTCTGTCTCTTTTGCAGTTCCATAGATTTTGGGATCATTTTTTCCCAATTTTAATTAATTTATATAAAAACAACTAATTGTGACTAATGGACATTATCTTGAACAGTATGGTACTTAACTAAACCATGCTTATAAATCAGAACATAATTATAATCCTTAGCTGAATAATCATTAAAAATTATCACACCTAAGACCAAAAGTGCAAGTGCTAGAGGAGGGAAAATCATCAATTGAATCTACTAAGATTGGAGAGAAAGTTAAATGTATCACAGTTCATGTTTCTCAATCAAATGTTGTGGTTTAAGTCAACAGTCAGAAAGGTCCTACCTTATTTAAGGTTCTCACAGCTGCAAATCGCAAAGCTGGCTTAGGGGAGCTACAAAATAGCTGGAGAACTGAAAAAGAAAAACATCACTGAATATGAATCACCTCACTGGATAGCACAGATCTCAAAACATAAAAATCACATTTCTAAAACTGCATGAGGAAAAGAGACCACAGCATCTAGAATTCATGTGGGAAAATGCTATCCTCCAAAACAGAAAATGCACGGTTGTTGAGCTGTCATAAATTTCAACACAAGAAAAAGATTATTCTCTTTTTCTAAATGAAATAATACTCCCTAATATTTACACATAAATAGTAGAACATTTTGTAGTGACAAAGGGAAATGGGCTTTAATAACACAAAGGAAAACTAAAAGCACTAAAGATACTTGTTTTCTATGTAGAAATGTTTCATATTTATATGAGAAACTAATAACTGGAAGACAAGATGTAAGTGAAGAATAAATAAAGGTAATCATCTACCTATCAGAATGCAAAGGCTAAGCTCCAAAAATCGTTCTTAAAACCTACCCCACAAAAACCTACGGAAACTTAAAATAAAAACCTAAGAACACGAGGGGCCAGGTGGTGGCACATCCAGTCAAAGAGCACAAGGACCAAGTGCAAGGACCCGGGTTTGAGCCCGTATTCCCCACCTGCGGAGGCTCTACCTATTTACAAGTGGTGAAACACCTCTGGGGGTGTCTATCTTTCTCCCCCTCTATCTCCCTGTCCTCTCTTAATTTCTCTCTTCCTATCTAATAATTTTTAAAAAGTAAAAAAATAAAAGGAAAAATGGCTGCCAGGAGCACCAAGCCCCAGCAATCATCCTGGAGGCAATAAACAACAACAGCAACAACAAAAACCCACATAAGATTACAAGCAAAAGCCAACTATCTAATACACAACTAACCTGAAACAGCAGGTGCCAGCTCCCTTGCAGTGCAGTTAGGAAGATAGATGATAGCTGAAGCAGCTTCATAAATTACCATTTCATTCTTATTTCGTAAGCAGCTCTCAATAAAATCAAAGAGTGGATTTTCATGGCTGGTGATAAATATGCATAGACCATCATTTAGATATTACTAAGAAGTAATATGTAAAACACACACAGATTAAAAACAAACATACAGTGAAATGAACTTTTAGGATTCTTGAGGAAACCTTTGAACATCCACTCCAGAAAAGCAATGAGAACACTAGTAAACACTGTCAAAACCAACTTCTCTGGCACTTTAAAAATCCCCCAAATGTGTAATATCTTGGTGTTTGTGTTCAAGGACTCTTACTGTTTTAGTTTATACTTTTTACCAAATGACCTGCATTTCTTCAGAAGACAACGACTGGATGGCTTCACTCATTATGTGCAATAGAAAGAACTGAAACACATGAACTTGTTAAAAAGAACAAAGTGTGGGCCGGGCAGTGGTGCACTGGGTTAAGTGCACATAGCACAAAGTGCAATGATCCCAGTTCAAGCCCCTGGCTACCCACCAGCAGGGGAGTCCCTTCACAAGCGGTAGCAGGTCTGCAGGTGTCTGTCTTTCTCTCTTCTTCTTCATCTTCCCCTCCTTTCTCGTTTTCTCTCTGTCCTATCCAACAACAACATCAATAACAATAATGACAACTAGGGCAATAGGGCAATAAAAATGGGAAAAATGGACACAAATGGATCTTCCACAGAAGAGACAAAAGTTCAGCATCCAAGTGACTGAAACTCGGAGAGATGCCCTGCTTCCCCTAAGAAAAAGAAACTTGCAGTCAAACAAACCACAATCAAGAAGAAATCTTAAGATATGAAGCTTTAACCTGGAAAGTACGGGGCCAAGAAGTACGTAAATCTGATCCTATCACAACTTTAAATCTACAATTTTACAACAGTAGGAAATGGGCAATTAATAGCTATAAACCAAGGGGGTTGAGTGGTAGCGCAGTGGGTTAAGCGCATGTGGCGTGAAGCATAAGGACTGACAAATAAGGATCCCCGGCTCCCCACCTGCAGGGGAGTTGCTTCACAGGCGGTAAAGCAGGTCTGCGGTGTTGATCTTTCTCTCCCTCTCTCTGTCTTCCCCTCCTCTCTCTATTTCTCTCTTTCCTATCCAACAACATCAATAATAACAATAATAATAAAACAATAAGGGCAACAAAAGGGAATAATAAATTTTGTTTTTTAAAAAAGCTATAAACCAGTGAAAATCAGTTGTCAATAATTGTAGTAGCTTGCTGAGAAAAGCCCTGGAGAATGCCATCATATTGGAATTCAGTTCCCATAGTATTAGACCCTTGAGTGGATTCTAAGAAGACAATTCCCAGTCTGCCATATTACTTGACCTGTCAACTTCAGAGTGTTCACAGATCAGTGACTACCTGGACTGAGGCCCCAGTTACATTACTAGATCTGACCCCATTGCGCATGGCAACCTAGTAACTGTTGACCATTTATAATCCTGAATTTCTCTTTGATAGCCAGGTTCAAGCACAGATCTCTGAATGAAGTCCTCAAACATAATGAAAAAACAGAGGAAATTACCCACAACTGGGCTACTCCAGCAACTGGAGTTCAAATTCAATAAAACTATGCAAACTTCCTAAAGAGAACATTAAGAAAATATATGTATGGTCCTCAGGATATTCATCAAATTAAGAAGTTCAATGGAAGAAAACTTCAATAAATTCAGAGGAAGTATGAGAGAAATCATAACAGAAATTAGAAAAAATGCAATAGTGGATTTTAAGTGTACTGTATAAGGGGCTACTGGAAGAAAGAAATAAGCCAAAGAATAAAGCTATAAGCTAAAGAATGAAGTACAGGAAAATATCAAGAAAACCCAGAGAAAACGAAGTGAATGAAACAAAAGATAATAAATGAGGTTTATAGGACAACAGCATCAAGAAGGACAACATTTGTATTCAAGGGATACTGAAGGAGAACGGAAAGAGGAAAGACAGAATATTTATTTTAAAAAAATAATAATTAAAGTTAAGAATTTCTCTAGTCAGAGGCAGGAAACTCTTAAAGTCCCAAACAAAATAAATCTAAACCTAAGTTCACCAAGACACATAATCATTTAAATGACACTGATACAAAGTTTAAGTGCAGCAAGAGAGAAAAAAAAAGTCACCTACACAGGAGGTTCAACAAGAGTATCTGCTAATTTCTCAACAGAAACTCCAGAAAGATATATAGAAAATTTTAAGAGGGGTAGGTGGTGGTACACCCAGTAAAGCACATACATTACCGTGCATAAGGACCCAGCTCAAGCCCCAGCTCCCCATATACAGGGGATACTTCATGAGTGGTGAAGCAGGTCTGCAGGTGTCTCTTTCTCTGTCTATCTCCCCTTACCCTCTCAATTTCCCTCTGTCCTATCAAATAATAAAAAAAAAACGATAATAAAAGAAAAATGGCCACCAGTAGGGATAGAGTCATGCAGGCACTGAACCCTAGCTACACCCCCAGGTGGCAATAAAAACAAAAATAAAAATTTAATGGGGGGGGGGGGGAGAGGAGGTGGCACGCTTGACTGAGTACACATGTTAACACTGTATAAAGACCCGGGTTCAAGCCCGACGTCCTCACCTGCAGAGGTGAACCTTCACAAGTGGTAAAGCAGTATTGCAGGTACCTCTCTTTCTCATCCCCTCTCTATCTCCCCCTTCCCTCTCCATTTCTCCCTGTCTCTATCAAATAATTAAAATTAAAATTTTTTTTAAATCATCGAAAAATTTTAATAGAAAAGACTTCCACCCAAGAACACACTCTTTAGCTAGATTATCATTCAGGCTTCGAGAAGTTATGAAGAGCTTTTCAGATAACAGTTAAAAGAAATACATTACCACTAAACTGGCCCTACAGGAAATAACAAAAGAAAATACTGCAAATTCTTACACCTGCAGGATAAATACACAAAGCAATAGGAACCAACCAAAGTAAAATGAAGACAAACCATTGGACTCCCACTATAGAAGTGAGGCTACCAGAAGGGATTTTTTTAGGGAGGAAGGAGTCCAATGGAATTTAGTTCTCTTTAAATAAATAACCATTAAATCCAGAACTTGAATATTCCCTTTATTAAATATAAAAGGAACCCATGTCTAGGAGAAAACTCACCCAGGAGGGTATGTGTGTCACCATGTACGAAGCTCCAGGTTCAAACCCAGCTTAGTAAGCACTAAGCTCAATGGTGTAGCTATATTGTGATGTCTCTCCCCATCTCCTCTTTCTCTTTCCCTCTCTGTCTCTATGCATATATGAAGTAAAAAGAATTTTTAAAAACTCAGCCCAGGAGCAGCAGAATTACATATCCCAATGATTCACACACAGGAAGAAAAAATAAAGGGAATAAACATGATGATTCTTTTTTTTTCAACTCCAACATCACTCTACTGAAAACTTTTTGATTTACAGAATTCTTGTTGTCAAAAGGGTATTATTTCCACATTTCTCCATTCTATTTCCTCCTCAACAAGATGATTCTTAATGTCATTCCCAGTTTCCACATTTATTTACTATATTCTCTGTGATCTATGCAAAACCAGCTTAATACTGAATTATTAGTAGCAAAATTAGTAGTTAAACATATGTGTCAAAACATATGTTAAGGTTAGAAAAAGTTGTCATTAGGCACCCTATGTTTCTGTTAAAGAAATTTTTTTTTAATTTTGGATACAGAGAAATTGAGGGGGAGAGGACAGCAGCAGCACTGCTTTACCACTTGTGAAGCAAGTGGTCCCTTTGGAGGTGCGGACCTGGGCTTAAACCTGGGTCCTTGCACACGGTAATGTCAGGGTTCAACTGGATGGGCTATCACCAGGCCGCACATGTTTTTTGTTTGTTTGTCTCTGTTTTAACTTAGGAAGCATAGAACCCATCTATAAAGTCACCAATGCCCAGGAGTCGAGTGGTAGTGCAGTGGGTTAAGCACACGTGGCACAAAGTGCGAGAACCGGCAGAAGGATCCCAGTTTGAGCCCCCGGCTCCCCACCTGCACGGGGGTCGCTCCACAAGTGGTGAAGCAGGTCTGCAGGTGTCTATCTTCTCTCCCCTCTCTGTCTTTCCCTCCTCTCTCCATTTCTCTCTGTCCTATCCAACAAAGATGACATCAATAACAACATTAATAACTATAACAATAAAAACAAGGACAACTAAAGGGAATAAGTAAAATTTTTTTTTTTTAAAAAGTCACCAATGCCCAAAAGATATTCACAAAGAAAATAAGCAGGGGGAGGAGGGGGCTGGCAGTTGCACACCTGGTTGAGTACACACATTACTGTGCACAAGGACCTGGGCTCAAGCCACTTGCTCCCCACCTGCAAGGCGAAAGCTTCACAGGTGGTGAAGCAAGTACCACAGGTGGCTCTCCATCTCTTCCCCCCTACCTCCCTCTCTCAATTTCTTTCTGATCAAATAACACTTAAAAAGAAAATTAACTCTAGTAAATGGAAAAATATTCAGATTTAGGTAAAGATACTTACTCATCTTCATTATCTTTCAGCAGACGACTAGCAATTCGAATCAGCATGCAGTAAGCAAACTGTGATTTGAGACCGGATTTAGTAAATTTATTCAACATCTTAGAAACAGCAAGGCGATCATTTTTTTTAAGGTGATACAGGACTCCCAATGCATGATACTAAAGAACAAGGGAAAGAATGCAACACAGAGAAAACTGAGTAATAAGACAAAATTTGAATGAATACAGCACTGAGTGGAACTAGATTTCTTGAAAAATATATAAGTAAATAGAGAGAGAGAAGACCCTTGCCAAATGTACACAAATAAAGTTTGTTTTCTTTTCCACACTGAATCAAACACAGAGCAGACTAAAAAGATAAGAACTTCTAATTTATCCCTAAAGGTTGTAAATTCAGATGGGGTAGGTATTAAAAAGGTGACATATAATTTCCAGTTGGCTCTAGCTTGTTGGACATTGCCTTACACATCCTCAGTTCAGAGGCCCCGAGTTCCAAAAGAGCTCCAAAGTCTCTTTGGTGACTTCAAATCAGCTGTGGTCATGTCAGTAGTTAAAGGACTAATCTCCTTAATGAGGCTTTAAGGATGATAATTATCTTGGTACTTTGTATAAAAATACAATGATCAGAGTTAAGAGAGTAAGATTATTTCCCAAGAGAAATAATTATTGCTTTACTTCTTCATAACTGAATATGCTAATTTGAATAGTTGTAAACAGCGAGGGGGGAAAAATACCCTCTTAAATACAAATGGGACACTTTAAATAAAATTGCCAGTTACAAAATTAAAACTTGTTTCTTTTAATAGGAATAGCCTAATGAATATCAAAAGGATGTCTCTACAAAAATATCATTTTAAAGTTCCACAAAATAGACATTAACGTGTTTGGTTCCCTGCCCCCCAGCACAGTCCAGCTCCTGCTTAAGGTGGTTTGGGGAACTGAATCAGAACCCCTGGTGCCTCTGACATCAAAGTCTGATGTACCGCTCAGAAAGAAAATGAACTCTTCATGGTTCCTATAATATCCAGGAGAGTCAAGGGTCCCAGAAGTCTGACATGGAACAACTTTCTTTACAAGTGATTTTTCAAATACTACTGAACGTGTTGTGAAGTCTTTGGAAAAAACATCTCAAATGACCAACGAACATGAGGATCCTTCTTGAACATTTTTTTTATTTCTTTATTGGGGGATTAATGTTTTACAATCAACAGTAATACAATAGTTTTATACATGCAAATACAAAGTTTGTACATGCATAATATCTCCCAGTTTTCCACATAGCAATACAACCCCCACTAGGCTTCCTGAACATTCTTACAGGGGGTCCTCAAATACTAGCAGGGGTTATGATGGTAATCATGGTTAGTGGGATACCTACTTGAGGATATATATTATTGGCTACTTACTTTGACAAAACATTTACCTTACTAATACTCATATGAGGACTCAGCAAATTATCCAGACAATGCTGACTTAAAGCAAGCTCATTGAGATCTAAGCCTATGAGATTTAAGGACAATACCTGGACCATAACGTTATCACTTGAAGCAGCTTCTTGGGCTTCATTGACCCAGCGCTTGACCACATCATAGCTTATCTTCATCATGTGCTAAATACAGAAAACATAAACAAAACCAAAACATTCATGGTCACTAGCAGTTTAGAAATATGGATCCCTTTTCTTGGAGAATCACTGAAAATAATAAGTTAATGTCCAAGTCTCTACACCTGGGATAGTTAACAGAATGGTGCCTACACTACATCAACAGGCTTTACTTCCAGAAAATTCCTTGGAAGGAAAAAGAGAAGAGCAACAAACATGTTCTCTCTTGACCAGATGCATTCCAGAAGCAGGTATTCTTGTGACTTCGATGAGCTAACTCAGTCACACACTAGTAAATAATTTTAATCCAATCCGATGTGGTAGAATGTAATTAATAAGTGTTATTTTGATAAAAGAAAAGGCATTATTAAAGGCAAAAAAATGTCCTTCCTACATGGACATTCAGAACAAGAGACTTTGGGTTGAAGGATACTGTATACTTGGACGTAAACAGAGCAGGGGGAAAAGAGACAAGAGGCAGATACATTATGAAGGAAGGTTTAAAGAAAAATAATCCTCAGTTTCCTCCAGGGCCTTCACCTCACTTCCACCCCTCCCCTCTTAACTATGCATAAAACATAACATTCTGACTGCCAAAAACTTTAAACATAGCAACCTTTCATGTCTTTAATTGCTCATTATAAATGTTCCCTGCTCTGGCAGGTAAAAATGCTCTGGATAAAAGGTATACACAATTTTTTATTGCTTCAAGTCTAAGAGAATCATAGTGATACTCAGGTTTTTGTTTTTTATGACTAAAAACTGTACCTCCCATCTATAAGAACCAGACAACCAACTGTGGACTTACTAAGGAAGAGACCAATGCCGAGCTGGATACACTGGGGACTTTATCCACAATGGCCTGCTTCATATATCTTTCAATGGCCTGCAGCATCGTTCCCTGATAAGAGTCACACAGAACAGAAAAAGCTGTTGATTTAAAATACTTTCATGCAAAATTGCCACTTTAAAATAATCTCCAAAAACCTGTCATGTATTTGTGTCTCTGCAGATACAATGAATGAAAGGATTACTATACAACAGTCAGAGCCCAGAGGGCAGACAACTGAGCGGGCACTTCAAGTGGGGACAAACAATTCTATACACAGAAAAATAACTACTCAACAGTGAAAAGTAACTTTTGATCCTGAAGACACCACTATGTGAAGGGTATTTATTTCATACATTGCCCAGAGAGTTCTACAAATCAAATGTAACCCTTGATTATTTTAGGTACATAATAAATTTACTGAAGCATATGCTACATATATCCCTTAACATGAAATTCTCTGAAAATAAAGTCATTTCTCATTTTAGCTGGAAGGAAGCTTAGCAAAGGGAAGTGCTCTCAGTATCTTGTAAAAGCACTATGAACAAACCAAGTTCAGTCATGAGATGAAGGGTCACCAGTGGCACTGGCATCATCAAATCTCAAGCTACCAGTTGAATGCTAAAAATAAAAGCAACCACAAGACAGCTGAACAGTCTTAATCCTTTCCTATTACTCCTTCTAGAATCCACTCTCATCATTTGATCCACCTAACCTTTCAAACTTGCGAAGACTGCAAACAAAAACATGAAATATAGGCAAGGCTAAATGGGCTGATAAGTTATTCGTTTGGCAGTGCCCAGCCTACCCTTGACTTTAACCTTTCCTACTTATAGCTCTCATAAAGGGACGGTGTAACATACCACAACACCTCACCTCTCCAAATACCGCAGCCTGAGTTAAGGTTAAACATCTGAATCAGACCCAAACTAGTTAATAATAGCTAACCAGATCCTCTCCCTTAAAACTTTTGAGTGAGAAGACTTGAGCCTGGTAATTATGGCTCATACTGGTAAACATCCGAGAAATCTTGCTGTTGATTTCCAGAGATGTGCTCTACTGCATGCTCTGGCATCTGCTATAAACTCTGAGTCTGGTAATGATGGCTCATACTGGTAAACATCCGAGAAATCTTGCTGTTGATTTCCAGAGAGGTGCCCCATTGCATGCTTTAACATTTGCTATAAGCTCTGAGCCTGGTAATGATGGCTCGTACTGGTAAACATCCGAGAAATCTTGCTGTTAATTTCCAGAGAGGTGCCCTACTACATGCTCTGGCATCTGTTGTAAGCTTTACCTCACATTCTGAAAAATCTATATCCTGTAATAAAATGGCTTCTAAGTTAACTTTGAATGGATTTTTGTTCCCTTCAAGCAATGTACCCTATGACAAAAGCCCATGAGCAAAAATATAGAGAAAAATAGCCTAACTTAAATAAACACCAAGTAATAATAATAATAATGAAAGAAAATGTCAAGCCACAAACATCTTTCTGGGGGCCATGTTTTTCGTGTACTGAAATGTCGCTAGAGAACCCCCACAATGCCCATGCCTCCTGGAGACGACAGAACCCTTTTGCTGTCCCATTAAACACAGAGAGCTTACATCAGTGATTCTGCAGAGCGCCCTGATGGCAGGGCCTCGGTACACGTCTTCCTTTCCAGTCATGTCCTTCGTCAGGCTAAGAAAAAATCAGATTAGTCAATATGAAAACGATCAGTAATTCCAACAGCCCCCAAAGTTACCTTTTTCTAAATCATTGGGGGGGAGGCAGATAGTCATTTACACGGTTATTTACTCAAGTTGTCACAAGAGTAGTTTCTTATCTCCCCATCTACCATAGCCAGCACCGAGGTCTTCCTCTGTCATCAATTACAGGGTCTCTAACAACCTTTCAGCCCTCTTCCACCTCCTCCTTAGAGAGTCCTCAACTCCACTCCAGTAAAACACACCTAGTCTTAATTTCACTGTGTACCTCCTTTATTACTGTTTTTCAAGTTCCATCTATGAATGCAGTTATCAGGTACTGTCCTTCTGCCTTACCTCACTTAGCAAGCTCTTGCAAAAAATAAAAATTAAAAAAAAAAAAAACTGAGGACAAGAGAATATTCCTTGATACATTCTATGCAACAAGTATCACCATGACACCAAAAGCAGACAAAATTGTAACAGAAACAGAAAACCACAAGCTGATTTCTCTGACAAACATGCATGCTATGATACTAAGCAAATCTCTAGCAAACCAGACTCATCAGTACATTAAACAGTTGTACATTCAGAAGTGGGGAAACAATATGAACAGAATATTCACCAAGAGATCTAAAAGGCCAACAAACATAAGAAAATACACCAAGTCACTGACTATAAGAGAAATGCAAACTAAAATAACAATGTGATACCACTTTACTCCTGTGAGAATGTCCTATATCAGAAAGAATAGTAACAACAAATCTTGGAGAGGCTGTGAGGAGTAGAGAAACCCTCCTGCACTGCTAGTGGGAATGTCAATTGGTCTAATCCTTGTGGAAAACAGAGAAATGGACCTACCCTATGATCCTGCAATTCCTCTCCTGGGGATATATCCTAAGGAATCAAAAACAGTCATCCAAAAAAAAATGAAAGACCTGTACACTAAAATGAACTAGAAGATGCAAAGAAATGGAAAGATATTCCCTGCTCATGGACTGAAGAATTAAAAGCATTAAAACGACCATCCTACCCAGAACAACATACAGATTCAATGCAATACCTATCAAACTTCCACTGAATTCCTTTAAGGGGATAAAATAATTAAAATAAAATAAAAAACTACAAGAGTTTATCTGGAACCTGAAAACATCCATAATAGAGATTCTGAGGAAAAAAGAATGGAAGATTTCTATACACTATACATCAGACAAAGATTACTAAAAGAGCTAACAAAACTCAACAATAACAAACCATTAAAAATGAGAGGGCAGGGAGTCAGGCAGTAGTGCAGCACGTTAAGCGCAGGTGGCACGAAGCTCAAGGACCGGCATAAGGATCCCGGTTCGAGCTCCCGGCTCCCCACCTGCAGGGGAGTTGCTTCACAGGTGGTGAAGCAGGTCTGCAGGTGTCTATCTTTCTCTCCCCAACTCTGTCTTCCCGTCCTCTCTCCATTTCTCTCTGTCCTACTATGACATCAATAACGGCAATAATAACTACAACAACAATAAAAAAAAAACAAAGACAACAAAAGGGAAAATAAATAAATGACAGGGCAAGAACAGAATCTTCACCAAATAAGGTATCCAACTGACCAACAGGTATAAGAAAATGCTTAATTATCAAGCAACAATGACATACAACCTCACAACTGTCAGCCTGTCATATATTTAAAAGAACAGAAACAGTGGTGAGGATTTGGAGAGAAAGGAACCCTTCTACACTGTTTGCGAAGTAAATTAATTCAGCCCCTGAGGAACAGTCTGGAGTCCCCTCAGAACTTTAAAAATGAGCCTACCCTATAAGCTGGCAATTCCTCTCCTAGAATTCTATCCAAAGAACACAAAAATACCCAAAGAGATCTGTGTACACCTATGTCCACAGGAACACTATTTGTAATAGTAAAAATTTAGAAATAACTAAAATGTTCAATGATTGACGTGGTTAAATAAGTCATGGTACATATACACAATGGAATATAATGCAGCTATAAGGAATGATGAAATATCTTTTGCTACAGCCTGAATACAAATTAAAAGAATCATACTTTACTGTTTTAAAAAAGGTATAATCCTAGGTGTAAATCCAGAGAACATGAAAACAACAATTCAAAGGGACATATGCACCCCTAGATTTACAGGTGCATTATTCACAAAGCCAAGGAGTGAAATCTACCTACATGTTCACTGACAAATAACAAGATCAAGTTTTGGAAAATATACCCAATGGCATACTACTTTATAATTTAAAAAGATGATCCTGTGTCCTTTGGGACAAAATAGATTGAACTAAAAGTGAGTATTCTTAGTGAAGTAAGTAAGGAGGTAAGACAACTACCAGATGATTTCACTCATATGTAGACTATAAAGAAATGAATTTTTAAAAACAAAGTAGCCAAACTGTCTCTGATTGATTGTGTGAGAGCTTCACCTCCCTTTCCTAGTTAAGTAAGAGAACTTGGGAATCACTCCATATGGGCAGATGTTTTGAAAATTTAGATATCTATCTGCATGTCTTTAAGTATATAATTATATCTAAAATACATTTCAATGATAGCCCAATTTACACTGTTCAGATACAGATGACACATTAAACAGTCTGTTTCACAAAAATTTGCATTTTTCCAATTAGATTTTTTTTAAACTGAGACTTGGCAGGTTTCATTTCTTCTGAGAATTCTCCTTGGCTCACAGAGCCATTACATGATGCAGAAGTTTTGGCTGTGGGCTAATTTGCCAACCTCTGCCCCGTACTTCTGTAGTAGCGCGGCTTGTACTAACAGGAAAGACTTCCATTTAGGCAGTTTATTCATTACACATATTCAAGAGCTGAGAAGGAACGAATTTCTGAACTAGCCCCTGACTGAAAGTTAACCTCAACGAACTAATTCCCCTACACTGTTAACATCCACGTGTTAACTCATACACATGAATTCCGAGTGAGTTCCCAAACTGGACTGCTAGAGAAAAATGTGGGACACGAAGTGAAGCAAACAGGGAATTTTCTGAAATAAAGCATTTGGGATGCAAATGGGCAGTCCTCCCCACCGCCACCCCCACCTCTTGCCAACAGCCACAGTTGGAATCAAATATAAACCCTGAGAAAAATGTGAGGGGGGCTCAAAAAGAGAATCAAGCACAGTCCCATCCTGCATCCTCCTCAAATTTGAACATGCCCTTCACTGAATATACTATGTACTCTTCAAAATGTTAACTACCTTTTTTTTTTTCCTACAAGGGACAAAGAAGGTGAGAGAAACATAGTGCAATGCTTACTGCTATGACTAATTGTAAAGCCACAACTGAAACTTATCAATACCCGTAATCATCCACTTCTTTTTTTTTAATATTTTATTTTATTCATTTATTCCCTTTTGTTGCCCTTGTTGTTTTATTGTTGTAGTTATTATTGTTGTTGTCATCGTTGTTGGATAGGACAGAGAGAAACGGAGAGAGGAGGGGAAGACAGAGAGGGGGAGAGAAAGATAGACACCTGCAGACCTGCTTCACCGCCTGTGAAGCGACTCCCCTGCAGGTGGGGAGCCGGGGTTGGAACCGGGATCCTTATGCCGGTCCTTGAGCTTTGCGCCACCTGCGCTTAACCCGCTGCCCGACTCCCCAATCATCCACTTCTATTTCTCTCACTAGCCGGCATTTCATCTTATCTTTGTCTTGGTTATGTGCCTAGCAGGTGATTCAAATCTTTTTCCCCTGGTTGGAACAGTTTGCTCTCCATAAACCAGCTTCTCAAGTATCATGAACGCACCAAAATATACTCAGATGAGCCCCCTGAATTCTAATCATAGTCCTCTCTGGACTATTGTATCGAAATAAGCCTAGCTCCTGGTTGTGAGCAAAATCAATTACCTCTGTGAGTATAATACCTCTCTCTCTCCCTTTCTTGTTTTGTTTTACCTGATCCACTATCATGAGTCCAAAAATCACCCAACAGTTATTTATCATCATTCCAAATTTGCAAACTAGCTGGATTCTTATCCTAAGACTTCCTGATACTGGAGTATAGGCTACCTATGACTGCCAACTTGTCGTGGAGACATGTAAAAACCCAGACACATGGGGCTGGAGACAATCCTTAGTAAAAGGTAGCTAAAAACAAATGTTCCACCCCCATTCATTTCATCCACTGAAAATACTGTCTCCTGAGATCTAGCTTCTCTGAGTCATACCAGGCTGGGGTACTAGTTCTGTTTCCACCTCTTGATGCCTGAGTTCACACAGTCTATTTATTGGTGAAAGTCCCAAACACAGGCCATTAACCCAAAACATATCTTGTATTCTAGAGAAGAAAGAATCCCTCAAACTCCAACCTAGGTGAGTACTCAGTGTTGCCTCCCAGTGATGTGTCTTCCTAGAACTATTGTTATCATCCAGTCACAAGCCCATTGCCATGCCACTCTGTCACAAAATTAATGGTAGCAAGTACATGTACAACTTGTACTATAAGCTCCTGGTTCATTTATAACTTATGGCATATTTGTCATGTAATTTAAGCATTTTTATGCAGTAAAATTTATCATCTTTTTCTCTACTTCTGTACCTGTACCTAAAGCCTTCTCCTAGGGGCCAGGTGGTGGTATACTTGGTTGAGTGTGCATGTTATAATGCACAAGGGCCAGGGTTCAAGCCCCCAGTCCCCACCTGCATGGGGAAAGCTTTGCAAGTGGTGAAGCGGTACTGCAGGTGTCTTTTTCCTCCTCTTTATCTCCCCCTTCACTCTAGATTTCTGGCTGTCTCTATCCAATAAATAAATAAATAAAGATAATAATAATAAAAATAAAAAGTTCTCAAACCTTCTACACCACAACTGAAAAAGTACAGACCTCTAATACTGGTATGGTTCCATTCTGCAACTCACGTTCCTTATGCATTTAGAGTTCTCATGTGTATGATGTGAGATAGGAATCTAACTTTACCTTCTCCAAGTGGCAGTTCAGTTGACCCAGCACCATGTATGGCAAAGGACTAGATTTACCTCAGTGGCTGGAGAGCTTTGCCATGTACTAAATTTCATGTACATCTGGTCTAAGTTTATACTTTCCATTTGTAGTAAAGAACTCTGAAAAGTGTAGGTCAGAAAGGCTAGTTTAAGATTTCCACACAATTTTATACTATTGGTCTATCTATTCATTTGTTCCTGTCAAACTGTTTCTTTTCTTTTCTTTTTTTTGGCTTGTTTGTTTTTGACAAGAGCACTGCTCAGCCCTGGCTTATTGGGGTTGGGGGTGGGGGAAGACACTGAGCCTGGGACCTCAGAGCCTTGGGCATGAGAGCCTGTTTGCATTACCATTATGCTATCTCCCCCGCCATACTGTCTCAATTGTATAGGTCTTAACATTTTACTGATTGCTACAGCTAGTCCTCCCTCGTGGTTTTCCCTTCAGTTATTGTCTCACTGTTGCTGCATCTTTGTTTTCCCACATGAGCTTAAGTATCAACTTCTTCTAAGCCCACACAATGATCCACTAGTAGTTTTACTGGCATTGTATTGAACTGGAACAGCACAGATTTACAAATTCATTTAGGGGTAAACTGAAGCATTTTTAATTTTGAGTTGACCTATTTGAGTTTTGGAAACTGAGTATCTTACCTTCAGGCTCACTGACCCTTTCCTTTGACAACTTCACTTAGCTACTGAAACCAGAAATAAATGCTTTTTACTTTGCCTAATGTATTTTATCATTTCTAAAATTTTTATTTAGTTCTTTTATAACCAAATATATATATGTGTGTATATATATGTGTATATATATATATATAGTTCTTATCACACATATACATATTCCTCTGTCGAGAATTTTTATTAGTTTCTAGAGTGTCCATCTTTATGCACCAAGATTGCATTAAAGTGTTTAATAATCACAACCAGGAAATTTCAGGACACGCATCTATTGATTCTCTTACTCTTTCTTGGTCTAGTAATTCTGGGTTGTATCTTGAATATACTGAATATTTTTGAGGCTCAGGATCCTGTTAAAAGCTTCCAAGAGATATTGACTGTTTTGTTCTTGTCGCCTTTTTATTATTATTATTTTTTTTAATATTTATTTTCCCTTTTGTTGCCCTTGTTGCTTTTTTTCTATTATTATTGTAGTTATTACTGTTGTTATTGATGTCATCGTTGTTAGACAGGAAAAAGAGAAATGGAGAGAGGAGGGGAAGACAGAGGGGGAGAGAAAGACAGACACCTTCAGACCTGCTTCACGGCCTGTGAAACAACTCCCCTGCAGGTGGGGAGCTAGGGGCTCGAACTGGGATCCTCACGCCGGTCCTTGCGCTTTGCGCCACGTGCACTTAACCCGCTGCGCTACCGCCTGACTCGCATTATTTTATTTTTTAAGCAAGGCATCTACAAGCTCTGCTAGGTCTTTTGTTTGTTTTTCAAATTTTTATTAACTTCATTTATTGGATAGAGATTAAGAGGAAGGGGAGATAGAGACAGAGAGATACTTGCAGTATCACCAAAGCTTTCTTCCTGAAGGTGGGGACCAGGGGCTTGAACCCTGATCCTTGCTCATTATAACAGGTGTACTCAACCAATTGTACCACCACCTAGTCCCCTGCCAGAACTTTGTACATGTTTCTCCCACACTCTTTGATTTTCAAGGACCCCTTATCCCAGGATGCCTAGCCAGACATGTGGGATCAATTCAGAGTGCCCTGTGCTATGGCACAAGTCTGAGCAAGTGGATCCTTGTGGCAAAGAGGTAAGAGGACGGGGGGGGGGGGGTCATTTCCTCTAACTTCACAAAATAGGCCCCCCCCTTTAAAAATATTTATTTATTCCCTTTTGTTGCCCATTTTTTCTTATTGTTGTAGTTATTATTGTTGTCGTCATTGATAGACAGGACAGAGAGAAATGGAGAGAGGAGAAGACAGAGAGGGGGAGAGAAAGACAGACACCTGTGAAGCGACTCCCCCGCAGGTGGAGAGCCACGGGCTTGAACCAGGATCCTAAGGACAGTCGGTGCGCTTTGCACCACGCGTGCTTAACCCGCTGCGCTACCTTAATCCCTAGACCCCCCTTTTTTAAATAAAATATATTTTTTTAACATTTTACCTCCTTAGAACCCAGTACTTTTTTTTTAATTGGAGGATAATGGTTTACAGTAAATACAACTGTTGGTACAAGTGTAAAATTTCTCAATCTTTTTTTTTTTTTTTTTTTTTTTTAATTTTTATTTATTTTATTTATTTATTCCCTTTTGTTGCCCTTGTTTTTTTTTATTGTTGTAGTTATTATTGTTGTTGTCGTTGTTGGATAGGACAGAGAGAAATGGAGAGAGGAGGGGAAGACAGAGAGGAGGAGAGAAAGATAGACACCTGCAGACCTGCTTCACCGCCTGTGAAGCGACTCCCCTGCAGGTGGGGAGCCGGGGTTCGAACCGGGATCCTTATACCGGTCCTTGTGCTTTGCGCCACCTGCGCTTAACCCGCTGCGCTACAGCCCGACTCCCAAAATTTCTCAATCTTTTTGCAAAACACTCACCCCTTGCCCCAGTCTATATCCTCCTCCACCATCAAAATCTCAAGAGTTTATGTGTCCGCAACATTGCTATCACACCAAGACAAAGTTATTCTACAACTAAGGCTGACCTCAGGGCAGGATCAAAAAGTAAACAGAAGAAGGGGGAGGGTTGGATTCTTCCACACTTTCCAGCTTACAGGGAACTTTTCTTTAACCTGTGGTCAGGTCAACTATAGGCGCTTCTTTCTCTCAGTCTTTCCTCACCCTACCCATGAGCTAATTCCCCAATTCAGCCTGCCCTTGGGTCAAATTCAAGGGTGCATTGAGAGAAAATAACTATAAAACCCAGATTTACCACAGTGGTTATTCATTAACTACTCTTTTCCCAAATTCACTAGCTATTATTCACTTTCTACAAGCCCCGGGTAGCTGTCTTCTGTGTTGTCCACAGGTTTTGGTTGCTAACTGCTGGGCTGCAGTTGCCTTATCTCCTCTTGGCTAGAAGTCCCTTTGCTTTCCCTTTTAGTTAGTGTTGTTCATTTCATAGGCGTTCGGTGAAGAAGGTTGTCACTTGGCGTCTTTCATCAGGTTTCCACAAAAGTTTTCACAAATTCCTTTTAAAAGAGAGTAAGTATGGATCTAAGTAAATCAGGGCAGTCTATTTGCTAAATGGGCAGGAGGGAAGAGAGAAGGAGGGGAAGCAAAATACCAAAAGGTTTCCCAGCACATTAAATCTACCGAGACAGTTTATTGGACGTGTTGGCTGAACTGAGCTAAGGGATGCCCAGAGAGCAGACAAAACATTACTTCCAGTGTCCCTAGAGGGTGCTTCTGGAAGTGATTAGTATTGAATTGGTAGATTAAGCAAGAAATTTTACTTCACTTCATCGCAGTGGGGACAGGCATCATCCAACTCGCTTATCTATTGGTTCTGGAGAAACCTGTCTAATACATCCCATTTCTTCTTCCTGTATGGAGTTTTCTTCTTTTCTTTAGATACGGAGAAAGGTAACTAATCCTTATGGCTCCAGCACTATTCACGGAAGAGAGAAAATGAATTCTTCTTTGCTTAATTCACACAACAAACTTACTGTGTTCCTAAAGTAGTATCAGGTGTGGTCTTTGCTCTCAAACAGCCATCAGTACAGAGGGTAGAAAAGCACATAAGCAAATAGTGACAGTACCACATACAGAATGCTAGAATAAAGGTAAAAAGATAACCCAAATGCTATAAGAACAAGAACAGGAAAGTCACCCTGAGAAATTATGTTTGAGCTATGTCCAAGAAGAAAGAAAATAATAAGAGGAGCCAGGAGAAACATGCGCAATGGTGAGAGGATTATATGAAGCAGTGTTAATAGTTTGGGGAATGACAGTAGTGCTTGATATGAACTCAAGGAATGCCAATATTTAGGTGACGGAGGGAATAAAGCTTCCGAAGCAGAATAAAATTGAGATTTCATATGGGGTTAAATCAGGACTATGGTTCTTGAAGTCAGAGAGGATCGAATTCCGGGGAGTGATAGGACCTTGCCCTCAACTAGGATCAACAATGGTAGAGAATGTCCCATCCTCCAAAGGGAGGATGGACAACATGCTCTATGCTACACCTGAGGAAGATGGGTCGATACTGGGGCAGCTTGGAATGTTCCTACTCATGACCATAGAATGTGAGCTCAGATCTACAGGGATGTTGAGGTCACACAGGCTGCTAAGCTAATTATGGGCCCCAGATCACATCAAATTGATAGGGGTTACAGTAATATTTATACTCCTTTCCCATATAAGGAAGCTACTCTCTTCCCTGGTCCAGCTTTCTGGTCCTTTTTCCAGCCATGACATCATCTCCCCAGACAATAATTAGGATCCACCTGCATATCAGATTTCAGGCTGAGGCAAAAACAAACAAACAAAAAAAAAAAACACTAGTACAGCTACAGCTCCTTTGGAATATAATTAAAATATATCTACTAGCTATCTACAAAATGGAGGACCCCCCAACAGTTCATCTGCACTAACCCAACCTTTAGGTCCATGATTGTTCAACAATTTGTTTGGCTTTGTATGTTAACTCTCTTTTCAGCCACCAGGTTCCAGATGCTAGCAGGATGTGACCAGACTTCCCTGGACAGACAACCCCACCAATGTGCCTTGGAACTCCACTTCCCCAGAGCCCTTCCCCACTAGGGAAAGAGAGACAGGCTGGGAGTATGGATCAACCTGTCAATACCCATGTTCAGCAGGGAAGCAATTACAGAAGCCAGACCTTCCACCTTCTGCATCCCACAGTGATCTTGGGTCCATGCTCCCAGAGGGTTAAAGAATAGGAAAAGCTATCAGGGGAGGGGATGGGATACGGGGGTCTGGTGGTAGGAAATGTACAGAGCTGTACCCCTCTTGGAATCCTATGGTTTTGTCGATGTTTCCTTTTTAGAAATAAAAAATTAAATAAATAAATAAATAAATAAATAAATAAATAAATAATTCTGGGGGGTGTTTAACCTTGGTAAAACTGGAAGACTGGTCAAGACTGAAAATTGTCTTTGTGAGTTTGCAATCACAAAGGTCATTGGAGATCTCTGAGAGCAAAGCAAACTGCAATGGTGGACTAAGTCAAGTTATAATAGTACCTCATTTCCTTGTTCTAAACCAAGTCTTGGCAATGACCCGTCAGGAAACATTTCCATGGATTTATTGGTTATCTGTATTTATTACTTTGTGAAATATCTGCCTTCAGGTTTTCTTCATCTTCATGGTTTCTGGCCAAGCTAACACAATTGTCTGTGAACTCAGAATGATTATCTGCTATATATTTGTCTTCTATTTCTGCTGGAACAGATGACCACAAGGAGGGACATAAGACAATTGATTATTTAAAAATTAAATGGATCAGAATTCTAAGGTGGGTCTCACTGGGCTAAATTTATGTGTCAGGTGAGTGGCCTTCACCTTATAGGCAAAACGCAACCCTGTCTTGCCAGGTTCTCCTCAGACCTCAGCATGATCCAGCATCACCTCAAAGCCCAGCTCCTCATAAGTCTCAACCACTCAAAAGCCCCAGTCCTGGGGGCCAGGCAGTAGCACACCAGGTTAAGTGTACATAATGTGAAGTGCAAGGACCAGCACAAGGATCCTGGTTCAAGGATCCCCATCTGCAGGGTGGGGGTCACTTCACAAGCAATCAAGCAGGTCTGCAGATTTCTATTTTTCTCTCCCCCTCTGTCTTCCCTTCCTCTCTCAATTTCTCTCTGTCCTATCCAGCAACAACAATAAACCATAAACAAGAGCAACAATGGAAAAAAGATGGGCCTCCAGGAGCAGTGAATTGTAGTGCAGGGGCCAAGCCGGAGCAATGACCCCAGAGGCAAAAAAAGAAAAAAGCCCAAGTCTTAGCCCAAAGGCACTGAAATTAGGTATGGGCCAAGCTTTTGTGTTTAAGCTATTCTCTGAGGCAAAATCCTTCACCTGTGGACCTGCACAACCAGAACCAACACAAGGATGGGACTCTCCATGGGATGACATTGGCAAGACACTTCCGCTCAAACAGAGGCGAAAGGATCACATGGGTCCCAAGCAATTTTTCATTCTGGCCAAGCAGACTTACTGGGGAAGATTCAGATCCTGGATGAATTCTCCAAGGTCCTCAGCTGTCCTATGGTCTGCACCATTGCCCCCTCAGCAAAATGTTAGTTTAATAAAGGCAGCAAAGGGGCTGGGTGGTGGTTGAGAGTACACATTACAGCACGCAAGGACCAGAGTTCAAATCTCCGGTCCCTACCTGCAGAGGGAAGCTTCACTAGTAGTGAAACAGTGCTGCATAGGTCTATCTCCCTCTCTCCTCTCAATTTGTCTCTATGCTAAATAAATAACTAAATAAAATAAAAGCAGTGTGTGTTCAAACCTGAGTAGTCATATCCATCTGTTTCCTGAATGTAGAATCTTAGGGCTCTGAGGGCTGTCTTTCAGCTCATGCTCTCTGATCCTTTTAGTCCAAGTTGGCAGCATTCCTACTGGTATGAGACTCTCAAGAGCTTGTGGGATGACTATATCCAGAGTGGCTCCTGTGGACAAGAGGCCCCTCCGGACATTTTGCCCAGATAATCCCACCTCTATTTTTGGCTTCTACTTAAATGCTGAGGGAATCCATGAGTCACATTCTGGATCTCTTCAGAGTGTTTTGGATGAGTGAATACTCTTGACTTTTTGACCTTTCTGAAGTTTTAGTCAAAGGTTGTATAGCTCATTTCACTTTGAGGGCATTTCTAACCACATTATCTCTCGTCTTTAGTCCTTTGCCATTTCCTTCTGGTCAGCTGAGAATTTCCAAAAATCAACAACTGTTGATCTTACCCTTGGTTTATTTTTCTACTCTCAAATCCAAGTCTAAGTGACAAAACACAAATCAAGTCACACCATGACACAGTGCTTAGAAAACTCCTCAGTGGTGGGGCAAGGGGAGACAGCATAATGGTTATACAAACGGACACTCACGCCAGAGGCTCTTAAGTCCCAGGTTCAATCCCCGCACCACCATAAGCCATAGCTGAGCAGTGGCTCTAGTTAAAAAAAAAAAAAAAAAAAAAAAAGGGAGTTGGGCTGTAGCGCAGCGGGTTAAGCGCAGGTGGCGCAAAGCACAAGGACCGGCATAAGGATCCCGGTTCGAACCCCGGCTCCCCACCTGCAGGGGAGTCGCTTCACAGGCGGTGAAGCAGGTCTGCAGGTGTCTATCTTTCTCCTCCTCCTCTCTGTCTTCCCCTCCTCTCTCCATTTCTCTCTGTCCTATCCAACAACGAAAACAACAATAAAACAACAAGGGCAACAAAAGGGAATAAATAAATAAATATTTAAAAAAATAAATAAAACTCCTCAGTGATGTAAGACAATTCCACTAAGTTGGTCCCTTTCCCTCCAATTTCTAACCTCTTTCTCATTCACTTGAGTCCCCACCTGCAGCACAGCACCTTTAATGTCTTTATTTCTATCAATAATTCACAACCATCTTAGTATCCTCTCACGTGGTAAATGTTTTCTCTATCTCTACTTCCTCCTGAATCTAGAAGACTTATCTCTGTCCGTATGTCTACAGCCTGTTCAAGGAAATGGCAAGCTTTTCCTATCATGCTCCTCAAAATTCTCCTAGCATCTCTGCCCAGTTACAAAACAATTTACGCAATATGAGCCATTTGTTACAGCAGCACCCAACTTCCAGGTACCGAGAATCTGTTTTCATTTTTTTTTCCAGTTTTAATATCGAGATATGACTTATCTATAACACTACCCGAATTAAGGTACAGCAAGTGTTGGCTTGATGCAGACTGTAAGAGTCATTCACCTTCTGTTGCTGCTCTAACAAATTACCATAAACTTAAGGGGCACAAGACAGCATTTCTTTATCTTACAATACCATGCATTAGAAGCATACATAATATAGGTCTCACACAGGGCTGAAGGCAGAATGCCAACAGAGCTGTATTCCTTTCCAGAGCCTGAAGGGTAAATACATTTCTTTACCTTTGCTGACTTTTAGGGGCCACGCAAAGCCGGATCATGGCCCCACGCCTGCCAGGTCCAGCTCTCTGCTCCTGTTTCTACTGGGTTGTCAGAAAAAGTCATGATGGATTTTTCTATGCAAAAATGTGTCGTGATTTTTTCCGACAACTCAATACTATCACATTTCTTTACTGACCCTTCAGCCTCCCTCTTCCACTTTTAGAGACCTTCTTCCTTACATTGAGCCCAGCTGGACAATCCAGGAACCGTCTCCTGTCTGCTGACTAGCAGCTCTAAGACCCTCTTGCCATGGGCTGTGACATACTCACAGGTTCTTGGAATTAGGGTAGGAGTATTTTGAGGGGGGAACGGGCATGATTCTGCCTACTACTATTCCATCTCCTAAAATGAAGCAGATGAAGACCATAAATTAAGGTAGCTTAACAGGAGTCAGAGGGAAGTAACAGTTAAGCAAGAAAAAAGAAAGAAAAACTCTTAACTGATTACTGTTTTAATTTTCCCCATATTTAGTGAATCTAGCAATCTTTTTATTTTGCTGCCTCTAGGGTTATCACTGGGGCTCGGTGCCAGCACTACGAATTCACTGCTCCTGGCAGTCATTTTTTTTTTTTTTAACTGGATAGGACAAAGAGAAACTGAGAGAAGATCAGGAGATAGAAAGACAGACACCTGCAGACCTGCTTCAACGTCTGTGAAGCGAGCCCCCTGCAGGTGGGAAGCCAGGAGCTCAAACCAGGATCCTTACGTGAGTCTGCGCTTCATACCATGGGTGCTTAACCCAGTGCACCACCGCCCAACCCCTGAATCTAGCAATCTAAATAACAATTTTTTCTTTGGTATTTGTGGCAGACACTGCTACTAACTCATTCAATACCCATCCTCAAGCCTTTCACCCTTGCCTGCCTCTAATACTTGTGCTATAAAAGCAAAACAGAGCCTTTGCTGGCCTCCTAAGGGTAGTCATCTAACACAGCTGTGCCAAATGAAATCTAAAAATTGTCTTGGGAAAAGCAACTGTAGACCTGATAAAAGAGGCAGATGGAGCTGGCTCTCCCTGGCCCTCTGCCCAACACCCCTCCCACCTTAAGTGGTGGCATGCCAACAGTGCAGGCATCTATTATGCAATAATGTGAGGCTATCCGCAAGCATTCAACAGACTCGTGCCTGACACAACTGAACAACTGAACCGGCACCCACTGCTCTGGACCTGTTTTGGTTGCAGTGACTATCTGCAACTGGCTTTCTGTTCTTTTCAAACTAGAATCACTGCAACTGCTGGGTACACATAACTACCCTCCTCTGAAATGTACTGCACGGTGAAAAATAAGCAGAGGAAAATAAGAAATAAGCAGATTAACTGAAATCAGTTACAATTAAAATAGGAATGCAATTATAAATAACTTTTGTTATATGATCTTAGAACTTTTAATTACATGTACTCTTTCTAGGACATTTGGAAATCATCAAATGTTTAAAGAAAGTAAACAGTTCCTTCCACCTTCTGCACCCCGTAATGACCTTGGGTCCATGCTCCCAGAGGGTTCAAGAATAGGGAAGCTATCTGGGGAAGGGAAGGGACACAGAGCTCTGGTGGTGGGAATTGTACCCCTCTTATCCTATGGTCTTGTCATTGTTTCCAGTTTATACATAAATAGAAAGAAAGTAAACAGTTGCAATCTCCAAGCGCCAGAGATAACCAACTGTTACTATGTCTAGTGGATTTCCAACCATATATTTTAGTATAAATATATATATTTATTATTTATTTATTTGGCCTCCACTGTTATCAACAGGGCTCGGTGCCAGCACTATGAATACACCACTCCCAGCCACTTTTTCCATTTTATTGAGTAGTACAGAGAGAAACTGAGAGGGGAGGGGGAGATTATGAGGAAGAGAGAAAGACTGTGAAGCTTGTGAAGCATCCCTGCTGCAAGTGGGGAACTGAGGGCTCGAACCTACATCTTTGCACGGTCCTTGCGCTTAGTACTATGTTCACTTAATCGGGTGTGCCACCGCCTGGCCCACTGAATTAATTTTTTTAAGTGATACTATATGAAGTATGAAATACATAGACTTGAATTCCACTTTCATCTGGCACCATTATGCATGAATTATGCATATCATTAAAGATATTTTCAAAAAATTCAACAACTAAACTGTTAGATAATATACCATGGTGAATTGAATCAGTTTTAACAATGAAAACTATTCGAGCTATCTTAACTCTATCTGCAAGCATAAGCAGTTTTGCAACAAATACCATTATATACAAGTCTTTCTGTATTGATTGTTTTCTGAAGATAACTCCATGGATCAGGTATTACTGAGCCAAAGTCAAACGTTGTTGTAGAATAACCACAACCATCTATTACCCTACCTCTTGTCTAACAAAAAACATCAATCTCCCTTACAGGCACTGACTATATTTTGGGGTCGACTTTAGGGGTGAAAACATTATTAAACTTTTAATTTTCTTTTTTTCATCACTAGTGAGAATATACTTAAAGATATCTAAATTCCTTGTTATTTTAAGAATTATCACTTGGGGGCTGGGTGGTGGCGCACCTGGTTGAGTGCACATGTTACAATGCACAAGGACCCAGGTTTGAGTCCCCAGTCCCCACCTGCAAGGAGAATGCTTTGCAAGTGGTGAAGCAATGCTGCAGGTGTCTCTCTGTCTCTCCCTCTCTATCACCCCCTTCCTCTCAATTTCTGGCTGTCTCTATCCAGTAAATAAAATAAAGGTAATAATAAAAAAAAGAATTATCACTTGGAATTTTCCTTACATATAAATAATAAACCTTTCCTTTTTTGGAATAATTGCCTTATGGTGTATTTGTTGAAGATATTTTGTTTCAGGGTGTCATCTACTCTTCAGTTTTGTTCCTATCACTTTATGAGCACTTATTTAAAAAAGAATTTTTATGAGCACTTTAAAATGAAATGAAATCAAATCAATTAGCATTATCCTTTGTGTTTCTTTGTTCTACCATATCAAAATAGTTTCCATATAATGACAACCACATTTCTGAAAAGAATACTCTAAGATATAATATTCCTTTAATTTCCTGTTGACTTTCTTACAGTAAAGAAGAAAGGAAGAAAGGAAGAAAGAAAGATTGATTTAGTAGAAAAAAACAATAAACAGTGGAGTAGGGCAGTGATTGGTGACCCCAGCTGAGCACATGTGTTACAAGGTGCAAGGCCCCAGGCTCAAGTCCCCAGACCACACCTGCAGGGGATAAACTTCACAAGTGGTAAAGCAGTGCTGCTTTCTCTTTCTCCCTATTTCTCCATTCTCTCCCGATTTATCTCTATTGCTATTCAATAAATAAATAAATGTAAAAAAAAATGGAGAGATAGCAATACATATTCCACTAAACATGTCAGTCCCCCATCCGACATTTTGACTGTCACCTACCTGCTTGTGACGATGATCACATCCTCAGAGATGTTGGCCATTTCTTTGATGGTAAGGTAGCACATTCTCCTCAGTGTTTGCTGAAATTTTAGAAAATGTGATCGGTTATTCATAAGGAACTGTTTTCAAATACTGCTTGAGTAGGACCAGACACATAGTTCGCTTGGATAATATGCTGCTTTGCCATGTATGTGACCCAGGTTTAAACTCAGCCCCCAACTGCACTGGAGGAAGCTTTGGTGTCGTGGTCTCTTTCACTCTCTCCTCCTGCCTCTCTCTGGCTCTACCTTTAAAAAATAACAAATAAACAAAAATGCTTTACTCAAAATACCAGGTCAAAGAGAACTACCAGATGGTTGTTCTCATATGTAGAATATAGACCACTGAAACATAAGAACTTGAAAAATACTTAATAACCAAACTGTTCCTCGGACTTAGTGAGATATGGTGACTCATGGTAGAGGGCTGGGGGCTAGGGAGAGAAGTCTGATAGAAGGCATGGTGAATTACACACAAACATATGTGGGTATGAAAGCAGAGCCATAAAATCTTCTAAGCTTCTAAACCACTATTAACTAACTGATAAGAAATGAAAAGTGCTTGGCTAATTCAACAGATATATTTAGAAAACTCTTGTTTCCTTTCTCCTTTCTTTCTTTGTTTCACTGCTGGAGATTGACTTCTCTGTAACAACTTTTCCAGAGAGAGGGCGACAGAGAGATGGGGAGAGAAGCCGACACCATAGCACTAAAACCTCTTCCAATATGGTGAGGGCCAGAATCAGACCTGGGTTACACAGACAGTACAGCAGGCTTGCTACCCTAGTGAGCTACTCAGTCAGCAACAGAATGCTGTTCTCTAAAAGATCTCAACTGGGTCCATGCTCCCAGAAGGTTAAAGAATAGGAAAGTTATCGGGGAGGGGATGGGATGTGGAGTTCTGGTGGCGGGAATTGTATGGAATTGTACCCTTCTTATCTTATCTATGGTCTTGTCAGTGTTCCCATTTTATAAATAAAAATTTTATGAAAAAATAAATAAATAAAAGATCTCAACTAACCAAGGCATTCTTTTTAAAATATCTGGATTAAAAAAAAAAAAAAACCTGAGCACTATAAATTTCCTAAACAAGTAATTGATATACTAATGCAATGGAAAACATCTACAACTAATAATAATCATCAATATTATCTCTCTATAAAAGTATCAGATTTGGACTCTGACAATGTAAAATCAGAGACAAGCTTTAAAAAAAATCTTAAAGATTTATCCTGCATTAATATCAACTATGTATTCAGAGTCTCAACCTCCTGGGCATGGAAAATGAAAACAAGAGTACATAAATGGAACTACATCAAATTGAAAGGTTTCTACACATCAAAAGCAAACTACACAAGGAGAACTAGACAGCCCAGAAATTGGGAGGTGATGGTTGCACATCATACATCTGACAAAATCTATAAAGAAATCATACAAAAAAAAAAAGAAAAAGAAAAAATGGGCAAAAGAACTGAATACACAATTTTCTAAAGAAGAGATACATGTAACCCACTAACACATGAAGAAATACTCGTCATTAGAGAAATGAAAATGAACACGACATTAAGATTACACCTCACACTTGTGAGAATGCCCTACATCAACAAAACAGGAAGTGACAAGTATTGGGGAAACTGTGGCGAAAAAAGAACTCTGTGGAGGAAGGAAGCAAGATGGCAACCATCAGGCAGTGCAGTGACTATAATTTGCAAAACAGAGGCAACAAAGGGACATCCACAGGATCTATGGGAACCAATAACAATTGGAATAACCCAGGTATTACCTGGGTCATATATATATACATAGTTAGAACCCAAACATAACTAAAATAAACAAGGCTACACTAGCAGTAGTTCCTACTTTCAAGCAAAATCTACTGGGCTGGTTTCCCCCAGTGGGAACCCACAGAACCTCTAGAGACCTACCCTCAATGTCATACAATGCCCTGTCTGGGATCTCTGGGCCCCATTCCATTGCACCACCATTGCCCTACAAGCTGCCCAGTAGTCCTTGTGCAGCCAGCCCTAGAAGAGTGGCCAGCCACCAAATGACCAGTCTCATTCAACAGATGCCCTGACCCATATGGAGGGACCCAGATCACTGCACTCCTACCAGGTTTCGCTGGTCACTGAAGTAGCTACTGCCTTCGTGCCTCCTTGCCAGCACTACAAGGGGCTTCTGTGGTGATATCAAGGGAGGAAGCTCTCCATCCTTGAACTTTGGTGCCAGAGTTCGGCACACTGCAGGAGGATGCCCACAGATCTAGGAGAGAATCCACCTTCCACATACCTTGACACCAGAGGCCCTCATACCCCAGGAGACTTCTAGACCCATCTACCACAGTAGGCTTCCACAGATCAAAGGAGATACAGCCATGTATCTTGCTGCCAGGTCCCAGCACAACCCAGTGGGTTCTCATGACTCCTGGACAGGGACTTCACCCCCTGCAATCACTTCCAGAGAGCCCCTCACTCTAGCCAGATCTGCCACAATACCTGAGGACCGCCCCCATCCCAACTTTCAACAGTTGCCAACAGAGGACCTTCAAGAACCCCTACCTTCCCCTGAATCCTGCTACGTGAACTACCAGATGCCTGAGCTCCTAGTCAGAGAGCTGGCCCCTGTCCCACTGACGCAGAGATAGCAGGAGGCATTGTCTACCCTCCTGAGACCACTAGACCTTACTTACACTGCACCCTCCCCAAAGTGTGGTAGAGACCCTGGTGAATGGGGTCAGACTGTCCTGCAGTTGGGAACGTGATTTTGACCTCACAGCAGCATTCCTATTTTTAGCAAACAATCTAGGAAGAGAAGGAGGACTCTGGGATCCTCCTAAACCCCTACTCCCAGACTAGAGTTCTGTTTAAGGGACATCAGGTACCACAATACATCACTTCAAAACTTCTCCCCTCTGCCCACAATTCACACCAAAAGGAAAACCCAATACCACCCAGTAGCCAAAAATAGAAATCAAAAACAGAGGAGTAAAACTTGGAAAACCCTAATACTGAGCAATCAAGATAGCCAGAAACTTAAGGATGCAAATTCAGAAGAGCCATTAGAGAAAGAATTCAGGAAATATATTGTCAGAAAATTTGAAGAAATACAAAGCTCTCAATTTAATACAGAGGAACGAATTAAGAAATAATTCCATGATCTCAAAGACTCACTAGATAGGAAAATGGAAACCATGGAAGCAAAGCTAAAAGATGTGAAGAACACTTTGAATGCATTCCAGTCACAAACAAGTCAAGGAAATTGAGTAACCTGCTGAGAGAACATCAGGAAAAAGACAAAAATTGTCCCATTATCTGACTTCAAAGTATAAGTATAAGAAAAAAGAAAAAAGATTTAGAAAAAATGAAGCCTCTCTTTAAGAGACTAAAGATTCCACTATAAAACTAAGTACCAGAATTATGGGGGGGTCTCTGAAGGAGAGGAGGGAAAGAAGATAGCAGAAGCTATGTTCTAAGAAATAACAACATAAGATTTTCCAAATCTGGGCTATGTTCAGGATGCAGAAAGAAGCAAAACTGTCCCAAATTCCCAAACCCAAACAGACCTACACCAAGGCACATCACTGTGAAACTATCAAAAGCCAAGGACAAGGGGGGAAAAATTATAAGCTGTCAGGGAAAAAGAAGAAAATGGCTTATAAAGGCAGCATAGCTGACTCACATCAGACTTCTCAGCAGAATACATGGAGGTCAGGAGAGAGTGGAATGGTATATTCAAGGTGTTAAAAGACAACAACCACCAGCCATGCATACATTATCCTAGAAGACTATTATTCAAATATGAAGGAACAATAAAAACAGTAGCAAAGATACAAAAAACTAAAGAAATTCTACATCACCAGAGCTACCTTACAAGAATTACTGAATAGAATGCTGCAGAGAAGGAAACAAGAACATTTAACTCTCAACAAGGTGATACATAGTAGAGCAGACTTAAAGCACAGCCATAGAAAACAGGAGACAATTTTAAAGTAGGAAAGGGGAGGAAGAAATGGACAAGAGATGTTCTAGCAAAGAATGGTAAGACAAGAACGGTTTTAAGAAGACTGTCCTCAATGTATTTATATATACTTATATATAAGTTGTATACACTTTTACATATTTAGATACATATAGTCTTTTGTTTAATTATGTAATTTTCTCTCCAATACCTTCTAATCTTTCCTAAATTTTTTCTTTGTTTGGTTCACTCTTTTTATCAAATTTAATACCTTGGGTCTCTTTAATTTGGTGTTTATTCCTGAAATTATTTTATCCTAGTTTTGTATTCCTTTACAGAGTTCTACTGATATCAGTATTTGTTTACCTCCTTCCTTTTGACTAACAGACTCCTCCTGATATCTGCCTAGGTCTTCCTTTAGTGTGCATATTTTTATTTTAAGTTTCTTTTATGTGAGTTAAAATTAATTCTGTAATATTATGTATTATACTTTATTTCTCAGCAACTCTTTTCTAATTTATTTTCTTCTCATATTGGAGACTACAATATGAGAAGAAAATAAATTAGCTATTCTTATAATATATAGTAACTTTACCAAATGACCTGCATTTTTATGAAAAAAAATAAATAAACAAAAAGCTATAGGATGGTTTTGCTTATATGTGTAATATAATGAATTGAAACACAAAAATTTGTGAGTTAAACTCACTAGGGCAAAAACAGGCTGGGGGTATGGATCATCCTGCCAATGCCCACATCCGATGAAGAAGCAATAACTGAAGCCAGACCTTCCACCTTCAGCACCCCATAACAAATTTTGGTCCTTACTCCTACAGGGATAAATGTTAGGGGAAGATGACCAAAAAGCTCTAAACTCCAATGACATCAGGAAACGAATGGGGGGCGGGGGGGGGGGGGAATCTACCTGTGAAAGCTAGTAAATTAAGAAACTATTACCTTCACATTAATAAAAGTAGATTTATCCACAAATTGAGAAAAATGGGGGAGGGGTGGGGGTAAAGATGAGACCTGAAAGCAGCAAAGAGACAGATTCTCCCAAAAAACTGATTCAAACCCTGAGAATTCTAAGCAGAAACAGGAATTTTAGGCGTATAGGAGAAGGGGTTAAAAAGGAACCACAGTGGAAAAATATAAACCATCTATATGCCAGCAAAAAGGAGCTTAAAGGACAAAAGAAGCACAATAGTGAGTCACTCCACCCCCAACACCCAGCCTTAGGCAGAGGTGGCTGGTTTGGAGAAATAGGGTAGAGAATAACAGGCTTGCCCACCTGTGGAGTTACAATCACCGAAGGGAAACCTTTTGTCAGAAATCAATGGGTAGCCATCTAAAGCTGCCCCACTGCATTCCAGCTAACTAACGGACAGTTTGGATGAAATGGTACTCTCCTTCCCCTAGTCAGACTTGCTTACAGGCTGTCTCTGTTTGTTATTGTGTTAGCTTGTTAGCTTGCCAGGTTGGATATTGGCTGAAGGGCTTTTTTGTGTGTGATTTTGTCTGTGAGAGGTATCTGTGTTACAGAAGTTTTGCCACCCCCTTCTTATTTTTATTTTTTTTCCTCTCTTCTTTTTATTTCTCTCTGATTTCATAAATCTATCCTTTCACCTTCGTTGTGGTTATTGTATTGTATTGATTTGGTTTTCTTCTGGGGAAGCCTTTGGATTGGAACTGCTCTTTTTTGCTTTTATTATTTTCCTTGACCTTTTCTTTTTTGTTGCTACCATTGCTGTTATATTTACTAAAATCTGTTTGCAACTTCATATGTAAGAGAAATCTGGTTTGGTGTGCCTTTACATACTTAACACTTTTTTTCCTTCTATCTCCCTAGCTGGATTAAGTTTTTGCCACTGTTTTTGTTGCACTGGCTGGTGGTGGATGGTATTCCCTTCAGTGGGAGAGTTTGATTGGGTTTAGCTGGCATATTTTGTTTGTTTTTGTTTCTTTTGTCTTCTTTTCCTCCTTTTTTTAATACTCATTTATTTTATTTTATTTATCTTTTTTTTTTTTTTGCCTGATTTCTGGTTTAATTCATCTTCACTTTTCTTGCACTTACTGAGATTTGCAATACATGTGTAGAGAACTTTGATTTAGCATGGTTCTGCCTTGCACAACACAATAATCGAAAAGCAACATCCAGGACACAAAACTACAAAACAGACCAAAATAAATAAATAAAATCAATTAAATCAACTACAGCAATAAGTCAGGAGAGGAACCCTGAAGAAATTCCAAGTAAGCTAGAAGCAACTAAAAATGAGGAAAATATTCAAACATTAATTGATGCATTAACCTCAGGAGTGAGAAAAGCTTTTGAGGAAAATACTATCAGAAATAGGAAAGTAACCAATGGAACCCTGAAAGAAAACATGAGCTATATCAAGGTAATTAGGGAAATGAAAGCTGAAATAGCTGAGCTAAAAAAAAAAAACAGCTAGCAGAACAAGCTAATACTATAATTGGACAAGGTAAAAAAAAAAAAGCTAAACTGAAGAAGGAAGCTGAGAGAAAGGAGAGTCAAATAGCAGAAGTAGAAAACAGAACTAGATCAAGGACGAATTAGAGAAAACTAAGAGAAAGTAAAAGAGCTAACAAAAAAAAGGGAGAGAGAGAAATTGGGAGATAGTGAAAACAGCAACAGAAACATATGGAATGACCTCAAGAGAAGTAACATTCGCATAATTGGGCTATCAGAGGAAGAAAGAGAGGAAGGGGAAAAAGATACCCTAGAGGAAATAATAGAAGAAAACTCCCCTACCCTAAACAACAGAAAAGATATCAAGATTCAAGAAGCCCAGAGAGTTCCCAACAGAATCAACCCAGACTGAAGACATCAAGACACATCATAGTTACAACAGAAAGAAGTAAGGATAAAGAAAAGATCCTGAAGGCTGCAAGAGAAAAACAAGTCACATACAGAGAAAACTTCTAAGACTATCAGCAGACTTCTCCACTCAAACTCTAAAAGCCAGAAGAGAATAGCAAGATAATTATCAAGCTCTCAATGAAAAAGGCTTTCGACTAAGGATATTATATACTTCTAGACTGTCAGACTAGACAGGGATAAAAACCTTCTCATAGGGGCCGGGTGGTGGCGCACCTGGTTGAGCGACATATTGCAGTGCAAAAGGACCCGGGTTCGAGCCCCTGGCCCCCACCTGCAGGAGGAAAACTTTGCAAGTGGTGAAGCAGGGCTGCAGGTGTCTACCTATCTCCGCCTTCCCTCTCGATTTATGGCTGTTTCTATTCAATAAATAAAGATAATAAAAAAAATTTTTTTTAAAAACCTTCTCATAAAAGCAACAGTTAAAGGAGGCAATTATCACCACGCCTGCCCTGAAAGAGGTTCTAAAAGAACTCCTATAAGCATGAGCAACACCACCAAAAAATTTTCCATATATCAGAGCAAACAAAAAATTGTTGAATAATGGCACAGCAATACTGTAAATCCATAATATCAGTAAATATCAATGGCTTAAATTCACCCATTAAAAGGCACAGAGTAGGAGATGGATCAGAAAACACAACGCAACCATATGCTGTCTGCAAAAATCCCACCTCACCCAACAAGACAAACACCAACTCAAAATGAAAGGATGGAAAACTATCATACAAGCTAATAGAGCACAAAAAGGGGGCAGGAACAGCTATTCTCATCTGTGATACAATAGACTTTAAAATAAATAAAGTAATAAGAGATACACATAGACAATATATACTGCTCAGAGGATCAAATAACCAAGAAGAATTAACAATTAATTACATACACGCACCTAATGAGGACCCATCTAAATATGTCACTTACTGAAGAAGCTACAAAAATACATAAATAGTAACACAGTAATAGTAGATTTCAACACTGCTCACACACTTAGATCATCTAAGCAGAGAATCAACAAGGAAACGAGAACTAATTAAAGAGATAGACTAGACCTCTTGGATATTTTCAGAGTTCTTCACCCCAAGAAATTGGAATACACATTAGTTTCGAATCCTCAAGAACAGATCACATGTGAGGCCACAAAGACAGTATCAACAAATTCAAGAGCATTGAAATTATTCCAAACATCATCTCAGATCACAGTGGAATAAAGCTAACACTTTAACAATAAACAAAAAATCAGTAAAATTAAAAAAATTTGGAAACTCAACAACATAATGCTTAACAACCACTGGGTCAAAGAGGAATTCAAACAAGAAATTCAAATGTTTCTAGAATAAATGAAAATGAAGACATGAGCTATCAAAATATTTGGGACACAGCTAAAGCTGTACTTAGAAGGAAACTCATAGCCATATAAGCACACATTAGAGAACAAGAAAAGTTCAACTATAACCTAACTGCACACCTAAAAGACTTTAAATAAGAGGAACAAAGGAACCCTAATGCAACCAGAAGGAATGAATCAAAATCAGGGGAGAGATAAACAGAATCACTAAAACAATCTTGAGGAAAAGAAACAAATGGAGGCATCAAATTGCCAGATCTCAAACTATATTATAAAGCCATCATAATCAAAACAGCCTGGTACTAGAACAAAAACAGATATACAGACCAGTGAAACAGAATTGACAGCCCAGAAACAGACCGCCACACCTGTAGATATCTAATCTTTGATAAAGAGGCCCAAATTCTTAAGTGATAATAATAAATGGTGAAGAAGATAATAATAAATGGTGGTGGGAAACATGCAGAAGAATGAACTGAAGCACTTTATCTCACTAGAAACAAAAGATAACTCCAAATGGATCAAGAACCCGGATGTTAGAACAGAAACTATCAAATACTTAAGAGGAACACTTTCCTATTTAAACCTCAAGAACTTCTTTAATGACACAAACCCAATTGCAAGAGAGACTAAAACACAAATCAATGGGACTACATCAAATTGAAAAGCTTCTGCATAGCAAAAGAAACCATCACCCAAACAAAGAGACCCCTCACAGAATGGGAGAACATCTTCACATGCCATACATCAAATAAGAAGCTAAAAACAAAAATATGTAAAGAGCTTACCAAACTCAGAATCAAAAAAGCAAATGACCCAATCCAAAAGTGGAGAGAGAAAATGAACAAAATATTCACTAAAGAAGAGATCCAAAAGGCCAACAAAACATATGAAAAATTGTTCCAGGTCACTGATTGTCAGAGAAATACAAAAAAAGATAACAATTAGATTCCATCTCACCATTATGAGAATGTCATACATCAAAAATGACAGCAATAACAAATGCTGGAGAGGTTGTGGGGACAAAGGAACACTCCTGCACTGCTGGTGAGAAGGAAAATTGGTCCAGCCTCTGTGGACAGCAGTCTGGAAAACCCTCACAAGGCTAGAAATAGACCTTCCATATTATCCAGTAATTGCTCTCCTATGGATATATCCTAAGGACTCCGTAACACTCAACCAAAAAGATATGTGTACACCTATGTTCAGAGTAGCACAATTCATAATAGCCAAAACATGGAAGAAATCCGGGTGCCCAGCAACATATGAATGGTTGAGAAAGTTGTGGTATATATACACACCATGGAATACTACATAGCTATTAAGAATAATGTACCCACCTTCTCTAACCCATCTAGGATAAAGCTAGGAGGAATTTTGTTAAGTGAAGTAAGTTAGAGAGACAAAGATGAGTATCAGATGATCCCACTCATGAACAGAAGTTGAGAAAGAAGGACAGAAAGGGAAAATGCAAAGGAGAATTTGACTGAGTTTGGAGTATGGCACCAAAGTGAAAAACTGGAGGAGGGTAGATTTTCAGCTTCACTATGGGGGGTAAGAGTATGGACACAGACCACTGGTGGTGGGAATGGTGTTAATATGCATTCCTATTTACAGCCTTATAAGTCACTATTTAAGCAATATGAGGGGAAAAATAGACTAAATGTCTCAAACATTTTGATGCACAGACCCCAGTTCTGAGCATGTATTCTTTTAATTTAAACACTTAAGGCTTCAAATTGGTAACATGATTAAATTTTAATTATGGACTTAAACTGTGAATATATTTCTAATAACGTTTTTTTGAATATTAAATCACCTATAATCTTAGACCAGAAGCAACTAGCTGTGTCACTATATTAGACAGAGCTATATGTAAATAGCATTACACAGCAAAAGTCATGGTGAGATCTTGTATGATAGAAAATCCTAACAATGGGATTTTCAAAGTCAACAAAATTTCCAAATAACTTGTTTATAATACTGTCTAATTCCTTCTTAAACCCTAACACAGCAGGAACCCTCCCCATTCTCTATAAAACCCATATTTCTCCCTGTCCTGGAACCTCTGGGGCATGGTTCATTTTTCAAGCTTCTCTCAACCCATACCAATTGATACTGCATCTGCTGATCTCAACCTAACCAATGCAGCCAGTACCAATTCTACTTGTTTCACTTTGGACTATGTCCACAGATAGCAGGCCTGAGATGTCAACCCTTTAGCTCTAGTATTCTGGTGAGACCTTTCCTAGCTTATATGACTCCTTAATTCCATTTCATATAGTGCACTTCCTAAAATAACAAAGCCCCAAAACCTAGATATGAACCAGAGACCAAGATACAGAGCACATGTACACATGCATCCATGTTAGGGGAAAATATATACCTTAAAGCAAAGGTACACAATAGTTTGCAGTGACCCAGTAAGCACAGCACGCAAGTAGAAATACTAGAAAAGACAACAGAAAGTACTTAATCAAGTAGTTTCTACTTAGACCTACTAGATACTCTCCTCAGCTGCTTACTATTTCACTTCCCTCAATCACTCCAAGGCTAACCTTGTCAAACAAAAAAGTAAGGCCTACAAAAACAAACAGACATACAAACAAAAAAAGTAAGGCCCACCAGAGCTGGATAAGGGCAAGAGAACAGCATACTTTAATGATGGCTCTTCTGCCTACTACCAGGCCACCTCATCTCCCTTGGCCCGAGTCAGAGAACCCTGGAATTCCCACACAGACACGGTGGGCCTAGACCTCTAATAGATCCCTCTCTCTATTGTCACTGGTCATCTCCATCAAGAACAATATAATGGTTTGTGAGCCCCTACAGGACCCTGCCCTCAATGTGGATCAACAATGGTAGAGCCTGACCCATTCTCAGAAGGGAGGGTCGGCCAAAATCCTCTACCACTCAAGGAAGATGGGACCAACAAAGGGTGTATACTAGAACATTCCTAGCTATAACCACAGAATGCCAGCTCAGGCTGATAGGGATGCAGAGGTTACACAGGCTACTGCACTAAATATAGGCCCCAGATCAAATCAATGGAGTTTACAGTTAATGGTATTTCTATAGTTTTCCCAGATTTGGGAACTACTCTTTTCCCTGATCCTGCTTTCTAGTCTTATTTCCAACCCGGATACCATTTCACCAGATAACACGACTGCATGTTAACTATCAGGATCAGCCAAAAATTAGTAAAGTCATGGGCCCCTTGGAATATACCTAAATTAGACCTACTTTTCCAAAATGGAGACCCCAAGTCTCATCTGCTATATTCTAGTCTTTAAGCTCCAGATTATTAAATAAATTCTTTATATCTTAATGTTTTTTCAGACATCAAGTTGCAGATGCTACCAGGACTCCAACCTGACTCCCCTGACAGAGGACTTCACCAATGTACCCTGAAACCCCATCTCTCTGGAGCCCTGCGCCACTAGGGAAAGAGAGAGACAGGCTGAGAGTATGGACAGACCTGCGGACACCCATGTTCAGAGGAGAAGCAATTATAGAAACCAGACCTTCCACCTTCTGCACCCCATAATGACCCTGGGTCCATGCTCCCAGAGGGATAAAGAATAGGAAAGCTTGCAGTGGAGGGGATGGGATATGGAACTCTGGTGGTGGGAAATATGGAGATTTTTACCCCTCTTATTCTATGGCTTTGTCAATATTTTTTATTTTATAAATAAAAAGAAAAAATACTACTCTAGAAATAAAAAAACAGTATCTGATTTATAACTTACAAAGTGACTAGATTTCTCATCTAACAATTTCAAGTCACTCAATGAACTCAAGGTTATTTACTTAATCAAAAGGAACTCGGCAAGCACAAACCGCACCTGTTTACCAAAAACATCACCTCTAAAATTACCAGTATTAGAGGCACTGCCTACCCAGTGCCAACCTATAACTGGATGAATAGATAAACTAAGGCAGATACATAAAATGAAATAAAGTGGGGTTTACTGCTGATCAAAACAGTAATATGAACAAATTCAGAATACATTATGCTAAGTGACTAAAAAGATGACTCTAAAGACTTCATACAAAATGGAATTACTTTTATGATTTCCTGAAAAGGAGTTATTTGTGAAACTGAGGGTAGGAGATCTTTATAATTCACATATAGGGGCAAATGGGCTCTTATTAACATAATGGAAATGCTGTAAATATTGACTGCAATGACTGCAATACTGTTTGCAATTTTCAAAACTCATTAAACTATACCTTAAAAGTGAGTTTTACTGTAAATAAACTACGATTACAGGAAAGAAAAGAGACAGAATAACAGTGGCATGTGAATGAAAAAGAAAAGGCTCAGACTAGGATGAAATAATAATAAAACACTTATATGGGAAAAGAAAAAAAATGATATCCAGGAAATAAATAGAACATCTAAGATATTTTTCCATTTCTTTGTGTCTTTTCCTATTTCCTTAAATAACTGGCTTATAATTTTCAGTGTACAAGTACTTCACTTCCTTTGTTAGGCTTATCGTTATATATCTGATCATTTTTGCTCTTATAGTAAATGGGACTGATTTCTGGATTTCTTCTTCCGACGTAGATTTGCATAGAGAAATGCAACTCATTTTTGTATATTAATTTCATAGCCTTCCTTATTACATTGCTTAATAAGGTCCAAAGTTCCCTGCTGGATTATTTAGGGTTTTCTACACTTATCTATACCTATACAATCTGCAAATAATGACAGTTTTTCCTATAGTTTCCCAATCTTTGTTCCTTGAATTCCTTCATCTTGTGTTAATTGCTATGTAAAGGACTTCCAAAACTGTACTGAATAGCAATTGTGATGGTGGGCATCCTTGCTTTCTACATGATCAAGGAGGGAAAGCTTTCAGTTTCTCACCATTAAGTATGACGGTAGCTATAGCTGTGCTATATATAGACTAAGACATGCAGAGGGCCAACATACATATAGGTAAATGCTCAAAGTCACTGACTGTCAAAGTGTTGTATGCTTTACATTGGTTTGGTCTAGCTCTCCCCCCACCACAAAACATTAACAACATCAAAGAAATACAAATAAAGAAAATAATGACATATCAACTTTACACTTGAGAAAGTCATACATAAAAAAAGACAGTAACAACAAATGTTGGCAAGAATCTGGAGAATAAAGGAACACTTTATTTATCTGGAGAATAAAGGAACACTGCTGTTGGGAATGCAAATTTGCCTAATCCTTGTGAAAAAAATCTGAAGACTTTTCAGAACACTAGAAATGGATTTAACCTAAGAGTAGGTAATTCCTATTTTGGTGATATAGCTAAAGGAAACAAACATCCAAAGTGATCTATGGACTTCCAGAGGCACAGCCATGGAGTAGAAACTGGCGAAGATAAAAACCACAGGCCTATGAAGCAAAGTAAATCAGGCTGAGGAAAGAGTATCAGCTCTAGAAAACATAATCACAAAACAGTGAATGTAAAGCTGTTGGAGTAGAAAGATTTAGGAAAGATAAAGTGGTTCTCCATAAAATAGCAGACTCCATGAAAAAGATAAATATTAAAGTTATTAGAATTCCTAAGAAGGAAGAGGAGAGATGCCAGAAGCAAGAGCAAGGGAAAAATATTTGATAAGATTCAACATTCATTTATGATAAACACTATCAAGAAACTGGAAATAGAAGGACAGTTCCTCAACATTATATAGACCAGTTATGACAAACCCACAGCTACCATAATTCTCAGTAGGAAAAAGCTGAAAGCTTTCCCCCTGAAATTGGGAACCAGTTAAGGACATCCACTGATCTCCCCAACTAATCAACATAGACACTCCAATAAGACAAGAAAGAGATATCAAAGGTATACATATTGGAAAAGGAGAAATGAAATCATCACTATTTGTTGATGACATGATAATATACCTAGAGAACCTCAAAGCCAAAAAGCTCACCAATAGATGACAAACTAAAAAAGTTATGGGATGTATATTCCATGAAAAGCAAAATCTGACTGAGTTAGGAGTATGAGACCAAAGTAAAAATCTCTGGGTGGAGGGTGAGAGTAGATGTTCAGCTTCACAGGACACACACACACACCTTTGGTGGTGGGAATGGTGTTAATATACACTCCTATTACATTATACTCTGATAAATCACTATTTAATTAATATGAGAAGGGGAAAAAGGATTGAATATCTCAAACTTGCTGATGTATAGACGATAGCTCTGAATATATGTTCCTTCAATCTAAGCACCTAAAACTTCAAATTGGTAATCAGACTGAATTTTAACAGTGGGCTTAACTTGTTAATACATTTCTAATAATCGCTTGTTCTCTGAAATATTAAATCTCCTAAAAGCTTAGACCAGAGAGAACAGAAGCAACTGGTGTTACTTTATAAGATACAGCTGAATGTAAATAGCATAAAAGGACACAGATTATGGTGAAGTCTTGTAGATACAGCAAATGCTAACAAAAGGATTTTCAAAGTTAACCTAATAGCCAAATAATTTGGTTGTAGCAATAACTATTTATTGCCTCCTTTCTTCTTCTAGCGTTTGCCCTTCTTCCGTAGCCAGTCAACAGCATCAGGTTGAGCCTGATGTCAAGTTTCGAGACCTCCTTTGAATCTGGAGAGGTGGCAGTAGTTGACTATGTGGGTCATAGTCTGTCTGGAGCTCTTAAACAGCAGGAACCTTCCCTTTCTGTATAAAGTCCATATTTCTCCCAGGTCGGAATCTCTGGGGTGGGGCTCACTTTTCTGCATGTTTCTCTCAGTTCATAACAACTGATACTGCATCTGCTGATCCCAGCCTAAGCAATGCAACCAGTACCACCTCCGCATGTTTCACTTCGGACTGTCCCAAGATGTCAGATGTAGAATGTCACCCTTCAGTTTCATTACTCTGGTGAGACCTTTCCTAGTTCATAGGACTCCTTGATTCCATTTTGTGTGGCGCACTTCTTAACAAAACTTACATATAGACCAGGGCCTATGAGATAGAGCATATGTACATGTATCCATAAGTTAGGAGAAAATATATACCTTAAAGTAAAAGTGCACAATATTTTGCAGTGAGTCAATAAATGAAGCAATCAAGCAGATATGATAAATCTATCTGAAAACAAAGATAAGGAAAAAATATTACAGGCTCCTAGGGAAAGAAAGAAACTAGCATACGGAGATAAGACTATCAGGCTTTTAGTGGATTTTTCATCACAAATTCTTGAAGAAAGAAAGGAGTGGATTGGCAAACTTAAACTATCAAAAGACAGAAACCTACAGCAGCAAATACTCTATTCTGCCAAATTATTGTTCAAATATGAGGGAGCAAAGAAAACCTTCTCAAACATTCAGAAGCTGAAGGGACTCACCACCACTAACCCTGCCTTGCAAGAATTACTGAAAGGTGTCTCACATGCAAAGAAGCAAAGGAATTTTTTCCATTAAATGAGGTAACCAAAGGTAAACTACAGCTAATTAGAAAGAAAAGCAGCAACAGATTAAAGAATATCAGAGAGCAGGAGAAAATAGAAAAACACAATGAGATGTTGGTAAATCAAAGCCGACATAAAATAAATAGTTGTAAATGATATAAGTTAGAGGAAATATACATGGTAATCACAAAACAAAATATAACAGAGACAAGCAGGAAGCAGATATGCAACATATAAGACTAGCATAGAAAACCACCCACACAAAACAATAAGTAGAAATAAACAGGAAAACAATCAATAAAAATACAAAACGGGGCTGGGCAGTAGCGTGGCAGGTTAAGCACACACGGCACAAAGTGCAAGGACTGGCTCAATGATCCCAGTTCTACATGACCCTGGCTCCCTACACGCAGGGCGGGCAGGTCACTTCACAAGCAGTAAAGCAGGTCTGCAGGTGTCTAACTTTTCTTCCCCCCTCTTTATCGCCCCCTCCTCTCTCGATTTCTTTCTGTCCTAGCCAACAACAGCAGCAGCAATGGCAACAATAACAAGGGCAACAAAATGGGAAAAATAGCCTCCAGGAGCCATGGATTCATAGTGCAGGCAATGAGCTCCTGCAATAACCCTGGAGGCAAAAAATTAAGTTAAAACTTGAATTAAAAAAAAATGAAACAACTTTAAACAAAAATCATAATGGCTACAAGTAAACCACATATATCAGCAATCAACCTAGATGTAAATAGTCTAAATTCACCAATTAAAAGAATGAGAGTTACTAAATGGATTAAAAAAGCAAATCCATCATTTTTTATGTCTCCAGGAAACACATCCACAGGAAAGACAAACAGAAACTCCAACTGACAGGATGGAAGAAGTTGTTCAAAACCAACAATGTGGAAAAAGGGCAGGGACAGCTGTCTTGCTTTAAGATAAAATGGATTTTCAGACAAAGAAGGTGATAAGAGACATGGATGGACACTATATGCTGGTTAGAGGATCAGTCCAACAGGAGGACATAACCACTCTCAATATATATACTCCAAAAATGAGAGCACCCTCATACATAAAACAAGTATGAAATGACCTTAACAGAGACATCAACAGCAACAGAATAATAGCAGAAGACCTTAACACAACATTCACAGCAAGAGACAGATCATCAGGGAAAAAAAAAAAACAACAAGGAAGTATTGGCCTTAAGCAAAAACATGGATGAAATGAACCTAACAGATATATTAAGAACCTTTAATCCCAAAAGTAGAGAAATTACTTTTTTTTTTTTGCTTTGTAAAGCTTTTATTTTTATTTAAATTTTTTATATATAAAAAGGAAACACTGACTAAACTTACATAGGATAAGAGGCGTACAACTCCACACAATTCCCACCACCAGAAATCTGTATCCCATCCCCTCCCCTGATAGCTTTCCTATTCTTTAAACCCTCTGGGAGTATGGACCCAAGATCATTGTGGGATGCAGAAGATTGACTGTCAGAGAAATGCAAATAAAGACAACAATGAGATACCACTTCACTCCTGTGAGAATCAGAGAAGGTAGCAGCAACCAATGCTGGAGAGGCTGTGGGGACAAAGGAACCCTCCTGCACTGCTGGTGGGAATGTCAACTGGCCCAACCCCTGTGGAGAGCAGTCTGGAAAACTCTCAGAAGGCTAGAAGTGGACCTACCCTATGACCCTATATCCCAATGAACCAAACATACCCATCCAAAAAGATTTGTGTGTACCTATGTTCATAGCAGCACAATTTGTAAAAGCCAAAATCTGGAAGCAACCCAGGTGTCCAACAACAGATGAGTAGCTTAGTAAGTTGTGGTCTATATACACAATGGAATACTACTCAGCTATTAAAAATGGTGAATTTACCTTCTTTACCCCATCTTGGATGGACTGTGAATAAATCATGTTAAGTGACATAAGTCAGAAGCAAAAAGATGAATATGGGTATGGGATGAAAAACAAGATCAGAAGAGAAAACACTAAGCAGAACTTGGACTGGAGCTGGTGTATTGCACCAAAGTAAAAGACTCTGGGGAGGGTGGAGGGAGGAGGGTTTCAGGTCCCGGATCATGTCGGCAGAGGAGGACCTAGTGGGGGTTGTATTGTTATGTGGAAATGTTATGCATGTACTATTATATTTTAATGTCGACTGTAAACCATTAATCTCCCAATAAAGAAATTTTTTAAAAGAATGATAAGAACCACATGATTACATCAACTAATAAGAAAAGGCATTTAGGGGATCAGGCGTTGGCACACCTGGTTAGGTGCACACATTACAGTGCACAAGGACCCAGGTTCGAGCCCTTGGCCTCCACCTGCAGGGGGAGAGCTACACAAGCGGTGAAGCAGATCTGCAGATGTCCCACTCTCTTTCTCCCTCTCTATACCCCCACCTCCCTCTATCTCTGGCTATCTCTATCCAATAAATAAAGATAATAAAACAAAATTTTAAAAAGGGAATCGGGCGGTGGCACAGCAGGTTAAGCGCACGTGGCGCCAAACGCAAGGACCGGCATCAGGATCCTGGTTCAAGCCCCCAGCTCCCCACCTGCAGGGGAGTCGCTTCACAAGCAGTGAAGCAGGTCTGCAGGTGTCTGTCTTTCTCTCCCCCTCTCTGCCTCCCTCTTCTCTCTCCATTTCTCTCTGTCCTATCCAACAACAATGACATCAATAACCACAACAATGTTAAACAAGGGCAACAAAAGGGAAAATAAATAAATAAATAAAAATTAAAATTTTTTAATTTAAAAAAGAAAAGGCATTTACAAGATTCAACATTCATTTAAGATAAAGACCCTCCAGAAATTGGGAACAGAAGAACTTCTCAGCATAACAGCAACAAAACAGAACACAGGTGTTGGCATAGTTATGGAGAAAAAGGGAGTCTGCTACACTGCTGGTGGGAATGCATACTGGTACAGTCCCTTTGGAAGACTGTATGGAGAGGCCTTAAACAAATCAAAATGAAATTACCATGTGATCTGACAATACCAACCCTAGGCATTTACCCAAAGGACATACAAACACTTATCCAAAGTGAAATATGGGGGCCAAAAGGTACCACACCTGGTTAAACACTCACATTACAGTGACCAAGGGTGGGTTCAAGTCCCTGGTCCCCATCTGTAGGGGAAAAACTTCAAAAGTGGTGAAGCAGGGATGCAGGTGTCTCTCTGTCTCTTTCCTCCTATCTCCCCCCACCCCCACTTAATTTCTCTCTGTCTCTATTCAATAATAAATAAAAATATTTTTTAAAAAGTAATATATATGTGGTCCGGGAGGTGGTGCCGTGGTAAAGCTTTGGACTCTCAAGCATGAGGTCCCGAGTTCAATCCCCGGCAGCACATGTGCCAGAGTGATGTCTGGTTCTTTCTCTCTCCTCCTATCTTTCTCATAAATAAATAAAATCTTTAAAAAAAAAAAAAGTAATATATATGCTACCATATTCATAGCTGCATTATTATTCACAGTGGCTAAAGAGTGGAAGCAGCCTAAATGCCCATCAACAGATGACTGGATAAAGAAGTTATGAGGAAATATACTATAATAATAAAAATTCCAATCCCATGAAGTATTACTTTGCAATCAAAAAGACAATATTGTGTCTTCTGGGACAAAATGGATGGAACTTCCAAATGAACTGAGACAGGTAAAATACCTTGGAGTATATCTTAAAAAGTAGGTGAGGAATATTTACAATGAAAACTACAACACATTATTTAAAGAACTAGAAAAGGAGACACAAAGAAATGGAAAGTTATCCCATGTTCATTTATTAGAAGAATAAATATGTATTGTTAAAATTACTCTCTAAAGCCATTTAAGAATTCCGTGCGACCTCTATCAAATCCCAGTGGTATTCTTCAAGGAAATAGAATAAGCAATTCTAAAATCTGTATGGACTACAAATAGCCAAAACAATTCTGACCAAAAAAAGGAAAATGGAGATAGCAAATTACCTGAATTCAAGCTATATATTACAAAACATACTATGGCAACATGATATTGTAACAAAAACAGGCAATCAGACCAATGGAATAGACAGCCCAGAAATACACTCATACATCTAATTTATGCCCAAGGAGCCAAGTCCATACCATGGAGAAAACAAAGCCTCTCCAAAAAAACAGAGCTGGAAAAACTGGACAGCCATACGTAAAATCAATAACATCCTCATTAAAAGAACCAGAGTAGGAAAATGGATTAGAAAATAGAACCCCCTAGGGAGACAACATAATGGTTATGAGAAAAGACGTTCAGGCCTGAGGAACCAAAGCTCACAAGTTCAATGCCCAGCGCTGCCGTAAGCCAGAGCTGAGCAGTACACCAGTATGTATGTATGTGTGTATGCATGTCTGTATGTATATACGTATGTATGTATGTGTGTGTATGTATGTCTGTATCTATCATTTATTTATCTTTCGTTCCATCTGTATTTCTCTCATGAAAAGAAAAGTAAAAGAAAGGGAAGGGAAGGGAAGGGAAGGGAAGGGAAGGGAAGGGAAGGGAAGGGAAGGGAAGGGAAGACAACCTAACCACATGTTGTCTGAAAGAATCCCACCTAGTTAGCTCTACAAGACAAAAACAAGCTCAAAGTGAAATGCTGGAAAACTATCAAAACCATCATACAAGTTAGTGAACCACAAATAAAAGGTAGAGACATGTATACTCATATTTAACACAAACAGACCTTATAATAAATTAAGTAATAAAAGATAGGGGTGGATATTACATAATAGCAGGATCAATCAGATAAGAGGACCTAACAATAATTAACATTTCCACATTTCCAATGAGGGGATATGTCAAGCATCTACTAAGAGTTAAGAAAATACATCAGTAACATTATAGTGATAGTAGGAGATCTTAACAACCCACTCTTTCAAATAGATCATCCAGGCAGAAAGAGAATAAAGAAACAAGACAACTAAATGAAAGATAAATAGACTAGACCTATTGGACATCTTCAGATTTCTTCACTCAGGGAGTGAAATAAATACACATTCTTCTTAAGTCCACATTGAACACTTTCAAGGACAGATCACGTTAGGCCATAAAGACAGCATCATTAACTGCAATAGCACTGAAACCATTCCAAGCATTTCAGATCAGAGCAGAATTAAATTAACATTCAACAACAAACAGAAAATAGAAGAAAAAAAATCCCAAAAGAATCCAGCAGGAAACTCCTGGAAATTATTAAGCAGTATAGTAAAGTGGCAGGTTATAAAATTAATATACAACAATCAGTGGCAATCTTTTATGCAAACACTAAGTCAGAAGAGGGAGAAATACAGAAATTGACCCCATTTACTACAGCAGCAAAAACAATCAAATATTTAGGAGTAAACCTAGCAGGAAGTGAAAGATATACCAAATAAATAAAGAAAGAAGAAGAACATTACTACATGTTCATGGATTGGAAGAATATCATCAAAATGGTTATTCTACACAGAAACATATACAAAAGTTCATAAAATCTCCATTAATATCCCATCAAAATTTTTTCTTTTCTCTTTTTTTTTTTTTACTGGAAAACATGTAACCACAAAGAAAAAGAGAAACTTATCTGCTTTATTGGTATAACAGTAAATCATGAAAAGAGAATAGAACAAAAGCTACAAGTTTATCTAGAGTCAGAAAACCTCTAGAATTGCCAAGGAAACCTTGAGAAAGAAAGGACAAAAGTAAAGGCATCACATTTCCAGGTCTCAACTGATAATATAGGACTATTATAATCAAAACTGTCCAGTACTGGAACAAAAACAGAAATAATAACCAGTGGACACAGAGCCCAGAAATAAACCTCCACACTTATGGAAACTTTTCACAAAGAGACCCAAAATATTAAATGGAAAAATAAGAGTCTCTTCAGCAAACAGTGTCGGGGAAATTGGCTAGAAATGTGCAAAGAATGAATGAAACTGGACTACTATTATTTCATCACACACAAAATTAAACTCTAAATGGATCAAGGACTTGGATGTTAGAACGGAAACTATCAAATATTTAAAGGGAAACATTGGCAGAACTTTTTTCAATCTATGTTTTAAAGATGCCTTCATGACTCAAGTCCAATTGCAAGGATAACAAAAACAAAAATAAACAATTGGAACAAGATCAAACCCAAAAGTTTCTGCACAGCAAAAGGAATCACAACCAAAACAGAGACTGCTAATGGAATGGGAGATTTTACATGTCAGACATCAAACAAAGGACTAATACTCAAAATACATAAAGAGCTCACCAAACTCAGCAACAACTAAATAAATAACCCCATTAACTCCATGCAAAAATGAGAAGATATGGACAGAATCTTTTCCAAAGAAGAGATTCAGAGGGCCAACAGACATATGAAAAAATGCACAAAGTCACTGCTTATCAGAGAAACGCAAATCAACAAAATGAGACACCACTTTACTTCTGTGAGGATTTCATACATTAATAAGGACAGTATGTCAGAGAGGTTGTGAGAGTAAGGGAACTAGGCTGTTGGTGGGAATGGATATTGGTCCAACCTCTGTGAACAGCAGTCTGGAGGATTCTCAAAAGCTAGAAATGGACCTACCCTATAACTTGACAATTCCTCTCCTAGGAATATATCCAAAGGAAACAAATATGTCCATCCAAAGAGAGTTATGTACACCTATGTTCACAGCAGCACAATTTCTAATAGTCCACACTTAAAAGCAAGCCAGGTGTGCAAATTCTAAGTCCAAAAAAGAGGATATCCAGAAATCACTCCCATTCACTATCGCAGCAAAATCAATAAAATATCTAGGACTAAACCTGACCAAGGAAGTGAAAGATTTGTATACTAGAAACTATATATACTTGTATACTATGAGTCGCTATTCAAAGAAACAGAAAATGATACCAAGAAATGGAAAGATATCCTATGCTCATGGATTGGAAGAATTAATATCATCAAAATGAACATTCAACCCAGAGCCATATTCTAATTTAATATGATACCCATCAAAGTTCCACCAAGTTTCTTTAAGAGAATAAAACAAAAGTTATAATCATTTACCTGGAACCAGAAAACACCTAGAATAATCACCAAAACAATCTTGAGGAAAAGAAACAGAAATGGAGGTATCACAGATCTCAAACTATATTATACAGCCATCATCATCAAAACAGCCTGGTACTGGAACTAAAATTGGTACACAGGCCAGTGGAACAGAATTAAACCCACACACTTATGGATATTTCCAGAACTAAAGTCCAGAACTAAACCCCCATACTTATGGATATTTCCATCTTATAAATGATTTTTTAAAGGGAATACAAAAAAAAAAGAATTTTACATATCCAACAAAACTAACCCAAAAATAAAAAGGCAACCCAGCAGTTGGGAAAAAATGTTTGTAATCATACATCTAACCAGAGATTAATACAGAAAAAATTTAAAGAAACCATTTAGTTCAACAAGTTTTTTTTTTTGACCAGAGAACTGCTCAGCTCTGGCTTTTCATGGTGCTAGAGATTGAACCTGGGACCTTTGGTGCCTCAAGCATGAAAATCTTTCTGAATAACCATAGCACTATCTCCCCAGCCTCAACAAGAAAAATTTAAAAAATTAATAACCAGTATTAGAAGTAGGTAAAAGGGGAGTCAGACGGTAGTGCAGCAGATTAAGCAAGGACCTGCGTAAGGATCCCGGTTCAAGCCCCTGGCTCCCTACCTGCAGGGGGAATCGCTTCACAAGTGGTAAAGCAGGTCTGCAGGTATCTATCTTTCTCTCTCCCCCTCTGTCTTCCCCTCTTCTCTCCATCTCTCTGTCCTATCCAACAACAATGACATCAATAACAACAACAATAATAACTACAAAAATAAAACGGCATGGGCAACAAAAGGGAATAAATAAATAAAATTTTTTTTAAAGTGGGCAAAAGATCTGAACAGATACTTCTCCAAAAAAAAAATACAGATTGCCAAAAGATATCGACTAGCATCACTCATTACTAGGGAAATTCAAGTTAACATTTAAATGAGGGGCTAGCCAGTGGCACACTGAGTTGAGTGTGCATGTTACCATGCACAAGGACCCAGGTTTGAGCCCACTCGGCAGGGGGCTCACTTTATAAGCAGTGAAGCAGTTCAGCAGGTATCTATCTTCTATCTTTCTCTCTCTGTATCTCCTCCTACCCTCTCAATTTCTCTCTGTCCTATTTAATAAAATAGAAAAGATAAAAGAAAAAAAAAAATGACTGCTGGGAGCAGTCAATTCATAGTATTAGCACCCAGCCCCAGCGATAACCCTGGTGGCAATAAAAAAATAAATATAAAGTACAATGAGTTACTGTGTCACACTAGTGAGAATGGCCTGCATCAAAAAAGACTGGAAACAAGTACTGGTGAAGAAGTAGAGAAAAAGGAGCTGTGGTTGGTGGTAATACAAACTGACAAAGCCCCTTCAGAAGAAAAAAAAAAAAAAAAAAGACACCAGCACTGTTCCACTGCCTGTGAAGCTCGCCCCCACTACAGGTAGAAATTGGGGGGCTTGAACCCAGGTCTTCATAAACAGTACCATGTGCACACTCTACTGCATGTGTCACCACCTGGCCAAATTTCATTGGAAAAAAATGAGATATTCTATAATTCTGAAATACCACCCTTATGAATTTGCACCAAAAATTTTAAAAAAGTTTAAAAACCACTCATTTGAACTAGTACATATACCCCTGTGTTCACAGCAGCACTATACATAAAGAGCCAAAACATGATATCAATCTAAATGGCCACCAACTGATGGCAGGATAAAGGAACAGGAATATAGGCATAGATTCAGTGGAATACTACTTTGCCATGAGATATACAGTGTGCCTCTTGGGGGCAAGGTGCATGAAACTAGAGGTGATTATAAGTGAAATATGTAGGGAAATGGAAGACTACTGGATGCTTTCATTCGTGGAAAATAAATAAAAAACAAATCAACTTGTAATCAAAGTAGTAACAACCGTACCAACTCTTGTGGTTGAAAACTATTGTGGTTACTGAAGGGAACTGGGAGAGGAAGTGGAGCTGACAAGTTTGGGGAGGGGAGCCCCGTTAAACGTACACATCACAATGCATAGCACAAGGGTTCAGGCCCCCTGGTTGCCCCCTGCAAGGAGAAAGCTTTATGGGTGGGGAAGAAGGGCTGCAGGTCAAGTGTCTCTCTTTCTTGTTCCCCCTCTATCTTCCCCTCCCCTCTTGATTTCTCTGTCTCTACTCAATAAGTAAATTCAAAAAAAAAAAAAAGTAGGGGGTTCTCTTTGGTACAATGACACCAAGACTCTCATGACGGAAGCTATGAAAGATAAACAAATATGAAAGTGTAAAAGTATACTCCTAAAATTGAACACTACTACAAACCACTATTAAGTCAATTTTCAAAAAGACAGGAAAAAATAAAAGAAAATAGATCTACTGATTGATGCCTTCAGTTGGGAAAAAAATAATAGTAAAAACAATCACCTTACTACCTGGTTACACTTCAAATTCCAATTCAATACTACTAACTTCATTCATCGACCAACCATACACTTCCCTGATCCATCTCATAGAAAACAATTGCACGCCTTTTCTTCTTTTTTTAATTTTTTTTTAATATTTATTTTATTTATTTATTCCCTTTTGTTGCCCTTGTTGTTTTATTGTTGTAGTTATTATTGTTGTTGTCATTGTTGGATAGGACAGAGAGAAATGGAGAGAGGAGGGGAAGACAGAGAGGGGAGAGAAAGATAGACACCTGCAGACCTGCTTCACCGCCTGTGAAGCGACTCCCCTGCAGGTGGGGAGCCGGGGCTCGAACCGGGCTTTGAACCCCTGAATTCCTCCAAGTCTGCAGCAAATTCACACAGTCTTTCATTCCCCAGCCTAAGGGAATCAGTTGCTCTCCCTCTGGTTCCCAAGGACCTACTCCTGAAACCTGTTGTTATCTAGACATAAGGAAGGACTGACTCAAATTCCAGAAGGTCCTAGGTGTCAAGCAGAAAAGACAAGTTGTGATGATAAGGCAGTTTGTGCTGAGAGAACTACAGGACTTGGACAATCTCTGTGACAGCTGGGAAATGGGCCGGGGAGACAGCATAATGGTTTTGCAAAAGATGTGCATGTGGATGCAAAACATTAATTCCCCAATAAAGAAATAAATTATAAAAAAAAAAAAAACCAAGGGCAACAAAAGGGAAAATAAATAAATATAAAATTTTAATTAAATAAAAAATAAATAAAATAATATTGAAACAACAACAACAACAAAAAAGATGTGAATGCGGAGTAGGGCACCAAAGTAAAAACCTTGGGGTGGGGGTGAGGGAATCATATAAATCACTAATATGAGAGGGGAAAAACTGATTGAATGTTTCAAACTTTTTAAAGCACAGACTGAGTCATTTTAATACACAGGCTGAGTCTTTGATATGTTGACTCTCTCAAAAGTCGAGACCAGGGAGAACAGAAGCAACTGGTGGCACAGCTATATACAATTAATGTCAAAGGACATAAATTATGGTGATGTTGAGTATTATACAACTAATCCTAACAAAGGGATTTTTCAAAGTTAACCCAATTACCAAATAATGTGATGATAACAATAACTATCTATTGTCTTCTTGAACCCTAAGTCAGCAGGAACCTCACATTTCCACTATAGAGCCTATATTCCCCCCAGTCCTGGAACCTTAGGGTGGGGCCCACTTTCCTGCACGCTTCTCTCAATTCATATCAAATAATATCGCATCTGCCGATCGCAACCTAATCAACACAATGAGTGCCACCTCAGCATGCTTCACTTCAGACTGTCCAGAGACTTCAGGTGTGGAATGACAACCCTTCAGCTTCATTACTCAGGTGAAACCTTTCCTTTCATAGTATTCTCTAATTCCATTCCAGGTGGTTCACTTCCTATCAAAGGTTTCCCAAAAGCTAGATCATAGACTAGATCCCGTGAGATAGAGCATATGTTCACACGTATCCACAAACTAGGGCAAAATATATACCTGAAAGCAAAAGTACACAATAATCTGCAGTGAGTACCCCCCAACACTTCATCTCACTATTCCAGCCTTTAGGTCCATGATTATTCAAAAATTTGTTTGGCTTTGTATGTTAACTCTCTTTTCAACCACCAGGTTCCAGATGCTAGTATGATGCCAACCAGACTTCCCTGGATAGACCCCACCAATGTGTCCTGGAGCTCCACTTCCCCAGAGCCCCACCCTACTAGAGAGAGGCAGACTGGGAGTATGGATCAACCTGTCAACACCCATGTTCAGCGGGGAAGCAATTACAGAAGCCAGACCTTCCACCTTCTGCACCCCACAATGACCTTGGGTCCACACTCCCAGAGGGATAAAGAATAGGAAAGCTATCAGGGGAGGGGATGGGATACGGAGATCTGGTGATGGGAATTGTGTGGCGTTGTACCCCTCTTATCCTATGGTTTTGCTAATGTCTCCTTTTTTAAATTAAAAAAAAAAAAAAAAAGATGTGCATGCCTGAGGGGCTGAAGTCACAGGTCCAATCCCCTGCACCCCAGGGTTCTGGTAAAAAGAAGAACATAAGTACCCAATAAAATAAGGGGTCTGAAAAACATATATCCAAGAGTTCCCCTTCCTGCATGGCTCTGAGTTAGGCAAAAGAGAAATACGTGCTACATTTGAGAGACAGAGGCAGCAGCAGGGGGCTGGGATGGTGGTGCACCTGGCTGAGTGAACATGTCACCATGCACAAGGACCAGGGATCAAGTCCCTCATCCCTACCTATGACAAGGAAGAAGCTTCACAAGTGGGGAAGCAGTGCTATGGGTGTCTTTCTCTCTCCCCACCTCTTTCAATGTTTCAGTCCACCAAATTAAAAATAAACCATTTTAAAACCTTTAAAAAAAAAAGAAAGAAAGAAAGAAAGAAAAAGTAAAACCAGAAAGGGGCCAGGTGGTGGTGCACCAGGTTAAGCCAACATTACCAGGTGCAATGCCTGAGGTTCGGGACCCGGCTCCCCACCTGCAAGGGAAAAGCTTCACTAGCACGCAGCAGGTCTGCAGGCGTCTTGCTGTCTCTCTCCCTCTCTAACTTCCCCTCCCCTCTTAATTTCTTGTTGTACTATTAAATAAAACAGAAGGGGGTGGGGGGAGAAGGAAAAAATGGCCGCCAGTTATGTTGAGTTTATAGTGCCAGCACCCAGTCCCAGCAATAACTTTGGTGGCAAAAAAAAAAGGGGGGTGGGGCCTGGGGGGTGGCATGACCCAGTTAAGAGCACATATTACCATCCACAATGGACCCGGGTTCAAGCCCCCACTCCCTACCTGCAGCGGGGAAGTTTCATAAGCAGTAAAGCAGGTCTGCAGCTTTCTCTTTCTCTCTATCTTCCCCACCCATCTCAATTTGTCTCTGTCCTATCATGTGTAATGGAAAAAGCCACCAGGAGTGGTGGAGGGCTCCTAGTGACAGCACTGAGCCCCAGTGATAACCCCGGTGGCAACAAAAATAATAATCATAATAAACCAACAAGAGAAAGGAAGGAAGAAAAAAGAAAAGAAAGAGAAAAAAGAAGAAAGGAAGGGGAAGAGGAGGAAGAAGGTTACAGAACTCAGAAAACCAGGGTTGTTTAAGGGAATGAGAAGCAGGTGGGGCAGTGCTGCCAGCTTCAGTTTGTCCTCCTCCTCCTTCCCCTCGGCTATATCCTCTTCCTGCTCTGCATTCGGCTCTTCTCGACAGCCAGCTCTGGGGACCAACAGCAAGCCCAGGCCCAGCAGAATCCTGCAGCAGCCCAGAGACGGGGCAGACTTCTATCTTCTCTATCAGTTTTCCTTGGAATACTACGCCAGGAACTGGACTTCGTGGTAGATCCGTGAGTGAACACCATCACCCAATATACTTTATTTATGAGATGGACAGACAGAGCTAGACAGACAGGCAGGCAGATAAGAGGAGAGAACGAGGGGCCAGGTGGTGGCGCACCTGGTTGAGCACACATGTTACAATGCACAAGGACCCAGGTTCGAGCCCCGGGTCCCCACCTGCAGGGGGAAGGCTTCACAAGTGGTGAAGCAGTGCTGCAGGTGTCTCTGTCTCTCTCCCTCTCTATCACCCTCTTCCCTCTTGATTTCTGGCTGTCTCTATCCAATAAATAAATAAAGATTATAAATAAATAAATAAATAAATAAATAAATAAATAAATAGTAGAAAAGGAGAGCATCACTCTGGCACATGACAATCCCAAGAGTTGAACTCAGGACCTCATGTTATGACCTCACTGTGCCACTTTCCAGGCCCTTGTCCTACCCCTTTTTATTACTTTTATTCTCCTTTTTTTTTTTTCAAGAGAGAGAGAGAGGAAGAGAGATAGAGTGAAAGAGACCACAGCACCAAAGTTTTTCCTTAGTGCGGTGGGGGCCAGGCTCAAACCTGAGTGGTGCACATGGCAGAGCAGCGCACTACCCAAGTGAGCTATTTCGTCGGCTGCCTTTCTTTTCCTTTTGTTTTGTTCACATATCCTTTAATGAACAGTTACAAGTTTCATGGAGATAAACCATTTTTAAGTAGTCTGAAACATTTTCAGGCAACCTTTCTTATTTGAAACACTCTTCGTTCCCCCAAGGAAAGCACACAAGAGGAATTTCCTCAGCCTGAGAGGCGAAAATGACTTACATCATTAGACTGAAACAGTCGAGTCATTGCAAAGAAGGCTTCCGTAGCTTCCATTGTTCCAAAGTGTTCACCCTGAATAAAATTTAAAACAATTACTTAAATTACTACACACACACACACACACACACACACACACACACACACACTTAGGATTTTCCATTTCTGAAAAAAATATTCAGTACTCGGAAAAAAAATGTCTTTGTAAATAACTGATCTCTACTATTTTTCTAGCTTTCTAGTTATAAATCTGCATGATTATTTGCCTACTCCTTATTGAAAATGATGGAGGAGCTGGATGGTAGCACACCAGTTGCGTGTATGGACTCAGGTGCCAAGTCTCCAGTCCCCATCTGCACTATGCCCCAGTGGTAACCCTGGTGGCAAAAAATTAATTAATTAAATTATGTAATATCACTCACTATGCTCTAGACATTCTTTTTTTAATTTTTATTTATAAAATGGAAATATTATTAAGACCATAGGATAAGAGGGGTACATTTCCACACAATTCCCACCCCCAGAGCTCCATATCCCATCCCCTCCCGATAGCTTTCCTATTCTTTATCCCTCTGGGAGTATAAACCCGGGATCATTGTGGGAGGTCTGGCTTCTGTAATTGCTTCCCTGGTGAACATAGGTGTTGACAGGTCGATCCATACTCCCAACCTATCTCTCTCTTTCCCTAGTGGGGCAGGGATCTGGGGAGCTCTAGACACTCTAGATTCTACAGAGAGCCTAGAAAGTGGCTCAGTGGTTAAAGTCCATGCCTCCCATGCATAAGGCTTTGACTTTGATCCCTAGCACCATATGGGAGTACCATGGTATCAGCACTCAGGATAAAAACAGACAGAATTCCCTGGATGGTGGAACAGTACTTTGGTATTTCTCTAGCCACAGCCAATCCCAAACTGGGTCAGGCAGGCAACTTAGCTATATTCTGTACACACAAGGCCCTGTATAAATAAATAAATAAATAAATAAAGTTCTAGGATGCTAACTTTTTAGTAGAAATTATTTTGATTTCCTAGGAGAAAAAACACACACACAGCAATAACTATGGTTTATACGGAGGTAGAGCTCCTAATCAGAATAGAATGTTACTACGAGTGGAGAGCATATTGTATACATTTCTATTGCATAGTACCCAGTATAAAGCCTGACACACTGCAGGGGCATAATAACAAACAGTAAAGAGGCATCTATTAAAAATCTTAAGAAAACATGACAACAAGGAACCAACCAAAAGGACAGGAACCAGATTTGTGATACAAAAGTTCACAGGGCTGCTAGTGGGATCTCAAAATTGTGGATTAAGCCCCTACAAACATGCTTTGGATCAAAACTTTAAGTTCTAGATGACATGAATGCAACCTATCGGGCAACTGCATGGTACTTTGAGCAGCAAAGCACTAGATAATCTACTTTATTAGTATTCAAAACAGTGCATGAGCAAAACACCGCAGATCTCAAACTACCTGAAGACACCATTTTAATATTTAATATTCCCATTAAAAGCGACCCTATAAGATGTTAGGGTCAATCAATTTTCAGAGCTTCTAATTTCACAAAGGAATATAACTGGATTTCCAGCTGTCATGGGTATGAGAATCATCAAATTTTTATGAGAAACTTTGAAAGTACCAACAGAAGATTTCATTCTTTTCCATATTTACTGAGTACAGATAATTCCATGTATTTTTTTTTAAGTTTTATTAGTGACTTAATATTGATTTACAAAAGTATAAGATAACAAGGGTATAATTCCGCACCTTTCCCACTCCCAGAGTTCTGTATCCCCATTCCCTCCATTGGAAACTACAGTAGTTCTCCCAAGGTTGCAGATATGGGTTGACTATTAGCTCTATAAGTATCTGTCTATATTTGCTGATATCCCCCCCACCCCACCCTTTCTTTTCCTGTGGTCCTGCCTTCTCTTCCTTTCTTCTTTTTAATATTTATTTATTTTCCCTTTTGTTGCCCTTGTTGTTTTATTGTTGTAGTTATTAATGTTGTCGTTGTTGGATAGGACAGAGAGAAATGGAGAGAGGAGGGAAAGACAGAGAGGGGGAGAGAAAGATAGGCACCTGCAGACCTGCTTTACCACCTGTGAAGGGACACCACCACACACACACACACCCCCCCCCGCAGGTGGGAAGCTGGGGGCTCGAACCGGGATCCTTATGCCGGTCCTTGCGCTTTGTACCACCTGCGCTTAACCAGCTGCATTACCGCACGACTCTCTCTTCTCTTCCTTTTTAAGTCACAACTATACCTATTACTACTTCTGAATGGTCTTCCTTTTGTCCTCTTCTCTCTGAGTTCTGATGGAGAGAATTTCATGTACTTTTCAGTAGTACTAGTAAACCTTTAGTCTCTATGTTCCTTAAAACTCAGAGAACATATATGAACATATGTCAATTCTAATAGAAGCTTTAACATATTCTTCCATAAACTCCACCAACAAGCAGTCAGAAGATAAAACCAAGGTGCCCAAACCTGTTTATATAGTTGACTGTGCTTGTTAATTAAACTGTGTTGGTAACTTGATAATCAAGATAATGAAATGTCTCAACAAGATTCCTATCAATCAAAGAGGAATTAGCCAATATAAAAGTACATGCTTGTGGGCCAGGAGGAGGCTCACCCAACAGAGTCCAAGGACCAGGGTTCAAACCTGTAGGGGGAAGGTTGCACAAGCGGTAGAGCAGTGTTCCAGGTGTCTCTATCTGTCTCTCACCCTCTCAAAAAAAAAAAAAAAAGAGTGTAAGCTTCCTTGAACTACAATTTCTATAAATTCTGCTTATATGAGGGATTTAGCCAACTAAGTAAGATACAATGAGTGCTGTGAAAAGTTAAATCAAATTGACTTTGCCTTAAGTGTTCCTGAAATGCTACCACAGAAGGCTATGTTTCTAAATAGGTAAACTTTATTTTAAAGTGTAAAAGTATGTACTGTGTTGGGGAGAGATTAGCACTTAGTAGTGGGTGAGGCATATGTTGAAGAGGTATGGAATGTGCCCCTAAATAAACAGGTCTGTGAAACAACATTATCTCATTTAAACAAACACACACACACACACACACACACACACACACACACACACGTAGAATAATAAAGTATGTACTTGTTGCTCAGTCTCCATTTGCAATATATGTAATTATTCAATGTATGTGGATGAGGCTTTCCATCATGAAACATTAGCAAAGATAAAACGGTACCATGAAATCCAACTTGGACATCACTCTCACTCTGGCACTAGCTGTAACCCACCTGAGGGTGTATGTGTGTGAGAATCTGAGAAAACACAAATCTTTGGTGAATACAGCACCGAAGTCAAAGACTCTGGGGGTGGGGGAGAGGGTTCAGGTCCTAGAACATGATGGCAGAGGAGGACCTAGTGGGGGTTGAATTGCTATATGGAAAACTGGGAAATGTTATGCAGGTACAAGCTATTGTAGTTTATCTTCAAAGATAAACCATTAATTCCCCCAATAAAAAATAAATCAAAATATATATGTATATATATAGTTTTCTGGATTGAACTGGAAGTGCTTATGATTGGTGAAGTTAATAAGGAAGTGAAAAAAAAACTATTGGGTGGTTTCATTCACTGGGGGAATATAGAGAATTGAAGCACATGAACTTGCAAAGAGAAAGAGGAGGAAAAGCAGCAACTTTTCTGTCTCTAAGACTTTGTGAAATTTATGGTGTTATCATGGGTGCAGAATGGCCAGGACTTTGATGGAGTAGAGTGTACAACTACTACAACTAGAATACTATAAACCATTATTACATCACTAATTTTTTTAATTCTATTTTCTAAGGCCCTCCATTTTTCATATGGATTTTTAGTCTGAAAGTTAAAAATAAATAAATAAATAAACCAGAAGAAAAATAAAACTAAGAACAATAATAGCAAATAGCATGTATGTTCCATTAAGGCAATTACTGTTCCTGGTTTGTCTGCCATAGTGCCTAAGACACTGCAGGCCTGTAGTAAATAATCTGCTAAGTGACTTAATGAAGACTATTCCTGGATGTCTGCTATGTTTCCAGGAGTATGCTCAAAGCTTTATGTTTATTACTTCATTTGAACATTACAATTTAATAAAACTGGTGTTATCATAATCTCTCTTTACAGAAAAGGCTATTAAAACATGAAACAGTTAAACTCAGAATCATATTGTCAGTAATGGCAGAGTAGGGAAAATAAACATAAAATCTAAATATTAAAAACCAAAGCTTTCAAATCATTATTATATGTCCTATCTCTCTCCCCAAAGGACAACTACCTAGAGTCTGTGATTTCTCTATTTATGGAAGGGCATAAAACAAAGCTAAATCTGTTTTAGCATTTAATATTGTTTAAATTCAAATCAGTGTTGAAATCTACTGTGTGTTTAGCTGGCTTAGTAACTTGTGAATAAAAAATTATATTCTATAGTCCCATTCTTTAAGAAGCTTTATGTTTAATTATGTTTGTCAAACACTGTAGATTTAATGAAGTGAATTAACATCTACTGGGTGTTAACGTATTCCTATTCCAGGATATAAAATCTAAGGAAAATCAAAATAATCTACCTGGTTCAGTAAGTAGAGAATCTTTGTAAGAATATGCAGGCATCTTCTTGGATTTATGGGTGTTTCATTGAATAGACGAGCCTATGAAGAAAAAAAATCAATGTGGCTTGATACATAATATGCATTTATTTTAACTTATTCTTTCCAGACTACATAAAATCAACTTTAATAAGGGCCATAACATACAGTCATCAAAACATCCAAATAATTTTAGCTGCTTACAGCTTTAAATTTATTATGGTGCATGACAAATTGTTAGATACAGCCTTGATTTTCCACCCTGTACCATATATATATATATATATATATATATATATATATATATATATATATATATATTTTTTTTTTTTTTTTTTTTTTTTTTTTTTTTTACTGAGAGATGCAGAGAGAAGTACCAGAGCACTGCTCAGCTCTGGCTTACGGTGGTACTGGGATTGAACTGGGACCTTGGAGTCTGAGGCATGAAAATCTTTTGCAGAACCATGATGCTGTCTCCCCAGCCCCACTATACTTCCTAATATGTGAATCACAATCTTTTTATCATCTAAATACAAATAAATTTAATATCTATAACTCTGTAATGGACACCTGTCTAGAATTTTTTTTTAATTCTCAACATGTTTTTGTCTTCATACATATGGACTCCTCTATGTTCTAGGTAAGTAGTAGTTCCTCTGCCTTTCCTTCTCAAGTCTACATTTTCTGCCATCCGTCGCATTCTTTGATTATTTCAAACCACTGCATCTCACAAGCTCAAGATCCCCGGGGTTCTAATACGGAATAGAAACAACGCAATACATTTTCTAGTCATACCTCCTGTAAGACAGCACTCTTCTCCAGATGCCGAAAAGGATTGGAGCCACTGCCTATATTATAAAACAAAAGGGTCTTTAATAGCTTGTCTTTAGACCATTTTATTTACTTTCTACTTAAGCGTTTTGAATATTGGGCGAATCCCACCTAAGTGAGGAGATCACTTGCTCATCATAGTGATGACATGCAGATGAATCAAAGAGAATCGTTTTGCAGCTGGTACCAGCTTATAGCTGACATCATACAAGATCTCCAACTTCAATTTTGCTGGTGCCCTGCAAACCTAAATGATCTCTCTAGTCCCCTACCCTAACCTCCTGATTTTTTTGATTTTTTTTTAATGATTGTTACAAATATCTGCCATGTCCACACAACTAAGATAAATGGGATAGTGTCAAGACCCTTTGGAGTCCCATAAAGACAAGTGCTATTTTATGTGCTTTTCGCATTTCCTAAGAGACAGAAAAGGCAGAATTTACCAGGGAATCATAACATCGTGGAGGCTGGAAAAGGGGTGTGTGTGTGTGTGTGTGTGTGTGTGTGTGTGTGTGTGCGCGCGCCATTGCTAAGCCCACCAGCATTTATCATCGTTGTTTGTGAACCACCAGAAATCACACATGTAAACTTGTACTTTAAAAAAATAATAAGTAAATAAAATTTTAAAAGGTGGCTTGACATCTCTTCCCTTATTTGTTCTGGCCCAAAAGATGAGCATCCAGAAGCCATTCCGAAATTCGGGGGGGGGGGGGGGTGTTTGTCTGTGCATGAAATGAGCTCAGGGACCCTGCAGAAGGAGGAACGTGAGAAAGGAAGGGGGGATGTGATTTTGGCCCCTGGAGGGCGGACATACAGAGACTGCCCCCTCCCCAGCCCTCCCTTCCCCAGGAGGGGACACCTCAAAGGTGACACAATTTCCAGACCCTAGACCCACTCCCAGGGTTGTAGCACACACACACCCCTCCCACCCTCGGCCCCTTAAGCCTCACGCGGCGCACCCCTCCCTCCGCCCCCTGCCGAAGGGCCCGCCCCCCCATTGTGGGGAGCCTCCCGCCACCCCCGCCAGAGCAGGGCGCCCCCTCCTCCAGGCGAGCCGGGGGGCGGCGTCCGCGAGGGGCTGCACCCGGAGAGGAGGGGGAGCTGGGGAAGGGGCACAGGGGGCGGGGCCCGAGGGGAGGCTCGGAGGCCCGGGGGAGGGGCCGGGGGCTGAGCCCCCTCCCCGCAGGAACCCCGGAACGGAGGGAGGGGCCGGCGGCAGCTCCAGCCCCGCGGCGCCCACGCCCCCAGGTCCGCAGGCCCCCCGCAGCAGGTGGCGCGCCGGGTGCGCGGGCGGGCGGGCAGGGGAAGGGAGACGGGGTGGGGGGACCCCCGCTTCCCCGCGGCTGAGGGAGGGTGGGCATCAGCAGCCCAGCGCGTACCCGACTCCTCGTCCTTCTTGTCGAATTTTTTAATCATCTTGGATGACTTCCCAGGCGCCCCAGACCCACCGCCACCGCTAAGCACGGTGCCCAGGCGCCGCAGCCAGAGAACGGAAGCGACTGCAGGAAGGCCGGCCCCGAGCCCCGGCGCCGGTTGGGCTGCCGTCCCGTCACTCGGGGGGAAGGCCCGCCCTCCCCGGCCGCCTCGCCCGCCGCCTCGCCCGCCGCTCCGGCCCCCCGGGGGTGTGGCCACGCCCCCTTCTCCTCCCCCTGCGGCGCGGGGGGCGGGGCCGGCCGAGGGCCCCGGGGACCCGGGTGCGAACCCTGCGAACCTCCCCGACACACCGCTAGAGGCGGAAAGTGACTCGATTTTTTTTTTTCTTGGCGCGCCCCAGGCCCACCAGAGACACAGGCCTGGAGGGTAACTTTCACGGAAGGACAGTGGCGTTTTTAATCACCCACTGGCGGGCGCTTCCATAGCGGAAGGCTTTCTCCCCAGGCGCCACCCTGGTGGGTTTCTCCTCTTGGAGCGAGAACAGGGTTAGGGGCTCTGAAAATCTCTTGGAAGTCCACGTTTCACTCTGCAACTTCTTGGAAACTGCAAGGAAGCACACATCCATTCATTCAGTCATTCATTTATTTAAGACAGGCAGAGAGAGAGACTGAGGCTACAGCACGGAAGCTTCAATGCAGTGGTGGCCAGACTCAAACCTGGGTTGACTATACATGGCAGAGCAGCCAAGGAAGCATTGAGGATACCATGGTGAAAGTGAATTTCCAGAGGGCTGGGAGTAGACTTAATGGGAGGCCTGAAAAAGACCCACTAGGAGGGGGCTTCAAAGGGCCTGGTTTTTACTCTTCACTGTGAGTATGGATTTGGGGCCAGGAACTGTCATTCTCAACCCTCCTTAGAATTCTGGATTCTTCCATTCTTCAAAACCTGGTCTAAGGAGGGGAGATATAGCCTAAGGGTTATGCAAAGAGACTTTCATGCCAGAGGCACCGAAAGTCACACATTAAAACCCTAGCACCACTGTACCAGAATGGAGCAGTGTTCTGGTAAGAAAGGAGGGAAGGATGGAAAAAGAAAAGACACAGTGGTGGTTTAGAGACCTGGAGGATTAATTCCATCCATTTTTTAAAAGATTCTACCTGGGGCTGGGTGGTGGCACACCCAAGTTGAGTGCACACTTTACTATGCACAAGATCTTGGATTCAAGTCCCTCTACCCCACCTGCAGAGGGAAGCTTCACAAGCAGTGGAGCAGTGCTGCAGGTGTCTCTTTCTCCCTCCGTTTCTCTCTCCCTTTCTATCGCCTTTCCCACTTCTCAATTTCTCTGTCTTATCAAAATAAATATTTTTAAAAGGATTTCATTTTCAAATACACGTATATGTGATGTATGTAACACTTAAAACATTTTAAGGTGTTTTCAGGTTTTGTGTCTAGATATGTAACCAAGAAGCATTCTACCTTTGGCTTCAGCGCCATCACTTTATCCGAAGTTTTTCAATCTCTGCATATCCTTGGGAAGCTCCCTTTGTGGAACCTCCTTGTTCCCAGCCCTCCCCACATTTTTGCATGCATTTATGCTTTGTCAGTATCTCAAATGGGTTTCCTTACTTCAACATCTATCACCTCAGTCGAGGTCTCTTAGCCTTCTAACTGGCCCTTCACAGCCTACACCCAAACCAGTCTTTTGTAATCTTTACTTAGATGCCTTGTAAACATGGACCATTACTGGCTAAGAAGGGGCTGGCAGTTCTTTTTACTTGCCGTGGAGACATTATTTCTACTTCACAGCAAGTTGTCTTTATTTAGAAAAGGCACCTGTTATAATGGGTTATTTAGATACAATCCTAAAGCAAGTACCCAATCATTTTTTCTGAGGGAACCTGTAAAGAAAGGCACCTTAAATCCCTGCTGCAGGCTGAGATATTAAGTGTTCTATTCAGAAAGGTAAATTGAGTGTATCCCTAGCAGGACTGTTAGAGAAATTCTTGATTAAACTAAACTCTAGAGAAATTCTCTCCCCCTCCCCATATAGATTTAGCTGTCATTTCAAATTTAACTGAAATTATACTAAATCTGTTGTTAATTATTACATTATTTGTTTGGTTGGTCTTTGTTTTTTATTTCTAGGGTTTCACTGCTCTGAGCAGACAGAGAGACACAGAGAGAGGGAGAGAGACCATAGCATGGAAACTCTCCATTGCCATAATACCTCCCTTGTAGTGATGTGGAGAGTTGGGGAACAAGCATGGCAAAGCAGACCCCCTCCCAGGTAAGCTATCTCACCAGTCTTTGTTTGTTTGTTTGTTTGTTTTTTTCACTTGGCTTGCAAAGACCAAACCTTACCTTCTGGGTGGAGTTTCCCTCGAAGGAAAAAAAAGGAGGAGGAGGAGGAGGGGAAGGGGAAGGGGAAGGGGAAGAGGAAGAAGAAGTTCTTACTTATTTATTCTGGGCTTGAAAATAAGCCTACTTTGAGAAAGGAATGCCCCTCTCCCTCTTCTTTGGGGGCATGTCTGTGGGAATCCTAGGCCAAGACAGTGAAGGTAGGTAAGGACATTTCAAAAAATAGAAACTGATGGCAACTTGCTAGGAGGTACAAAGGAGTTCAAACTGGGTTTGAGGCTGAACCTAGCATTAACTTCCTTTCAAAGAAACCTAAACCACTCAAGGTTGGGTGGTGGAAGACCTGATTAAGTGTACATGTTTCCTGGCTTCAAGCTACTGACCAGGGGTTTCCACCTGCAGGGGGAAAGCTTCACAAGTGGTGAACCATTGTTGCAGGTATCTCTATCTCCCCCTCATCTCCTCCTTCTCACTTTCTCTCTTGTTCTACCAATTAACATAAATAAAGTTAAAAAATAAAAAAGAAATAAACCTAAATCACTCTCTGCCATACTTTATACTTCTCCATATTTATGAAGTTTTGTTTACTCTCACAAATTGAGACAATAATAGCCTTAAGCTATCTCCCCAGCCCTAATAATAGCACTTAGATGGACCAGATCATGAAGAGGCTGTGTATGACAGAAATAAGGACTTGAATTTTCTCCAGAGGCAGCTGGGGCCCATTGAGGATTTCAGAACAGTGAATACAAACTCATGTATTGGAAGCTTATGTCTTCCAGATAAGGTTTTTTTCTGTCCTCAAGCAACTTCTGAATCTCTCTAAAGTTTGCTTTCCTGTTCCGAGAGGTTATCCTAGAGATTGCTTCATGCCTTTGCCATCCTTGGTCATCCAACACACATAATTTCAGAACCACGAGGCTATAAGCTTGGGCTTTCTCCCAGTTGTTAGTGCTGAGTGTCATTTGTTTTATCCAAACCAGTATTATGTTTGTGGCATCTGGCCTCAAATTCGGGAGGTATTCTCAACTCTGAGTACATCTTCCCAGACAGTACTTTTATTACTTTTATATACAGTACACCTGTATATAAGCTATTAAGTTCAAACAAAAATCACTAAAGTCATGGGCCCCTAAGAACATACCTAAAATAGACTTCCCAGCTTTTCTCCACCCTAAGATCCCTATTCTCATCTGCTCTATTCTTACTTTTTGGTTCCTTTTTATTGTTTTATTGTTTTTTCCTGCTTTATATCTTACAACTTTTCAGTCATCAAGTTGAAGGTGGTACTATGATTCCATCCTGAATTCCCTGGGCAAATGACCTCACCAACACTTGCTGGAAACTCATCTCATCTATCCAGACCCCTACCCCATTAGGGAAAGACAGAAACAGGCTGGGGGTATGGATGGACCTGCCAACACCCATGTCCAGCAGAGAAGCAATTACAGAAGCCAAACCTTCCACCTTCTGCACCCCAAAAAGAGTTTTTGCTTATACTCCTAGAGGGGGAGAAATGTTGGGGGAAGATGACCACAAGGCTCTGAATTCCAATTTCATCAAGACCCGGAGAGAAAAGAGGAAAAGGAAAGACATTCAGAAGTAGCAATAGGTATAGGTGTGACTTAGAAAGGAATAGAAGGCAGGACCATAGAAAAAATTGGCATATATTTATATCAACCTATATCTGTGACCTTGGGAAGACTACTATAGTTTCCAATGGAGGAAATGTGAACATAGAACTCTGGTGTGGAATTATATCCCTTGTATCTCATAATTTTGTAAATCAGTATTAAATCACTAATAAAAAATGGCAGACACTCTAACGATAAGCTAGAACTTTCTTGAAAGGTGAGGTGTTAAACAGGGGGCAAAACCTAGCAATACTTGTGCCTCCATTGGTCCTTATGTTTCAACCTGACAGAAAAAATGGTCTTCAGACCTACTGTGAGATTTGTCCATATGCCCCTATCTCTTATCCCCAAGGTGGCCCCTCCTGCCCAGTCAAGTAAGTTATCACTTTGCAAAAGAAAGAAGGTGAGGTGATGATGCGCTGGAGTGCATTTGTGTTACCACTTCTAAGGACCTGGGTTCAAGCCTCTCTGAGGTCCCTACCTGCAAGGGGAACACTACAAGTGGGGTAGCTGTGTTGCAGGTGTCTCTCTGTTTCTCTCTCCTTCTGTCTACCCCTTCCCTTTCAATTTCTCTTTGTCCTATCAAATGAAATAAACTACAGAAGAAAGAAGAGAAGGAAGAGAAAACTTACCATTTCTCCTTGCTGGAGCAAAGGTAAGCTGAGGGTACATTGTTTTCTGTTTCCTCAGGGAATGGAGTTGTGAATACCGGCCTTCACTCATGAAATCTTTGTCAGTGGAAAACCTTAGCAAAGAAAGTTCATTTAGTATACCCGAGGATGGGGGTATCATGGAACCAGTCACTTTAAAGTCAGCTACACACTCAGATTTTGGAGAAGAAAGAGCAATGACTTAGTATTCACTTGTCCAGAGTAGGAGTATTGTTCAGTGACGAGAGAAATTTCTAGAACCTAGGCATTCTACATCTTCAAAGGAAAGCCAAAATCTACTCTCGCATTCTCAGAAGGCTAGAGGTGGACCTACCCGATGATCCCACAATTCCTCTCCTAGGGATATATTCTAAGGAACCAAACACACCCATCAAAAAGATCTGTATATACCTATGTTCATAACAGCATAATTTGTAATAGCCAAATCCTGGAAGCAGCCCAGATGTCCAACAGATGAGTGGCTGAGTAAGTTGTGTTTATATACATAATGAAATACTTACTACTCAGCTATTAAAAATGGTGAATTCACCTTCTTCACCCCATCTTGGATGGAGCTTGAATAAATCATGTTAAGTGATATAAGTCAGAAACAAAAGGATAAATCTAGGATGATCTCACTCATTGACAGGAGTTGGAAAACAAGATCAGAAGGGAAAACAGCAAGCAGAACTTGGACTGGAGTTGGTGTACTGCACCAAAGTAAAAGACTCTGGGGTTGCAGGGGAGGGTTCAGGTCCTGGAACATGGTGACAGAGAAGGACCTAGCTGGGGGCTGGGGGTAGAATTTTGTGGAAAACAGAAATATCACACATGTACAAGCTACTATATTTTACTGTTGACTATAAACCATTAATCCACCAATAAAGAAATTTTAAAAACATTCACACTAGTTACAACACTATTTCCTTAACATGCACTTAGGGGATTTTTTTTTTTTTTTCTATTTCCTCAAAGTATAGACCTGTAACTACTTCTACTCTCTTGAAAGATCATTCAGTGAGAAACTGGTTTTGCACTGCTGTTTCTCTTCATGGGGCAGGGGGCAGTAAATTATGTTGGGGTTGACGGAGAGAAGTTGTGTCTTATTATACAACTGCACATATTCCCTGCATTGAAGAAATTGTTTGTTGGAGGCTCGGTGGTGGTGCGTCTGGTTAAGTGCACATATTACCAAGTGCAAGGACCCAGGTTCAAGTCCCTGCAGGAGGATGCTTCACGAGCAGTAAAGTGGGTATGCAGGTTTCTGTTTTTCTCTCCATCTCTTTATCTCCCTGTCCTCTCTCAATTTCTCTCTGTCCTCAGAAGAAGATGGCTGCCCAGAGCAGTGGATTCATAGTGCCGCCACCAAGCCCCAGCAATAACCCTGCTAGGAAAGAAAAGGAGAGTGAGAGATGGACAAAAGGAAAAAATTGGGGGACCAGGCAGTAGTGCACCAGGTTAAGTGTACATTGTGCGAAGCAGTAGGACCCACTCAAGGTTCCAGGTTTGAGCCCCTGGCTCCCCACCTGCGGGGGGTGGGGGGAGTCTCTTTACAAGCAGTGAAGCAGATCTGCAGGTATCTTTCTTTCCCCTTCTCTGTCTTCACCTCCACTCTCGATTTCTCTCTGTCCTGTTCATCAACAACAACAGCAATAACAACAACAAGGGCAACAAAATGGGTAAAATGGTCTCCAGGAACAGTGGATTTGTAGTACAGGCACCAAGCCCCATCGATAACCCTGGAGGCAAAAAAAAAAAAAAAAAAAAAAGGTAAAATCTTGCCAAGAAGAGTTACAAGAGTAAGGAAATAGTTGGAAAAATAAGGACTCAAGTTGTGGATGAGAGTGTTTTACAGATACCTATCATGGTGTGTTGGTATGCATGAGACCCCTTCTGTTTCATTTGGTTTAAATCCCCCCTGCTTAACACTATTCTATTTACATAACCACTGCATTCTATTTACATAACCACTGTTAACAAGTTCCACCCTCCCTCCAGGGCATTGGTGGTTCAGTGATAGGATTCTCGCCTGCTCCACCCCCTCCTTGTCACACTCTGATTTTCACCACTTTTCTCTCCACCCTCTCTATGTCACATCCTGTTTCCACCCTACTTGGCAAGTATATATAAAGACAGCATTGTGAGTTTTACAGTACCTTGAGTTTAGCTTAGCTCGTCTTAGATTGTGCTGCGTCCTGCATGAATAAAGAGATACTGCGTACAGCTCAACCATGAGTCCCTGGTCGTCTGTTACCCGCCCGTGAAGCCAGCCCGGCGAAAACAACATAACCCGTCGAAAACAACAATGGTGAGATGAGAAAATGTACCTATATATCAACAACTGTACTGTCCTGCTCAGCAATTTTAAAAAGACAATATTGTGTCCTTTGTAGAAAAATTAATGGAACTGGAGATGATTATTTTTAGTGAAGTAAGTCAGGAAGTGGAGGACAACTACTGGTGATTGCACTCATATATGGAATATAAAGGATTGAAATGAATTTGGAAAAAATAGTCAACCCATATTTAAGACCTTGTGAAAACTATAGCAATTATTGCTGAGGGGTGGCAAAATGAAGGCATAGAACTTTAGTGGTAAGAGCGGTGTGGAACTACACCTCTATTATTTTGTAATCTTATAAGTCACTAGTAAAAATACAAAATAATATGGAATTATTATTATTATTTTTTTTTAGCTTAGAGATCAGACAAGATCCGGCATGTTCAGGATGGTATGGCCATAGACAAAATGTTTTTTTTTTTTTTTAAAGTGCACAGTCAAAAAAAGAAAGAAAGAAAAATGCACTATAAACCATTAACAACCCCCCCTCCCAATAAGATGATAGAAAGAAAGAAAGAAAAGAAGGGAAGAAGGAAGGTGGGAGGGGAGCAAGGAAGAAGGAAGAACGAAAGAAAGAGAGAAAGAAAGAAGAAAGAAACAATGGCAGGCAGGCAAGACAAGAGCCAGAGCTCTGACTTCACCTAAACCATTGCTCCTGCCTCGGTGAAAGTTCTTCCAACAGTGTCACAGGGAAGGTTGGTTTCCGTTCAGACCTAAATGTTTTTGACGGAGTCATCCCTGGGAGGTAGAGGTTCTCAGTATATCTGGGGTGGTGATCACTTCCCTGTAACAAAGAGAAGAAGAATTAAGTAAGAAGTTCATCAAGGGACAATGAAAGCTGGACAGTGGTCCAGTTCCCCTAAATGGTACAACAAAACCTGCCATGGAGGAGCATAGAGATGTGGGAACCAAAACAAGAAGAAACAGTTCCCTGAAGGAACCTAATATTAATTGGTTTCGTTGCCAAAAGACATGTCCAAAGCTTAGTTTCCTAGTTGACTGAACTTGCCCAGTAAGTCTTTGAATGGCAGAGGGATTTACCCAGGGTTTATTTATATCATTTTCTGTGGCAATTAGTAGTTTACAGTATGACTGTTGACTCATGGGTACAATCTCTCATCTCCCCATGATAGGTGTCTGCAGAACACTCTTAACCCACAAGAGGAAGAGGAGAAGGAGGAAGAAAATGGCCACTGGGGGTGGTGGATTCATTATGCGGCCACTGAGCCCCAATGATAACCATGGTGGCAATAAATAAATAAATAAATAAATAATCTTAAATATCATCCAGTCTCACCACTCACCTGACATACATATCCCCTCCACAATATCACTATCAAACAGTCAATCTTCCTATACATAAAAATAAAATCTATTTCATCTTTGGTTGCCTAGTAGCTCTCTCCCTATACACAGAAGCCACAGTCCAAACAAAACAAATATAGTTCAAATAGCACTATGAGGATGAAGAGAAGGTCTGAGGTAGTGACCCTTGCCCTCAAAAGCTCAGATGCTGTTGGTATATGGTGGGAAGGGATAGGAAGTATTTGCTAAATGAAATAATACTGGGCATACTAATCAACTGACACACTGTGTTTTTTCATCTTAGAATTTTTTGACCTCTGTTTTTAATATTTTCTGCTCAATCGTGTCCTTTTCATCCAGTGCTCATTCTTTTTAAACACCTCTGGGAATCCATTCAAGTTATTTCAATGAATAGGGCACATGTGCCTAGGAATCAAATCAGAGCTAACCATATGGCTACAAAGGATCAGTAGCTCCACGGGAACTGAAAAGCCAGCATGGGAAATTATTTGGAACCTAAGATAACACCAGCTAAGGAGAATGACTGCTGAAGTTTGTATATCTTGTCTCCTATCAGCTCTCTTTTCTCTTGACTGTATTTATTCCTTTCCTTTACCTTTTTGTCCCCCCACCAGGATCATCACTGGTGCTTGATGCAAGCTCTTGGTATATTACTTGATACGACAGTGAGAAATTGAGAAAGGAGAGAGGAGGAGAGAGGAGAGAGAGAGAGACCTGCAGCACTGCTTCACCACTCATGAAGCTTCCCCACCACAGTTGAGGACTAGGAAATTGAGCTGAGTTCCTTGCACGTGATAATGTGTGCGCTCAATCAGGGGTTTCATCTTCAGTGCCCCCCCCTTTTTTTTTAAACCTATAACTTCTGTGTATTCAGCCTGTCCATATTGTACTTCCAGGGTCTCTAAAAACCTTCTTCTTAATGGTCTGATTCCTTTATGGTCTCTCTGTGTGTCTTTTTCACACAGTGTGAATCAGGTCAGCTCAGGGATTGGAAGTGTTACTGGGTTGATTGCTTTGTACTGTTGGCTTTTTTTTTTTTTTTTTTACCAACCTACAGCACAGGTTACTAACCAGTCTATCCAAGGATCTGGTGTTTTCCTTTAGTCCCCTCTAGGAGTAGACGACTGAGTCTAGTTGTACTAAACAGAGCCTCTTGGAGACTGGGCAGTAATACGTTTGGTGTTACAATGTGCAAGAACCCTACCTTAAGCCCCTGGCCCCATCTGCAGGCGGGAAGCTTCATGAGCAGTGAAGCAATGCTACAGGTCTCTCCCTCCTTTTTTTTTTTTTTTTAGCTTTAAAAATTATTATTTTTTAAAATTATCTTTATTTACTTATTGGACAGAGACAGTCAGAAATTGAGAGGGAAGGGGGAGCTAGACAGTGTAAGAGACAGACACCTGCAGTGTGGCTTCACCACTTACAAGGCTTTCCCCCTGTAAGTGTGTGTGGGGGGTCTCTCTCCCTTTCTGTCTCTTCTTTTCCTCTCAATTTCCCTGCTGCTAATCAAAATTAATTAATTAATTAATTAATTAATTAATTAGAACCTCTTAGAGCATCCATTACTTTACAAACTGTGAGAGGATCCATTCTTAGAAGGGGCTTTGACAATGACAGCCACTGTGACAGACATCCTACAGCTTACCTACTGGGACCCACATTCTTCTCACACTCACGCCTTGGCATAGTAAAAGAATGTTTCTTCTAAAGATGATCGTAGGCTCTCAACATATTGTCTTAACACAAGAAGGGTCAGTGGTGGCTTATTCAGTCAAGCACACACATTAGGAGGTACAAGGATCTGGGGCTCAAGCCTCCAGCCCCTACCTGCAGAGGGGAGGCTTCATGAGTGGTAAAGCAGGACGACAGCTCCCTCTCAATCTCTCTCTCTCTCTCTCTTTCTTTCTCTCTCCCTCCCTCTCTCCCTCTGTCCTTCTTCCTTCCCTGTTCTATCAAATAAAATTAATAGTTTCTCTTAAAGAGAGATGGAGAGAATGCAACATGAATACTAAAGAGGCATTCTGATATTTGAATGTTTCCATCTCCTTGGACTTATTCCAGATAGCCACAGAAAATTACCCTGGGGCCAGTCTTCTCATAATCAAAGCCCTAACTTTGTCTATTAATGCAATTTGGCTGGTACCACAATTTGCTCATGAATATGATCAGGTCCTTCCCATCATTTGGAAGATTCACAAAGTGCCAGCTGTTGAAAGAAAGCTCCTCTTGCAACAAGGTTACATGATAGTTTTGGATTTCCGTCTAGGCTTTAAACACGGGAATCCTCTCCAGCTGTACTCCAGTGCATCTCACCCACTCTGGTTGAGAAACAACCACTGACCTCATATTAAAAGGGCGCAGATTCCAAGACCCAAGAGACCATGGACAACAAGTTAGTCAATTAACTCTCTAGTCAGCAGATGACTTTGAATATTAATTAGCATTTTAAATCTTCCACTTAGAGAGGAATCTTACTGCCATTCACCCAGCAACTAAGAAAACACTAATTCTAAACTCATTTTATTCTAAAGGTCTCTCTTGGGTAATTCTACTCCCAGCATCAAATTTCCGACACTATCAGATTCTTTTGTTTATACTTCCACTTACGTCGTTTAATTCTTTCTCTTTCAAGACTGTCAAGACCTAAGACCCCAATCCCTAAATATCACAGAAATTGATTCTCTTCACATCTTCTGGCAGTGACTTAATTTGATTCTACAGTGCCTCTCATCATTTTCCCCCTATCTTAATTAACCCTCTAATAAAATGAAAAATAAAATTAGAATGTAACACCTTTCACCTTGACTATTATCCTAACATCGTAATTTATCTTTCTGATTCTGATTGTCTCTACGACCAATGAAACTTTCTCCCAACCACAAAAGAGGGTTTTTTTTAATGCCAGTTTAAAAAATTTTTTTTTATATATCCTGTCACTTAATACCACATCTCCCTAAAGGGACCTCATTTTTCTCCTGTCTCTTTCCCTTTGACTGGAATATTGTCTGATTCTTTTGTCAGGGGTCATCTCCCCTGTTTACCTGATTACCCACTCGCCACCCCTCCAACCCCACCAATAAAGATTGTCCTTTACTATGTATATCTTATATTCTAATATTTCTATATCCTGGTATATATAATTTACATTTACTGATATCATATATACATATATCATTTACTCTCCTGTTAGACTCCAGATTCCTTCAATTCCACTAGCCTATCTCCCCATCTTCTAGATAATGATTTTTGTTCTTCAGTCCTCATGTCCTGATTTATCCTTTACTGATTTAACTCAGCTTGAAAGCCAGTGGCAAGTTTACCCTTTATTTGTCAAAATGTATGTGCTGAGGAAATAGCATAATGGTTATGCAAAAAGACTTTCATGCCTGAGGCTCATAAGTCTCAGGTTCAATCCCCCATACCACCATAAGCCAGAGGTGAGCAGTGTTCTGGTCTTTCTTTCTATATCTTCCTCTCATTAAAATAAAATAAAACAAAATAAAATAAAATAAAATGTATCTGTCTCCCCCAAAAGAGCACTCTCAACTTTGCACCCCTTTGCCTTCATGCGGTCAAGTTTTATCACCCGAAGTTTAGACCACTTTGATTCTGGGCTTTTCTTTAGTTAATCTACACTCCTGTTAACCTATAGTCTTACAAAAAAGAAAGAAAGGAAGAAAGAAAGAAGAGAAAAAAGAAAGGAAACTGTACTCCTATGGAAAAATTAATAACAATTAAGGAAAAAAATTGATAAATAGATTCCACATCTAAATATTTTACTTCAAAAGGTCTAGGGTGATGCCTTAGTGCCATGTATTTTGCAAAGCTTCCCAAGGGAGTTCGTATGAAAGTTGGAAGTTTTTGTTTGGATCTTCCAGGCATGCCAAATACAGTCTTTATTTATTCCTTAAAAAAAGAAAGACAGAAAACAGTGTAAAGTGTAAATGGGGCCAAATACACAGATATCAAATATCCTAAAATTCAGTTGCATAAGTACAGAAAGGAGGGAGAGGTTTCCAAATGACCATGATTTGACGATGAGTCATCCCAGTCTGATACCCCTTCCTCCCAAAACAATCTCTTGTTGTATAATAAATATATTGTGTTCAAGTAAAAGCAAACAAGCAAAAAAAAAAAAAAAAGAAAGAAAGAAAAGAAAAAAGGAAGAAGTAAGCTCCTGAAGACTACCCTCCATGTTCTTTTAGGTGTATTCCTCAAGCTAACTCCTACTTCAGGGCCCTAACTTAGGGTGCTGGGAAACTTGACCTGGAGATATTACCGTGAACTGGAACTCCTCAGAAAAGGGTGTGATAGGCGTGATGTCATTTCCATGTTGTTGAAATGGAGAGGGGAGTGGGTTGTTGGTCAAAATCAGTAAGGTTTTATCCTGGTCATACTCTGTTACTTTTAACATGAAGCTTCTGATTTTCCCATGTTCAGTCAGGAATTTTTGCAGTGCTGTGGGCTTCAGAGGTTCATAGTAGCGTGACTGAGCAGACACAGAAAGGTTACCATAGAGAAGACAGGATTAGACTTAAAAAAAAAAGGTGCATAAATCACTTAATCTTTTTTTTTTTTTCATTTTACCATGCATCAAAATAAGATCAAAATGGATCAAAGACTTGGATATTAGGCCAGAAACACTAAAACATATAGAAGAAAACTTTCCTCACCTTGGATGGAGCTTGAAGAAATAGTTTTGGGTGGGAATTGGGTAGTAGAGCAGCGGGTTAAGCACACATGTCACAAAATGCAAGGACTGGCGTAAGGATCCCTGTTCAAGCCCCAGGCTCCCCACCTACAGGGGAGTCGCTTCACAAGCGGTGAAGCAGGTCTGCAGGTGTCTATCTTTCTCTCTCCATCTCTGTCTTCCCCTTCTCTCTCCATTTCTCTTTGTCCTATCCAACAATGTCAACATCAACAACAACAACAAAAATAACTACAACAACAATAAAAAACCAACAAGGGCAACAAAAGGGAAAATAAATAAAATATGAAAAAAATTAAAAAAAAAAAAAAGAAATAGTATTGGGTGAATTGAGTCAAAAAGAAAGGGATGAATCCCTGGGACAAGGACAGAAGCTGGACAGGGAATGGATAAAAAATATGCTCTTGGCTTTATAAGTTAACTCTCTTTTCAGCCACCAGGTTCCAGATGCTACCATGATGATGCCAACCAGACTTCCCTGGGCAGACAACTCCACCATTGTGTCCTGGAGCTCCAATTCCCCAGAACCCTGACCCACTAGGGAAAGAGAGAGGCAGGCTGCGAGTATGGATCAACCTGTCAACACCCATGTTCAGCAGGGAAACAATTACAGAAGCCAGACCTTCCACCTTCTGCATCCCACAATGACCTTGGGTCTATACTCCCAGAGGGTTAAAGAACAGGAAAGCTATGGGGGAGGGGAGGGAAGGGGATATGGAGTTCTGACGGTGGGAATTGTGTGTACCTCTCTTATCCTATGGCTTTGTCATTGTTTCCTTTTTCTAAATAAATTAAAATAAAAAAAATATGTTCTGAAACTTGTTTGACAGAAAGTGAAGTTCTCTGTCTCTTTCTTCCCTTAGAGCAATCTTCATAGATAAACCAAAGGGGTTGGGGACAACGAGCTGGAGAGATTTCCACTATAGAAGGAGCAAGTTGCTTAGTTCTTTTGAAAATGTCCAACAGAATGTTTTAACATCATGGGGTCAACAGAAGTTTATCTGTGAAACCTAAATGGCTTTTTGCACACCCCTCTCTGAAATGGGGAAGGAAGCACACTGCTAAGGGCCAAATCTTCTTGTTTAGGGAATTCTGAGGTGCCAGCCTACCAACCTTTCTCCTCAGGCACAGCCAAACATTACTGTACCTGCTAAACATGGGGTTAAATAGAAGAAACAAGGGGAGTGTGGGAAGTGGTACACTCGGTTAAGCATTCACATTACTATGCACAAAAACCCAGGTTCAAATCCACAGTCCTACCTGCAGGGGGGAAAAAGCTTCAAGAGCAGTGAAGCAGAGCAGCAGGTATCTCTTTTTCTTTGCCTATCTCCCCTTCCCCTGTCAATTTCTCTATCAAATAAAATAAATATTTTTTAAAATAGGAAAATTACCCAAAAAAATGAAAAGGAAAAAAATAGGGGTCAGACGGTATTGCATTTACTTAAGTATACACATAATCATGTACAAGAACCCAGGTTCAAGAATCCAGTCCCCACATGCAGGAACCGTGAAGCAGTGCTGCAAATATCTTTTTTCTCTCTCTCTCCTTCACTAAGTCCCCTTCCTTTATCAATTTCTCTTTGTCCTATCAGATAAAGGAAAAAGGGAAAAATGGCCATCAGGAGCAGTGGATTCACATGCAGGCACCAAGCCCCAGTAACAGCCATGTTGGCAAAAAAAAAAAAAAAAAAGTCACAAAAGAAAGTGTGTCACCTGAGATGTAGGTGATGATGGCAGAGGACTAGAGAGGGAGAGGAGAAACTAGCTCTTGATTCTAAATATTTTTCTCAATTTCCAACCCAGGTTTGAAGCCCTAGCCCCATCTGGGAACATGACACAAGTGAAGCTTCACAAATGGTAGAGCAGAGCAGTGCCATGGTGGGTGTCCTCTTGCTGTCCCCTCCTTCTCTGTTTCTCTCTGAGATTGAAGGGGGAAAACAAAACAAAGAGTCCTAGTGGAAATGTGCACATGAGAAACCTTCAATGACCGCCCCCTAGGGGGAGTGTGCCAGTGGTGACTCACTCCGTAGAGTGCACACATTACCATACTGAAGATCTGGGTTCAAACCCAACCGCCACCAACAGAAGGGACGCTTCACACAGGGTAGAGAAGTGCTGCAGGTGTCTCTCCTTGGCTCTGTCTCCTTCTCCCTCTCTCTCTATCTCTCACCTTCAGTCAAAGAGAAAAAAAGCAAGTGGCCACTGGGAAAGGAAGAGTTGTTCGGGTAGTGAGTCCCGGTGATAACTCTGGTGACAAAGAAAATAAAATGAATCACATATACACATACACATACATATTTGCATGTATGCAGCACAAACTACTACCTCCTTGTTTTCTCACATGTCGGGCTGAGCTTCACTGACGGGAGACAGACGACCAGGGACTCATGGTTGGTTGAGCTGTACGCAGTATCTCTTTAT